>NC_133515.1:59975000-60600000 GCF_049354715.1 Callithrix jacchus | reverse complement strand
GTGGGAGGATTACTTGAGGCCAGATCATGAGGTCAAGTGATTGAGACCAGCCTGGCCAACATGGTGAAACCCTGTCTCTACTGAAAATATTAAAAGTTAGCCAGGCATGGTGGTGCACACCTGTAGTACCAGCAACTCAGGAGGCTGAGGCAGGAGAATCAATTGAACCCAGGAGGTGGAGGTTGCAGTGAGCCAAGATGGCACCACCACATTCTAGCCTGAGCAACAGAGCGAGACTCCATCTCCAAAAAAAAAAGGGGGGGTTCTGAAAGAGTCAAATAGGGAAGAAGAAAATCTATCTTCTTTAGATGTCAATCTCTTGGATAGATTACTAACCTAAGATGATGGAAAAATAAAATACCACCATCTTTTGCTTAACAAAATATTTAAAAGTGACAGTAAACTGAAATATACCTCCAGATGTCAGATATTGATAGAAATGGCCTATTTTTGAGCCACCTCCTATGGTGGGTGCTCTGCAGGCTCTTTTGCCAGTGATGGCTTGGCCCTCTGTATGTGCCATGCTAGTCATAAAATAGTAATTTTAACTTTGTAGAAACTATCCAAAGTAGTTTCTAAACTGTCAAGTGTTGCTATGCATATGCAATAATAATCAGAACATCATTAACTCTTTTATAACCATAAAACGCCCTTACTTCTGTGAGGTCATTTCTTTCTTGTAGTACAGATGAACAATCTACTAAAGGCACCAGAGTAGAAAATGTTGCTATGAACTGGAATGTGATCTGTGGGAAGATACAAATGATGTTCAACACATTACGAAATTCGAATTCAGAAATACAAGTACACCATGAACTACAATAAATTATCCCAGTAAATTTCCTCAATCAAAACCCTACAAGTTTTTCTGGATATTCCTCACTTAGAATTGAACATTTTAAGGTTCTTCATAATTAACTAGCAGTTGGCCAGGCACGGTGGCGCAGACCTGTAATCCACAACTTTGGGAGACCGACTCAGGTGGATCAATTGAGGTTAGGAATTCCAGACCAGCTTGGCCAACATGGTGAAACCCTGTCACTACTAAAAATACAAAAACTAGCCAGGCGTGGCAGCATGTGCCCATAATCCGAGCTACCTGGGAGGCTGAGGCAAGAGAACCAGTGGAACTCGGGAGGCGGAGACTGCAGTGAGCTGAGATAGTGTCACTGCACTCCAGCCTAGGTGACAGAGCAAGACTCCATCTCAGATAGATAGATAGACAGACAGACAGACAGATGATAGATAGCTGTTACTTTAGTAATGAAATTATACATTTGTTTTCATATAGTTATTTATTAGGCTTAAGCACAAAGTTCTCCAACCTTTTGTCAATGAGAAGTTACTTTGCCTCCCACCTAAATAAGGAGCTTTAACTAAAGATAAATAGAACATGCTAATGCAGAAGCCAGAGACCAGAAAAAAAGGGTAGATGACCAAAGTGCTAAGTCAGAAGACATGTGTAAGCATGATTTAGCACTTTATACCCAGTAACTTTTCATTATACCCCCTCACCAGTGTAAGTGAAGTACAACTGATCATACACTATGATTTTTAATTTCCCTATTTAAGAAAAATAGTAAATATACAATAAGCTTTAAAACAT
Source organism: Callithrix jacchus (assembly GCF_049354715.1). NCBI lineage: Eukaryota > Metazoa > Chordata > Mammalia > Primates > Cebidae > Callithrix > Callithrix jacchus. The sequence goes on along the minus strand of NC_133515.1, from coordinate 60,598,394 downwards.
CATTGTATAACCATTAAATGTATACAGGTTATGGCAAATTACTAAGAAAGGCTTTATACAGACCAACTGTCCATAGATCTAAACTTGGGCATCTGCAGATATAAGGCTGTTATCATTAACAGTTTTTATACCATACTATGTTTTAACAGTATCTGAAGACAAATTTAAAATATGTCAATTTACACAATTATAACTTTAAAATTAGGCAAAATCACCAATATACTCACCATGCATTTACTAAAGTCATTTGGATCCACCCCAGGCAATGCTCTCATCAACAGAGGTAGCATATGTGTTGGACCTTCAGGAAACCATCTGCCCCCTGATACCAAACTGCGGGCTACTCCAATTACACAACTTAAAGTAGCTGTGAGCTGGTGAGGTTCTGTTAATGTCTCTAATGCAGGATACGTTCTACAGTTTGAAAACAGATTTTTTGAAGTTTCCATCATAGATATGCATAATGCCATAATACATTAAATATAATACATTCCTAAACTGCACTTTGACTTAAAGGCTTATAGTCAGCAAAATACTTAGAGTGAAAATTTGCTTTCAAAGTTAACAGAATTACAGTAGTCCCCTTATCTGCAGTTTTACTTTCTGTAGTTTCAGTTAACAAAGGTTAATCAATTACAGTGTCCTAACAGTGAGAGACCATATTCACATTACTTGTATTATATTAACAATATATTGTTATAATTGTTCTATTTTATGATTGTTGTGCCTCATACTCTGCCTAATTTATAAATTAAACTTTATCACAGGTATGCACATACATAAAAAAACATAGTACACAAAGGGTTCAGTACTATCCACGGTATGCACTGGGGTCTTCAAACATATCTCTCACCAATAAGAGGAGACACTACTGTACACAAATAAAGGCAAGATAAACAGATTATTTACTGTACATGTCCCCTATCCTCTGCCAACTTACCAACTCTTTTCATGCAAATTCTATGTGAAAAAAAGAACACAAACTGGTAGATGCCGGGTGTGATGACTCACCCTACCTTTTGGGGAGGCCAAGGCAGGCAGATCACCGCAGGGCAGGAGTACGAGACCAGCCTGGCCAACACGGTGAAAACCTGTCTCTACTATGATTACAAAAATTAGCTGGGTGTGGTGGCGCATGCATGCAATCCCAGCTACCTGGGAGGCTGAGGCAGGAGAATTGCCTGAACCTGGGAGGCAGAGGTTGCGGTAATCCAAGATTATGCCATTGCACTACAGCCTGGGTGACAGAGCAAGACTCTGTCTCAAAACACCACAAAACAAAAAGAACATCAACTGGTAGATACTGCATTGCTTTAGCCATCCTAATATCATTATACTAATCTAATGGTCACTCTGTGGAATAACAAGTTAAAATATTCTACTCTTTTTATTTTGAGATGGAGTCTCGCTCTGTCACCCAGACTGGAGTGCAGTGGTGCGATCTCAGCTCACTGCAACTTCCACCTCTTGGGTTCAAGTGATTCTCCTGCCTCAGCCTCCTGAGTAGCTGGGACTACAGGTGCGTGCCACCACACCCAGCTAATTTTTTGTATTTTTAGTAGAGATGGGGTTTCACCCTCTTGGCCAGGATGGTCTTAATCTCTTGACCTCAAGATCCGCCCACCTCAGCTTCCCAGAGTGCTGGGATTACAGGTGTGAGCCACCACACTTGGCCACAAATACTCTACTCTTTCTTTCCTCCCAGCACCCCCAAACCTGCAGTCAGGGTCTCATTCTGTCCCAGGCTGCAGTGCAGTGGCCTGGTCACAGCTCACTGCAGCCTCCACACTGCCCAGCTCAGGTAATCCTCCCACCTTGGCTTCTCGAGTAGCTGGGACTACTGGCATATGTCACCACTCCCGGCTAATTTGTATATTTTTTTTTTTGTAGAGACAGAGTTCACCATGTTGCCCAGGCTGGTCTCAAACTCCTGAACTCAAACAATCTATCTGCCTCAGACTCCCAAAGTGTTAGGAATACAAGCATGAGCCACCACACCCAGCTGCTTATTTTTTTTTTTTAATGGAGAAAACACACCAAATTCTTAAACAGAAGCTTTCTTGGAAATGTTAAACTAAGTGTCTAAAATTTCTCTTCTACATTTTTAATTTTTTAGAAAGTTTTGCTTTTATTAAAAATAAAATCCTTGGCTGGGCATGGTGGCTCATGTCTGTAATCCCAGCACTTTGGGAGGCCAAGTCAGGTGGATTGCTTTAGGTCAGGAGTTCAAGATCAGCCTGACCACCATGGTAAAACCCCCTCTACTAAAAATACAAAAATTAGCCGGGCGTGGTGGTCCACACCTGTAATCCCAGCTACTTGGGAGGCTGAGGCAGGAGCATCACTTGAACCTGGGAGGCAGAAGTTGCAGTGAGCTGAGATTGTGCCAATGCACTCCAGCCTGGGTGACAGAGCCAGAGTCCATCTCAAAAAAAACAAAACATTAACAAAAATTTCTTTAAAGTCATGCCACTTCAAAGCAGCACAAAATTACAATTGAAAGTATCAAAAAAATGTCATCGTATTGTCAATTTGGTCTATTAAAAATTTATCTTGGCCAAGCATTCAACATAATTTAATATGCTGATATTAAATTTGTCCAAAATTTTAGGACTAAAGAAAAATGTGATGAGTCTATTTATTTATAAGCTTTGTTCTTTCTAAAAATGTAGCTCACTATTCATAATTAATCAGCTGAAAAACACAAAGAAAAGGGGAAGTAAAGAAACATCAAAACACTCCAAACTTCAAAATTTTAGCTAAGCAAAACAGATGAAGTTCCTCCTCTCCAAGGAGCATCAGGGAAACTGCCATTAACTGTTAGCTTCTGCTATTCTGTAGAGGCCAAGAAGCAAAGAATACTGTGGGGTGAAGACAGACAGGAAACTGCCTATCTTCCCCTGCTCCATTTCCTAATTAAGTTCTATATGCTGGAAGAGTTTCAATGCCCCAAGATAGATAGATAGACAGACAGACAGACAGACACACACACACACACACACACACACACACAAGGTTGGGAAAATGAAGTACGACCTAACTTAAATAAAAATGGCAATGAGGGTAGGTAACGCACCATAAACAGTTGAAAATTACAGATAATGGAGGCCCACTTTGGTTAAGATCTTGAAAATGGTACTCTTCCCCAACTAACTGCCAATACTTAATCCATCTCAACAGGAAGTCAGAAACTAGGCGATAATTGAAATTCTACCACTAGGGACCTTGGACAAATTTTTATGGAACTCAGTGGCTAGATCCTTCTGAGCTCCAAAAAACAAACATATTTTCTCTTTATTTGATGAACACATTTAAAGAGAGATCACAAAGCTTAAGTTCAGATAGTAGAGGAAGCAGAGGTATAAGAGAAAGCTTGAGTAATTTGCTCTTGAACAAATTACTTTAAAAATTACTCTCAAAAATTAAGAGTAGGCTGGGGACAGTGACTCACGCCTGTAATCCCAGCACTCTGGGAAGCCAAAGCAAGTGGATCACCTGAGGTCAGGAGTTCGAGACCAGCCTGGCCAACATGGTGAAATACCATCTCTACTAAAAATACAAAAATTAGCTGGGTATGGCAGTAGGTGCCTCTGATGCCAGCTACTCAGGAGACTAAGGCAGGAGAATCCTTGAACCCAGAAGGTAGAGGCTGCAGTGAGCCAAGATTGCAAGACTGCACTCTAGCCTGGGCAATCGGAGTGAAACTTCATCTCAAAAAAAAAAAGCAAAGTTGCTGTCTCTCTCTTTGTAAGTACATCATGCTTATTCTGTGACAATGGCTAGGCAAGTAAAGAGTTATTTTCATTACTATTTCAACATACAAAACAAAATGAATATAATAAAATTTACACTGTAAAAATAACACATCTGAATATACAATACATAAAAATAGTAATTTTCTTCTCTATCACTGATTCTAAGAAATAAAAGAAATCCAAAAACCACTTTCACTACCATCTTCTCAATCCTTAGTGACACTCAACATTTGGATCTAAAAGAAAAGCCAGATCTTAATTCATAAGCAAATAACTTTTTTTTCATATTTGCAACAAGCCTTTATTGTAAATAAAGTAAGACACATTGCAGGGATTAGGGCATGGATATATATTTGGAGCAAACTACAAAGATATACAAATGGAAATAAACGTACAAAAAATCTTCAGGGTCATTAACATTAGATAAGTGCAAAGTATCACAGTGTCATATGACTGTGCATTAATACCTATTAGAATAGCTAAAATAAAACACAGTGACAATGCCAAATGCTGGCAAGGATGTGGAGAAACTGCATGTCATAAATTGTTGGTGGAGTTGTAAATGATGCATACACCTTGAAAAACAGTTCGGCAGGTTTGTTTTTTTTTAATAAATACAGATAATTAATATGCAACTACCATAACCCCAATTACACTCCTGGTCATAAGCAAATAATTTTGGTAACTAAAATGTGTGAATAACCCAAAAGATGTATGTTACACATTTTATCTCAATTTTTTCCTCTCCAATAAACCCTTATCAAGTTATCAATCATTATATTATAATGTCTTGCTTCTCCCTCTAGGAACAGGAATAAGCACCGAAAAAGCAAAACAGAACCACAGAAGAGAAGAGAATCAATCAGAATGGACCAAAAGTAAAACGTAGCTATGGCTGAGACTCCCGCTAAACACTTACCTTTCAAGTACAGGGGGTATTACTAATTCAGGTCTCATGAGTGCAAGATTCTGCAAAGCCTGGGCTGCTTCTAGACTACCAGTTTTGCTAAACATAGCCAAGAGGACAGGCTGAATAATGCATTGTACAAAGTCTGTAACATCTTGATCAGTAAGCTTGTGGCTATCAGGCACAGGAGTTAACCAAGAGGGCTTCTTGTATCTTTCACGATGCAATCTTCTAACAACACTGTTTGGCAACCGCTGAAGTAGTTTCATTAACTTGTTCTGGGGACACAGAAGCAAAAGTTCTAAGCAGGTTCTACTTTCCCACATAGATATTCGTGGTTGCTCTCTAGCTTCTCGAGAAGATTTTTAAAATAACAGTTCTTATTATCTTATTACAAAGAACTGTACTGCATAACTAGATAGAATTAAACACTGTTACCAATGAATGATTCCTATTAACAAAAATGAGCTGTAAATTTCAGTCTAAAAAAATTTCTAGCATATAAATTTTCCATTACATGAAAGCCATTTTAACTGGACAACTTAAAAACAACAAAAACAGATGACTGGATAAAACTGGAAAGATGGTTCCATGTTCCGTGGTATTTTTGTTATCATTTTTTTACTAAAATGAGGCATGCTTTTAGCAGTTACCACATTAATATAGTCTTATTTAATTTATATGTTCTACAACACAGTATTTTAATTTAAATGTAAGCAGTTACATATAGCCAAAGCTATGGAGGACAGAAAATTATTACAGGTCACACAATAGGCAACAGTCAAGTATGACTACATCTTTAAAGATTCCAAGCCCTATAATGCAAAATGAAGTTACTCACCAGCCAGCGCCCATTATTTGAAGGATGGTAAAAAGATGAGATACTGTTAAACAGACCAGCTAAGTGCTTTTGCACTAGCTTACTTGGTCCACCCTGTCCAGATAAAAGAGTAAAAATGTCAGTACCCACATCATACTGTAAAAATACAGAGGTCAACAGGCGCAAGCCTATATATAATTCACTACTGTGGTTTATAGCCAACTTGCTGACAAAAATCAATTCTATCTTTAAATAAGAGTCAAAGACAATTCTCTGATGAACTTCATGCAAATCAACTCAAAATATTCTACTACAAATAAGGGCAGCTTACTTGAATCAAAATAGAAAACTAAAAAAATACCTGTCAATTTAGGATAACAGTGTATTTTACTGTTCTGCAGTATATAACCTGGATACTAAAATTTATCACTAAGATTAGCATCTTAAAATTGCCAAGAATGCTAACATCAGGCATAAAAAACATTTTTGAAATGACTCAATAAGTAAACTTTTCAGTGTATGAAATGGAGAGGGGAAGAGTTTAATAAATGTATTCAAATGATTACTTCTAAATGGCTAAAAATGATCAAACTTGTTATATTTGACCACATTGTAACTCAAAAGAAAAATATTTTTATTTCTTGATCTACTGCCCAAACAAGCAAACAAAACAACCAATCAAACAACAACATAACCTGGGAGACAAATGAGGAAAAAACCTAGTTTTCATCTTATCAAGTTGAATGGCCCTGGAATAAAGGACTAAAACTCGGACTTCAAACCTCCTATCTGTGTCATGATGATCTTCTTTCAAGAAATAGCATAAACCTAAAATAAAATGTCAAATTATATTAGGAATAAATATGTCTTCCTGCCAAAATGAAATCCACATACGTTTCCCAATCTACTAACGAGAATAGGATAACCACTCAGAGACTATAATACCGTAAGAAAAAGTCCACAAAATATTCAAAATTCTAACATAATTAGCAGTATTGATTTTTATTATATTTTCAGTTAAAAAAAAAAGAAGCATCAGCCAGGTGCAGTGGCTGATGCCTGTAATCCCAGCACTCTGGGAGGCTGAGGTAGGCAGGTCACTTGAGGTCAGGAGTTCGAGACCAGCCTGGCCAACATGGTGAAACCATGTCTCGACAAAAAACACAAAAATTAGCCAAGCATGGTGGCAGGTGCCTGTAGTCCCAACTACTCGGGAGGCTGTGGCAAGAGAATCGCTTGAACCTGGGAGGTGGAGGCTGCAGTGACCTGAGATCACAACATTGCACTCCAGCCTGGGTGACAGAGCAAGACTTTGTCTTCAAAAAAACAAAAAAAGTGTCTCCTTCTGTTGCCCAGGGTGGAGAGTGGTGCTCAGTGGAGCCTCAACCTCCTAGGCTCAAGCGATCCTCCCACCTCAGCCTGCTGAGTAGCTAGGACCACAGGCACATGCTACCATGCCTGTGCTCTCACCATGTTGCCCAGGTTGATCTCAAACTCCTGGGTTCGAGTTATCCTCCCATCTTGGCTTCCCAAAGTGCTAGGATTACAGGTGTGAGCCTTGGGACTTAGCCATATTTTCACATATAACACAAAATGAAGCTGCCAATGAGAACTCTGTGTGAAAGCAGAGCAAAATTCACTCAAATAATAATACTAATCAGTACCCGATTCTGCAGCCCCCCAAAATCCAGTTTCAACTCTGCATATGTAAGACAGTAAACACTCTTCAGTGTTTGCTCCTACTCGTTAAGAAAAATGGGATTTTTTCCTCTGTTTAACAATAAAATGGCAAAAACAAGGGGAGCTTAAATTTGTTTTTCTTACAATGAAATTTAAGAGGCAAGCTTCTAAATAAAAAAAAAAAACCTGTCTTTTCCACAGAAACAAACTAATATGTAAAACAGAATAATAATTCACAAATAGCTGCAGAAGCAATATGAATAAGCTAGGAAATTATAATAGAAAGTTGTTCTGATATTCTTATTTGAAAGATGACACTGAAATACAAGCTTGTGGATATGTCTTTACTTTTCTTTAATGATGTCAACAAAATAATCCTTCACATATCTCCCTTCACTAACATTGTTTTGTTAGTAAGCTTTACGCTCAATATAATGTTTTATGTGAACATTAACAGTGAGTATAAGTAACGGAGTCTGAGCACATGCAAATCCCAAGTTGTAATCCTACCTTGGGAAAGTCTTTTGGGCTACAAGCCTGGTTCCCAGACAGTAAAAATGTCAGACATTGTGAATCCCTCAAAACTCTTGATTTCCGACTCTATTTATAATGTCCATTGGTTAGGGAGATTTAGAAATGGTATAACTATATTCTGGATTTAATAAACATGAGCTAGCTACATCAGAAAATATCCAAGAATCAAGTCACCAAGCAAGTTACTATTATCAACTTCTATGACTATACAGAATTTTTATAACGTTAACACAAAATAGGGGTAAACTATAGAAAACAAATAAAATGTATTACAAACCATCATGGCGGTGATCCATATTACAGCATGACCTATATCATAAGCATTTGTTAAAAATCTTGGGACTAACACTTGACTGCTTCCCACTGGGAGGTTCAAGCTTCTCAGAATTCTTGTAAATATCTTTAAAAAAAAAAATTAAGGATATTTACAGACATAAAAATAATTCTTTAACTTAGTAAGTACTGTATATTAGTGTTACTAAAGATACTCTCATTTTATCACAAGGGTTTTTAAGTAGAATTACATAGTATTTAATAACTTTATTCTTTAAAAATTACATATAAACAGATGTGCTGTATGACATTCTGAGGTCACAGGCACATGGACATAAAGCAGTTGTGTCCATGTATCCAAAGAACAGACAAATGTTGCATTTATGGTTAAATATAAAAAGGCAAAAACATACACACTATGGCTAAACATGAAATATTTTGACTTCTTTCCTGTCCCAAATGCACAAATAATTTTTCCTAAGCTCCTATTCCATGTATGCAGAATAGCACCAACCTAAATTCAAGTATCTTCTAGCAGATTGCTTTCCCCCTCAAAATTTTAATGTGGATTTGATTTTTTTCCCTAGAGAATCTGTATTTTAGTCAGTCACTTAACAATTATATTTTAACAAAATTAAATTTAAATCCCAAATCTATCATTACCAATAGGTAGGGGCCCAAAGGTGGGGAAGGACAATTTCTCTTCCTCAATTAGTTTCTAATGGCCAAACAAAACAGGAAGAACGCACAAGCAAAAGCGAACAGAGCATTTCTTTTCAGCTACTCCCCAGCTTCGCTCTAATGTAAGTGTGTGCATCAGAATCACCAGGAGATCCCACCCCAGCACTACTGAAACTCTAAGCACAGTGATTCTACTGCCAAGTGAAGTAATACTGAACATGCAATGTTAAGAAGCACTATACCTCAAGCATCTAACTTTATTTACTCTAGGAAAATAAATAATGTGATCTAAAAAGTGGGCAACACTGTGGAGTACCAACCAATTACAATACACAAAATCCATTGGAAGGTACAAATGTACGATGCTCTTAATAATACAGTGAGTACTTTACAAATTACTGTCACTCATAATTCATGTAATCCATAGGAAAAAAACACACATTTATGATAGCTTAGTATGTTCTAATTACCTTCTGAAAAGGTAACTGGACCCAGCCATGTAAATTATTTATATATATTTTTAACAATGATCAAAGAAAATTTTACGTACCACTTGGAATTAGCATAGAAAAAAACATTTCTTCTTTATGACATAAAATTGTTGTTCGTGCTACTGTATTTATGTTCAAAATGTTCTGTTTTTGAGATGGAGTCTCGCTCTGTCACCCAGGCAGCTGGAATGCAGTGGTGCTATCTCAGCTCACTGCAACCTGAGCCTCCCGGGTTCAACCTACTCTCCTGCCTCAGCCTCCCAAGCAGCTGGGGTAACAGGTGCCCACCTCCAGGCTTATTTTTCGTAATTTTTTTCCCCAAAAATGTTCTTAATTACCTTTGGTACATATGGATCCCAATCTATGTACCCTATATTATCTGTAGCCAATCGAGCAAAGAGATTTACTAGTTGCTGAAAGTAAACAAAAAACACAAAGTTAACACATTTGTTGTTTTTTAACCGTCATAGTCACACCCCTCATCCATTTGTTCTTTTCAGCAATCATTAGTGCAATCTACTTAAATATATAGTTTGACTTAAGTTTTTTTAAAGCCTCCAAATTTAAATTGATTCATGTCACATATTTAACTCAGTTGCAGTTAAAATGCTTCTGAAAAGGAAAATGACAAAGCACCATCCACAATGAAGACAGAAAAGGAAATTTTAATCCAACAAATATGCAGAAAACATCCACTATATGTCCAGCACCATGATAGCACAGGTACCAAACAAAACAAACAGGATCTTACATTTCATGCATTTTACAATACATCCTTACACTCCTAAATATTGATAAAACCAAAATAAATGTATACTGTTAGAACACAATAAAATAACATAAAATGAAAAGAAATTATCATGACATGGCTAACAGCCAATCCTAAGGAACTTCAAGTTACTTGTCAAATAGGATTTATCTTCAAATTAAAAAGTATAGGGAGAAAAAGGGAATACTTACCCCCTCCCACTGTGGGAGATTTTGCACTGAAACCCAAAGGCCAATTAATTCATCAAACCAAAGTCTAAAGAAGAAAAATGTTATGAATAGGAAGTGATTTTAGAAAGTAGTTCAATGCCAGGTATCCTTTGTCTTTTTTACATTATTATTCTTACTGATGACTACATAACTAGAAGAAATAATACTGAAAGTTACAAACTTAATAAAACAAAGGAGTATTTCTTGTCTAAATATTCCTTTCCTGATTTATGCTAAAAAATATGATCTCACATATTAAACTCCTGCTTCATTACTAAATACTGTCCATTCCTATTTAACAACTGTTTTCAGTTTTCTACTTCCTTTTCCCTGCCTTTCTCCTTTATCTGTTTTCCTGTTATTACCTCTTCTGGCAATTCTCTCTTTCTTTTCTCTTAATTTTTTAAATTAAAGCACTCATCTTATTTGGGTGTCATTCAAGTGTTATTCTCTCTTTACTTTCTATCTTATGTTTAACCGTTTCAGCCTTAACATACTTGAAGTATAGGCCAGGCACAGTGGCTCACGCCTGTAATCCAAGCACTTTGGAGGCCGAGGCGGGCAGATCACCTGAGGTCGGGAGTTCAAGACCAGCCTGACCAACACGGTGAAACCCTGTCTTAAAAAAAAGAAAAAGAAAAAAAAACATACTTCAAGTATAATAAACTTGAAGTACAACACTAGCTGAGTTTGCAAAAAGATTTTTCTACTTGTTATTGCTTTACTAGCTTCTTCGTCTGTATTTCCTGCTGTATTTTTAGAATTTGTCAAGATACGCATATACTTACTTAAAACCTTTATGATGAAGTTCTGGAGGAAGGGAGGTAGGAAGAAATATTTCAAAATAAGTGATGGCCTTTTGCATTGTTACATCAAAAGGGCACATTAAAGGTCGCCATTCTTCTAGCATCTCAGAGGTGGCATCTGCTGGAAAGTATCTAATAGAAAAAGGAGGTTTTCATGTATCTGATCATTGGCTAAAAGCTCTACAGCAATATATAACTAACCAAAAGGCCGGGGAAGGAGGAGAATATATGTCATAGGATTTAACACAGTCTACAAATGTCCAAGCAATTAAACATTTCACAACACTAAAATAAATTCCCCAGTCAGGCACACCGGTTCATGCCTGTAATTCCAGCACTTTGGGAAGTCAAGGTCCGTGGATCACCTGAGCCCAGGAGTTCAAGACTGGCTTGGGCAAAATAGTAAACCCCAGTCTCTACAAAAATTGCCAGATGTGATGTAGTCCCAGCTACTCAGCTGGGGTGGGAGGATCACTAGAGCCCAGGAGATCGAGGCTGCAGTAAGCTAAGATTGCGCCATTATACTCCAACCTGAGAAACAGAGTGAGCCTCCATCTCAAAAAATAAAAATTTCCCCATCCTACTTGGATAAATTCTCCTCTTGTCTAAGGGAACTTTTCTAAACACTATGAAGTTGATAAAAATCACATAAAATCCGAGTCACTCAAATTACCTACAAAATTAAACAGGATATTTGTTTTACTTCCTTTGTGCTATGTAACAGCAATCGGAAAAAAGAAAAAAAAAACTTGACATAAAGAATCCAGTCTAGCCAGGTGTGGTGGCTCACACCTGTAATCCCAGCACTTTGGGAGGCCAATGGGGGTAGATCGCGAGGTCAGGAGTTAAAGACCAGCCTGACAAACAAGGTGAAACCCTGTCTCCACTAAAAATACAAAAAAATTATCTGGGTGTGGTGGTGCATGCCGGTAAATCCCACTACTCAGGAAGCTGAGGCAGGAGAATCACTTGAACCCAGGAGGCGGAGGTTGCAGTGAGCCGAGATCACACCACTGCACTCCAGCCTGGGCAACAGAGCGAGACTCTGTCTCAAAACACACACACACACACACACACACACACACACACACACACAACCAAAAACAAACAAATAAAAAATCCAGTCTAAAAAGGAAAAGGATAACCAGTAGATGAGAAAGAGAAAAACAACCCAGCAATCTCTAGGCATGTTGGATAAACCATTTACCTTCCTTGGACCAAAGTCCTTCCCTATAAGAGAAGTCTACATGCTGTGATATTCCATAACTGTATGAAATGGGCAGGAATGTCTCTGGAGTAGATTTACAAAATTAAAATCCAAAATGTGCATATACACACAAAATGAAGGCAAATAAAGAGGACACATGTATAACTGCTAAATACACCTTAACTGGTTTATTTTATTCCTTTTTTTAAAGACAGAGTCTCACTATGTTGCCTAGGCTGTCAGCTTCCCAAGTAGCTGGTACTACAGGCAAGCACCACTGCACCCAGCCTTAAGAGGTTTAAAATATGACTAGCATATGAAAAATTCTGATTCTTCCCAAAGAAGTTAGGAAACCCCTTCAAATACACCCATAAGCTTGGCCCACACATCCCATTATATCTTCATATACTTGAGTTAATTAAAATCATATTGCAATCTTCTATGTGAAAAATAAACTTACATGTCTAATAATACTTCTCTTGAGTTCACAAAGTGTTTATGTGCCAGGTCCCTGTGTAACAGGTTGGAATTTCAAAAAAAAAAAAAAAAAAAACAACCCATAACAAACTATGCTCCACCTTCAAAGATCAATATTAATTCCACTTCTTAAGTTTTCTGAGTCAATTGTTAACCCTGTAATCCACAATAAAAACTTGGGAGTTCTCTGAATTACCTATGAACCAGTAAGTACTGAAGTGATAATCAAGTTTCCAGTGAGGAAACACATGCCAAGAGGGTAACTGCCTCCCATAAAATGACACTGTTCATTGCTGACTTATGACTCAGGGTCAATCTGAAGTCACCTGAGAGACAGTTATCTCATATTCTGAAAATACATTTGCCCCACATTAAGTAATACAGAAGGTCAGCAAGAAATACCTGATTTAGTAAATATGTATTTAAAATTCATATAGCAAGCATATAATGATTTTTACCAAAAAGGATTCACTGATTCCATACCATCTAAACAGTCTTAGACTTACTTGATAACAATAAAGGTTCAAGTACATAAAACTGAGCTTTAATTAAAACTAAGATAACCCAAAAAATAATAATTAAAATTAAATTTATCCATGCTCATCTTTAATCATATGAATATGATAACTGGTTGGTAGTGGTGGCTCGCGCCTATAATCTCAATGCTTTGGGAGGCCAAGGTGGGAGGATTGCTTGAGGCCAAGAGTTTAAGACCAGCCTGGGTAACACAGCAAGACCCCACTCTCTACAAAAAATATTAAAATAAAAATGAAAGATTATGGGATATTCAAAGTTACATATTCTACTGAAACAGAACATAGTTGAAAAAACTTATGAACCACCTTCTTGGCATTACTCATATTTTCTATCTGAATAAGAAATAACAATTCTCTAGGAAATGCTTCCAAATAAAGATGATTATATGTTAAGTACGGTATTCTTAATTTATAATGGATGACTTTAAAATTTCTAAATTTCTAAATGAAATCTGAGAAGCTCGGTTCATGAACTGGAAATGGTATGTTGTGCTCCGTGACTAACATCACAAAGTCAGAAACTATTTATACTTTTCATTTCCTCTTGAAACCATACTAAAGATGTGAAAAAGCCCACAGAAACAACAAGAGGCTTTATAAATTGAGAAGCTACTTACGGTCGGCAGCTTTTCACGAGTGTTTTGAGAATATTTTCTACAGAACTGGAGGGGAAAGCCATTTGATAAATTAGATTAGTGTATTTTAAGAACACATCTAATTCAATTAATAATCTCTAAGATAAGCTCATACATTCAGATTATTATTTGTTTATATGTAATAACTAAGCCTTCCCTTTCATACAGACAGAATTCTCTAAACTTCTTACTCTACTCTTTCCTTTGCCCTCATTTCACTGTCTCTGGTATGAACTAAAGAAAAAAATGTTACACTGGGGAAAGAACAAATTGTTTTCAGTCTTTACAAAGTAGGCAGCAATGACTATACACCATACTTATCAACAGAGTGGCTTAAAGCTTCAAATAATTTTTACTAAAATACTTTTATATCAAAACACAAGCAACAGACATACCAAAATCTGGGTGTTTCCATCAGAAATTAGCTTTCACAACCAATTGATGAGAGTTTTCTAACCCTCCAAGGCACTTTACTGCCAGCAACAATTATCAATAAGAGCATCTCTTTGAGCAGGTACTTATAAAGTTAGTTGAGTAACATTTAAAATTATAACTTACTTTCCAACATACAGTTGCCTAAAGTGAATGTAAAAGACCAACACAAAAATGTGTGTATGAATTTATAATCAACATTTCTGTTTTAATGAAAAGGCCAATGCGTACTGGTTTAAACACACGACCAGGATGGAGTATTTAAATATTTACTACTAGATCACAGTCAAGTGGTCAAATGCAAACAAACAATACAAACAATGGAGCACTAGGTAATTTTGAACTGGAATTTTAAAATACATGTGTGACTACTTACAGTATGATATGTTCAAGTAAAAAATAAAATTCCCCAGATCTCAAAAACATTTATTTATTTATGGAAAAACAGTAACTTTCAGGCAATGTCTCCACCTGACACTTTCACATTAAGCTTTTTGAAATTCTTAAGTCCAGAAATCTATCCAACTTCTCTGAAAGTTTAGGAACTAATATGCAAAGAAATTCCAAGGAATAACAAAAAGCGAACTCATAAAAAAAAAATCAATCTATTATGTAACCAAGAAAGAAAACTATAATCTCATTACTTAGAGCAGTGGAAATCCTCTTTAATTTCAAAACTACTCAGAGAATAATTACCTGAAGAGGCAACCAGGCTACAACTCATGAGATGACTTCTAAAATAAAAAAGAAACCACGCAGCCAAAGGGTCATCAATAAGCACTGTCTCTGATCATGAGAGGGAGGTTCTACTTTTTCTCACAAAAAGGCTAAGCAATTCAAAAACACAGTTTAGAGAACATCTAAGTTTGCCAGTTTAAAAAAAAAAAAAAAAAGAGCAAAATAAAATTGAAAAAAAAAAAAGGGCAAACTTCTATCCAACTACATTTAAAGCTCCCTGAAGACCACGGCTGTGATTTTTATTTCTGGGCATTTCCAAAGTGCTTATAACAAGGCTATCTGCTCATATATATCTATACTTATCTGTTGATTTATAATACTCAATAAACACTTTATAACAGAGCAACAAAAAGTATAGATCTTGGGTCTTCTTTTAGTTCAGATTGAAGAATCCCATTTAGTAATGAAGTATAGAATTAAAACGTAAAGTTTAAAGAGCCAACTAGTTTTAAACTACATGCTCAATTTACATGCAGATTTTTAAAAGGTAATTCTACAATTGTTAATTTTTATCATGAAAATGAACATAAGGTATATAATTGTATCGGTCCTAACATTCGTGTTCTCATTAACATTACATTTATTTTATTGGTTCTGTGCTACACTACACAGAAAACCTGCTGTGTAGAAACTTTGCTATACCAACATACTTTCGCGTAATGTAAAAAATGATTCTACAAAGGAAGTCATAAAAGGCTGCAAAGCTACATGTTTTCTCCAGTTCTCTTCACACTTCAGAAGAATAGGAAGTTAATTATAACACTTGATAGAGTCACTTCACTTATTAGAGGATTAGGGTATGTGGGAATGTAATTTAATTAATCTAAATAAAGTCAGTTTCAACCCCTTCTTACATATAAGGCCTGTACCAATGGATTGATGCTGTTTATCCAGGAAAGGGTACAATCTCTCTAACCTGTGATATCTGTATAGTGACCTTTTGTGATTCTTGTAATCTCTCAAGATGAAGGGAACAATGTTTCTGTTTAAAAATAAAATAAAAGGTTAAGGCTAGATGCTACTAGACTATATTTCACTAATTTTTAGAGTGAGTGAACAATCACTAAATACTTTCCAACTGCTGGAAATGTATAATATTAAAGTGATAACAATTCAAAACACTTTTTCTTTTTTAAATCAAAAGGGATCTACAGAGTGACTAAGCTTTGGAAGGGTTTTCTCATACCCTATTTCCTCTTTAAAAAGATATGTTAGGTTGAAAAAGAAAGCCACAGGAGAGCGTATAATGGTTTACATTTTGGGCTTGGAGTCAGACAGATCTGAATTTGAGACGGTTCTGCTACTTCCTAGTTGTATAATATAGCTCAGTTTTTTTCATCAATATGAGCAATACCTACCTCTCATAAAGCTGTTACAAAAATTAAATAAGATAATGTATAGAAAGCAGTTATGTGGCCCAGAATTAAGGACAATAAATGTTAATTATTATTTCATACTCAGCCATAATAAATGTATTCTCAATTTCCTTAAGAATTAAAATGTTGTGCTTATTTTGCTCTTACATTGATTCCACTGCCTCTGAGTAACTATTAATTTACAATTTAGAACATAACATCAAAATAGGAAATTCCTTCACAACTGTCACCTTATTATTAAAGGTAGAAAGTGAGTTCTTGTCCCAGTTCTTAAGCTTTTATTCCAGTTTCAACCAATGATTATGTGTCAATTTTCCTCTCTGGACCTCGATTTCCTTAGGATGACATTAACAAAGTAAACGTCAAGTATTAGCAGATAAGCCTGGGGAAAGCCAATAGCCTTAGCCTCCAGTTACTGAGAGAGTTAACTCATATAAACTTGGAGGTTTATGCCTCCTGCCTCCTTGGCCTTTTTAGGACAATATTCACTTCTAAACCAGAGAAAAGTGTAGCAAATGATAACATTCAATGTGAGAGTAAACTAGACCACTCATAGCAAGAAGCACTTGCAGCTACACTTGACAGTTCTTGAACTAAAGTTAAACTTTAGAATAATATTTGCTTTTTCATAAATGAACTGGTTAATTGTACCAATGGAATATTCCATATATATATGCCTTTATCCACTTAAAATTTAATGCTACTTATACAGTATGTTTTTCTTGAACCTGAGCCAAACCCTTCATCTAGAAGTCAGTTTTACTTCCTTTCTCTATATCTAAACAAATCCACTATAAGTTAGTTAAACATTATCCATCTCATATCTAACCTCCAAAATCTCATACTGCTCAGTTAAACTAGCAAGTAGTCATTTTTCGTAGCCACTTCACTCAAAATTAGGGCCAAGATAATTTCACCATAAAGAAAGGTATAAATAATAAGTGCAACTTTTCCCTTACTGATGCACATTAATGTTGACTTTTCATTAACATTACTTTTAAAAGGTATACCTGTACGGCAAATGTTAGGAAATTATAGTAATCCTTACCACTCATGTAAAAAGAGCATGCATCATTGTTTTAAATGACAATAAATAAGCCTGATCAACTTAAAACTAATTTTTAAAACTGCTCTTAAAAAAGATCCGTTTTTAAAGAAAGATCATTGTAGCACAGAAACAACTTTTACAAGAAATACTATCAAAATCATTAATAAAATTTTGTTAGAAAAAAAATTTTTTTTTTTTTGAGATGGAGTCTCACTCTGCCCAGGCTGGAGTGCAGTGGTATGATCTCGGTTCAATGCAGCCTTCCTGGTTCCAGCGATTCTCCTACCTTAGCCTCCCAGGCAGCTGGGATTACAGGTACATGCACCACACCCAGCTATTTTTTAGTAGAGATGGGGTTTCACCATGTTGGCCAGCCTGGTCTTGAACTCCTGACCTCAGGTAATCTGCCCGACTCAGCCTCCCAAAGTGCTAGAATTACAGGTGTGAGACACCACACCCGGCTGAATTTTGTTAAAATTTTTAATTTCCAAATAAAAGAACATTTTTAAAAACAAATAGGTTGTTCTTCAAATACTACCTTTAAAAATCACTGCAAATACCATATTAATCATCACGGTTTACAACCATAAAATCTTTTAAATTTCAACAGTTTCTCAGAGAAATTACTCTCATCAATCGATTATCGTACCAAATTTTGTAGCTAGAGTTCTTCCCTGAGCTGCTGGTAGTAATTTAAACTCCTAAGTATCGTCACATGTGCCAAGAAACCCCAAACAGAGGTCTGGAAAATGTAGTTTCCATGTGATAAGCGCAGGAAGCTCAGGACCAAGGATTTAACTGTATCTTAAAGAGCACCAATTCAAAAGGATCTTTGATAGATCGATAGAAAAACAAATGCCATAAACAAGTACCAGAAAAAGAAAATATCAAATTTCTCCAGAGGCTGAAAAAAAAAAAAAATTAGAATACTACTATATGATACCCTTAGAACAATATATATAAAAGAAAATACTTTCAAACATAAATTTAAAAAAAATAGTAGGCCAGACACAGTGGCCCACGCCTGTAATCCAGAACTTTGGGAGGCTGAGGTGGGTAGATCATGAGGTCAGGAGTTCAAGACCAGCCTGGCCAAGATGGTAGAACCCCATCTCTACTAAAAATACAAAAATTAGCTGAGCATGTTGGCGGATGTTTATAATCCCAGCTACTCCGGAGGTGAATTGCTTGAACCCAAGAGGCAGAGGTTGCAGTGAGCCGAAATCGTGTCACTGCCCTGCAACCTGGGTGACAGAGTGAGACTCTGTCTCAAAAAAAAAAGTAGTAAACAAGTTATATAGGCCCAAGCTACTCATGATGCAAATATGAAAACCTTTCCTACCACTCACAAAAAACAAATTAGTGGTAATAAAACTAAACAAACATCCGGGCACGGTGGCTCACACCTGTAACCCCAGCACTTTGGGAGGCCGAGGCGGGTGGATCACTTGAGGTCAGGAGTTCGAGACCAGCCTGGCTAACATAGTGAAACCCCATCTCTTAAAAAAATAAAATAAAGCTAAATAAACAAATTTATATACACGTAGTAATTGAAATATGAATTGTTTGTGCCCATTTGTAAAATCACATCTATGTATAATTTCTCCCACATTTTGTTAATAGCAACACCATTAGTGTGCTTCCGAAACTATAACTTACAATATGCTACTCAAAGTAGATGTATTGGACATTGTTTTATGAAATAAAACCGTGTCCTTAAGATTCAAAAGCTTCATTTATGAAGTAAATAATAATTCTTATATCACTAACAATTCACATTCATCTCCTTTTCAATTTTACATCTTCTATTGAATAAAAACCATTATCAATTATTTCTCCAGGAGAAAGTAGAGTGAGATGAGAATAAAGAGACTAAAAATGGTCTTTTGCCCTTGAGGCAAAGAGAAAACTAGAAGGAGGAAGTAAGAGAGAGAGGAGGGAAACAGGGAGGAAAAGGCATGAAGAGGAAGGGAAAGGTAAAGAGTAAGGGAAGAGAGCAAAGTTGATAATCTTTGCTTCAACCAATAGAATTAGCTTTTAAAATCGTGTTGAAATACATGCCACTCTAAGCAGCGATTTCAATAAGGACAAAAACATAGGGCGTATGAGTTTAAAATTTGAAAGACAGTTAACAAATGAAGCAATCTTTCACTTTTGATTATAAAAATAGCATTCTAAAAATAGTATGAACACATGCAGTCAGCTGACGCAAGTGTTTCAAAATGTGGCAGAATATATCTAAGATGAAAAAACTCAAAATTGTCAGAGTAGGTAAAGAGGTATAGGTAGGTTACATGATTTACGAATTTTAATTTAGAATAATTACAATTACAAAATGAAATGCTGAGTCTGTTAAGAGTTGAGAGTCAGTGCTGTGTTTCAGTCACAACGTCTCTTCAAAAGATCAAGAACTGCTATGGTAAAACTTTTAAGGACAAGGATTATGTGACATTTTAGGAAGAGACATGGTAAAGGTAACTAATAAGCACTGACTGACCATACTAATAGGAAATTTCCAGACAAACAGCTCTTATCACTGAAGAGGAAAGTCATAGATATATATTAAGGATCACACAGGACTTTAAAAGCAGCAAGTGCCTTTGCAAAGGTAGACACTTAAGGCAGGAAAGTAGGACGATTGGTTTTGAAGCTGTAAGTAAGAAGACATACTGAAGAACAGGGTATCACTGAAGAAACTGCTTCACCTCCTCCTTTCATTTACAAAGTACTTTCAGAGGAATTATCAGCCAAGAAAAATCTCAGAAAGATAACTGCTCTGAACACAGTTCAAAGGTCCCTGAGATCTATGAAAACGGAAAGCCTGTCTATGGCCATACCACCGTGAATGCGACCACTCTCATCTGAAATGGTGAAGCCAGTGAGCAATTCCCTGACCTCATTTTTTTTTTTTTTGAGACAGGGTCTCACTATGTTGCCCAGGCTGGAGTGCAGTGGCTATTCATAGGTATGATCCCACTACTGATCAGCACAGGAGTTTTGACTGGCTCCGTTTCCAAACTGGGCAGGTTCACCCCTCCTTAGGCAACCTGGTGGTCCCCCACTCCCAGGAGGTCACTGTGATGCCAAACTTAGTGCGGACACCCAGTGGGCATAGCGCACTACAGCCCAGAACTCCTGGGCTCAAGAGATCCTCCCATCTCAGCCTCCCGAGTAGCTGGGACTACAGGCATGCGCCACCGCGCCTGGCCCGACCTCATATGTAAAGAAGACTCAGTCAAACCAGTATAGGTCATGGTCTCTGTGGCAAAATAACACCCAAAAGGAATCTTTGCAAACAAAGCTTTCATATTGAATTTTGAGTTTTAATAACAAATATTTGGGTCAGGTGTAGTGGCTCACGCCTATAATCCCAGTACTTTGGGAGGCCAAGGCAGGAGGATCACTTGAGTCCAGGAGTTCAAGACCAGCCTGGGCAACAGTGAAGACTCTGTTGCTACGAATAAAAAAAGTTTAAAAATTAGCTGGGCATGGTGGCACATGCCTTTGGTCCCAGCTGCTCAGGAGGCTGAGGCAGCAGGACTGCTTGAGCCCAGGAGGTCAAAGCTGTGGCAAGCCAAGATCTTGCCATTGCACTCCAGCCTGGGCAACAGAGCAAGACCCAGTCAAGCAAGCAAGCAAAGAAAAGAAAGGAAAGAAAAAAAGAAAAGGAATGAAGAGAGAAAGAGGGAAGGAGGGACTTAGTTTATAAGAAAAAGAAAATTAATACAGGCTTAGAGAATAATGCTCTTCAAAAAATGAATATATAAGTATATGACAAATGACTGTAAAAAATGAGAGGAAACAGCTATTTAAAACTGAAGTGGCCAGGCACAGTGGCTCATGCCTATAATCCCAGCACTTTGGGAGGCCAAGGTGGGTGAATCACCTGAGTTCAGGTGTATGCGACCAGCCTGGCCAATATGGTAAAACCCCATCTTTACTAAAAATACAAAAATTAGCCAGGCGTGGTGATGTCCGCCTGTAATCCCAGCTGCTTGGGAGGCTGAGGCACGAGAATCACTTGAACCCAGGAAGCGGAGGTTGCAGTGCGTTAAGATCATGCCACTGCACTCCAGCCTGAGCCACAGAGTGAGACGCTGTCTCAAAACAAAACAGAAGA
The DNA here is from genome assembly GCF_049354715.1 of Callithrix jacchus. Lineage (NCBI taxonomy): Eukaryota > Metazoa > Chordata > Mammalia > Primates > Cebidae > Callithrix > Callithrix jacchus. Next base: position 60,576,900 of record NC_133515.1, on the reverse strand, counting down.
AAAAATTTCCTTAAAAAAAAAAAAAAAATCACAAATTTAAAAGAATGATAAACCACCCAGGCACCGTTACTCAGGCCTATAATCCCAGCATTTTGGGAGGCCAAGGCAGGTGGATCACTTGAGGTGGGAACTTGAGACAAGCCTGGACAACATGGTGAAACCCCATCTCTAAAATTTTTTTAAAAATACAAAAATTAACCGGGCATGGTGGCATGTGCCTGTAATCCCAGCTACTCGTGAGGCTGAAGCAGAAGAATCGCTTGAACCCAGGAGGCAGAGGACACAGTGAGCTGAGATTGTGCCACTGCACTCCAGCCTGGACGACAGAGCGAGACTCTGTCTCAAAAACAAAAAAATGATAAGCCAAACATGTTAAAACTGTGAAAATTAAAAGCTAGACCACAACTAGAAAGAAATGATAGCTGTCAGTCAAGTATGAAATCGCTTTAACCAAAAAAGGCAGATGATACTTTATTATATAAACTCAGAATAAAATATAAAACCAAAAATTAGGTCTCAAAAGAGGCAGGATGGAGGTGCAAGTCAATGATCTGCAAGAGTGATGCAGCTTCAGATACAGTTTACAGAGGGCAATTGGTTCAGAAGTCAAATTACATAGCAACAGGCACATTAACATATTCACTGTTTCTTTCAAACAACCCAATATTGTTCAATCACGACCAACCCCCCAAAAGACCCCATGTACTCCCAATAAGTGCTTTAAATGGAAACACTTACTTAGGAAACCAATTTAATCCCAGGTGCTCTGTCTTGGAATATAAGATTCTTTCTACCATGTCATAAAGTGGTCTCCAGGGTAACTCCAAATCATCTCTTGAAAGAAGTTCCTTTTTCCTACAAAGTAAAATTAAATACCTATGTACGCTTATATGCACAGATGTGTGTATACCATAAATACTACACAGGGACAGTTCAATGTTGCTACTCATTACAGTGGGTTTTGCTTTTCCTCATCCACAGTTACTCACTGGCAGAACATAGTATTAGGAAGAATCATGCACCCGATTCTTGCTGCTGCTCAAACCTCAAAGAGCACCAGATACAAGGGGGCATTTAAACTTGTGTCACCATTATTGTAGATTAAATTTCATGTTTTCCCACACTATGGAATATTTAATGTTTCCAGCATGGAGCTGGATGCTTCAGGATAAGCAGAAGAATCTTTGGGAGGCCAGGGCAGGTAGATCACGAGGTCAGGAGATGAAGACCATCATGGCCAGCATGGTAAAGCCCTGTCTCTACTAAAAATACAAAATTAAGCTGTGCATAGTGGCACATGCCTGTAATCCCAGCTACTAGGAAGGCTGAGGCAGGAGAATCACAGTTTGCAGTGAGTAGAGATCCCACCACTGCACTCCAACCTGGCAACAAAGCGAGACTCAGTCTCAAAAAAAGAATCTATGATCCTTGGATTGTCTTCTCAAGGAACTTAACGATCTATAAAAGGGTAAGTTCAATGGGTGCTAGAGAACAGACTCCATCATGGAAGAGATGGAATTTTAATTAAAAGGTTAATTAACACATTGGATGAAACTTATGATAATGTTTCTGCAATCATTTTCCAAACTGGCAAGTTGAGACTTAGTCTTCTCACCAAAAGCACTTAATCCTCATTACCTAAAACCCGGAAGAAACAAACCAACCTTAACAGAAGTCTTTGGAATAGACTTACTTTAACAAGTTGATCAAAAGGCGGGCAAATCCCTGCATCATGCTGATTTCCAGTTTTGGAATTGATACCAGCTCATACAATAACTTAATAAAAAGAACATGATCTTTTTTGCTAAATTTTCTCCCATAAAGTCGAATATACCTGCAAGAGAAAAACAGATATACCCTTTAAAAACAGGTATGATGATACAGCCATGTTCATTGCAGTGTTATCCATACAAACCAAGATGTAGATGCAACCTGAATGTCCACAGAAGGATGAATGGATAAAGAAAATGTGGCATATGTAATATGATGGATTATTATCGTTTTTCCTTTTTTTAAAAAAAACATTTCATGGAAAACTGTATTGGTTTTCTGGATAGAAATGGGAATTTATTTGCCAGGAAGGATGATTCCATCATACTTCAGCTAGAACCAATTGACGAGGATGATTCAGTCTTAAAAAAGAAGGCAATCTGGTCATAAGCTGCAGCATGGAAGAACCTTAAGTGAAATAAGCTAGTCACAAAAGACAAATACTGTATAGGTATCTACAGTAATCAAACTCATAGAAACAGGAAGTAGAATAGTGGTTGCCAGGGGTTGAAAGGAAGGGGAAATGGAGAGCTGCTATTCAATGGGTATAGTTTCAGTTATGCAAAATAAAAAAGTCATACAGCAATGTATATGTGGTTAATAATATGCAAATAAATTTGATATATATATATTTTTGAGACGGAGTTTCTCTCTTGTTACCCAGACTGGAGTGCAATGGCGTGATCTCAGCTCACCACAACCTCCGCCTCCTGGGTTCAGGCAATTCTCCTGCCTCAGCCTCCTGAGTAGCTGGGATTACAGGCACGTGCCACCATGCCCAGCTAATTTTTTGTATTTTTAGTAGAGACGGGGTTTCACCATGTTGACCAGGATGGTCTCCATCTCTTGACCTCGTGATCCACCCGCCTCGGCCTCCCAAAGTGCTGGGATTACAGGCTTGAGCCACCGTGCCCGGCAAATTTGATATTTTTAATAATTTTTAAAAATAGGTATAACGATTTCAAATGTCTTTGATGGTTCAGTATATCTATTCTCATTGTTATGCAGTAAGGAATTATTCCGTACTTTAATCAAGAGATTAGCAGGCCAGGCAAAGTAGCTTATGCCTGTAATCCCAGCACTTTGAGAGGCTAAAGAGGGACGGTCTCTTGAACCCAGGAGTTCAAGACCAGCCTGGGTAACAGGGAAAAACCTAATCTCTACAACAAATACAAAATATTAGCCAGGCACGATGGTGTGCACCTGTGGTCCCAGTTACTCAGGAGGCTGAGGTGGGAGGATCACTGGAGCCCAGGAAGTCAAGGGAACAGTGAGCTGTGATCGCACCACTGTGCTCCAAACAGCCTAGGCGACAGAGTGAGACCTTGTCTCCAAAAGAAAAAAAAAAGAGAGATAAAGAGATTACCAAATAATTATTTTAATAACAAAGTATTTATAATAATAACTGGCTGTCATTAACATCTACTTACCAATTAAAACACTGCTCTCTTATTGTACTATTTATTTCTGTCAACTTATAATTATTACAATTAGGTTACTACCAAAAATAACTTAAGGAATATTTTTATAATAATTATTAATTATATATTAGTTATAAATAATTTAAGGAATAAATTAATATTTTATCTCAAAATTAAATTTTAATTTCTATAATCAATGTAATCAAAAGCACCAACTTTAAGAAAACGGTGTCCTAAAACCCAAGAACAACAAATCACAGCATATTTAAGAATTCAGAAGTAACTGATCCAAACAAGTTACTTTTTTGAAACCTTTTGAGGGGGATTATTTTATTAAATACATTAAATACATAAGTCAATGGGGGAAAAGAGCATTTGTATTCCTTGTAAGATCTTTAATGCTCCCCTAGCACCTAAGATCAAATTAAACTTAAATTTAACTTTTTTTTTTTTTTTTTTCAGGCAGAGTCTTGCTGTATCACCCAGGCTGGAGTGCAGTGACGTGATCTTCACTCACTGCAGCCTCAGCCTCCCAGGTTCAAACACTTCTCCTGACTCAGCCTCCTGAGTAGCTATGATTATAAGTGCCTGCCACCACACTCGGTTAACTTTTGTATTTTTAGTACAGACAGGGTTTCACCATGTTGGCCAGGCTGGCCTCAAACTCCTGACCTTGTGATCCACCCACCTCAGCCTCCCAAAGTGCTGGGATTACAGCTGTGAGCCACCGTGCCCAGCACTTATATTTAATTTCTAAAATTAGGGCATCTAACTGCTTTTATCTTCCATAAATTCTTCAAAATTTTTGGTTCACTGGCTATTTTCTCATGCTGTTCTGAATTTATTCAGCTCTTTTCTGTCATTTCAAGGTATAATTTCATGATCTCATGTTAGTACTATAAGCCAGCAAGTATAGAGGGAAGAGCAATGAGACCTGAGATCTTGTTTTGACTCTGCTAGTACAGGTTCAATACTCTTAATCTGAAAATCCAAAACCCTCCAAAATCCAAAACTTCCTGAGCAACAACATGACACTCAAAGGAAATGCTCATGGAGCTTTCCAATTTCTGATTTTTGGATTTGAGATGCTCAATCGGTAAGTATATAATGCAGATATTATAAAACCCCTAAAAATCCGAAATCCTAAATGTTTCTGGTCCCAGAATTTCAGATAAGGGACATTCAAATTATCGTTAAAGTTTCTTAAACACCCTAAAATGGTAACACACACAGATTACTAAAGACAAAAGATTCCACATCTAAAGATATTAGTATTTTGGGCTGTTGAATAAGCATAATGATACAGCCTTCTGACACCTCATTCAATTTCACTCTAAATTTAGGAGCAAAATCCAGAACCATTAAAATCTTATTTTAAATGAAAACAAACAATCTCCCTAAAAACTGGCACATGTTTTAGATACAGACAGAAGACATCAAGGAAAAATTCCCTGCTTTCAGTGGCTGCTGCAGGCCTTGTCAAGATTCCAGATGCCAGCCAGGCATAGTGGCTCACCCCTGTAATCCCAGCATTTTGGGAGGCCGAGGCAGGCGGATCACGAGGTCAAGAGATCGAGACCACCCTGGCCAACACGGTGAAACCCCATCACTACCAAAAATACAAAAATTAGCTGAGCATGGTGGTGCACGCCTGTAGTCCCAGCTACTCTGGAGGCTGAAGAAGGGGAATTGCATGAGCCCAAGAGGGGGAGGTTGCAGTGAGCCAAGATCACACCACTGCACTCCAGCCTGGGCAACACAGCAAGAGTTAACTCCATCTAAAAAAAATAAAATAAAATTGGCCAGGTATGGTGGTGGGTGCCTGCAATTCCAGCTTCTTGGTTGGCTGAGGCACGAGAATCGCTTGAACACGGGAGGCAGAGGTTGCAGTTAACCAGGATCGTGCTAGTGTACTCCAAACAAAAAGGTTCCAGATGCCCCTGAAGTCATGCACTCATTGTCCCCTGTGGTTAGGATACTTCTGCAGAAAACTGGAGAAACACTGTACTCTAAGCCAGCAGTCCCCAACCTTTTTGGTACCAGGGAGAATTTCTTAAGGAGCGCACAGGCTAGATCCCTTGCAATGGGCAGTTCACAACAGGATTTGAGCTCCTATGAGAATCTAACACCCACTAATATGACAGGAGGCAGACCTCAGGCGGTAATGCTCAATCACCTGCCAACTGCTCCCTCCTGCTGTTGCAGCCCAGCTCCTAACAGGCCAGGGACCCACACCAGTCCCCAGGCTTGGAGTTGGGGGGACCCCTGCTCTAAGCCACTGAAGTAACTTAGCTACAGCCCATTGTTTTCATTGCAGCAGACAACTATACATTTAACCTTAATTGGGGACATAAAATTAACAAAGCTCAAATTTTAATACTATAAAAGAGCCCAATAGGAGGATTCCTAGAAAGCCTGCAGCTGTTGACAAATCTAAAGATTTTGGAGGGACTCCTCAGAAATCTATTTCCCCCAGCTCCTTGCCAACCAGCAAGTGGTTCTATCAAAATGTGGCCGAAGAGATTTGTTTTAAAAGAACACAAAAGTACTAACCATAAAAAGAAAATTAGTCAATTGGTCTTTATGATAAAGAACTTCTAGCCACAATAAGACAACATTAAAAGTAAAAAGTCCAGTCAGATATCTAAAATACATATATTTGACAAAGAACTCACATTCAAATTACATAAAGAACTACTACAAACTAAGAAAAAGACACAAACAATCCAATTAAAAATGGGCAAAAAAGGCTGGGCACAGTACACCTGTAATCCCAGCATTTTGGGAGGCAAAGGCGAGAGGATCAACTGAGCTCAGGAGTTCAAGACCAGCCTGAGCAACATGGTGAAACCCCATCGTTATTTAAGAAAAAAAAAGAACTACGCAGGGTAACTGTTTAAAATGCATATTCTTGGGATCCAAAAATCCAAGGAATGTTATATCTCAGTAAAGCTGTTTTTTTTTTTCTTTTAAGGCGACTGAAAAATAAATTCCTGGAATGCTAGAGTGGAGACTACCAATCTTCATTTTTTAGACTACTCTGGTTTGATTTTTGTGTACATTTGAGTTCCAAAACCCTACTTTAGACTGTAACTACAGATGATCCATTCCCTTTTTCCAGTCAATTTTCACATTAGGTTTTGGGACTAAACATTACTATTAGGTGTTCCAAAATATCTGAAAATCCTGGTAATAATCATGATTGAATGTGACTGATATAGAGTATTTCTTTCAACTATCCAGAATATATGGATGACAAGTCATTTTGTTCCATTCTCCCACAGGGGAAGAAAAAAAGGTAGTAAAAGATAATACAATAGCAATTCCAGCTGCTTCCTCCTCACAGCCCTGCAGTGTCAAATGACTTAATTTTTAATCACAAGAAAGACAGTGGGCCAGGTGCCGTGGCTCACACCTGAAATCCCAGTATTTTGGAAGGCAAGGGCAGGAGAATCACTTGAACCCAGGAGTTCAACACCAGCCTGGGCAACATAATGAGACCTCCATCTCTATTACATATATTAAAAAATTTAATAAAAAAATTAATAAAAATCCTACAACTAGCAATATATCTTGAGTAAGTAATTCAGGCCAGGCACAATGGCTCTCACCTGTAATCCCACCACCTTGGGAGGCTGAGGCAAGCAGATCACTTAAGGTCAGGAGTTCAAGATCAGCCTGGCGAACATGGCAAAACCCCCGAATCTTCTAAAAAAAATACAAAAATTAGCTGGGCATAGCGGCAGGCGCCTGTAGTCCCAGCTACTCAGGAGGCTGAAGCAAGAGAATCTGTTGAACTCGGGAGGCGGAGGTTGCAGTGAGCCAAGATTGAGCTGCTGCACTCCAGCCTGGGTAACAGAGAGACTTGTATCAAATAATAATAATAATAATAATAATTCAGAATATCAAAGTCAAAATGCCAAAATGGGCTAGGCATTGTGGCTCACACCTATAATCCTAGCACTCTGGGAAGTTGAGAAGGAAAGATCACTTGAGACCAGGAATTCAAGACTGGTCTGGGCAACACAGGGAGACCCCATCTCTGCAAAAAAATCGCCAGGTGTGATGGCACATGCCTGTGGTCCCAGCTACTTGGGAGGCTGAAGCAAGAGGAGCATTTGAGTCTGGAATGTCGAGGCTGCACTGAGCCATAATCTTGCCACTGCATTTCAGCCTCGGTAAGAGAGTAAGATTAGCCTGACTATCCAACAATAAAAAATTTTTAAAAAGGCAAATGCACATAAGTAATTTTCAAAATTTCCTGAAAAAAGTCTAAAAATATATATGAGAATGGCTTGTTAAAATGTGGCTTACTCCGCTGGACCAAGCTTTTCCAATCCGTGGCCCAGGATTGCTCTGAATGGGGCCCAACACAAATTCATAATTTCGTTAAAACATTTAGTTTTTTTTTTGGAAATTTATTTATTTATTTAGGCGGAGTTTTGCTCTTGTTGCCCAGGCTGGAGTGCAACAGTGCAATCTCGGCTCACTGAAACCTCCTCCTCCCAGGTTCAAGCGATTCTCCTGCCTCAGCCTCCAGAATAGCTGGGATTACAGGCATGTGCCACCATATCCCGCTAATTTGGCATTGTTAGTAGAGAAAGAGTTTCACCACGTTGGTCAGGCTGCTCTCAAACTCCCAACACTTCAAGTGATCTGCCCATCTCAGCCTCCCAAAGTGCTGGGATTACCAATGTGGAGCCACCACGCCCTATCTTTTCGTGCAATTTTTTTAAGCTTATCAGCCATCATTAGCATTAATGTATTTTATGTGTGGCCCAAGACAATTCTTCCAATGCAGCCCAGGGAGGCTAAAAGATTAGAGACCCCTGCTTTAGACTGTATAAGGCAGTCATTTAAAATTATGTTTTCAAATAAACTTTAGTAGAATATGAAATGAAATATAATATTTTTAAAGCAAAGTACAAAATAATATGACCATAACTAAATAAAAATACATAATCATTCAAGTAAAAAGAAATCAAGCAGACCAGGCATGGTGGCTTGCACCTGCAATACCAGCACTTTTGGAAGCCAAGGCAGGCAGATTGCTTGAGTCCAGCCTGGGCAACACTGAGAGACCTCACGTCTGCAAAACATACAAAAATTAGCTGGGCATGATAGTATATGTATATGTCTGTAGTCCCAGCTACTCAGGATGCTGAGGTGGGAAGATCGGTGGGGACTGGGAAGCAAACGTTGCAATGTGCCAAGATCGTGCCACTGCACTCCAACCTAGGCAACAGTGAGACCTTAGTATCAAACACACACACACACACGCACACACATACACACACAGAGAGAGAAAAAAAAAGTAAATACCATAAAATATTATCTCTGGGAGCCAGATGCAGTGGCTCACGCCTGTAATCCTGGTACTTTGAGAGGCTGAGACAAGCAGATCGCTTGGGACCAGAAGATCAAGACCAGCCTAGGCAACACGGCAAAATCCCATCTCTACAAAAATTTAAATATTTTTTGAGATAGAGTCTCGTTTTGTTGCCCAGGATGGAGTGCCGTGGCACAATCTTGACTCACAGGAATCTCTACCTCCTGGGTTAAGCAATTCTCTACCTCAGCCTCCTAAGTGGCTGGGATTACAGGCCCTGTCACCACACCCAGCTAATTTTTGTATTTTTAGTAGAGACGGGGTTTCATCATCTTGGCCAGGCTGGTCTTGAACTCCTGACCTTGTGATCTTCCTGCCTCAGCCTTCCACAGTGCTAGGATTACAGTTGTGAGCCACCGTGCCCAGCCCTAAAAAAAATTTTTTTTAACTACCTCTGGGTGGTAAAACTGAGTGATTTTCCTATTTTTCAAAACACATTTTCAGTTTTTTTCACTTTTTAAAAGTAATCAGGCCAGACGAGGTGGCTAGGGCCTGTAATCCCAGCACATTGGGAGACCGAGGCGGGCAGATCACCTGAGGTCAGGAGTTCAAGACCAGCCTGGCCAACAGAGTGAAACCCCATCTCCACTAAAAATACAAAAATTAGCCCAGTTTGGTGGCGGGCGTCTATAATCCCAGCTACTTGGGAGGCTGAGGAAGGAGAATCGCTTGAACCCCGGAGGCAGAGGTTGCAGTGAGCTGATATAGTGCCACCTAGGCAACAGAGCTAGACTCCGTCTCAAGACAAAAACAAAAACAAAACGCTATTTCTGTGGCAAGGAGAAACAACTAACAGAATAGAATGTCCTATGTTTCCATTTTAGCTTGCTTTGCAGCTATCAACATAACTCTGGATAGAACATTTATTGATTTCAACATAGCCAAGTGAGCAGAAACAGCATGGTTCTACAAGTCTGTTAAGAATTCAAACTGCTCTGTCAGTCCATTGGGGAAGTCATTTAATCTTTGCAAAATCTGGCTTTCTCCACAAGGCTATGGTGACAGACTGATCAATGTACATGAAAGATGCTATAACTTAACTGATTTTCAGTGGGACTCTGGGTACCAGTTGCTTTTCAACTTTTTTTTTTATGTTCCCCAGATGTATCGGTTGGTTTGAAAAACACTGGAATCTAATAAAGTGATGAGAACGCAATAATATCATCCCTAAGTATACATGGGGATTGGTTTCAGAACCTCCCACAGACACCAAAGTCCACAGATTCTCAATCCCTTGTGTAAAATGGTATATTATTTGCATAAAACCTAGATGCATCCTCCCATATGCTTTAAATAATCTCTAGATTACTTCCACTTAATAAAATGCCTTTACATCACTCACTTTATTCACGTACATTCAATATCGTATTTGACATGTGGTTAATTCAAGTTTTGCTTTCTGGAATTCCGTAGATTTTTCTTTCTGTCGCCCAGGCTGCATGCAGTGGTGCGATTATGGCTCACTGCAGCCTCGACCTCCTGTGCTCAAGCAATCCTCCCATCTCAGCCTCCCAAGTAGCTGGGACTACAGATGCAGGCTACCACATCCATCTAATTTTTAAATTTTTTTTGTAGAGTTGGGGTCTCCCAGTGTTGCCAGGGCTGGTCCTACATTCCTGGGCTCAGACACTCCTGCCTCAGCCTCCAAAAGTGCTGGGATTATAGACATGAGCCACCACGTTTGGCCATCTTCTGGGTATTTTCAATTCTGGGTTAAATCCACAGATGCAGAACCCACAAATACAGAGGGCCTATTGTGCATGCTTTTAAAAGTCTATTTAAATCATTAAAAATATGACACTTCCACTTTGCTGGGGAGGTGAGGAAAAAATGATACTAAATACAACCCATTTCAATTTATGTCTTTAGTTAGTTATGAAGCTAAATAGATTTTAAGAATCTATTTTGCTCACTATATATATTTTAAGAATCTCTTTTGTACACTATATATATTTTCATGTGAATTATCTGTTCTATCCTTGAAAGCCTATCTATCCTTTAAGAATTCCCTTCTTCATTAAGTCTTCTCAACCAAATGCCCGATCTGTTCTCTTTCCCCTTAATAGCTAATAGCTTGTACTAAACTTGAGTATTTTTCACATTCTAACTTATAAATATGTATATATGATTTTATTTCTTTAGATGACTGACAGTCACTTGGGGAAAGGGATCATGCCGCTCTACACCTACTTAAGAAATCCAGAACTCTAGAGATTAAACAAGGGGAACATTCTGAGAAAACATTTTTTTTTTTTTTGAGACGGAATCTCACTCTGTCGTCAGGCTAGAGTGCAGTGGTGCGATCTCAGGCTCACTGCAACTTCCGACTCCCTGGTTCAAGCGACTCTCCTGCCTCAGCCTTTCAGGTAGCTGAGATTACCGGCAGGAGCCACCACAACCAACTAACTTTTGTATTTTTAGTAGAGAAGAGGTTGGCTCGGATGGTCTTGATCTCCTAACCTCATGATTCAACTGCCTTGGCCTCCCAAAGTGTTGGGATTACAGGTGTGAGCCACTGCACCCAGACCTGAGAAACATTTTTTAAATGACTGAATGTACAAGTATACTTTGAAGAATATACTGGCTTACATAATCGCAAAGATCTTACTAGGACTAATTCTTTTCTTTTTTGGAGATGAATCTCGCTCTGTCACCGAGGCTGGAGTGCAGTGGTGCAATCTCAGCTCATCACAACCTCTACCTCCTGGGTTTGTGATTCTCCTGCCTCAGTCTTCTGAGTAGCTGAGATTCAGCCTTCTCAGTAGCTGGGATCACAGGCATGCGCCACCACGCCTGGCTAATTTTTGCATTTTTTGTAGAGACGGGTTTCACCATCTTGGTCAGGCTAGTTTCAAACTCCTGATCTTGTGATCCACCTGTGTCAGCCTCCCCAACTGCTGGGATTACAGGTGTGAGCTACCACACTTGGCCAGGATTAATTCTTAAAACACATACACACACAAATCTCAAACTAACAATAAATATTCAACCACATTAAACAAATTGGGTTTAAAATGTGGGGGTTTCTAAAAAGCACTTTAAAAAAACAGGTCTATGGGTAGGGCATGATGGCTCACACCTGTAATCCTAGCACTTTGAGAGGCCAAGGTGGGCAGATCACCTGTCAGGAGATCGAGACTAGCCTGACTAACATGGAGAAACCCCATCTCTACTAAAAAGACAAAATTAGCCAGGTGTGGTAGCACACGCCTGTAATCCCAGCTGCTCGGCAGGCTGAGACAAGAGAATCACTTGAACCTGGGAGACACAGGTTGCAATGAGCCAAGATCACACCATTCCACTCCAGCCTGGGCAACAAGACCGAAACTCTTATCTCAAAAAAAACCAAAAAAAAACATTCCTGATGAAAGGCTCTAAAGGGACAAAGAGTTCAAAGGCATATACTTCTCTTTATCTCCATCCACCACAGGCTAATAAATACTTACTGAAGTTTCAACATATTGCAGTTCAAAAACTAACACAATTTCTGGACTAATCAAGTCATTCACCATTAATACTTAATAAAGATCCCACTATCCTTTTCCCAGTTGTTTCTCTCTTGAGACATGGATAAAGGGAATGATTTCTTGAAATGCTTTCTGGGTGTCATTTATAAGATAGATATAGCAACAGGCAATGAAAATATAAAAATAAATTCCCTGAAGCATACAGCCTAGAGAGACAGGTAACTGATTATTTCAACATGATGTTCCGAGTATAATTTTTTTTTTTTTGAGACAGGCTAGAGTGCAGTAGCACAATCACAGCTCACTGCAACCTCAATCACTGGGCCCAGTGATCTTCCCACCTCAGCCACCTAGGTACCACCTAGTAGTACTACAGGTGTGTACCACCACACCAGCTACTTGTATTTTTTGTACAGACAGGGTTTCACCATGTTGGCCAGGCTGCTCTCAAATTCCTGGGCTCCAGCAATCTTCCTGTCTTGGCCTCCCAAAGTGCTGAGATTACAGGTGTGAGCCACTGCACCAGGCCCAGAGAACAGATTTTTAACAGCTGTTTGGCTAATTTGCCCATTAATGTTTCTGTACCCCCAAATTAAATGGTTTACTCTGAATTTCTCCTTATCTAACCAAATCCTTCCTCAAAACTAGAGGTTAGCCGTTCCCTGGGTAGAATTTCCCAGGCTATACAGCTTTCCTTTCTATGGACATAGTGGTCAAGGGCAAGACCTTTGAGGTTATCAGGCTAATTGGCTGTAACATAGCCTCTGCTATGATTGAATGCTTATATCCCCTCAAAAATTCATGCTGAAACCCTAATCCCCAACATGACAGTATTTGGAAATGAGACTTTTGGCAGGCAGTCTTGAAGGTGGAGACCTCATCATGGCATTACTACCTGATAAGAAGACTCACAAAGGGCTTGCTTCCATTCCCTCCCCTGCCCCCAGTCAGGTGAGGACAGCAAGAAGGCACTGGCTGTCTATCTGCCACAAGTGGACCCTCACCAATACCCCCTTCATGCTGACACCCTGATCTTGGACGTCCAGCCTCTAGAACTGAGAGAAGCAAATGTCTGTTGTTTAAGCTACTCAGTCTATGGTATTCTGTTATAGCAGCCCAAGCCGACTAAGACAACCTTATTCAGCCCAAGCCGACTAAGACAACCTTATTAAGTCTCATTTCTTCCATGCTAAAACTATGATAAATATGCCTACAGGCCTGCAGGGGCCTGGCAAGGCAGCTGGGCAGGTGGCCCCTCTAAAAAAACAAACAAACAAATCTAGTTCATAGGGTTGTAGATGAGAATAAAATGAAATAACGAATGTAAAGCACTTAGCACAGTGCTGGCACATTATGACCCCTAAATATAAGGTAGTATTTATGTCACTCATTTAACCTTCTATTAATGTTATCTTTTATGACCCCTCAGGTTATTGATACTATAAAAACTGTTATAGGGCCGGGCGCGGTGGCTGAAGCCTGTAATCCCAGCACTTTGGGAGGCTGAGGCGGGTGGATCACGAGGTCAAGAGATTGAGACCATTCTGGTCAACATGCTGAAACCCCGTCTCTACTAAAAATACAAAAAATTAGCTGGGCATAGTGGTGCGTGCCTGTAATCCCAGCTACTCGGGAGGCTGAGGCAGGAGAATTGCCTGAACCCAGGAGGCGGAGGTTGCGGTGAGCCGAGATTGCGCCATTGCACTCCAGCCTGGGTAACAAGAGCGAAACTCCATCTCAAAAAAAGAAAAAAAAAACTGTTATAACTTTCATTTTCATCCCTTATATCCTTAAATCTCAGTAAGTGTTCACTATGTGATCTTAAGTACAGAAAGAAACCTGTTAAACCAGCAGCTTTCAAAGTTTTTAGCCATAACCCATAATAATAAATATATCATAACCCCGTACACACATACACATATATGTACTGAGCCAAAGGACATGAACTTTCAACCTCACCACTTCCAAATGCATTCTAATGATTCTAATCTTGTTCACTCACAACAAAACAAAAAATGGTCAGTGTCTTCCAAATTGATTTCACAACCCTTTTCTTGTGACCCACAATTTGGAAAACTATGTAATACACATAGTTTTTACATTGCGGTCCACAAAATTGAGGTACCCTCAAAAACACAAAGTGAAAAGGTCTCAAGATAATTCTGCCTACTTAATTATGAGGATTTTTTTTTTAAAAATCACCTTTCTAAATCATTCCTGAACTTGTTAAATAATATTCCACTTGCCATACACAGAATAAAAATGTCCATTTGTTTTATGTTTACAAAAACAGACACAATTTGTTGCTTGCAAGTGAGCTATCCATCCCAACTAAACTCTTCATAAATCTGCCCCAAAATTACTAACTTCATTCAAAAGCCACCTGAGTAGAGAAATAAAAGAATTTCTGCCTGAAAATACATACACTCACGTGGTAAGTTTGCACTCATAAAATTTCCTGCTCTAAAAACTTAGACTTCAACAATGGCTTAAAAAAGAAAATCAGCAGCAGGGTTGCAAAAATTAATTAATTTAATTAAAAAGTGCCAAAAAATGAAATGAAACACGCACATGTAACAGTCCAAAGATTACAAACACATTCCACTTAGACTGTCTACCATTAGAAGTTTTTTATTTTTATTTTTATTTTTTTGAGAAGGAGTTTCGCTGTTGTTACCCAGACTGGAGTGCAATGGCATGAACTCGGCTCACCGCAACCTCTGCCTCCTAGGTTCAAGCAATTCTCCTCCCTCAGCCTCCCGAGTAGCTGGGACAACAGGCACACACGACCATGCCCAGCTAATTTTTTTATTTTCAGTAGAGACTAGGTTTCACCTTGTTGACCAGGATGGTCTCAATCTCTTGACCTCGTGATCCACCCGCCTCGGCTTCCCAAAGTGCTGGGATTACAGGTGTGAGCCACTGTGCCGGGCCCCCATTAGAAGATTTAAAGCATTTTTAAAAATACTTTTTAGTGTTTTTGTTGTTGTTGTTGTTGTTGAGACAGGGTCTGGCTGTGTTGTCCAGGCTGGAGTGCAGTGGCATAATCTTGGCTCACCTCAACCTCTGCCTCCCAGGTTCAAGCCAGTCTCCCAACTCAGCCTCCCAAATAACTGGAACTACCAGCATATGTTACCATGCCCAGCTAATATTTGTATTTTTTCTAGAGATGGGGCTTCACTATGTTGCCCAGGCTGGTCTTGAACTCCTGAGTTCATGTTATCTACCCACCTCAGCATCCCAAAGTGCTAGGATTCACAGGCATGAGGAACCTCATCCAGTTTCATTTTTAATAATTCTTAAGCAGTCTTCAACTTGTTTGCATTATAATACTATTCCCATACCCACTTCACAGCTGCAGTGGTGCTAGGTGTTTTTTTTGAAAAGGATAAAAAGTATTACATTTTTAATCTAAAAAATTTAGGATCTGCGTATCACCAAAAAAGCCAAATTGGCATAATACAATGATGACCACTACTAAAATTTAATGATTTATCTATCAAAAAATTATACTAGCCGGGTGCGGTGGCTCGTCCCTGTAATCCCAGCACCTGGGGAGGCTGAGAAGGTGAATCACTTGAGATCAGGAGTTCAAGTCCAGTCTAGCTAACAGGGAGAAAACCCATCTCTACTAAAACCATAAAAATTAGCAGGGCATGGTGGCAGACACCTGCCTGTAATCCCAGCTACTTGGGAGGCTGAGGCAGGAGAATCACTTGAACCCAAGAGGCAGAGGTTGCAGTGAGCCAAGATCATGCCACTGCACTCCAGCCTGGGCAACAGAGCGAAACTGTCTCAAAAAAAAAAAAAAATTCATTGTAGAGAATGGAACATAAGCAGGGTGCAGTGGTGCGTGCCTGTAGTCCCAGCTACTAGAGAAGCTGGGGTGAGAGGATTGCTTGAGTCCAGGAGTTCTGGGCTGTAGTGCAATATGCCAATGGTGTGTCCGCACTAAGTTCAGCATCAATATGGTGACCTCCCAGGAGTCAGGGACCACCAGGTTGCCTAAAGAGGGGTGAACCAGTTGAACCGGCCCAGGTTGGAAACAGAGCAGGTCAAAACTCCCATGCTGATCAGTAGTGGGATCGTGCCTGTTAATAGCCACTGCACTCCAGCCTGGGCAACATAGCAAGATCCATCTCTGAAAAAAAAAGAGAGAGAGAATGTAACATAAGTATACAAAAAATACAAAAGCATGGACAAGGGATCAAGAGAGTATACTTAAAGAGAAGAAAAGTTAAGTGTAAACCAAATATGGAAGCAGCCAACCTCAAGGTTCCAAATGGGAATATTTGTAGTATGTGCTCTTGTAACGTTCAAGTAGGGGTCTCAATAAATGTAGGGGGTTTTTGTTGCTGTTGTTTGCTTACTGTTGCTTTTATTACCATGATCTCAGTTTGGTGTTCATACAGAATGAGGTTTTGATCTAATTTTCTACAAAGGTTAGTGAGAAACACATATTTGAATTTTTGTATTTAAAAAGAAGTGAAGAGGGGCTAGGTGCACTGGCTTATGTTTGTAATCCCAGCACTTTGGGAGGGTGACGTGGGAAGATTACTTGAGCCCAGGAGTTTGAGACCAGCCCTGGCAACAGAGTGAGATCCTGTGTCTACAAAAATAAAAATAAAATAATAAAACCTTAGCTGGGTGTGCTGCTACATGCCCAGGGTCCCAGCTACTCTGAAGGCTGGGATGGGATGATAGCTTGAGCCTGGGAGGTTGAGGGTGCAGTAAGCTGTGACGGTGCCACTGCACTCTAACCTGGGTGACAGATAAAGACACTGTCTCAAAATAAGGGGATGAAGAGGGAGAAGGGGATTCTTTAAAGTAAGTCTCTTTTAACAGAAAAAAGTTAATTCCCAGGTTCCATGATAAGAAAAACAGTTCTGGCCGGGTGTGGTGGCTCACGCCTATAAGCCCAGCACTTTAGGAGGATCGCAAGGTTTAAGAGATCGAGACCATTCTGACCAACATGGTGAACCCCCCCCACTCCGTCTCTAAAAATGCAAAAATTAGCTGGGCGTGGTGGCGCACGCGTGTAGTCCCAGCTACTTGGGAGGCTGAGGCAGGAGAATTGCTTGAACCCAGGAGGTGGAGGTTGCAGTGAGCCAAGATTGCGCCACTGCACTCCAGCCTAGTGCCTGGGCAAGACTCTGTCTCAAAAAAAAAAAAAAAAAAAAACCAAAAACCAGTTCTCAGAAGTTATATGCTCATTTACAAGCTTGCCTAAAAAAACAATAAAAATTTGCCTCCATTTCAATTAAGGACATATATTTCAAATACAATTTTATTCTGCAGCACTGCAGAAAGAACACCTAGGAAAACCATTCTTAAAGAACCTTCAGATCTCAGAAGAACATCAAATGATACATTTTTTTTTCTAACTGCCTTTCTTAGTGTCTCAAAGTAAGGCATTAAAACACACTAGTCAGAATGAGATTTTCTTTTCAAATAATACATTCAGAATTCCTATCTTCTTCAAATTTTTTGGTGAAGTTACCACCTAGCCTGGTCTGTCCTAAATGAACAAAAATATGCACTAAAAGAATGCACACATACCATAGGCGGTGGCTCACACATGTAATCCCAACACTTTCAGGAGACCAAGGTGGGATCTCTTGAGCCCAAGAGTTCAAGGCCAGCCTGAGCAACACAGCAAGACTCTGTCTCTACAAAAACTTTAAAAATTAGCTTGGCGTGGTGGTACATGTCTGTAGTCCAAGCTACTCAGGAGGCTGAGGTGGGAGGATCACTCAAGCCCAGGAGCTCAAGGCTAAAACAGGGAGTTATTGCACTCCCTGTGTTTCCAGCCTGGGTGACAGACCAAGACTATCTCTTCAAAAAAACCACACACACAACAAGAGCACATTGGGACTTCCAGAGGGCAGAAAATCTTCACTGATACATCCCAAACGCCAAAACCAGTGCCCAGCTCATGCAATGTACTAAAAAAAAAATGTGTTCAAAGAAGACTGACATCTGTCTCTGGTACATTGTGTTAATCATGACTGTGCACTAACCTATGAGCCTCTGTGTCATTTTTTAATGAAGGTAACTTAAAAGAGTACTTGTCACCCCAGGACTCAGTCTAAGTCTTCAAAGGTAAGACGCAGAAATGAAAGATGTCATAATGGGAAAACGTTCATTAATCAACTATTATAGTAAACCTTAGACAAAACAATACAAATGAAATGGAAACTCAATAGTAAAACCATAAATTTGGCAAAGAAGCAGAACCTCATGAGATTGATCAAAGTGATAATAGATGTTAATATTTTCAGGTTTTATAATAGTATTGGCATTACTTTTTTTAAAAAAATTCCTTTTCCTGGCCGGGCGCGGTGGCTCACTCCTATAATCCCAGCACTTTGGGAGGCCGAGGCGGGTGGATCACGAGGTCAAGAGATCAAGACCGTCCTGGTCAATGAGGTGAAACCCTGTCTCTACTAAAAATGGCGCAGCCTGTAATCCCAGCTACTCAGGAGGCTGAGGCAGGAGAATTGCTTGAACCCAGAAGGCAGAGGTTGCAGTGAGCTGAGATCGTGCCATTGCACTCCAGTCTGGGTAACAACAGCGAAACTCCATCTCAAAAGAAAAAAAAAAAAATTCCTTTTCCTTTAAAGATACATAATGGAAACATTTGTGAATAAAGTAATATGCTTCAAAAACAATGGGGAAAGGGGATGATAAAAAGAATGTAACTTGCCATGAGTTAACTGATGATGGGTAACAAGGTTCATTATATTATTATCTTCTTTTGTATATTTTTGGTATTATTCATGACAAAAATCGTTTAATGAATAGAGAGTTTAAATACTAAAATCTTCAAATCAGAAACACACATATGCTTATTGGCCAGTGATGTTCAGGAAGAAACAGTCAGTAAACTAGTGAAAAGAAAACTGACAAGCTGTTTTCAAGAAATTATTGAGAGGTTCCTGGAAAATGGTAAGGGCCTCAAATATTTTTGAAAAAAAGTATATGTATGACAGTGTCATGAAAAGTCAAATGTGTGCATGTATAGGGACACAGGGTATATGGGAACTCTACACTTTCCATTCAACTTTGCTGTGAACCTAAAAACTGCTCTCAGCAATAAAATTTATTATTTTTGAAAAAATCATTAGGAAATACGTCTTCTTGTACAACTTTGTCAAAAAAATTCATGTTCTCCAAAATCACTTACTTTTTTTCTCCTTCATGTTCTCCAAAATCACTTACTTTTTTTCTCCCTATGGAAAATCAACTTTCTCACTACAAAGAAATCTTGGTTCCCATTTTGAATGATCACTTATTAACTAAGACCATAGTTAATCTGCTATCACTCTCTATAACTGGTTCTCACTGATAAGTTTGGTAATTTGTTAAGATTTCAAGATTCTTTTACAAATAAAACCACTTGCATTTACTGCGTACTTCAATTTCAGTACTATAATCATTAAATACTCTTAAGTGTCTCGTAACAGACAATGCAGATTCCGCAGTTAGCATTTCCTTTCTTTCCCAACACAGGGATGATCTGAATGTGGGTGCTCCAGTGGCCACTTGTTACTTTCCACAAGAGGAGGTCTGTGTATTCGATAACTCATACCTTGACTACACTTAAGTTTCTGGTGGTTATGTAATCTAATTAAATATGGTATGTGGTATCAACTGGGATAATTGATCCAGGAAGGCTATATAATATTTGTAATAATAAACAACTGTACTTGTAATTCTAAAGGGTGCCACAGTTTAATTAGCAAATAAAATGACTTCATAGTATAATACAGGCACTTAATATAAAACAATACAGAACATGTCACTGTAGCAAAAAAGGGAACTAAATTTGCTTCATATTACACCAAACCCATATACTTTACTAAAATTCTGTTTAAACACACACACACCCGCACGTGCACACACACGAATCATGGATGGGATAAATTGTAAGAAATAATAACCCATTCACTTACTCTCCCTCCTTTTCCCTCCCTTTCGTCCAGACTAGTTGAAAAGGAACACAGAGCTAGAAAGGCCAAGTGATTTTTTTCTTTTTTTAAGACAAGAGTCTCCCTCTATCGCCCAGGCTGGAGTTCAGTGGCGCAATCTCCGCTCACTGTAGCCTCTGCCTCCCAGGTTCAAGCGATTCTTCTGCCTCAGCCTCCCCAGTAGTTGGGATTACAGGTAAGTGCTTATTTTTGTATTTTTAGTAGAGACTGGGTTTCACCACGTTGGCCAGGGAACTCGTGGCCTCAAATAATCCCAGACTTCCAAAGGGCAGGATTACAGGCATTGAGCCACCATACCCAGAGCACCCAAGTGATTTTTCAAATAGTATGCTTTTTGGAGCCCAGAGGAAGTTTCAGGAGTTCTACTATCAAGGGAGAATTTTTTTTTAACCAGTAGGGTTTTAATTTGCCTGAATTAAACGTGAATCCAATTTCACGTTTAATTTTTTTTTTTTTTTTTTTTTTGAGATGGAGTCTTGATCTGTCGCCCAGGCTGGAGTGCACTGGCATGATCTTGGCTCACTGCAACCTCTACCTCCCAGGTTCAAGCAATTCTCCTGCCTCAGCCTCCTGAGTAGCTGGGATTATGATGCCAGGCCAATTTTTGTATTTTTAGTAGAGACAGCTTTTCATCATGTTTGTCAGGCTAGCGTGGAACTCCTAACTTCATGATCTGCCCCCCAGGCTTCCCAAAGTGCTGGGATTACAGGCGTGACAAAATCAAGTTTTAAGAATACCTTTCTTTAGACTGGGCGTGCAGCTCATGGCTATAATCCCAGCACTTTGGGAGGCCGAGGCGGGCGGATCACGGGAGATTGAGACCAGCCTGGCTAACACAGTGAAACCCCATCTCTTTAAAAAAAATTAAAAATTTAAATTTAAATTTAAAAAAAAGAATACCTTTCTTCAACTCCCTTCATTCTCATATTTCTGTTTGTTTGTTTGTTTGAGACGGAGTTTCGCTCTTGTTACCCAGGCTGGAGTGCAGTGGCGTGATCTCAGCTCACCGCAACCTCCGCATCCTGGGTTCAAGCAATTCTCCTGCCTCAACCTCCCAAGTAGCTGGAACTACAGGTGCGCACCACCATGCCCAGCTAATTTTTGTATTTTTAGTAGAGGTGGGGTTTCACCATGTTGACCAGGATGGTCTCGATCTCTTGACCTCGTGATCCACCCGCCTCGGCCTCCCAAAGTGCTGGGATTATAGGCATGAGCCATCGCACCCGGCCCATTCTCATATTTCACTTACAGTGTCCATGAGCTGTCTGCCATTGTCCAAAGACCATTAATTTGTTCTTACTTTCTCCGTTTCCTCAACTTCTCTGATTTGTTTACCACTTTATTAAAAATTTGCTTTGTGAGTTATTACATCACACAACCGCTCTTGATCAGACAGTTCTAGTACTTTAAACTGCCTGTACTGGAGAGCCTATATCACATGGCCAAGTATTTAAATCTATAGAAATAACCTTCTTCAGAGATGCTAAAAAGATCTGAAAGTCTCAAAATGGATTTAAACTATTAAAAATGAAGAAAAAAGTCAAAAAAGGCTGGGCGTAGTAGGTCATACCTATAATCCCAGCACTTTGGGAGGCCAATGGGGGCACATCACCTGGGTTCGAGACCACCCTTTGCCAACATGGTGAAACACCATCCCTACTAAAAATACAAAAATTAGCCTGGTATGGCAGTGCACGCTTGTAATCCCAGCCACTCAGGAGGCTGAGGCAGAAGAATCATTTGAACCAGGGAGGTAGAGGTTGCAGTGAGCCGAGACTGTGCCACTGCACTCCAGTCTGGGCCACAGAGCAAGACTATCTCAAAAAAAAAAAAAAAAGCCAAAAAGAGGGAACAAATTTTATCTCCCAAACCAGAACTTGGTCCCAGACACACCTCTGATGTCCTGATTAGGGGGTGCACATTTCTGGTCGGGGAGACAGTTCCAGTGCCTCTCAACTGCATTTACACTTTGCTCTTTAGGAATGTACTTGATCTGTGCAACTGTTTACCAGTACTTTACAAACTCTTCAAACAGTTCTTGTACAAAGATACACACATTGACTGATGTGAGGCTTGACAGGATTAAAAAAATAAAACTGCAGAATACCATAGCAGAAACGGTTCTCAATTATTTAGTCCAGGCGGGGTGCAGTGGTTCACACATGTAATCTCAGCACTCTGGGAGGCCGAGGTGAGCAAATCACTTGAGGTCAGGAGTTCAAGCCTAGTCTGACCAATATGGTGAAACTCTGTCTCTACTAAAAATAAAAAAATTAGCCGGGTGTGGTGGAACTTGCCTATAATCCCACCTACTTGGGAGACTGAGGCAGGAGAATCGCTTAAATCTGAGAGGCAGAGGTTGCTGTGAGCCCACTGCACTCCAGCATGGGTGACAGAACGAGACTCCATCTCAAAAAAAAAAAGAATTATTTAGTCTAGTTCCCTCATTTCAGGCACAAGAATACTGAAACACATGATTAAGTAACTTTCCCACAGTCTCAGAGCTAGTGGGAAAAACTAGATTTTCTTTTCATTACCACTTTCTATTTTCTGAAGTACTAAATATGATCACCACTCAGCTTTCGTCACACGTTTTGGCATTATTCAGATGCTCACTTATGCAACACAGAAGACTTAAAAAACAACAAGCACAACTATAAACAGGTCACCTTAACATGACTTAGGGAAAAAAAAAAACCACACACCCAACCAAAATCACAATATGTCCCATCGCGTTCAAAATATCTCATAGTGCAATCCCACCAATCAGTTTCCAGCATCTAACCACTATTCCAAAACAAAATTCTACCCGATAGCATTTCTTGCTGGTTATTTAGATATAAACTTAATACCATGGGTTCATGGGTATTAAAGCCATCAAGCTATCTGCAATTCATCCCTAAACACTAAACAATTAGCTCCACTGTTATTTTTAGCCCTTTCTAGGTAAAAACTTTTTACCTAATAAGCCAAACAATAACAAAACTGGGTGCTAACTTACCAAACTTGATAACAGTAAATACTTCAGAAAACAATGGTTAATTAGGCGTTGGTAGATTCTAGGTTCATAAATCCACACCAGACATGTCTTGGCACCATGGCATATTTATATACTGTACATCTAAAAAAAAGCTGTTTATGTCCCCATAAATGGTAGGTATTCTCTGGCAAGTCTAATCCAAGTGATTAAAATGGGGAATTACTGTAACAAAGTGACTATTTTTACTGTGCCTGAGGAACACGAAAACCTAGGAGGCTCACTTGAAAGAGCATTTGGATTTTAACTATTTATACTCTTTTTTGACTAACCGTGGTTCTTTTCCCTGTTGCATTCCTGCTTCTGCCCCTCAACCCCATTCTCTGAAGAATCCTAACACCAAAAACTTCTTTATACTCTAGTCAACAAGAGTTGTTAACCTTGACATTTCATGATCACTCTTTGAAGAGGGAAAATTACATGTTTTAGTTTTGTTTCTTTTTAATTAAAAAGGTAACTACTCCCACCCACCCCTCAAGTAGAAATGAGAAATTTGTCAGAGGCCCCCTAATAACTGTCAAAGAAGAATCATCCAGTGAAGAAATATAGACAAGACTATTATAAAACCCTGAGTCATCACTCAGTTCAATCAGCAGATTTGGGTAAACACTGAATAACTGACTTCGTTTTGTGTGTTCACCCATCCATATCCACATGCGTGAACATACCATGTTACCAGATTTTATGTACAGTTAACCAAACAAGATACAGCAAAATTCTTTCTTAAAAAGCTCTTTGGATACAGTAAAGATGCCCACCCAGCAAGTAAATCTAACTTTTTCCCCCGACTGTATTTTAACTAGTTTTTTTTTTTTTTTTTTTCTAATTTCACTGACACTATTGTTTGAAGCTACTTTATAAAGAACAACATAACTCCTGAAGCTGATTTAGGTAATCTATGTTATCTGAGCAACTCAACAAATTAACTCAAGCCTGATACCAATATCGCCCTAAACATCCTGACAGCGCTCTTCCCTGTTTTTTTCAGTATCTTAAAGGTCTCTTCAAAAGAAATGTCACGACAGGAGCAACACATAATCCTCAGAATCTTAAACAACATTGTCAACATTAACGTCTAAGACGTTAACCTCAAGAATGAGGTCTGACTTTTCAATCAACTCCGCCAGGTCTGAGCGAGCCCCAAAAAAGCAGAACCCCTAAGTTTCCCTATGGCTTCCTTTCCATACAGAAAGTTACTAGACGCCAATGGAGATGTGAAGAGCTGGGGATCGCAGGGGAAGGAAGAATCAGAGGAAGCACAGACAGAAGTCAAGAAGTCAAGGAACTCCCCCAAAGACAAATCCTCTGTGCCCCGCCTCTCCCGTGCGCAAAGGTCCAAAGAGGACTCTTGGGAACGGCTCACCTCTCTTCCTCGGGGCTCGGGCCCTCCCCCAGGGCCCCGCAAGTCGGAAGACAACAACCCGAACGCTTCGGGAGAAGCAGCTGGGGAGGACGTGGATGGCGGGTGACCCGGGAAGTCCCGTAGTAAAGTGGCAAGGAGGACGGCTTGAGTGCTCCACTGGCTCTGTCATGACCGTGGGACCACCGCTCGGGGACAGCTCCAGCGAGTACAGAGCTAAGGGTCCAGCCCTCTGGATAAGGAGCACCCACCCCCGACACCTTTTATTGAGGGTTTCCGCCTCGCCTGGGCCGCAGGCCGGGGCACACTTACGTGGAGAGTTTCCTGGTCCAGAAGAGGCCCCCGGGCCATAGCTCTTGGAGCTGCACGGCCCGGCCCAGGTTGCATTTGATCTGGGCCAGCAGCAAATCGGACTCGGCGTCTAGGCGCTCGGCGTAGGGCAGGAGCTTGTTGTAGACGATTTCCTTCTGCGGGACGAAGCCCCGTGGGCCCGGCTCTGGACGCCCGCCGGGATCCCTGGACTCTCCGCCTCCCGCCCGCTCGGCCGGCTCCATGAGCCCAGGGACACCCCACCCCACCCCCTCCCACCCTAGCCCTCCCCGACCCCCACCCCTCTCCGGGCTCCGCCTCCTCCGCGTCTTCGTCGCCTTGCGGCCGCCGGCGGCCCCGTCGTCCTCGGACCGATCGCTAGGCCCCCTTCCTTGGCCAGCGTGCTGCTGGGCCCCGCGCGGTTCCCGGTTCGTTGGCGGCGGCAGTGGCCGCTCTGCCCGCCCCTCACCGGCTCGGCTGGTGACGCTGCAGCCGCGGGGCCCAGAGGTTCCGGACAGGCCTCAAGTCACTTCCGGGGCGGGGCGGGGCGGGGCGACGGCGTAATGGGAGGAGGTGGTAGCGGCAGCTGGAGCCCAGGGGCCGCGCCTTCCTCGCCGTAGGCTAGGCTCGGAGCCTCCAGCGCCTGGCCTCACTGGCCCAGCGCGAGGCTGCCCCACCGGAAACACGAGGCCGAATTCCAAGCTATTGTCCTGCCTCGCTGGGGGTCGCGCACTGGCCCCGGCAGTCCACCGGAGCCCCAGTCGCCGCGGGTGGCTGCGGTCGGCAGCCGAGTTGGCCTGGTCCCCCTAGCCGGGCAGTCCCGGCTTCTAGGTTACAGGGGTTTATGAAAAAGTCCACGTACCCACTTGCTCCTTATAGATTTATTTACTCCATCCCACTTGTTCCTTCTAGATTTATTTATAATTCTGTCTCTGTTAAGACCCCATCTTTCTGGTATTCTGGCCGCCTTCAAAGAAAATAGTTACTCACTGAATAAATACTAATTGAACAACTGTTGTGTGTAAGGCACTCTGTTTAGCCTATTGAAATGGAAAGTTTAACCTGGTTTCCGCCCTTCCAAGGACTTAGTCTAGCAGAGATAAAGACGTGAATTACAAGATAATGCTCTTAATTGCTAGATAAGTACAGGAAGCCTTGGGAACTCTACAAAGAAGTTTAAGCAAGGGGGTTGAGAGGGAGATACTTAAAATAAGCTGTAAGGGTTGAGTGCAAAGTTGGTTAGAAAAAGGAGGGAGGCGCTGGGCGCGGTGGCTCACTCCTGTAATACCAGCACTTCGGGAGGCCGGGGCGGGAGGGTCGCCTGAGATCAGGAGTTCGAGACCAGCCTGGCCAGCATGCTGAAACCCCGTCTCTACTAAAAATACAAAAATTAGCTGGGCGTGGTGGCAGATGGCTGTAATCCCAGCTACTCGGGAAGCTGAGGCAGGAGAATCGCTTGAACCCGGGAAGTGGAGGCACCAGTGAGCCGACATCACGCCATTGCACTCCAGCCTGGGCAACAGCCCGAGACTCAGACTCAAAAGAAAATAAAAAGGAGGGAGAGTCGGGCATGGTGGCTCACGTTGGAAATCCCAGCACTTTGGGAGGCCAAGGCGGGTGGATTACCTGAGGTCAGGAGTTTGAGGCCATCCTGGCTAACATGGTGAAACCGCGTTTCTACTAAAAATACAATAAAATAGCCAGGCGTGGTGGCGCGCACCTGTAATCACAGCTACTCCCGAGACTGAGACAGGAGAATCGCTTGGACCCGGAAGGCGAAGGCTGCAGTGAGCGGAGATCGCACCATTGCACTCCAGCTTGGGCAAGGAGATCGAAACTCCGTCTCAGAAAAAGAAAAAGGAGGGAGGAGAACGTGTATTTCAGCTGAGAACAGTTCTGAGGTTGCAAGCATGTATTCTAGAAATTCAAAGTTTAAAATAGCGCAAGACAGGAGAGGGAGAAATGAGACTGAGAAGGAAATCCTAAGGAATTCAGAGCTTTATCCTAAAGACAAACTTCCAAAAGATGTTAAGCATAGCAGCGGAATAATATAATTTACATCGTTTAAGAATCACTCCTTAGACTTGATCCTCCAAAAAACAAACAAACAAAAGAATCAGTCTGGCTTCAGCTGGAAAATGGGTTGGAACAGACAAGATTGGGAAATGGAGGGAACAGACAAGATTGGGAAATGGAGGACCCTTAAGGTGTGGCATAATCATGGCCTGAATGTCAGTTAAAATTGTTTGAGAGCTACTTCGGCAGAATGGCTTGGGCTTAGTAGTTGACTGCATGCGAAAAATGAAAAAGAAAAGAGACAAGATGATGCAAGGTAGATAGTGAAGTCCTTCACTGAGATAAAGAACACAGCAGGAACAACTTAAGAGGCAGAATGTCTGTGGGATGGGTATGTTGACATATGTATCAGGAAGGTGATCTAAACTGGGTTGCAGATTAGCATGTAGGTGGACAAAAGGGAAGGAAATATACAATATGAAAAAAATGGGGCCCTTGAGAAATCTCCTCCCACTTCAGCCTCCTAAGTGGCTGGGACTACAGGTGCACACTACCATGCCTGGCTAATTTTTAATTTCTTGTAGAGGCAGAGTCAATGTGTTGCCCAGACAGGTGTTGAACTCCTGGGCTCAAGCAGTTTGCCCGCTTTAGCCCCACAAAGTGCTGGGATTACAGGGGTTAGCCATCACACCTGGTCAGAAACATAATCTTCAGAAGTATTTTAATTATATTAGAATGATTCATTCTAGTATAATCAAATATCCAGACTTCAGCTGAATTGCAGTTATTAAAAGAACAAGAATATAAGATTTGGTCTGAGGACTTAGGAGGAAAAAATGCCCAAAGTGCTGGATTACAGGCATGAGCCACCGTAACTGGCTGAGAAATGTTGAGTTTTTTCTAGTTCCTGTATGATTTTCAAGTTTTGAATTTTTTGTTCCAAAATCATTTTCTTCCAGCCACTGTATCCACTTCACTTCATTTGAACTACAGTATATTTGGAGTTCAGTTTCTCCTAAGGAAAATCATAGCTAAAGGAATGAATTTTTCTCTAATTATTTTAGAAATTTGTTAGACATTCTGTTATTTCACTAAAATGTACCTAGATGTGAGTTCCTTTTTATTTATTTTGTGGGGATTTTTTTTTTATTCATCAATTATTCAAAATTTTCACTATTGTATTTTTATAATTTCTTTGTACTCTTCCCCTTGTAGAATTCCTATTAGAAATTTGTTGTACTGCCAGGCACATTGGCTCACTCCTGTAATCCCTGCACTTTGGGAGGCCAAGGTGGGCGGATCATGAAGTCAGGAGATCAAGATCATCCTTACTAACACAGTGAAAAGCCATCTCTACTAAAAATACAAAAAATTAGCTGAGTGTGGTGTCACCTGCTTGTAGTCCCCGCTACTCAAGAGCTGAGGCAGGAGAATTGCTTGAATCCAGGAGGCGGAGGTTGCAGTGAGCTGAGATTGCACCACTGCACTCCAGCCTGGGCAACAGACTGAGACTCTGTCTCCAAAAAAAAAAAAAAAAAGAGTATAGCATATACACTCATGTACAGTACATTATACTTGATAATAATAATAAATGACTGTTGCTAGTTTGTGTATTTGCTATACTATACTTTTTATTGTTATTTTAGACTATACTCCTTCTACTTATTTTTTTTAAAAAGGTAACTGTAAAAAAGCCTCAGGCAGGTCCTTCAGGAGGTATTTGATGATCTTCTAGTGAGACAAGATGCAGAGGTAGAAGAGAGTGATATCAATTATCTTGACCCTGTGTACGCTGAGGCTAATGTGTGTGTTTGTGTCTGCAATGTTTTTTTTCTTTTTTCTTGAGAAGGAGTCTTGCTCTGTTACCAGGCTGGAGTGCAATGGCACAATCTCGGCTCACTGCAACCTCCGCCTCCTGGGTTCAAGCGATTCCTCTGTTTCAGTCTCTCGAGTAGCTGGGACCACAGGCGCGTGCCACTGCGCCCGGCTAAATTTTGTATTTTTAGTAGAGACGGGGTTTCACCATGGCCAGAATGGTCTTGAACTCTTGACCTCGTGATCCACCC
This sequence comes from Callithrix jacchus, assembly GCF_049354715.1. Classification (NCBI taxonomy): domain Eukaryota; kingdom Metazoa; phylum Chordata; class Mammalia; order Primates; family Cebidae; genus Callithrix; species Callithrix jacchus. The sequence continues at coordinate 60,548,074 of NC_133515.1, read as the reverse complement.
ACCTCAGCAAGTGTCTGCATTTTTAATTAAAAAAAAAATTAAAAAGAAAGAATATATAAAAATAGAAAAGAAAAGAAAAAGTAAGGATACAAAAATACTTTGTGCAGCAGTACAATGTGTGTGTTTTTTTGTTTTTTGGTGGTTTTTTTTTTTTTTTTTAGATGGAGTCTCACTCTGCGGCCCAGGCTGGAGTGCAGTGGTGTAAACTTGGCTCCCTGCAACCTCCGCTTCAAGGGGTCCTCCCACCTCAGCCTCTCTAGTAGCTAGAATTAGAGGCATGTGCCACCATGCCTGGCTGTTTTGTATTTTTAGTGGAGACAAGGTTTTACCATGTTGGCCAGGCTGGTCTGGAGCTTCTTGCCTCAAGTGACCCACCCACCTTGGCCTCCCAAAGTGCTGGAATTATAGGCGTGAGCCACCACACCTGGGCTAATGTGTTTGTTTTTTAAGCTAAGTATTATTATAAAAGAGTAAAAAAGTCAAAATTTAAAAGTTCATAGCTGGCCACCATGGCTCACATCTGTAATCCCAGCACTTCGTGAGACCAAGGCAGGAGGTTCCCTTGAGCCCAGGAATTCAAGGCCAGCCCTAGCAACATAGCAATACTCCAACTCAACAAAAAAAATGAAAACTTAGCCAGGCGTGGTGGCATGTGCCTGTAGTCCCAGCTACTTGGGAGGCTGAAGTGGGAGATTGCTTAAACCTGGGGATGGAGGATGCAGTGAGCCAGAATCTCACCACTGTATTCCAATCTGGGAGACAGAGTGAGACCCTGCCTCAAAACAAATTTTTTTTTTTAATAGAATGAAAAAGTTACAGTAAGCTAAATTTAATTTATTATTGAAGAAAGAAAATACTGAGACCAGACACTGCAGCTCACACCTGTAATTCCAGCACTGTTGGAGGCCAAGACAGAAGGATCGCTTGAGCTAGGGGTTCAAGACCAGCCTGAGCAATGAGGTGAGGAAAAAAAAAAAAGAAAAGAAAATACAGTTTATAAATTTACTGTAGCCTAAATATACCGTGTTTATAAATTCTACTGTAATATATAGTGAAATCCCAGGCCTTCACATTCACTCACAGCTCACTCAGTCACTGACCCAACCTAGAGTAACTTCTAGTCCTGTAGACTCCTTCATGGTAAGTGCCCTATATAGGTGTACTCTTTTTTTTTTTTCTTTTTAGATAGGGTTTCACTCTGTGGCCCAGGTTGGAGTGCAATGGTGCAATCACAGCTCATTGCAGACTCAACCTCCTAGGCTCAGGTGATCCTCCCACCTCAGCCTCCTGAGTAGTTTTGTCTACAGGTGTGTACCACCATACCCTGCTAATATTCTATTTTTTGTAGAAATGGGATTTTGCCATGTTGCCCAGCCTAGTCTCGAACTCCTGGGCTCAAGCCATTCACCTACCTCCACCTCATAAAGTGCTGGAATTACAAGTATTAGCCACCATACCTGGCCAGGTGTACCATTTTTTATATTTTATACTGTATTTTTACTGCACTTCTTCTATGTTTAGAGACACAACTACTTACCGTTGTGTTACAATTGCCTGCAGTATTCAGTACAGACATGCTGTACAGGTTTGTAGCCTAGAAGTGCTACTGGTGGAGTGTGTTGAGGTTTTTGGCATTTCGAATAATGCTTTTGACAAAACACACAAAGCAAGGAAAGAATGAAGCAACAAAAGTAGAGATTTATTAAAAATGAAACTACACTCCACACGGTGGGAGTGGGCTGAGCATAGGGGCTCAAGAGGCCCATAACAAAATTTTCTGGGGTTAAAATACCCTCTGGTTGTTTCCCATGGGTCACTTGGTGTACACTCTATGTAAATAAAGTAGTGGCCCACAATCAGTCTGATTGGTTGTGGAAAGCAACCAATCAGAGGTTGAAGTGAAGTTACAAAGTTACACTCCTATGCAAAAGAAGGCTTGGCCTGCAATCAGTCTGATTGGTTGGAGAAAGCAACCAGTCAGAGATACTTTCAGTTTTCCATTTGTGGCATAGAAAAAGGGGAAGGAGTTTGCAAAGGGAGTGCCTCTGGTCCTTTTGTTACTTACTTTTGAAAAGTTGGAGTTTTCCTTTAGATTTAGTTCTAGGAAGTCAGCATGAATTAGCCTTAGGTTACCTGCCAGCAGACCCTATTCTCCTGCCTCAGAAACAATAGGCTACACCATACGGGCAAGATGTATAATAGGACACATAATCCAGGTTTGTATAGGTACACTGTGATGTTTGTACAATGATGAAATCACCTAACAATACATTTCAAAGACATAGTTCTATCGTTAAGTGGCTTTTTTAATGATAAAAATTTACTAAAACATGTATTTGATATTTAAATACTAAAAGAGTTTTTCAACACCATCAAGGCTCTTTGTATTTCTTCTTTTTGACAAGCTGTGAATAATGTAGGAGGTGACAGCTTCCCTCATAATCAAATATAGTAAAGAAATGTACTGTAATTTTTAATGGTAGTTGAAGAAATTTACAATAGAGTCAGTGAAGAGAAAATAACTAATGCACAAAAAGGACGTATACTCTTTCCACCTACCCCTCAGTTTTTGTATGTGTAAATAGAAGATGCTTTGCTCACAGGCAGACAATGGGATTGTCTGTATGCATAATTTGAATAGCCAGCAAGACATTCACACTTGATCACATCTGATATATGAAATGCTATTATTTCCAATCTGTTTCTTTATACTAAGCAGAATATCTTTTGAAATTTACAGATACATAAGAGGGCTAATATATCAAATCCCTAGTTCTCCAGAGTGTATTATGTATTCATTAATTCAGTAAACATTTATTTATGCCCCCAGAGTGCCAAATCAGAGATCATTACATGAATAACACAGTACTTGTCCTCAAGCAGTTCACTTTCTAGTAGACTGACAGATATGAAAACAGACAAAATTATAACCAAATGACATCTGGGATTTTCCCACATCTCAAGATCGCTAGATAAAACTAATTCACACTCCCTCCGACCCACTGTCTACAATTCAATCCATTATCCAATAGTCTTGTCTATTTTGAAAGATGAGACTTATATTTTTATGGTCACTCTCATCTCTAACCTTTGACTCCTGCTAAACTACCCCTGTTGAGTGATTGTCTTAGCATGAAGCTTCTGTTGTCACAGTTTGGCACTGCTTCAACTCAAACGTTAAACCTGGCTATTTTCCTTGATTTTCACAATTTCCATACAACAAATCCTTCACTCGAGACTGTGTGTATGTGTGTGTGTGTGTGTGTGTCTGTGTGTATGTGTGTGTTTGTTTGTGTGTATGTGAATAGGTTAAGGGAGAACCAGGGATTTATATGCTGGAACTATGAACAACCTAAAGTTAGCATGAAATAACCCTTTTCCTAAGGATCCATTTCTGCATGGTTCCTGTTATTATGGAGTTCACTGGTTAGAGAGGGGCAGCCAGACAGTGAACAAGCTCCTTTATAGGTACTTAGTTATAATTTTGTTAGATGCTTTAATAGGATAGATGTTGCTCTGGTTATGTAGAACAGGGGGACCCAGACTAGGATGGGAGGCCTAGACCAAATTCTTTGAGGAAGCAACATTTGATGAATGAAGACTTGGGGAGAAGGATGATTAGAAATGATGCAGCTAAGAAAATAGTGTGGGCCAGGCACGCTCATACCTGTTATCCCAGCACTTTGGGAGGCCAAGGTAGGAGGGTCACTTGAGCTCAGGAGTTGAAAACCATGGCAAAACCCCAACTCTATAAAAAACACAAAAATTAGCTGGGTGTGGTGGCATGTGCCTGTAGTGCCAACTACTTGGGAGGCTGAGGTAGAAGAATTGCTTGAACCCAGGAGGTTGAGGCCGCATTGAGCTGTGATTGCCGCCACTGCAATCCAGCCTGGGCAGCAGAGCAAGGCCCTGTCTCAAAAAAGGAAAGGGAAGAAAAGGAACGAAAGGAAAGGGAAGGGAAGGGAAAGGAAGGGGAGGGGAGGGGAGGGGAGGGGAAGGGAGAGGAGGGGAGGGGAAGAGGAGGGGAGGGGGGAGAGGAGGGGGAGGGGGAATGGAAGCTTGAGGTAGAGGAAGAATTTGGCTTGTATGAGAAATTAAAAATAAAAACACCTATATGCTCGCTCCCTGTTTTTCACAGGTGTTTTTATTTTTAATTTCTCATACAAGCCAATATTAAGAATAGTACATATGGCTAAAGCGGAGTTAGATCATGTAGCACCTTATAAATTCGGTTAAGAATTTTGGATTTTTCCTGAAAAGCTATTTCAGATATGTCAATACAGTGCTATGGGTAGTAACCAAATACCTGGAGGAAGCTGAAGGGGTGGCAATTGATTGATCAAATCTTGAAGGCAAGTGGATAAGCATATTCCCAGCAGAGGCATCAGTATGTAGAAAGACCAAGTGTTTTCAGTGGGCCCAGTTAGGCCAGGGAACAATGGTCCGCCCACCTCGGCCTCCCAAAGAGCTAGGATTATAGGCGTGAGGCACTGCACCCAGCCAAACTTCTTTTTTAAATTAGTTATCCAGTCTCTGATTTCCTTTATAACAATGCAAATGGACTAGGACAACTACACAGCAATGAGAATAAAAAATGCACAAATACGGCGAGGCGCGGTGGCTCACTCCTGTAATCCCAGTACTTTAGGAGGCTGAGGCGGGCAAATCACTTGAGGTCAGCAGTTCAAGACCAACCTGGCCAACATGGTGAAACACCATCTTTAAAAATAAATATATAAATTAATGAATTAATTTAAAATGCACGAATACATGGAATAATATGGATGAATCTTGAAAACATAATGTTGAAGCAAAAGTAGACACACAAGAGCATGTTCTATATGATTCTGTTTCTGTGTTGTAGCAGGCAAAACTAATTTGTGATATGAGAAGTTCACAAAGTGGTCACACCTAAGGGTAGGGCACAGAACGGAAGAGGACACGGAAAGGGCTTCTGAAGTTCTGGTTATGTTCTGTTTCTCCATCTGGGAGCTGGTTACATGAGCGTGGTTAGTATGTTAAAATTAATTGAGCTATACATTTAGGATACATACTTTTTTATAGATGTGGATCATGCTTTTATATATGTATACAAAGTTAAAAGAAAGGAAGCAGTTCAGACGTTTTTACGAAGTGTAGGCTCCTAATTCCCATTTAGCAAAGAGAACAAAGTAGTTTATCTACAGGTTTTTGTGTAAACACAAGTTTTAGTTTCTCTGGGACAAATGCACAGCAGTGCAATTGCTGGGTCAAACGGTAGTTGTGTGTTTCGTTTTGTAAAGAAAAAACTGCCAAACTGTTTTCTAGAGTAGCTGTATCATTTTACCTTCTCATCAGCAATGTATGAGCAATCCAGTTTCTCTGCCAAAACCTGATGTTGTCACTACTTTTTATTTTAGCTATTCTGATAAGCGTGCAGTGATCTCACTGTGGATTTAATTTGCATTCTCCTAATAAGTAATGATGTTGAACAGGAACATGCTTTTATGTGCTTATTTACCATTTTATATCCTCTTTGGTGAAATACCTGCTCATGTTTTTTGCATGTTTTCTAATTGGATTGCTTGTGTTGTTTTTTTGGTTTTTTTGATTGCTTGTTTTTTTTTACTGTTGAGTTTTGAGAGTCCTTTATATAATCCAGATACTATTCTTTTGTCAGAGGTGTGGTTTGCACATGTTTATTTCTGTAGCTTGTCTTTCATTCTCTTAATGGGGTCTTTTGCAGAGCAAAAGTTTTTAATTTTGAAGAGGTACATTGTGTCAATTTTTCCTTTAATGTGTCAAACCTTTAGTCTGAAATCTAAGAACTAGGTTGGATGTGGTGTTGCACACCTGAAATCCTAGTGACTCAGGGGGCTGAAGCAGGAGGATTACTTGAGTCCAGGAGTTCAAGACCAACCTGTGCAACATAGCGAGACTTCATCTCATATTAAAATAACAATAATAATAATCTAAAAACTCTTTGCCTAGTCCTAGATTCCAAATTTTTTTTTCTAAAGCTTTTATAGTTTTATGTTTTACATTTAAGTTTGTGGTTCATCATTAGTTAATTTTTTTTTGTTTAATTAATTTTTACATGTGGCATGACATTTAGGTCAAGGTTTATGTTTTGCTTATGAATGTCCAAGTCAGTTTTATTTTTTATTTGTTATTATTTTTAGACAGGGTCTTGCTCTGTCCCCCAGGCTGGAGTGCAGTGGCGCAATATCGGCTCAATGCAATCCCTGCCTTCTGGGTTCAAGAGATTCTCCCTGCCTTCGGCTCCTTAATAGCTGGGATTACAGGTGCGCACCACCATACCTGGCTAATTTTTTTGTATTTTTAGTAGAGATGGGGTTTTGCCACATTGGCCAGGCTGGTCTTGAACCCCTGACCTCAGGTGATCCGCCTGCCGCAGCCTCCCAAAGTGCTGGGATGACAGTAAGCCACTGCACCCAGCCTATAATTTCATTTTAAATAACACCATCTGAAGGCCACCAAGAGTCTAGTCCCAGTAAGACTACTGTAAACCCAGTCATTTCTTTTCAGTCATTATTCAAACATGCAGTGGAAAGACCATCAGGTCCGCAGGTGCCTGCTGGCACCATCCACCATTATGATCTACTGTGAGCCAATACTTAAATAAGAAGACATACCATTCAATAACAAAAAGTAAGATTTGTAGACAATTCTCTTTTTTTTTTCCCCACAGATAAGGACTCCCAGGCTCAAGCAATCCTCCTGCCTCAGCCTTCCAAAGTGCTAGAATTATAGACATGAGCCACCATGCCCCACCTGACAATTCTTGAGTCAGATATTAGTAAAGCAAAGAATATATGTGCCTAGTTCCTTTAGGGCATAGTCCTGCTATAATGCACCTAAGGTATGTATTTAGGTCACTTATGGTAGTGGTCATCTGTAATGTTTTTGGCTGCCCGGCATCTGAACCCACTTGCTAGATTTGAGTCATCTCCCATTATCTAGGTCTTGGTGGAATGTAGGCTCTGACCTCTAACTTTAGAAGTCTAAGGGATGAGATTTACCCTCTATTAACTCCCCTGACAGCCTTGTGACCCAGATTTAGCCACTGTGTTCATTGAGTCTTGAGTAAGCGATGCCAAGATGAAGGGATGATAAGTGATACTGGATCTGTGGTAGCTATGGTATTAGCGGTTTGGCATTGTGGCTGTGTTTATTGTGAGCAGTGCCACCTACAGTGGTCACTATGTCAAATACTAGAGATGTCATATGTTGGTAGTGGCAGCAGCATCTCCACCAGAGTGTTCCTGCCACTCCTACTCCCTTGGTTCCAGCCAATTGTTTCAGAATGTTTCTCATTACTTCCATGAGTTACATAAACCTTTTTTTTTTTTTGAGATGGAGTCTCTCTCTATTGCCCAGGCTGGAGTGCAGTGGTGCAATCTCAACTCACTGCAACCTCTGCCTTCTGAGTTCAAGAAATTCTCCTGCCTCAGCCTCCGGAGTAGCTGAGTCTACAAGTGTGCATCACCACATCTGGCTAATTTTTGTATTTTTAGTAGAGACAAGGTTTCACCATGTTGGCCGGGCTGGTTTTGAACTTCTGACCTCAAGTGATGCGCCTGCCTCGGCCTCCCAAAGTGTTGGGATTACAGCTGTCAGCCACCATGCTTGGCATATAACAATTTTCAGGCTGGGCACAGTGGCTCATGCCTGTAATCCTAGCACTGTGTGAGGCCAAGGCAGGCGGATCACTTGCAGTCAGAAGTTCGAGACCAGCCTGACCAAGATGGTAAAGCCCCATCTCTATTAAAAAAAAAAAAAAAGAAACACTTTTCAGTAAATTCACCTTCCATTTAAGTTAGGCAGAGTTCACTTCTAACAATCAAGATAGTTGATATATCAAGAATCCTGGCCAGGCACGGTGGCTCACACCTGTAATCCCAGCACCTTGGGAGACCAAGGCAAGTGGATCACCTGAAGTCAGGAATTCAAGACCAGCTGGCCAACATAGTGAAACCCCATCTATACTAAATATACAAAAATTAGCTGGGCGTGGTGGCGGCGCCTGTAATTCCAGCTACTCAGGAGGCTGAGGCAGGAAAATCTGTTGAATCCGGGGGCAAATCAGCCTAAAGCAGTGGTTGAGAGAGCTTCTACTCCCAGAGTTTCTGATTTAGTGGGTCTGGAGATGACCTAAGAATTTGCATTTCTAACAAGTTTCTAGGTGATGCTGCTGGTCAAGTGTTACAAACATTAGCCAGACATGGTGGTAGGTGCCTGTAATTCCATCTACTTGGGAGGCTGAGGCAGGAGAATTGCTTGAACCTGAGAGGCGGAGGTTGCACTGAGCCGAGATTGCACCACTGCACTCCAGCCTGGACAACAGAGTGAGACTCTGTCTCAGGAAAATAAATTTAAAAAAACTAGTTATGCCATTTTACACTTTTATCAACAGTGTATGAGAATTCTTGTTGCCCCACATCCTTGCCTATACTTGGTATGGTCAGTCTTCTTTTTTTTTTCACTTGGTCAGTGTAAAAGTAGGTATGGTCAGTCTTTTTAAACTACAGACACTCTAGTGTGAGTGCAGCATATCTGTCTCATTGTGGTATATAATTTGCATTTGCCTGATGACTAATAATGATGAGCATCTTTTTGAGTGCTTACTTAGTGATATGGTTTGGATCTGCGTCCCTGCCCAAATCTTAAGTCTAATTGTAATTCCCAGTGTTGGAGGTGGGGCCTGGTGGGAAGTGATTGTATCATGAGGGCGGATTTCCCTCTTGGTGCTGTCCTCCTGATAGTGAGTTCTCGTGATATTTGGTTGTTTAAAAGCATGTGGCTCTTCCGCCTCACCTTCCTCCTGCTCCAGCCATGCAAGGCAAGCCTTCTTCTTTGCCTTCTGCCATGATTCTAGGTTTCCTAAGCCCTCCCCAGAAGCCAAGCAGATGCCACCATTGTGCTTCTTGTATACCCTACAGAACTGTGAGCAAATTCAACTTCTTTTCTTTATAAATTACCCAGTCGCAGGTATTTCTTTATAGCAGTGTGAGAACAGACAAAAACACTTAATATCTACAAATCTTTTTCTTTTAATGGAATCTCACTATGTTATCTAAGCTGGACTTGAACTCCTAGGCTCAAGCCATCCTCCTGCCGTAGCCTCCCAAGTAGGTGGGACTGCAAGTGCATTCCATTCCACCCAGCTTGTATCTGTATGTCTTTCTTGATGAAATGTCTATTAAAACCTTTGTTGCCTTTTTCTTTTTTTTTTTTTTTGAGACAGAGTCTGTCTCTGTTGCCCAGGCTGGAATGCAGTTAGCACAATTTCAGCTCACTGCAACCTCCACCTCCCTGGTTCTAGTGATTCTCCTTCCTCAGCTTCCGAGGTAGCTGAAGCTATAGGCATGTGCCACTACCCCTGGCTAATTTTTGTATTTTTAGTAGAGACAGGGTTTTACCACGTTGCCCAGGCTGGTCTTGAACTACTGACCTCAAGTGATCCACCCGCCTCAACCTCCCCAAATGCTGGGATTACAGGCATGAGCCACTAGGCCTGCTGTATTTTTATTTATTTATTTTTTAGTTGAGATGGGTTTTTGCCATGTTGGTCAAGCTGGTCTCCAACTCCTGACTCAGGTGATCCATCGGCCTCAGCCTCCCAAAGTGCTAGGATTACAGGCGTGAGCCACTGCACCCATTCTTAGTCTCCTTTTGGGGGCCGTATTGTTTTCTTATTATTGAGTTTCAATGGTTCCTTATGTATTCTGGGGATAAATTCTGTACCACACATGTGATTTGCAAATATGTTCTCCCACTTTGTGCCCTTCCCCACTCCCATTCCTTTGATAGTCAGAGAGTCCTTTTAACAAAAATTATCAAAAGCCTCATTAATTTTCCTAATAGGTCGTTTTAATTGCTTGAATTCAAATTATTCCTTTTTGAAGCACATTCCTTTTCTATTTTCTCTACTGTTAACTGGTATAATTGCAGAGCCTGACTTGCCAATAGCATTGTTTTGAAGAGTTCCTTATATCACTTTCATCAACTTCATGAAATCCTTTTCCTGTTGCAAAATCTGTAGTTTTGTTCTTTCTGCATTTCATTGACATTTTTGAATGCTCATTACAATCTCAGAACTCAAGCCAATACTAATGTCAGCTGAGAACTAGCTCATACAGTGGGGAAAATAAGTTCTAGTGGTTTGTATAGAAAAATATTTGGGCTGGGGGCAGTGGCTCATGCCTGTAATCCCAGCACTCTAGGAGGCCTAGGTGGGAGGATCAACTGACTTCGGGAGTTCAAGACCAGCCTGACCAACATGGTGAAAACCCGTCTTTAAAAAAAAAAAAAAGAAAAATATTTGGTTAGAGACTCATTTTATAAATGGTCAGTTCAGTAGGGAACATTTTTGTGCTATTCTGAATTTTGCTTCTGTACGCTAGCAGAAACTTATAATAAATTCTCAAAAACAAGGCTCTGCAAGAGATGATCCCTTCCTTTGTTATCTCATCTCATAGATTGAGTTTACCTCATTTACCCTGCTTCAGGTATTCTGAACTTGTCTCAATTTTTTTTAAGTTTTTTATTTTTTATTTAGAGATGAGGGCTAACTATGTTGTCCAGGATGGAGTGTAGTGGTTAGTCACAGGCGCACTCATACTGCACTGCAGACCCAAACTCCTGGCCTCAAGCAATGCTCCTGCCTCAGCCTCCCAAGTAGGACTTGGCATGTGACTACAGGCATGTGACATCACACCCAGCTTCTTTCAATTTCTCGTTTTTTGTTTTTTGAGTCAGAGTTTCATTCTTGTTACTCAGGCTGGAGTGCAATGGTGTGATCTCGGCTCACCACAACCTCCGCCTCCTGAGTTCAAGCAATTCTCCTGCCTCAGCCTCCCAAGTAGCTGGGACTACAGGCATGCACCACCATGCCCAGCTAATTTTTGTATTTTTAGTAGAGACGGGGTTTCATCTTGTTGACTAGGATGGTCTCAATCTCTTGACCTCGTGATCCACCAGCCTCAGCCTCCCAAGTAGCTGGGACTACAGGCATGCACCACCATGCCCAGCTAATTTTTGTATTTTTAGTAGAGACGGGGTTTCATCTTGTTGACTAGGATGGTCTCAATCTCTTGACCTCGTGATCCACCAGCCTCAGCCTCCCAAAGTGCTGGGATTACAGGCGTCAGCCACCGTGCCTGCCCTTCTTTCAATTTCTTAATCAAATCAAGCTTTTTCACATTATAAGAACACTTACCCTTCCCTCCCTCCCTCCCTCTCTCCCTTCCTCCTTTCTTTCTTTCTCTCTCTCTCTTTCCTTCCTTCCTTCTTTCTTCCTCTCTCTCTCTCTTCTTTCTTTCTTTCTTTTCTTTCTTCTGTCTTTCTGTCTCTCTGTCTCTCTCTTTCCCAGTGTCATAGTAAGCACTTACTTTTGGTTTTAACCTACTTAGTGAACCAAGCACTTAAATTTATTCTAAGTGCAGTGGAAACCTAGACAAGTGTTTATTTGGTTGGTTGGTTGTTTTCGAGACCGAGTCTCATTCTGTCACCCAGGCTGGAGTGCAGTGGCATGATCTTGGCTCACTGCAACCTCTGCCTCCCAGTTTCAAGTGATCCTCTGGCCTCAACCACCCAAGTGGTTGGGACTACAGGCATGCTCCACCATGCCTGGCTTTTTTTTTTTTTTTTTTGAGACAGAGTTTTGCTCTTGTTGCCCAGGCTAGAGTGCAATGGCATGTCTCAGTTCACCGCAGCCTCCACCTCCGGTTCAAGTGATTCTCTTGCCTTGGCCTCCTGAGTAGCTGGGATTACAGGAATGCACTACCATGCCTGGCTAATTTTGTATTTTTAGTAGAGATGGGGTTTCTCCATGTTGGTCAGGCTGTTCTTGAACTCCTGACCTCAGGTCATCCCCCCAACTCGGCCTCCAAAACTGCTGGGATTACAGGTGTCAGCCACCATGCCTGGCCTAATTTTTGTATTTTTAGTAGAGATTCGGTTTCACCATGCTGGCCAGTCTGGTCTCAAACTCCTGACCTCTGATCTGCCTGCCTCCTAAAGTGTCAGAATTTCTTTATCCAGTCTCCTAAAGTGTCAGAATTACAGGCATGAGTCACCTTGCCCAGCCTAGACAAGTTTTTAATCAGGAAAATGATATAAATTGATTTAAACTTTCAAAGGATCTCTCCTGACTCTGAATAGAAAATAGATTATATGGGGATAAGAATGAAAGTAGTGACAGTAATTAGGAGGCCCTTTTAGCAATTCAATGAGAGATGACAATGGCTTGTATCAGGGTGGAAATAGTGCTGACAGTAAGAAGTAGACAAATATGAGAAATATTTTGGAGCCTGGGCATGATGGCTCATGCCTGTAATCCCAGCTCGTTGGGAGACTGAGGCGGGTGGATCACATAAGGTCAGGAGTTTGAGACCAACCTGGCTAACATGATGAAACCTGTCTTTACTAAAAATACAAAAATTAACTGGGTGTGGTGATATGCGTCCATAGTCCCAGGCTGAGGCAGGATAATTGCTTGAACCCAGGAGGCTGAGGTTGCAGTGAGCTGAGATCATGCCACTGCACTCCAGCCTGGGGAACAGAGTGAGACTCTGCCTCAAGAAAAAAAAAAGAAAAGACAGAAGTCTTAGACCTACTATGTTAACACTTTTCTGCATATAGTAGAATTACAGGAGCTAAGGGAGGAGAACGTTTCCAGGGAGACAGATGGTGCTGATTAATCAGGTAAGATAAGGTCCAAAGTGTCCAGTGGATTTGGCAATATAGAGATCATTGGTGACCATGACAGACACAATTTGAGAGACAGAGATAAAGAGAAGGTGGATTAGAAAGGATTGAAGAGTGACTTGGTGAGGAATTATTTTCTAAATGTTGTATTTATAAGAGGCAGTAATATGAAATTATATCATTGAAATGCTCCAACCTCTATCAAGACCTACTTCAAAAGGAAAATATTGTGTTAAGAATGAAATAAGATATCAGACCTTCAACCAAATAGTTCTTTATTTTTTTTAATTTTTTTTGTGTGTGTGTGTGTGTGACTGAGTCTCACTTATTGCCAGGCTGGAGTGCAATGGTGTGATCTCAGCTCACTGCAACCTCCACCTCCTAGTTCAAGCAATTCTCCTGTTTCAGCCTTCCAAGTAGCTGAGACTACAGGCCTGTGTCACCACACCTCGCTAATTTTTTTTTGGTAGAGATGGGGTTTCATTATGTTAGCCAGAATGTTCTTGATCTCCTGACCTCATGATTCACCTGCCTCAGCCTCCCAAAGTGCTGGGATTACAAGTGTGAGCCACTGCATCCAGCAGGTTTTTTTTTTTAATACTTTAAGTTCTGGGGTACATGCGCAGAATGTGCAGGTTTGTTACATAGGTATACACATGCCATGGTGGTTTGCCGCATCCATCACCCTGTCATCTACATTAGGTATTTCTCCTAATGCTATAATGCTATCCCTCCCCTAGTCCCCCACCCCTAAACAGGCCTTGGTGTGTGATGCTCCCCTCCCTGTGTCCATGTGTTCTCATTGTTCAACACCCACTTATGAGTGAGAACATGTGGTGTATGGTTTTCTGTTCTTGTGTCAGTTTGCTGAGAATGACGGTTTCCAGCTTCATCCATGTCTCTGCAAGGATGTGAACTCATCCTTTTTAATGGCTGCATAGTATTCCATTATGTATATGTGCCACATTTTCTTTATCCAGTCTATCATTGATGGGCATTTGGGTTGGTTCCAGGTCTTTGCTAATTGTGAATATTGCCACAATAAACATACGTATGCATGTTTCTTTATAATAATATGATTTATAATCCTTTGGGTATATACCCAGTAATGGGATTGCTAGGTCAAATGGTATTTCTAGATCCTTGAGGAATCTCCACACTGTCTTCCACAATGGTTGAACTAATTTACACTCCCACCAACAGTATAAAAGCGTTCCTATTTCTCCACATCCTCTCCAGCATCTGTTGTCTCCTGATTTTTTTTAATGATTGCCATTCTAACTGGTGTGAGATGGTATCTCAATGTGATTTTGATTTGCATTTCTCTAATGACTAGTGATAATGAGCTTTTGTTCATATGTTTGTTGACTGCATAAATGTCTTTTTTTTGAGAAGCATCTGTTCATATTCTTTGCCCACTTTTAATGGGGTTGTTTGTTTTTTTCTTGTAAATTTGTGTAAGTTCTTTGTAGATTCTGGATATTAGCCCTTTGTCAGATGGGTGGATTGCAAAAACTTTTTCCCATTCTGTTGATTGCTGGTTCACTCTGATGATAGTTTCTTTTGCTGTGCAGAAGGTCTTTAGTTTAATTAGATCCCATTTGTCTATTTTGGCTTTTGTTGCCATTGCTTTTGGTGTTTTAGTCATGAAGTCCTTGTCCATGCCTACATCCTGAATGGTATTGTCTAGGTGTTCTTCTAGGGTTTTTATAGTGTTAGGTCTTATGTTTAAATCTTTAATCCATCTGGAGTTAATTTTTGTATAAGGTGTAAAGAAGGGATCCAGTTTCAGCTTTCTATATATAGCTAGCCAGTTTTCCCAACACCATTTATTAAATAAGAAATCCTTTCCCCATTTCTTGTTTATGTCAGATTTGTCAAAGATCAGATGGTTGTAGATATGTGGTATTATTTCTGAGGCCTCTGTTCTGTTCCATTGGTCTGTATCTCTATTTTGGTACCAGTACCATCCTGTTTTGATTACTGTAGCCTTGTAGTATAGTTTGAAGTCAGGTAGCATGATGCCTCCAGCTTTGGTTTTTGTATTTTGCTTAGGATTTTCTTGGCTATGCAGGCTCTTTTTTGGTTCCATATGAAATTTAATGTGGTTCTTTTTTTTTCCAATTCTGTTAAGAAAGTCAGTTGTAGTGTGAGGGGGATAGCATTGAATCTATAAATTACTTTGGCCAGTATGGCCATTTTCATGATATTGATTCTTCCTAACCATGAGCATGGAATGTTTTTCCATCTGTTTATGTCCTCTCTTATTTCCTTGAGCAGCCGTTTGTAGTTCAATAGTTCTCAATAGCTCAAGACTACTGTAGGATAATAATTTTATTCCCAAATTATTTTAGAACTGAACATCTGAAACTCAGTGACCAAAAGCCCCTCAACCAGTCTTCTGCAGCCTAACACACACAAAACATACCTCTGGCATTATATTATAACTTCCCCCACCAAACGAAACAGGAAGAGTGGTTATGTTTAGCTGATAGTGTTAGATGGTCTGTCATGTAGCATTTCCGTTACATTCTGGATTTAAGTTGGTATACTATGTGACAGTTCTTTATATATATGTTTTCAACACTGCCATGACAAGAGTGTCTTTCTATTTTTGAATCATTGTCTCATACAAACAAGGCATAAAGAATATTCAAAAGAAATTTCAATGATCTTTGTTATCGGAAGGACATATCTTTAGTGCATATTCTGTCTCTCCTATTTGCTAAACTCCAGCTGCAGCACTTGTCTCAGAGAACTGCTCTGCCCTGCCCATCTATCCCATTATTACTTTCAGTTGTGAGATGATGTTCTGTTTGAAAAAAAAATTGATTCCTCTAAATAAAGAAATGTCCAAATAGCTACTTTAGTCTCTTCTTTAATCTCAAGTTAAATCAGAGAAGATTTCAGCATGTATAAAATATCCAAATCTTCAGTGACCTTGGTGCTTTTCTCAATGCGTAAATCATCACATTTCTTCATTTTCTAGTGCAATTAACTTAAAATATATTCTTTAATTCTAGACACAATTATTTCAATTCTATTATTTGTATTTTTATATTTATTTTTGAGATGGGGGTCTAGTTCTGTTACCCAGGCTGGAGTGCAGTGACACCATCTTGACTCATCACAACCTCTGCCTCCCAGGTTCAAGCGATTATCAGCTAATTTTTGTATTTTTAGTAGAGATAAGGTTTTACTGTGTTGGCCAGGCTGGTCTTGAACCCCTGATCTCAAGTGATCCATCTGCCTCAGCCTCTCAAAGTGCTAAGATTACAGGCATGAGCCATCTCACCTGGCCTCAATGCTATTAATTTTTTACTTGTGTAAATTTTGTAGTGTATAACTTCCCACATATTTCCAAAGTGTTTTTATATTTAACATTTATTAAAGACTCACAATGGGCCGAGCACGGTTGCTAATGCATGTAATCCCAGCACTTTGGGAGGCTAAAGCAAGTGGATCACCTGATGTCAGGAGTTTGAGACCCACCTGGCCAAGATGGTGAAACCCCATCTCTACTAAAAATACAAAAAAATTAGCCAGGCATGGTGGTGGGCACCTGTAATCCCAGCTACTTGGGAGACGGAGGCAGGAGAATTGCTTGAACCTGGGAGGTGGAGATCACAGTGAGCCTAGATTGTGCCACTACACTCCAGCCTGGGCAATTAGAGCATAACTCCATCCCCGCTCAGCTTCCCCCCAAAAAATGACCCACAGTGTATAAAGAACTATTCTAGGAATAGTAGGTTCTAAAGGTTCTAGGAGAATAAGATTCCTTGATAGAATCGAACCTTTCTATTTAGAGTTGTGTAGTTTTGGGTCCTTCAGCAAGCAGATACTGAAATAAACTTGGAAGTGCAAGAGGTTTAGGGGGTGGGATGGGGGTGGGAATGTACACCTGTGAGTTAAAAAAGGAGGATGGAGGATTGGGTAAAGAAATCAGTACAGTAATCAAAACATCCTTCCTATCTGGATGTTGATCTGGTATCTGTGAAAGGGAAGGGGGGAGTAAACAGGACTGGGCTGGGAGAGCCTCAGGCTTTGATGTATATTGAGTAAAGTCTCAGCCTACTTCATGAGGAGATGCAGAGCAAAGACTGTCAGAGAAGTTTTGCACTGGGTAGAACTGGTCCTGTTAATTCTGCCATGATCAGCCACTGGTATGGGCTGCCTGGGAAGAGCATAACCTCAGCTTGAAAGCTGCTGTGATTCCAGGTCTTTGCTATTGTAAACAGTGCTGCAATGAACATTCGTGTGCATGTGTCCTTATAGTAGAACAATTTATAGTCCTTTGGATATATACCCAGTAATGGAATTGCTGGGTCAAATGCCCATTGATGATAGACTGGATTGGGAAAATGTGGCACATATACACCATGGAATATTATGCAGCAATCAGAAATAATGAGTTCGTGTCGTTTGTAGGGACATGGATGAATCTGGAGAACATCATTCTCAGCAAACTGACACAAGAACAGAAAATGAAATACCGCATATTCTCACTCATAGGCAGGTGATGAAAAATGAGAACACATGGACACAGGGAGGGGAGTACTAAAAACTGGGGTCTATTGGGGGGAAAAGGGGAGGGCTAGCGGTGAGGGGGGGAGCTGGGGAGGGATAGCCTGGGGAGAAATGCCAAATGTGGGTGAAGGGGAGAAAGGAAGCAAAACACACTGCCATGTGTGTACCTATGCAACTGTCTTGCATGTTCTGCACATGTACCCCAAAACCTAAAATGCAATAAGAAATTAAAAAAAAAAAAAAGAAAGCTGCTGTGATAGAGTCCAAAGGTGCTACAGCTGATGGTTAGCTAAGTGCTTTCTTTCAGCTAAAAGGAGATCCCAGCAATGTACTTTCACACCTGCTGTATCAGCTGCGTCCCTTTTGCTAATGTTGCTCTCCTCATGCATTTTAGATTTATGCTTCCCAAGTTCAGAGCATGGACTCTTGCACTGTCTTCTAATTCTTCCCCTTTTGACCATTTCCTCATCTCTCTATTAAATACTTTTAGCAGATTAATCTTTCTAAAAGATCATTTTTATCTTGTCAGTCTTCTGCTCAAAATACTGTGTCTCCCTATCATCTACAAAATAAAGCCCAGACTGTTTAGCCTGATACTCAAGGCTCTTGATAGCTCAAAACTACTGTAGGATAACAATTTTATTCCCAAATTATTCTAAAACGGAACATCTAAAACTCAGAGACCAAAAGCCAGTCAAGCAACCTACCCCAGCCTATCCCCAACCTACCATTCTGTTTTTATATAATTTTGTGTCCTGTCTGGTCAGCCTGTGTGGAACCTATTCATTATCTCCCCAAAATGCATTTATATTTACAGATCTCTTGTTGCTCACATAACATCTTCTACCCCATTTGACAAGCCATTCTCTGTTCTATCTACCTATCAAAAACAAACCTGTCTTTGAGGAAGAGTTTACATTTCCTCTCCTATGGAAAGTAGTATTGACCCTTCCTCAGAGGTAGATCAATATGTCTTTTCCTTGTTCACATTTTTCCTTCTTTTTAAAATTATTATTATTTAGTTGGAGTTTTGTCCTATTGCCCAAGCTAGAGTCCAGTGGTGTGATCTCAGCTCACTACAACCTCTGCCTTCTGAGTTCAGGCGATTCTCATCCCTCAACCTCCTGAGTAGCTGGGACTATAGGCAGGCACCACCACGCCTGGATAATTTTTGTATTTTTTGTAGAGACAGGATTTCACCATGTTGGTCAGGACGGTCTCAAACTCCTGACCTCAGGTGATCCACCCACTTCAGCCTCCCAAAGTGCTGGGATTACAGGCATGAGCCACCACACCTGGCCATATTTTTTCTTCTTTTAGTACTAAAGTTTTAATGTGAACAATAACTCTTTTTCAGCTCTATGTCATTTCCTTTGGTGTAATAAGAACACAGGTTTTATAGCTTAGCAACTACTCCATGATTGAATAAAGAGATAGATGGGGAATAGATGGTAAGAAGCCACCACAGAAATGCAAAAAATAAAATAGAGTGAGTTAAAATGTCAGAGTGATAGAGGAAAATACACTGGGAAATGAAAGAATACTCCATGTGACTGTTTCGTGGAAATGAATGACCCTCTTCCTCTTCTGTTTTTTTCCTAAATCAGACCAGGGCAGAATTCTTTACCAAAGGTACAGACCTATTGAGGCTATTTATAAATAGACTTTGGTGGCATTTGCTGATCAAAACCTCTTTGAAATGTATTTTAAAAAAACCTCGTATACATGTGAATGTACATTTTTTCCCTTGGAATAGGATCTGTCTCTTTTACCTGATTTTCAAGGGGTCGGTGATCATAAAAGGTTTTAAACCACTTGACCAGAATTTGGGGCCTTAGAGGAAGAGAGTCAAGCAGGCTTGAGCATGATTTGGCAAGTACAGGGTCACTGGTAATCTTAAAGCAAATAGATTCTGAAGAATGAGGAAAGCAGGAGCCCATATCCTCAGGAATTAAAGAGTGAGTGAGTGGTAAGGATGTGGATGTGGCCGATATAGACTTTTCCTCCCAGAAATATATCAGTGAAAGAGAATAAATCTATATGATAACTTAAGGAACTGTAGGATCCGGGGAAGGATTTTGTTTTGTTTGGGTGGGAGTTACTTGAGCATATTAAGAAAAAAAGTGAAAGGGGATGAATCCTAAACGAATTAGGTGGGAAGGTGTCTGGGTAGTCTGGATTTACGCTGTGGCAACAGCTCCCTAATATTGGTGACTTAACACATAAAAGTTTATTTCCAGCTGGGTACAGTGGCTCATGCCTGTAATCCCAGCACTTTGGGAGGCTGAGGAGGGCAGATCATTTGAGCCCAGGAGTTCGAGACCAGCCTGGGCAACAAAGGAGACCCCCACATCTCTACTAAAAGTATAAAAATTAGCTAGGCATGGTGGCGTCCACCTGTATTCCCAGCTACTTGAGAGGCTGAGGATGGAGGATGGCTTGAGCCTGGAAGGCAGAGGTTGCAGTGAGTCAAGATTGCACCACCGCACTCCAGTCTGGGGATGGAGTTTACAAAAAAGAAAAGAAAAAATTTCCGATCAGGCGCGGTGGCTCACGCATATAATCCCAGCACTTTGGGAGGCCGAGGCAGGTGGATCACGAGGGCGAGAGATCGAGACCATCCCGGTCAACAAGGTAAAACCCCGTCTCTACTAAAAATACAAAAATTAGCTGGGAATGGTGGCGCATGCCTGTAGTCCCAGCTACTCAGGAGGCTGAGGCAGGAGAATTGCCTGAACCCAGGAGGCGGAGGTTGCGGTGAGCCGAGATCGCGCCATTGCATTCCAGCCTGGGTAACAAGCAAAACTCTGTCACAAAAAAAACAAAAAAAAAAAAAAAGGAAGAAAAGAAAAAATTTCCCTGCTAATGCAAACTGGAGTGTAGACTGTTGCCCTGCATGCTGAGATTCACGAATCCAGGCTGCTTCCATCTGTGGACTCTGTTCATGACTGAAGGGGAAGAGACTAGAGAGTCATGGGGAAGGATCCCACGGCCACTGCTCTGAAGTGACACCTTTTACTTCCACGCATGTTTTACTTTCGAGAACTCGTCACATAGCTGTGCTTAATTGTTGGGGAAGGATAGGGAAGTGTAGAGGAAATACAAAAAAGGATGTGGTGAGGACATAATGATCTCTGCTACATAAAGAAATTAAGAAAAAAAGTCAAAGGAATTCTGTGTGACTGGCAGTGGCACGGGTTTTTTTAATAGTCCCATCGCTTGTCACAAACACTGAAAGAGTAACTTGGATGGCAAAACCTAAAACCTGCAAACAACATCAATAGCAAGTTTATGAGCCCTCAAAATATATATATACGAGGAGATGTCATAAGAGCAACAAGATTCACAGGTGGAAAGAGGCAGAGGGAGCCAAATAAAACAAGGCAAAAAGCCAAGTTACCAAAACATGTCCAGGAAGGAAGGAGCCCCAGTTGGTGTGTGAAATCATAGAGGACCCATCTAAGCATAGCAGTAAAAATCAGAGGGGCACTTCATGGGCTACATTTTGCAGGTGAACCCAAGGGAATTGTGGGAAGATTAGCTAGTGCTAGAATGTTCTAGACCTTTTGGGTCAGTGCTAGAATGTATTCTCAAAACCAACCTAACCACCCTTCCAGGATGAAGCCCTGCATAGGAGACACGCTGCTAGGAGAAGACATAAAACAGTCCCTGTTTTATAATCACCACAAAGAGTACATTAAAGAAACTTCAAATCTGAAAACTCATCCTTTGGTCTGTTTTCCATAACAATCATATTCAGTAGCATTGTCCAATCTCACATTTCAGAGAGCTTGCAACGAGACTACCTGGCACCATTAAAATACTTTAATAATAAAATACAGTCAACACAGAGACCCTTTCTCCAATTTTCACATTCCCAGGGAAAATTAAAGTGCAAAGATTAAAACCTCATATAAATTAAGTCCAAAGGAATTGGTGTCTGAAGGGAAATCCACTTGCCCTTGAGATTTAAACTTCAAAGAAATTAATGTTCAGAATTCATCCTCTCTATGTTTTACCCAATCTTAATTAAAGGGATTCTTAAGCCTTAAATAGGGTTAGTTTTTTGTTTTATTTATTTATTTTTTAAGCCATAGTTTTTGCTCTTGTTGCTCAGGCTGCCAGGCTGGAGTGCAATGACACCATCTTGGCTCACTGCAACCTCTGCCTCCCAGGTTCAAGCCATTCTCCTGCCTCAACCTCCCCAGTAGCTGGGATTACAGGTGTGTGCCATCATGCCTAGCTAATTTTTATATTTTTAATAAGGGCAGTCTTGCCATGTTGGCCAGGCTGGTCTTGAACTCCTGGCCTCAAGTGGTGCTCCTGTCTCAGCCTCCCAGAGTGCTGGGATTACATGTGTGAGCCACTACACCCGGCCGAACTAATTTCTCTTTAACATTGAATAGGCCAGGCATGGTGGCTCACGCCTGTAATCCAAGCATTTTGGAGGCCAAGGCAGGCAGATCACCTGAGGTCGGGAGTTTAAGACCAGCCTGACCAACAAGGTGAAACCCCGTCTTTAGGAAAAGAAAACACTGAATAATGTTCAGTTGTATGGATATACCACAGTTTATATATTCATTTACCTTTTGAAGAATATTTTGTTTTCTTTCCCCAGTTATGGCAAGTATGAATAAAGCTGCTATTAACATCTGTGTGTAGGGTTTTGTTTGAACATGTTTCAACTCGTTTGGGTAAATACTGATACCAAATGTGATTATTGGTAAGACTATGTATGATTGGGCCCTGGCACAGTGGCTTACATCTGTAATCCCAGCACTTTGGGAGGCTGAGGCAGGCAGATCACAAGGTTAAGAGATTGAGACCATCCTGGCCAACATGGTGAAACCCTGTCACTACTAAAAATATAAAAATTTAGTAGATTTTTGTATTTTGGGTGTGGTGTCATGCACCTGTAGTCCCAGCTACTCAGGAGGCTGAGGCAGGAGAATCACTTGAACCCAGGAGGCAGAGGTTGCAGTGAGCTGAGATTGTGCCACTGCACTCCAGCCTAGTAACAGAGTGAGACTCCGTCTCAAAAAAAAAAAAAAGGTGTATGTATAGTTTTATAATAAACTGTCAAACTGTCTTCCAAAGTGCCTATACCATTTTGCATTCCCGCTAGCAACGATGAGAGTTTCTGTTGATCTAGCTCCTAAGCAGAATTTGCTGTTGTGAGTGTTTTGGGTTTTGGCCACTCCTATAGATGTGTAGTGGTGCCTCATTGTTTTTGAGAAGGATTCTCGCTGTGTCACCCAGGCTGCAGTGCAGTGGCACGATCTCCACTCACTGCAACCTCCACCTCCTTGGTTCAAAGGATTCTCCTGCCTCAGTATCCCAAGCAACCAGGACCACAGACACATGCCACCATGCCTGCCTAAATTTTTGTGTGTGTTTTTAATGGAGACAAGGTTTCACCATATTGGCCAGGCTGGTCTCAAACTCTGGACCTCAGATGATCTGCCCACCTCAGCCTCCCAAAGTGCTGGGATTACAGGCGTGAGCCACCACACCTAGCACATTAATACATCTTTTTTTTGTTTATTTGTTTTTTGAGATGGAGTTTCACTCTGTCGCCCAGAGTGAAACTGGCATAGTCTCACCTCAGTGCAACCTCTGCCTCCTGGGTTCAAGCGATTCTCTTGCCTCAGCCTCCCAAATAGCTGGAATTACAGGCACCAGCCACCACGTCGAGCTAATTTTTGTATTTTTAGTAGAGAAGGGGTTTCACCATGTTGACCAGGCTGGTCTTGAACTCCTGACCAAGTTCAAGATTAATTGAACTTCAAGCAATCTTCCCACCTGGCCTTTTTTTTTTCTCTCTGAGACAGAGTCTTACTCTGTCACTCAGGCTGGAGTGCAGTGGCACCATCTGGGCTCACTGCAACCTCCACCTCCCAGGTTGAAGCAATTATCCTGCCTCAGCTTCCTGAGTAGCTGGGACTACAAGCGCGTGCCACCATGCCTGGCTAATTTTTGTATTTTTAGTAGAGACAGGGTTTTACCATATTGGTCAGGCTGGTCTTGAACCCCTGACCTCAGGTGGTCCTCCCTCCTTGGCCTCCCAAAGTGCTGGGATTACAGGTATGAACCACAGTGTCCAGCTGCTTTTTTGTTTGTTTGTTTTGTTTTTAATTTATATAACGTAGTTACATATTTTGGGGGAGCCTAACTATGTTGTCCAGGCGGGTCTCAAACACATGGGTTCAAGCAGTCCTCCTGTTTCGGCCTCCCAAATTACTGGGATTACAGGTATGAGCCAGCGCACCTGGCCACATGTGTTATCTGATACATGTATACAGTATGTGTAATGATCAAATCAGGCTTACTGGCATATCAATCACCTCAAGTATTAATCTTTTCTTTGTGTTGGATACATAACAGTTTTTCTCTTTTGCTAGTTGGAAACAAACAATAAAGTTTTTTTTTTTAATTTTATTTTATCGAAACACAGTCTCGCTCTATCACCAGGCTGATGTGCAGTGGCGCAATCCCGTCTCATGGCAACTTCCGTTTTCCAGTTTCAAGCAATTCTCCTGCCTCAGCCTCCCGAGTAGCTGGGACTACAGGCATGCACCACCACGCCTGGCTAATTTTTTGTACTTTTAGTAGAGACGGGGTTTCACCATGTTGGCCAGGATGGTCTAGATCTTTTGACCTCGTGATCCGCCTGCCTCGGCCTCCCAAAGTTCTGGGATTACAGGTGTGAGCCACTGCACCCAGCCAAAGTATTGTTAACTATAATTTCCCTGCCATACTATCAAATACTAGAACTTATTTCCTCTATCGGTATTTTTGTAAACATTAACCAACTTCTCTTCATCCTCCCTACCACCTCCCCCCGCTCAGTTCTTAGATTTATTTCACTAGAATTTGTAGTTTTTCTTACATATATCTTATATATATATATAGTTGAATTTATACTTAAGTATTCCAATTTGGGGAATGACAATATAAATGATATTGATTCTCATTTCAAATTCTACTTGTTCACTGCTGGTATATAGAAAAGCAATTTACTTTTCTCTCTCTCTCTTTTTTTTTTTGTTTTTTGAGACAGTCTTGATCTGTCACCCTGGCTGGAGTGCAATGGCACAGTCTCAGCTCACTGCAATTTCCACCTTCCTGGTTCAAGCAATTCTCCTGCCTCAGCCTCCTGAGTAGCTGAGATTATAGGCGTGTGCCAACATGCCCAGCTAATTTTTGTATTTTCAGTAGAGAGGAGGTTTCACCATGTTGGCCAGGCTGGTCTCCAACTCCTGACCTTGTGATCCACCTGCCTTGGCCTCCCAAAGTGCTGGGATTACAGGTGTAAACCACTCTGCCTGGCCAGCCATTGACTTTCGTAGGTTAACTTTGCACCCTGTAACCTTGCTAGAATCACTTATTCATTCTAGAAGTTTTCTTGAATTTATGCTTTCAGATTTTCTGCATAAACAGTCATGTCATCCATGAACAAATGTGGTAGAAAAGAGAAGAGAATGGCGTCAGTATTTGTATTAAATTTCAAATGAGACTATGTAATCCAATATTTGCTCACTGCAACCTCCACCCACCGGTTCAAGTGATTCTCCTGCCTCAGCCTCCTGAATAGCTGGGATTACTGGCTTGAGCTTTCATGCCTGGCTAATTTTTGTATTTTTTTTTTTTTTTTTTTTTTTTAGTAGAGACGGGGTTTCATCATGTTGGCCAAGCTGGTGTCAAACTCCTGACCTCAGGTGATGTGGCCACGTTGGCCTCCGAAAAGTGCTGGGATTATAGGCCTGAGCTACCATGCCCGGCCCCTCCCTCTATTTTGGAATGCACATGCCTCCTTTATTTATGTAAGAGAAAGGTGAAGAACAAAGAAACCCTAAAAGGCATGTCACATTATTAATAATCTTGGTTAGTTGTAACAAAGTCAAATAAAAAGTCTCAATAAATTGTTAAATCTTTGCTTGACTTGTTTCATTTTAGCACTGAGAATCAAGCTTAAAAAAAAATAAAGAAGGAAGCTCAAGGTTAAATTTCTAAGTAGTCAGTTATAAGAATATAGCCGGGTGCGGTGGCTCACCCCTGTAATCCCAGCACTTTGGGAGACCGAGACGGGTGGATCACAAGGTCAGGAGTTTAAGACCAGCCTGGTCAACATAGTGAAACCCCATCTCTACTAAAAAAAATACAAAAATTAGCTGGGCATGGTAGCGTGCACCTGTAATCACAGCTATTTGGGAGGCTGAGGCAGGAGAGTTGCTTGAACCTGGGAGGCGGAGGTTGCAGTGAGCTGAGATCGTTTCACTGTATTCCAGCCTGGACAACAGAGCAAGACTCTGTCTGAAAATAAACAAAGAAAGGGGAAGAAAAAGAATATACAGGAAATAAAACACTTTTATTCCCAGAATAAAAATAGAATGCTTTTACTCCCAGTAGCTCCTTTTCTGTTTTTCATTAAAATTTTTTGATGTTGTTGACACATCCCATTTAAATGTAATTTTTATTTCCTTAGATACTTTTGAGTAAAACGTTCTCTCTCCTGCTGTTCTTTAGCAGAAATAATATTCATTGGCACTGTTTGATGACATTTCCAAAGTGTCTCCGGCTTCCATTCTTAGATTTCTGTTACATTTTCCTCCAGGAATACATAGCATCTTTTTGTAGTTCTCATAATCAGAGAAGATAACTCTGATATGCATTTATTAATCTCTTTTAAAGTGACAGACATTTAATGTTGTAGGTTGCATTTTGGGAAACCTTCTTGTTTCTATTGATTCCCCTTTCCATATTGGAAAATGGTCCGTGTCATTTAGCAATGAGCTTCCCTATTAGAAATAACAAAAGATATTCTGACAAATTGGGACACCTCAGTGTATTTTCAGTCATTTTATATTCGTATCTTTTTTGGTGTCGTTTTTAAAAAACATCTAATCTTTGTTTCTCCATTCTAGGGCATTTTCTTCTTGAGTAGCTCAGTAAGTTATCTTGGCACATTCATAAATGCTTTCAGAGAATTTGATTTTAAATGGTTTCAAGTCTTGTCTAGCTTTTAAGATGTCTACCTCAGAAAGTGTTTGAACTTGAGATTTACCTGTAAACCTTTCTGATTTAAAATATTCCTAGGGCTAAGTGAAGTGGCTCATGCTTGTATTCCTAGCACTTTGGGAGGCTGAGGTGGGTGAATCACTTGAGGTCAGGAGTTCAAGACCAGCCTGGGCAACATGGTGAAACCCTGTCTCTACTAAAAATACAAAAATTAGCTAGGCATGGTGGCACGTGCCTGTAGTCCCAGCTACTCAGGAAGCTGAGGCAGGAGAATCACTTGAACCCGGGAAGTGGAGGTTGCAGTGAGCCGGGACTGTGCCACTACACTCCAACCTGGGCAACAGAGCGACACTCTGTCTCAAAAAACAAACAAAATACTCCTGGGCTTGGCATGGTGGCTCGCACCTGTAATCCCAGCACTTTGGGAGGCTGAGGAGGGAGGATCACTTGAGTTTAGGGGTTCAAGACTAGTCTGAGCAACCTAGCAAGACCTCGCTCCTATGTACTAAAAAAATAATAAATACATAAATAAAAATTAGCCAGGCATGGTGGTGTATGCTTGTAGGTCAGCTACTCAGGAGGCTGAGGCAGGAGGATCATTTGAGCCCAGGAGGTTGAGGCTGCAGTGAGCCATGACTGTGCCTCTGCACTCCAGTCTAGGCATGAGCAAGACCCTGTCTCAATGAACCAATCTCTAAAGTGCTTTGCATTTGTCTTCCTGCTTTCCCTATGCTGACCAGAAGCATGACACTGTCCGTCTTATTACAGCGCTGAGGCCATTAGTCACCAGAATCTAGTGACTTCTCCATCCTCAGCTCCTTTGTTACTCCTCTGATCTATAGTCCTTTCCTCCATCAGCTCTGTCTGGCCTGGGTTGTTTGCTGGGCCTCCCGGTTGCTTGGCCAGTGTTGGCACTCCTGCCTGTATCCTCTTTCTCAACTACCAGCCAGAGTTTTTCTATTAAAAGCTAAGCCAGGTCATGTCACTCTTGGCGCTGGAGTGGCTTCCCGTCTTGCTCAGAGTGAAAGCAGGTGTTCACGTAGCCTACGACGCTGAGTGCTCTGGCCTGTCTTCCTCTCTGATCTCACCTCCCCCCCGCCTCTCCTTCTGCTCTGGCTACATCAGCTCCTAGCTGTTCCTTGAATATGCCAACATGCTCCTACCTCAAGGTGTGCGCTATCTTTGCAAGGAACACATTCTGCAGATATATCTATCTGCTTGCATGACACCATCCCTCACCTCTTCAAGGTTTTGCTCAAAATGTCACTTTCCCAAGGAGGCTTTCTCTGAGCCCCTTTTAAATTCACCCCGCCTACCCCACAACCTTAGCAATTTCTGATTCTTTCCCCTACCATGTTTTGGTCAATATAACATTTACCACCATCTAATATATATATATATATTTTTTTGAGATAGAGTCTTGCTCTGTTGCCCAGGCTGGGTTGCAGTGGCATGATATCAGCTCACTGCAGCCTCTGCCTCCAGGGTTCAAACAATTCTCCTGCCTCGGCCTCAAGTAGCTGGGATTACAGGCACACGCCACCATGCCTGGTTAATTTTTTTATTTTTAGTAAAGACGAGATTTTATCATATTGGCCAGGCTGATCTCAAACTCCTGACCTCAGGTGATACACCCGCCTTGTCCTTCCAAAAGCTATCAAACTCTTAGGCGTAAGGCATCCTCCTGCCTTGCAAAGGGTTGGGATTACAGGTGTGATCCAAAGTGCTGGGATTACAGGTGTAAGCCACCGCACAGGGCCACCATCTAATATACTTTAAATGGTGTATTATTTATTGACTGCATTGCCATACAAATCCTTGACTGTAAGTTCTATGAGGAAGTTATTGAACAGTTCCAGATACACAGAGGCGCTATAAGAAAACAAAAACAAGAGAGAGGTGAGTGAATTCACTTAGTAGTTAGCATGAGAAATGAGAAATTGTACTAAATGAAGTAACACACTGGTAACATTGGATAACAATTTGTGGTTACAATGGAAGGTTTAAGAAACTCCATGGAGGCTGGGCACAGTGGCTCATGCCTCTTATCCCAGCACTTTGGGAGGCTGAGGTGGGCTGATCACTTGAGGTCAGGAGCTCAAGACCAGCCTGGCCAACATGGTAAAATCCCATCTCTACTAAAAATACAAAAATTAGATGGGTGTGGTGGCTGGCACCTAGAATCCCAGGTACCTGGCAGGCTGAGGCAGGAAAATAGCTTGAACCCGGGAGGCGGAGGTTGCAGTGAGCAGAGATTGCGCCCCTGCACTCCAGCCTGGGCAACAAGAGGAAAAAAACACTGTCGGGTGGGGGGGGGGAAGCAAGTCAGTGGAATCAAGGCAGGTGGGGCAGGCAGGGGAATGCAAACCTTTCAGTTTCTGTGGTTGTCCTTCCTCTTCGCCTTCTGTGGTGAAGATGAGGGCGGGACTAAGGTCAGGATTATCTTCACTTTATTTCCCTTTCTTCCTTTCTTTCTCTCTCTTTTCCTTTCTTTCCTTTCTCTCTCTTTCCCCTTCCCCTTCACCTTCCTATTCCTTTGCTTTCCTTTCTTGACGGGAGTTTTGCTCTGTTGCCCAGGCTGGAGTGCAGTGGCACAATCCTGGCTCACTGTAACCTCTGCCTCCAAGGTTCAAGTGATTCTCCTGCCTCAGCCTCCCGAGTAGCTGGGACTACAGGTGTGTGTCACCACTCCCAGTTAATTTTTTGTATTCTTAGTAGAGACGGGGTTTCACTGTGTTAGCCAGGATGGTCTCTATTTCCTGACCTCATGATCCACCTGCCTCAGCCTCCCAAAGTCCTGGGATTACAGTGAGCCACTGCTACAGCCTTTTAAATTTTTTCCTTTCCATTTTCTTTGAACTCTGGAAAGCTAAGGATTATCTTCACTTTAAGCCAAATTGAGGCCTTAGGTGTTGCATTAGGTATTAAATACTATTCTGCTGACTTAATTCTCCAGTCTGGTGTAAATTTTCTTTTCTTTTTTTAGAGGCAGCGTCTTGCTCTGTCACCCAGGCTGAAGTGCAGTAGTGGAATCAGCTCACTGCAACCTCGAACTCCTAGGATCAAGCCATCTTCCCACCTCAGCCTCCCAGGTAGCTAGGACTGCAGACAGATAAGCCTCACCACACCCAGCTAATTTAAAAGTTTTTTTTTTTTGACACAGAATCTTGCTTTGTTGCCCAGGCTGGTATCAAATCCTTAGGCTCAAGGTATCCTCCTGCCTTAGCCTTGCAAAGGGTTGGGATTATAGGTGTGAGCCACCACACCCGACCTTCACTAGAAATTCTGTGATTTTTATAGAAATGGGAAGATTTGTTTCCCTTTTCCCTCACTTTCTGTCCTTTTTTTTCTCTCTCTCTCTCTCTTTCTTTCTTTCAGTAGAGATGGGATTTATCATGTTGGCCAGGCTGGTCTCGAACTCCTGACCTCAAGTGATCCACCCACCTTGGCCTCCCAAAATGCTGGGATTACAGAAGTGAGCCACCACACCTGGCCCATGAATCCCTTTTCTAAAGATCTACATCACTGGGACTTCTAGAGAGCTTTCTGTTGGGTCCTAAATCCCAACTGAAGCACTTTTATCTTTGGAAAGATGCAGAAACTGAAAAACTAACAGACCGTGACCTCCAAGTTCTATTTTCAGGCTGCTAGTCTCTTCTCCAATTAATCAACCCTGGAATCCGCAACCACCTTTGAAGGGACTTACCCTTGTATATATAGCCGATTTAGTAGAGTGAAGGAACGCTTCACATCCTCCAGCCCACCACTCCACCCAGTCTCCATGCAAGCCAGCTCTTCAGATTCACTCTTCCCCACATTTTGGATAAGATTTTGGGCAGGTCGGTTGGGCGCGGTGGCTCTTGCATATAATCCCAGCACTTTGGGAGGCCAAGGTGGGTGGATCGCAAGGTCAGGAGTTTGAGACCAGCCTGGCCAATATGGTGAAATCCCGTCTTTACTAAAACTACAAAAAGCTGGACGTGGCGGTGGGCACCTGTAGTCCCAGCTACTCGGGAGGCTGAGGCAGGAGAATTGCTTGAACCCTGGAGGCAGAGGTTGTAGTGAGCGGAGATCACACCATTGCACTCCAGCCTGGGCAGCAGAGGGAGACTCCATCTCAAAAAAAAAAAAAAAAAGGATTTTGGGCATGTCTTATACCTTTCAGGTAATTCTCAGATAGTAAAGAGCTAGTCCACATTAGAGGTCCATTTTTGAGATGGCATGGCTGTTCCAGCACACCTCTTGGGCAGAGACCCTTTTAAGAAAGGCCAGCTTCCTCTGAAACTCTTACCAGAAAGGGGTACAGACCCCAGAGAGGGTTCTTGGATCTCACGCAAGAGAGAACTCTGGGCAAGTCCACAGAGTAGAGTGAAAGCAAGTTTATTAAGAAAGTAAAGGAATCTGCTGAGCACAGTGGCTCACGCCTATAATCCCAGCACTTTGGGAGGCCGAGGTGGGTGGATCACGAGGTCAAGAGATCGAGACCATCCTGGTCAACAAGGTGAAACCCCGTCTCTACTAAAAATACAAAAATTAGCTGGACATGGTGGTGCACGCCTGTAGTCCCAGCTTCTCAGGAGGCTGAGGCAGGAGAATTGCTTGAACCCAGAAGGCAGAGGTTGTGGTGAGCCGAGATGGCGCCATTGCACTCCAGCCTGGGTAACAAGAGCGAAACTCCGTCTCAAAAAAAAAAAAAAAAAAAAAAAAGTAAAGGAATCAAAGAATGGCTACTCCATAAGTAGAGCAGTGGCATGGCTTACTTGACTGAGTATACTTACAGTTTTTTCTTGATTATATGTGAAACAAGGGGTAGATTACTCATGAGTTTTCAGCGAAAGGGCTGGGGAGTTCCTGGAACTGCAAGTTCCTCCGTTTTTTTGTTTTTTTTTTTAAGATAAAGTTTTGTTCTTCATTGCCCAGATTGGAGTGCAGTGGCACAATCTCAGCTCACTGCAACTTCCGCCTCCTGGGTTCGAGCAATTCTCCTGCCTCAGCCTCCCAAGCAGCTGGGTTTACAGGCACCTGCCACCCCACCTGGCTAATTTTTGTATTTTTAGTAGAGACGGGGTTTCACCATGTTGGCCAGGTTGGTCTCGAACTCCTGACCTCAGGTGATCTGCTCACCTTGGCCTCCCAAAGTGCTGGGATTATAGGAGTGAGCCACCTCGCCTGGCCAAGTTCCTCCTTTTTTTAGACCATATATGTAACTTCCAGGTATTGCCATGGCTCTGGTGGGAGTGACTTTTAGTATGCTAACATATTATAATTTGCACATAATAAGCAGTGAGGATGACTAGAGGTCACTTTCATCATCATCTCAGTTTTGGTGGGTTTGGCCAGCTTCTTTATCATATCCTGTTTTATCAGCAGGGTCTTTGTTAGCTGTATCTTGTGCCCACCTCCTGTCTCATCCTGTGACTAAGAATGCCTAACTTCCTGGGAATGCAATCCATCAGGTCACAACCTAATCTTACTCAGCCTCTATTCAAGATGGAGTTGCTCTGGCTCCAATGCCTTTGACAAAGCCACCTTTGCAAAAATTGTAACAGTGAGAAAATCATGACAGTGAAAGGAATCTGGTCTAACCAACTCCCCCATCTTGCTTTTAACCTCAAACTGTTCTTAGGCAGTCCTGGGCTTGGGCCAAGCAAACTTTGGGAGAAACGTAATGAATAGTTTAAATGATAATAGAACTTCCTCCAAAATAACCTGCTTTTGTAAAGCTAATGAAAGACTACCAGGAACAGGCAAGTGGTGGTTCACACCTGTAATTCCAGCATTTTGGGAGGCTGAAGCAGAAGGATTGCTGGAGCCCAGGAGATCAGCCTAGGAAACATAGTGAGACTCCATCTCTACAAGAAAACAGAAAAAATTAACTGGATGTGGTGGTGTGCACCTGTGGTCCCAGCTACTCAGGAGCCTGAGGTGGGAGGATCACTTGGGCCTGGGAAGTCGAGGCTGCAGTGAGCTATGATGGTGCCACTGCACTTCAGCTTGGGCAATGGAGGCTTTCTTTCTCTCTCTCTCTTTTTTAAACCTCTGTCTCAAAAAAACAAAAACAATAAAAAACCCTATGAAGTTAGGAGGATGAAAAGAGCCTGAAAGACCTAAACAATTACCAGTCATTATTTTGGTGGTCACAAGGTTTGCAACTTCCCCAATTACTCCTGCAGATAACATCACTATTGTAGAACCTATGACTCGGGTTTTGAGATATCTTTTCAGGTTTTTGCCTTTCTGATTACCAAGACCCAGTAACCAGTCCTGTGATCCTACCCAGAAGTGGACTCGCTGCTCAGGGGGATCATTTTCTACCCCCCTATTATTATACCCTGAACCAATCAGCAACATCCATTCCCTTGCCTGCCAAACTATTCTTTCACAAACCCTAGCCTCTGAATTTTAAGGGAGACTGATTCGAGTAATAATAAAATTCTGGTCACCTGTTCAGCCAGCTCAGCCTGAATTAAACTCTTTCGCTATTGCAATTCCCCTGTCTTGATATATTGGCTTTATCAGGGCAGCAGGCAAAATAAACCCATTGCAGTTACACCTCCTGCAGGATCCCACTTTATCCAAGTCCCACCCCATCTCCATATCAGTGCAAAAATGGGAAAGGTGAGACTTTGAAAAGTATAAAAGAGATTTCATAGAAATCTCTATGTGTTCCTAAATTCCAGGGGACACAAGTCAGGTTCTCCAAATGACTTGAAAATTCCCTCCTTTGAGGTGAGTGCTAAAAAGCCTTCTCTGCAGTCTAATGGGGGAATAGAACGCACATCACCTTCAACCTCAGTGAGTTTGTCACCAACTCATACATTGTCTGGTGATGAGTGATAGCTTATGGCTGGCAGAACTGATTTCTCAATGTTTTAACATGTTTTGAGAACATGGGAAGTACTTGATATCTATTGTGTAGTTAATAGAGGCCTCAGCTGAACCAGATAGCATGCCAGATCTATTGGAGTCAGTAGGGATGGCACCATGTCTGAGAAGCCGAAAAAGAGACCTGGAGCCAGAGAACAAGATATAGAGTTTATTGAGGACTTATATACAGAGATGATGCAATGGCAGCAGGCTGGGCTGGACAACTGCTACCATAGGTAAAAAGCATGTAGTTTGCTGGGCATGGTGGGTCACGCCTATAATCCCAGCACTTTGGGAGGCTGAGGCGGGTGGATCACGAGGTCAAGAGATTGAGACCGTCCTGGTCAACGAGGTAAAACCCCGTCTCTACTAAAAATACAAAAATTAGCTGGGCATGGTGGTGTACACCTGTAGTCCCAGCTTCTCAGGAGGCTGAGGCAGGAGAATTGCTTGAACCCAGAAGGTGGAGGTTGCGGTGAGCTGAAATCGTGCCATTGCACTCCAGTCTGGGTAACAACAGCGAAACTCCATCTCAAAAAAATAAATAAATAAATAAAGCATGTAGTTAATACAGCAATGTTCACTTAGCATCCTCCACCCTAGCAACCTCCATATGCCAAATTCCATTTAACTCCTGTATGGGCTCCGTTCCAAGGGATCAGCCAGGGGTTCAGATAACCTTCATAGATAAGGAGTGAATCTCTGGAGTGGGCACTCCGGGATTGCTTAGCTTGGAACTCTGAACACACATTCTTCTTAGACCATAGGGTCATTCTCAGGGTGTGTTTATGTTACTGCTGTCAGGTGTGTCTGCCATACACTTGAGAAGCTTTCCAACCAGGCATTTTAGCAGATCTGTTGGTCAATTTGCCTGCCATGCCTAACACTCCCTTTTCATTTTACTCACAATCCTTAAATATCATAAGAAAGACTCTGTCCATGTCATCCCATTTCAAACTGAGCCATTGGGAAAAAAAAAAAAAAAAAAAAAGAAAGACTAAGTGGATGAACTAGAGATGGACTCTTTTATAAAGTTTTTTTTTTTTTTTTTTTTTTCAGACAGAGTCTCCAGGCTGGAGTACAGTAGTGCGATCTTGGCTCACTGCCACCTCCACCTCCCGGGTTCAAGCAATTCTCCTGCCTCAGCCTCCTGAGTAGCTGGGACTACAGGGGCACATCACCAGGCCCAGCTTTTTTTGTATTTTTAGTAGAGACAGGGTTTCAACATGTTAGCCAGGATGGTCTCGATCTTTTGACTTCATGATCTGCCTGCCTCAGCCTCCCAAAGTGCTGGGATTACAGGCATCAGCCACCATGCCCAGCCTTTTTTTTCTTTTAATAGAGATGAGGTCTCACTATGTTACCTAGCTTGGTCTCAAACTCCTGGACTCAAGCGATTCTTCTGTCTCAGCCTTGCGAAGTGTTTGGATTACAGGTGCGAGCAACTGGGCCTGGCCTAGAGATTGACTCTTGATCTTGGGAACCAGTCCAAAAATTGGTCCAATGTGATTTTCTCCTGAAAATCTGAACTAAGATTCAGACTACAATAAGATGGTGATAGATGCTTGAACAGAAAGTCATTCACAGTTAGGCCTGAGAGTCCTAATGGACAAACTGATAAGTAAACAGGAGAAGAAAGCACAAAGATACTGGAAAATTTATAGCCAAATAGGGATGGAGAGAGCAGTATTATTATTATTTTTTTTGAAGACGGGGTTTCACCATGTTGGTCAGGCTAGTCTTGAACTCCCGACCTCAGGTGATCCACCCGCCTTGGTCTCCAAAGTGCTTGGATTACAGGCGTGAGCCACCACGCCTGGCCGCCGAGAGCAGTATTGTTAATGTTCCAATTCCCAGCAGACATTCTGTATTTGTTTCTTCAAGATTCTCCTATGTCTTTTTTTTTTTTTAAATAAGCTCTTTTTACTTTAGGTGGTTGAGTGAGAAATGCTTGTTCCTTGCAAATAAATGAGCAAACTAGAATAATGAATTTGTAAAAAATTATTTTTTTCTTTTCTGTCTTTATTTATTTATTTAACTATCTTTTGAGACAGGGTCTTGCTCTGTCACTTGGGCTGGAGTGCAGTGGTGTGATCATGACTTATAGCAACCTTCAACTCCTGGCCTCAAGCAATCCTTCTACCTCAGCTTCCCAAAGTGCTGAGATTACTGATGTGAGCCACTGTGTCTGGCCCCCAAGTTTTGGAGTGTTTTCTCTATTTCACTATTATATTGCAGTAGATGCCTTGAATTTAGGATAATACCCTAATCTTTGGCTACTCAAAGTGGGGTCTGGGGTGCAGCAGTATAACAGTTATCACTGGGAGTGTGTTAGAAAGTCAGTCTTGGCTGGGCACGGTGGCTCACGCCTGTAATCCCAGCACTTTGGGAGGCCGAGGTAGGCAGATCACTTGTGGTCAGAAGTTTGGGCAACATGTCAAAACTCTGTCTCTGCTAAAAAAAAAAAAAGGAGAAATACAGAAAGTTAACCAGGTGTGGTGGTGTGCACCTGTAGTGTCAGCTACCGGTGAGGCTGAAATGGGAGGATCAACCTGAGCCTGGGGAGGTCGAGGATTCAGCAAGCTATGATTGTGCCACTGCACTCCAGCCTGGGCAACAGAGTGAGACACTCTCTTTCTCTCTCTCTCTCTCTCTCTCACACACACACACACACACACACACAGACACACACACACAGACACACACGGCAGAATCTCAGCCTGTATCCCATGCTGAATTAGAAACTGCATTTTAATAAGATCCCAGGTGATTTCAGATGCATGTGACAGTTTGAAAGACCCAGATGTAATCTACTATGTAATCTAGAGTAAATTACACTGAATTTTTACATTTTTGGAGACATGGGGTTTTGTTATTGCCCAGCTAGTCTCCAAAGTCCTGGCCTTAAGTGATTTTCCCTTCTCGGCCTCCCAAAGTGCTGGGATTACAGGTGGGAGATACCACACCTTGTCAACTAGAATTTTTAATGTTTCTCATTGCTCTCAGAACAAGTCATAAGCCCCAGCCTGATATTTAGGCCATAGTAAGATGGACCTTACCTACTTCTCCAATCTTTCCTATATTAACATCCTATTCCACCTAAATTGCTCGACTTAATTATACTCCAAATATGCCAAGCATCTTTGGGACCTATGCTCTTGGCATTTGTCTGTGTGCTCAGTTTCCACATCTGTTTGGAGGCCACTGCTGCCTAACTTAGCTCATGTGCTGTCTCATTCTCTAAACATCTATAGCTGTCCCAGTGCCATTAAAAAAAAAAAAAAGGCCTGATGCGGTGGCTCAAGCCTGTAATCCGAGCACTTTGGGAGGCCGAGGCGGGTGGATCACGAGGTCAAGAGATCAAGACCATCCTGGTCAACATGGTGAAACCCCGTCTCTACTAAAAATACAAAAAAATTAGCTGGGCATGGTGGTGTGTGCCTGTAATCCCAGCTACTCGGGAGGCTGAGGCAGGAGAATTGCCTGAACCCAGGAGGCAGAGGTTGCGGTGAGCCAAGATCGCACCATTGCACTCCAGCCTGGGTAACAGGAGCGAAACTCCGTCTCAAAAAAAAAAAGAACAACGTAGTCCTGCCCACTCGTGAATGCCTACTCCAATACAGTGTGTAGATTACTTTTTGATTCATTGGTTACATCTTTATTTATTAAAAGTTTTTTAATTCAGAAGAGTCTTGTTAATTCCTAAGGCTTCTAATTTCTCTGACCAAGCAGGAGTTAAGGCCAAACAGGAAGAAACTGGAAGCGTTGTGCTCACATGTCTTTGTTTAGATTTTCATCATACCCTAATGAGGGTGCAGTTATTTCAGTGACATTTGACTACTCAGTATTATGCAAAGAAGAGTTTTATATAAGTAAAAGTTCTAAAAAGGAAGGTTCTAACAAATCTCTGTCCTAGTCTGTTTGTGCTGCTATTTAAAACACCACAAACTGGGTAATTTATAAACAATAGAAATTAATGTCTCTCAGTCCTGAAGGCTGAGGAGTCCAAGGTCAAGGCACTTGCCTTCAGTGTCTTTTGAGGACCTTTTTGCTGATTCTCACAGGGCAGAAGGGCTGAAAAGTACAAAAGGGAACAAGCACTGTCCTCAAGTGGCAGAGGAGCAGAAGCGAATGGACCCACTCCCTCAAGCTCTTCTGTAAGGGCCCTTATCCCATCCATGAGGGATCCGCTCTCATGTCTTAATCACCTCCTCAGGGCCTCACCTCTTTATGCTATCATATTGGCCAGTAAGTTTCTTTTTCTTTTTTTTTTTTTTTTTGTGCAGTGGCACCATCTCAGTTCACTGCAGCTTTTGCCACCTGGGTTTACACGATTCTCATGCCTCCTGAGTAGCTAGGATTACAGGCATGCACCACCATGTCCAGCTAATTTCTGTATTTTTAGTAGAAATGGGGTTTCGCCATGTTGGCCAGGCTGGTCTTGAGCTCCTGACCTTAAGTGATTCACCCACCTCAGCCTCCCAAAGTGCTTGAATTGCACCTGGCCAGGCCATTAAGTTACAACATACGAATTTTGGGAAACACATTCAGCCCATACCAATTTCTTTAAAATGTATTTCTGATATTATCACATTCAATGTTATAGACAGACATAGTTCAGGAGTCAGTGGCTCTATAATTCTTCTTATGAAAAATAATATTCCTTTATCCCCCTCTTGCATTGTTGGTCCTTGACCTTTTGCTGAGTGAGAAAGTATAGGTACCTCACATGCTACTGTATTAAGTGTATGTGGGTTTGGTAGTCAGGGGTAAGTAGAAGGAGTAGCAGTTATGAGCGAATATGTGTTTCTATTTGTTTTGTCTTTAAAATTTGTTTTCAAAACAGGGTCTCACTTTGTTGTCTTGGCTGGTTTTGAACTCCTAGCCTCAAGTAATCCTCCCTCCTTGGCCTCCCAAAGTGCTGAGATTACAGATCTGAGTCACTGCACCTGACCATTGCTCCTATTTGAAAGCCCATCTTCACTCTCCCCTCCTTTAGATCTGAGCTCCCCTCCTTTAGATCTACTGAACATCTACTGAGGAGATAATAGACCTGTGCTAGAAGCTAGCAACCCAGAGCATGTTTTTTTGTGTATTGCAATAGCTAGGTAGCCATCTGCCTAAATGTAGAACAGTGGTTCTCAAACCTATGTAAGAATTAGTATCACCTGGAGGGTTGTCATTGAGCCCCATCCCCAGAGTTTCTGATTCAGCAGGTATGAAGTGGGTGGGGCCCAATAATTTGTATTTCAGTCAGGTTCCCTTGTCATGCTGATGTCGCTGATTCAGGGACCGTACTTGAGAGCAGCTGGTATGGGTGGGAAAGAAATTATCAGAAGGGAAAAGAAGGCTGGGCATGGTGGCTCACGCCTGTAATCCAAGCACTTTGGAGGCCTAGGTGGGTGGATCACCTGAGGTCGGGAGTTCAAGACCAGCCTGACCAACATGGTGAAACCCCATCTTTATTAAAAAATAAATAAATAAAAGGGAAAAGAAGAACCTAATGGGCTTTCTCTTCTCAGTTCTTCCCGGAGTCGGGAAAAGCTGGGTTGAGAGGGTGATAAAAAAAAGAAGAAAGACAACAAAACGAAAAAACCTAATGAACACAAAATTTTAAATCAGGCTCTTTTTGATGTCTTTTTTTTATTTTGACAGTGTGAAACTTGTAATAATTCAAATAATTGTTGCAAGATAAACACAATAAAAGGCACAGTTAAAAAAGTGGGGGAGCTGGGTGTGGTGGCTCATGCTTGTAATCTCAGCACTTTGGGAGGTTGAGGTGGGAGAATTACTTGAGGTTCTGAGTTTGAGAACAACCTGAGCAAAATAGCAGGACCCCTTCTCTACAAAAATAAATAAGTAAAAATAAAATACAGAATAGAGCTGCTTATGGCTTTTGCTCTTTATATAAAGCATTTGCAAAATCAATCTCTGGGTAAATACTGTTAATTTAATTTAATTAGTTTATTTATTTTTTGAGACAGACTGTCACTCTCTTGCCTAGGCTGGAGTACAGTGGCACAGTCTCGGCTCACTGCAACCTCTGCTTCCCAGGTTAAAGCGATTCTTCTGTCTCAGCCTCTTGAGTAGCTGGGATTACAGGTGTGTGTCACCACATCTGGCTAATTTTTCTATTTTTTAAAGAGGTGGGGTTTCACTATGTTTGCCAGGCTGGTCTCAAACTGCTGACCTCAGGCGATCCACCCACCTTGGCCTCTCAAAGTGCTGAGATTACAGGTGTGTGCCACCATGCCCAGCCTATGTTATTTTATTATCTTTTTTTTTTTTTTTTTGGTGACAAGGCCTTGCTCTGTCACCGAGGTTGGAGTGCAGTGGCACAATCATGGCTCACTGCAGCTTTGACCTCCTGGGTTTAAGCAATCCTCCCATCTCAACCTCCTTAATAGCTGGGCCTATAGGTGCATGCCACTACACTTAGCTAATTTTAAAAAATATTTTTTGTAGAAATGGGGATCTCCCTATGTCACCCAGGCTGGTCTTGAGCTCCAATCCTCAAATTATCCTCCTGCCTCAGCTACTAAAAGAGCTGGGATTACAGGCATGAGCCACTGAACTTGGCCTTTATTTTTATTTTCTTGATACACAGTCTCACTCTGTCACCCAGGCTGGAGTGCAGCGGTGCAATCACAGCTCACTGCATGCTTGACCTCCTGGGCTCAAGCGATCTTCCCGCCTTAGCCTCCCTAGTAGTTTTGCCATACTGCCCAGACTAATCTCAAACTCCTGGGCTCAAGCAATCCATCTGCCTCAGCCTCCCAAAGTGCTGAGATTATAGGCATGAGCCACCGTTCTTGGCCCCTGTGCTTTTATTATTATTATTATTATTAGAGAGAGTCTTACGCCATCCCCCAGGCTAGGGTGCAGTGGTGTGATCGTGACTCACTGCAGCCTCTGCCTTCCGGGTTCAATCGATTCTACTGCCTCAACCTCCCAAGTAGTAGCTGGGATTACAGGTACGAGCCAACACACCCAGCAAAGTTCTGTATTTTTAGTAGAGATGGGGGGGGGGGGTGGGTCCCGTGTTGACCAGGTTGGTCTCGAACTACGTACCTCAGGTGATACACCTGCTTCGGTCTTTCAAAGTTCTGGGATTACAGGCCTGAACAGCTACACCTGGCCTTTTCTTTTTAATGATGCTTCTTAATCTGAATACAGCTCCTGCTGATTGAATGGTAAAAGTGTAATTGTTTTCCCTGTAGGGAAAAAAAGCATTAGTACAAGACTTTCTTTAAATGCGATTAAAAAATAATGCTCCTAAGCAAGATTTTAAAAGCCCTACCAGTAACTATAAAACAGTGGGTCAAATGTTTGCTTTAAAAAAAAAGCCAAATATTACGTAGCTCAGTAATTGCTGTCACATTGGAAGGCTATAAAGTTAGTGCAGTTATCCCATCATTACCTAAAAAAGAAGGTGGGCAAACTACTGACTGTGGGCCAAATATCCACAAACTGCGCCGCTAGATAAAATTATTGGAACACATCTAAACTCACTCATTTAAATATTGTCTACAGCTGCGTTCTTGCAACAGCAGTGTTGCTTAGTTGTGAGAGAAACCATATGACCCACAATGCCTAAAATATTTATTACTTGAATCTATACAGAAAAAGTTTACCAATCCTTGGCCTAAAATAGTTTTGGAGCTCTTATTTTATTTCTTGTTTAATTTTAGAAACATGGGAAGTTTTTTTGAATAGCACCTATGTTGCAAATTTTAATTTGTTAAGATAGACTTGATTTTTCAGAAATGCCAATGGTCACTTGTGTTAAAGAAATGTAAGTTGGGTGATCACCCGTTCTGATCCTGTTTCATCCAAAATGAGATGTGGATGTGTTTAAAATAACTACACTAATTTTATCATGAGGTTCTTAAAAGGCTATGAAGCGGCAGGGCGTGGTAGCTCACACCTGTAATCACAGAACTTTGGGAGGCTGGGGGTGGGCAGATAACCTGAGGTCAGGAGTTCAAGACGAGCCTGGCCAACATGGAGAAACCCCATCTCTACTAAAAATACAAAATTAGCTGGGTGTGGTGGCACACACTTGTGATCCCAGCTACTTGGAAGGCTGAGGCAGGAGGATTGCTTGAACCCGGGAGGCAGAGGTTGTGGTGAGCTGAGATTGCACCACTGTACTCCAGCCTGGGCAATAAGAGCAAAACTCTGTCTTAAAAACAACAAAACAAACAAACAAAAATGCTGTAGCACAAAAGTGGGGTTCCCAGAAATGTCTAAGCAACAGTAACATTGTTACATAAACTTATTTATTGCCTCCTCTGCTTTCTTTTAAAATTGGTCCCGAATACAAATGTCCACATAATCTGAAACAACTGGACAAATAAATTGAGCATGATTTGGAGTCATGGAGTACAAAAAAAGTTGTATGAGGGAGCTTTTTATTTTACAACTGGATTGTACTGGTGTTAAACACATAATCCTAAATTTAGTTGAACCATCTGGGCAACTCTTAATAAACAGTGAGAACAGACTGTTCTGTGAAGACAGGCACATTTTAAG
The DNA here is from genome assembly GCF_049354715.1 of Callithrix jacchus. Taxonomy (NCBI): domain Eukaryota; kingdom Metazoa; phylum Chordata; class Mammalia; order Primates; family Cebidae; genus Callithrix; species Callithrix jacchus. Next base: position 60,506,416 of record NC_133515.1, on the reverse strand, counting down.
TGCTGGGACAACATAAATGCTTTGGCCAGCCTTGAGCCAGTGAGTCAAGTAAAAATTACAAAAACGACCTCTAGAGAAATTTCTATCATCTTACCAGTAGTATTAGTGAGCTTGCTTTACCCAACAACTTCCTATTCTGAAAATTTTCTAACCTATAGAAAAGTTGCAAGAATAACAGGTCATGTATTTGTCATCTTGATTTACCAATTTTGAATGTCTTACCACATTTACTTCTTTCCCTCTCTCCTTCCCTCCCTCCCTTCTTTTATTCCTTCCTGCCTTCCTTTTCTCTTTTGTTAAATGATTTGAGAAGTTGTAGATATCATGATATCTTACCCCTGAGAGGGTTCAGGATTCACTACCCCAAAATAGGATGCCTTGTTATATTTAATATTTTGGGCTTTTATTTTGTTTTGAGACAGGGTCTCACTCTGTCAACAATGCTAGAGTGCAGTGGTGTGATCACAGTTCACTGCAGTCTTGGAGTCCTGGGCTCAAGTGGTCCTCTTGCCTCAGCCTTCTGAGTATTTGGGAGTATAGGCCGGTGCCACCAAGCTTGGCTAATTTTTTTTTTTTTTTTTTTTTTTAGTAAATATGGGGTCTCCCTATGTTGCACAGGGTGGTCTTGAATTCCTGGGCTTAATCAATCCTCCCACCTCACCCTCCCAAATTGTTGGGATTACAGGCATGAGCTGCTGTGCCAGGCCCATATTTAATATTTTAAGCTGAAGGAATTTGAGAAGTAGTAGATGCAGAAAGGACTCTGACCATTCACTGAGGCAGATCGTAGGACTCCCATGCAAGGGGTGCCCTCTCCACTCCCCTTATCTCTGAAGATGAAGAGACTCCCTCCAAGAGGAATCCGAATGGACGTGCCTTGCTGTTTCCCCCAGTTTCCTTTCCTTAGCTCATTTTGTCCTATCTTATTTTTCACAACATTCCAATCTTCTTCAAACCTAGTGTTAAAACACACAGGTTTAACTGTTCAGCTCTGGTTTTCCTTATTAAGGCTCCCATATCACATAAAACTTCCATTAAATAAATTTGTATTCTTTTCTCTTATTAATCTGTCTTTTGTTTTTGAGACTCAGCCCAGACCAAAAAGGGTAGAAGAAAAAATATTTTTTCTTTCCTATACCCAGCACGCATAGCCTCATAGCCTTTCAAAGAGTTGTCATTAATTTCCAGGTGATTATGCTTTTTTGTTGTTGATCATTTCATTTTGCATTGTATGTGTGTGTATCTGTGCGTGGTATGATCATGTATTTTATTCTTGAGCAATTACCCAGGAGTGTAATTGCTAGCTGTTATGGAAAGTAGGTGTTTATAAGAATTTCCACACTAATTTTTTTTTAAGAGAGGGGGTCTCCTCATGTTGTCCAGGCGAATCTTGAGCTCCTAAGCTCAAGCAGTCCTCCCGCCTCAGCCTTCTAAGTATCTGGGATGACAGCCAACCTGATTTTTAGAGCAATTGTATTGTTTTGTTTTCCTGTCAGTGTTTGAGAATTTCAGGTGCTTTGTAGCTACAGTTTTCCAGTCTTTCACATTTTTACCATTTTAGTGTATTGCTAATAGTATTGCATTGTGACTTGATTTGCATTTGTCTGAGACTAAAGGGGTTGAGTATCTTTATGGGCGTACTGGATTTATACACCATTTTTGGATATTGTATGTATTCAAAGGCTTGCCAAATTTTAAAATTAAACTTAAAGATTTTTTTTTCCTGGAAACATACAATCCTCCTAGATTAAACCAGGAAGAAATAGAAACTCTGAACAGACCAATAAGAAGCAGAAAGATTGAAATGGTAATAAAAAAATTGCCAACACAAAAAAGTCCAGGACCAGATGGATTCACAGCTGAATTCTACCAGGCATTCAAAGTAGAAGTGGTACCAAGTCTGTTGACACTATTCCAAAAGATAAAGAGGGAATCCTTTCTAAATCATTCTATAAAGCCAGTATCACCCTAAAACACAAACCAGGAAAGAACATATCAAAAAAAAAGAAAATACAGACCAATATTCCTGATGAACATAGATGCAAAAATCCTCAACATTCTAGCTAACTGAATCCAACAGCACATCAAAAAGATAATCCAGGCCGGGTGCAGTGGCTCATGCCTTTAATCCCAGCACTTTGGAAAGCTGAGGTGGGTTGATTACCTGAGGTCAGGAGCCTGGCTAACATTACAAAACCCCATCTCTACCAAAAACACACAAAAAATTAGCTGGGTGCTGTGACATGCACCTGTAGTCCCACCTACTTGGGAGGCTGAGGCAGGAGAATCACTTGAACCTGGATGGCAGAGGTTGCAGTGAGCCAAGATCACATCACTGCACTCTAGTCTGGGCAACAGAACAAGATACTGTCTCAATCTGGGCATAGTGGCTCATGCCTGTAATCCCAGCACTTTCGGAGGCTGAGGTGGGTGGATCCCCTGAGGTCAGGAGTTCAAGACCAGCCTGGCCAACAGGGTGAAACCCGATCTCTAAAAAAAAAAAGAAAAAAAGAAAAGAAACTGAATTCTCATCTCCTACCTTATACAAAAATCAACTCAAAATAGATCAAAAACTTAAATCTACAACCTGAGATCATAAAAATTCTGAAAGATAATATCAGAAAAAGCCTTCTAGACATTGGCTTAGACAAAGCTTCATGACTAAGAACCCAAAAGCAAATGCAACAAAAACAAACATAAATAGGTGGGACTAGTGAAATGAAAAAGCTTCTTCACAGCAAAAGAAATAATCAGCAGAGCAAACAGAAAACCCTGGCTGGGAGTGGTGGCTCACACCTGTAATCCCAGCACTTTGGGAGGCCAAGGAGGGTAGGTCGCCTGAGGTCAAGAATTTGAGACCAACCTGGGCAACATGGTGAAACCCCATCTCTACTAAAAATAGAAAAATTAGCTGGGCATGGTGGCAGGTGCCTGTAGTCCCAGCTATTCAGGAGGCTGAGGCAGGAGAATCACTTGATTCTCCACCAGGAGGAGGAGGTTGCTGTGAGCTGAGATTGTGCCACTGCACGTCAGCCTGAGCAACAAAGTGACAGTCTCAAAACAAAACAAACAAAAAAACAGACAACCCACAGAGTGGGAGAAAATCTTTGCAAACTATGCATCTGACAAAGCACTAATGTCCAGAATCTACAAGGAACTCAAATTAGAAAGAAAAAAAAATCCATCAATAAGTAGGCTAAGAATATGAATAGACAGTTCTCAAAAGAAGATATACAAATGGCCAGCAAACATTTGAAAAAATGCTCAACATCACTAATTATCAGAGAAATGCTCATCAAAACCATAATATGATACCTGCAACAATGACCATAATTTAAACATCAAAAAATAATAGATGTTGGCATGGATGTGGTAAAAAGGGAACACTTTTACACTGCTGGTGGGAATGTAAACTAGCACAACCACTATGGAAAACAGTGTGGAGATTCATTAAAGAACTAAAATAGACCTACCATTCGATCCAGCAATCCCACTGCTGGATATCTATCCAGAGGAAAAGAAGTCATCATATGAAAAAGAAACTTGTGCATGCTTGTTTATAGCAGCACAGTTTGCAATTGCAAAAATATGGAACCAGCCCAAATGCCCATCAATCAGAGTGAATTGGAGACCATTATTCTAAGTGAAGTAACTCAGGAATGGAAAAGCAAACATCATATGTTCTCACTTAGAAGTGGGAGCTAAGTTATAAGGACGCAAAGGCATAATAATGATACAGTGGACTTTAGGGACTTGGGGGGAATGGAGCAAGGGATAAAAGACTACACATTGGGTACAGTGTACACTGCTCGGGTGACAGGTGCACCAAAATCTCAGAAATCACTGCTAATGAACATATCCATGTAACCAAACACCATCTGTTCTCCAAAAAACAGTTTTAGGTTTACTGAAAAATTGCCAAGATAGTAGAGCGAGTGCACATATATCCTGCAGCCAGTTTCCTCTATTATTAGCATTAGCATTGTTGGAGCTCAGAACACATTGTCCTTAAATAGGATAGTTTGAAAACTGAGAAGACAGCAGAAGCAGGAGGGTCTCCTTGACCTTCTTTTGTGCCTTTCTCCCCTAAAGCAGGCCATAAAAACTTAGAATTTCCTTCACTCTTTTTCTCCCCTGAAGCAGACCATAAAAACCTGGAAGGTCATTCTCTGGCCTTTTCCCTCCTTTCCTGCTACGAAGACCCTCATGTAACAGGTGTCCTGCCTTATACCCAGATGGAAGAAATACCACACAGGGATGCCAAGAAGAAACTGAACAAACAAGCCTAGTTCCTCCCAGTTTATTACCATTACATCATACCTGTTTGTCTTCCAATCATAAGTCTGACTATTCATAAAAATACACAGTTTTTCCTGGGTCTTTTCATTTCTGAAAGCTCCCATGTCACGTAAAACTTTTATTAAATAATTTTGTTATGCTTTTCTCTTGTTAATCTGTCTTTCGTTATAGAGTTCTCAGCTAAAAACCCTGCAATGGGTGAGGAAATTTTTTTCCCTATATCTTGGTATATTTGTTATAATTAATAAACCAATATTGATATGTTATTATGAATAAAAGTCCATACTTTATTCAGATTTGTAATGTTTTGCCTAGTATTCTTTTTCTGTTTCAGAATCCCATCTAGGATACTAGATTATATTTAGTCATCATATTTCTTTCTTTCTTTTTCTTTTTCTTTTCTTTTTTTTGAAATGGAGTCTCACACTGTTGTTCAGGCTGGAGTGTGTGGCATGATCTTGGCTCACTGCAACTTCCGCCTTCCAGGTTCAAGTGAGTCTCCTGCCTCAGCCTCCCAAGTATTTGGGATTACAGGTCCCCAACATCACAGTAGGCTAATTTTTGTATTTTAATAGAGATGGGGTTTCACCGTGTTGGCCAGGCTAGTCTCAAACTCCTGACTTCAGATGATTTGCCCACCTCAACCTCCCAAAGTGCTGGGATTACAGGCATGTGCCACCGGGCCTGGCCTCAGTCATTATGTTTCTTTGGGCTACTCTTGGCTGTGGCAGTTTTTCAGACTTTTCTTGTTTTTAATGACCTTGACAGTTTTGAAAACTTCTCATCAGATATTTTGTAGAATGTTCTTCAACTGGAATTTGTCTAATGTTTTTCTTATTATTAGACTGGGTTTATGGGTTAGGGGGTAGAGAATGTTGGGGCTCAGAAATCAATACCCCAAAATATGACATTCTTACATGCTGAACGGAAGAAAAAGCCTCAAGATTTCTCTGACCTTCCCCCCAATCCCTAATTCCCCTCAGCCCTCTGGCTCTCAATCTTTGTTGTTATTGTTTATATATATATATAAACATATATATATATATATAAACATATATATATATAAACATATATATATATAAACATATATATATATATATATATATATATATATTTTTTTTTTTTTTTTTTTTTTAAATAAGATGGAGTTTCACCATGATGGCCAGGCTGGTCTTGAACTCCTGACCTCAGGTGATCCACCCACCTCGGCCTCCCAAAGTGCTAGGATTACAGGCGTGAGCCACAGCGCCTGGCCTGTTTATATTTTTATTGTACTTTAAGTTCTGGGTTACATGTGCAGAACATATGTGCAGGTTTGTTACATAGGTATACATGTGCCATGGTGGTTTGCTGCATCCATCACTCTATCATCTACATTAGATATTTCTCCTAATGCTATCACTCCCCTAGCCCCCTACCCCCCAACAGGCCCCAGTGTGTGATGTTCCCTCCCTGTTTCCAAGTAGTCTCATTGTTCAACTCCCACTTATGAGTGAGAACATGCAGTGTTTGGTTTTCTGGTCCTGTATTAGTTTGCTGAGAATGATGGTTCCTATCTTCATCCATGTCCCTGCAAAAAACATGAACTCATCCTTTTTTATGACTGCATAGTATTCCATGGGGTATATGTGCCACATTTTCTTTATTCAGTCTATCATTGATGGGCATTTGGGTTGTGGTATTGTGAATAGTGCTGCAATAAACATATGTGTGCATGTGTCTTCTTACTAGAATGATTTATAATCCTTTGGGTATATACCTAGTAATGGGATTGCTGGGTCAAATGGTATTTCTGGTTCTAGATCCTTGAGGAATTGCCACACTGTCTTCCACAATGATAGAACTAATTTACACTTTCACCAACAGTGTAAGAGCATTCCTATTTCTCTACATCCTCTCCAGCATCTGTTGTTTCCTGACTTTTTAATGACTGCCGTTCTAACGGGGGGGGGGGGGGGGGGGGGGGGGGGGGGCCAGGGCGTGAGATGGTATCTCACTGTGGTTTTGATTTGCATTTCTCTGATGACCGGTTCAATCTTGTTTTCTCTCTATACGCACAGGATGATGTTCTCTGAAGTTCCTTTATCTACTTAAACTCTGGACCAAAGTAACCAAAGAAGATAACAGTTACTTCTGGTCCCTTCTCTGAGTTTTTATTAATTGAACTCAAATCACAGGAAGAAAGACCGAAGTCTGTCAACGCTGCTGAATGGACAGACTTTTGCCACAAACAACTGTCTTCTCAGCAGATCCAGTAGACTTTCTCCCAGGCCATTATATGTTCTTCAGTCCCGTTGAATTCCCCTAGAAATCATTTACTACTCTCCTCTAAGCATCCACTCTTCCCCATCTCCATTCCCCTAAAAAGAAGGGCATATAACCATCTGTAATTCATTGCATAGTTGGGAGACACTCTGTGGTTTTTCTCTGCACATGCTAATAAATTTGTACACCATTTCCCCTGTTAATCTGGCTGGGCACAGTGGTTTACTTCTGTAATCCCAGCACTTTGGGAGCCAGTGGCTGGTGGATCACTTGAGTCCAACGGTTTGAGACCACCTTTGCAAGATAGCGGGAGTCTGTATATATAAAAAAAAAAAAAAGATAGTGAGACTTCATCTCTATAAAATATTTTTTTAGGGCCGGGCGCGGTGGTTCATGCCTGTAATCCCAGCACTTTAGGAGGCTGAGGCGGGTGGATCACGAGGTCAAGAGATCGAGACCATCCTGGTCAACATGGTGAAACCCCGTCTCTACTAAAAATATAAAAAATTAGCTGGGCATGGTGGTGCATGCCTGTAATTCCAACTACTCAGGGGACTGAGGCAGGAGAATTGCCTGAACCCAGGAGGCGGAGGTTGCACTCCAGCCTGGGTAACGAGCGAAAAAAAAAATTTTTTTTTTTAAATTAGCCAGGTATGGTGGTGCTTGCCTGTGGTCCCAGCTACTCAGGAGGCTGAGGTAGGAGCATGGGTTGAGCCTGGTAAGTTGAGGCTGCAGTAAGCCATGATCACACCACTGCACTCTGGCCTAGGTGACAGAGGGAAACCCTGTCTCAAGAATAGAAAAAAAATCTACCTCTTATCAGTTGATTTTTCAGCAAACCTTCAGAGGGTGAAGGGAAAGTTTTCCCTTCACTCCCACAAAGACCACAGAGGTGAAGTACCATTTTCATCACACATATCAAGGGTACATGCTACCAGCATGACTTCTCACTGTTGATGTCTACATTGACAACCTACCTAAGTAAGGTTCATATTTGCCAGCTTTCTTACATTTTATTTTATTTTATTTTATTTATTTTTTTGAGATGGAGTCTCCCTCTGTCACCAGGCTGGAGAGTAATGGCGTGATCTTGGCTCAGTGTAAACTCCACCACCTGGGTTCAAGCGATTCTTCAGCTTCAGCCTCCTGAGTAGCTAGCACTACAGGCACACAGCTGCCACCACACCTGGCTAATTTTTCATTTTTAGTGGAGACGGGGTTTCACCATCTTGGCAAGGCTGGTCTCTAACTCCTGACTGGAGGTGATCTACCTGCCTTAGCCTCTCAAAGTGCTGGGATTACAAGCGTGAGCTGCTGTGCCCAGCCACATTTTGTTACTTTCTTTTCTTTTCAGTCCAGAGGTCTTTTATATATGTATGCATGAATTCATAGGGAAGAGGTTCCAGCAGCTCAGGCTCCTTCCCACTGGTTCTCACTCAGTGTCTTCTCTGGGTGAAGCTGGCTGGTGCCTTAGTTGAATCTAGGTACCTTTCTCTTTGGCTTCCTTCTTTCTTTGATCATTTTCCTTCCTGCGTTTCTGGAAGCTGTCTTGGCTCGTAGAGGATTTAATGGGCTCAATATCTACATTAATTCTCTTGGCAGGAATCTTGCCCTTGTTTGTTTACAGCAATGCCAACAGAATGCTAGGAACATTGTAGACTCTTCCAGTTTTGCCACGGTAGCACTTGTGGGGCTTCCTTTTTGAACAGTGACCGTTCCCTTGATGTCTATAATATCACCTTTCTTATAGACTTGTTCCCAGAACCAAGGCGGGTCCCACCGCGTTTTCTCAAGGCCCACCAATAACAAGAAGCAGACAGACTAGGAAGGAAGGGAATTTATTGCTGTAACCAGTTACAGGAAGAAGGCCGGAGATAATTCCACCAGACCAACCCAAAATGCTACAATTTCCTTTTTTCTTTTCTTTCTTTCTTTTTTTTTTTTTTTAGGGATGGAGTCTTGCTCTATTGCCAGGCTGGAGTGTAGTGGCACGATCTTGGCTCACTGCAACCTCCGCCTCCTGTGTTCAAGCGATTCTCCTGCCTCCGCTTACCACCACGCTCACCTAATTTTTTTGTATTTTTAGTAGAGATGGGGGTCTCAGCATGTTGGCTAGGATGGTCTTGTTCTCTTGACCTTGTGATCTACCCGCCTTAGCCTCCCAAAGTGCCGGGATTACAAGCATGAGCCACTGCACCTGGCCTATAATTTTCTTAGTGCTTATATAGGTTGAGGTTATGAACCTAAGTGCAGTATAGCATTCGCTTAAGTCTATCAGTAACTAATTTTGTTTCAACTAGAAAGTCAGAGGCAAAAAACGCTTGCTAGGTCCGATTAAGCTGTGAAGGTCCCAGTATCTTCAAGGCCTTTCTACTGTGGTATACTGGAGTGATTATTTCTATCTTATCTCCTTTACAGCTTGGTTGGAAGAGCTGCCTTAGACTCTCCAGTGAATCTTTTCAAACAGCTGCCTCTGTTACCTTGACTTGTCTCAGATTCTGTTGACTCTAGATGGGTCCTGGCATTAGGAATGTGAGACTGTCTCTATTATTTTAGTTTGCTCCCATGCAAGTCTCCTGCTGACAATATGTTTCATTTCTAGCTTTGATGTCTGGGCATTGATTTCCCTAGGTTTAATTATTTGCTCAATGTTACGGCAGCACTGTGGAAATCCAGTCTGTGTCACTGCAGTGCTATGCCGGTCTGTCTGTGCAACTGTCAGGGACAATTGGTATGACACATATTTGCATATACAAAGCTAAAGGAACAACTTAATGTTTTCTTTTTTTTGAGAAGAGATTTTAGTTATTTAGTATTTTCAGAGTTTCAACAAGGGATACAGATACAAGCAGTCAGGGCTGCTTCTCACAGAGTTTAAATCTAGGGAGAGAACATGAAAGACAATGTTTACCAGGCAAATAATTCCAGGAAATAAATATACATGAATGTGTTTTTCAAAATACAGGTTCTTATACAAATGTGTAACTAAATGCTGATTCCACAGTGGTGTGGTTATATCTGAACAGGCTTTGAGAACATAAGAAATGCCATTACTGAATAAAACTAGTGGTCCACCTAGCCAAAGATCCTTTCCAGCAGCATAAAAGGAAGTTGTAGGGAGAACAGAGGTAACTGTCAGATATCTTTCTAATCTGTAAATTCATCCAAAGAATCTTAGGAATGCCAGTAACCAAAGAATGGAATATCTGCATATCACAACATCTACAGGCTAAATCCACTCCGAATGCTTCTCAATGTGGGAGAGTATGAGAAGTTAATAATTCTCCTAGTGTCTGCTTCTTTTTCTTTAGTTTTCCCTCTCATATCTCCAATCACCTGTGTTACAGGACATACCTAAGTAGCTGGAAGGTGTTAAACTTTGACGGCAAAGCAAAATCAGAGATAAAGGCAAATGTTTAACCAATCATGTTCGAATACAAGCCACTCAATGAAGAGTTTTTAAAGTGCCAAATATTCAGCATTACTGAGAAATCTATTTCTCAGTGTGAACATTTTCACACTGCACTTTGCTACCACAAACTAAAAGGGTGTACATTTTTGAGTGCTGATTTATTACTCAAAGATTTGAAGTAGGAGACTGAAACAAAACATTTTTTATCTGTGTACTTTTAGAAAATTCGTCTGCAAGAAAGGAGCCGTGTCAGTTTCCAATGGGGGGGCACGTTCTCATGGAGGTACTATAAAGCTAAGTCTGTCCACTTCATTTCTTGTTCTTTGACAGATTCTGTGGTGCCACCATTGTCTTGTTCAGGTTCAGGAAGCTTACTCAGTGGTATTGCGACATCTTCATAAGGCAGCTTGTCTTCTCGCCAAGCATCATCAATCAAATCCAAGATCCTTCCATCTCGCTGAACCTCACTGTCCATTTTCCTGCGGCTTTGATCTTGTCAAGTTGGCATCCAGCACACAGCGGCTGACGCTTCCTCCCACCACTCCCTCAGCATCACTAGTCCCCACGCTCTTCCCTCAGATTCCCGGTTGTGGGTGAGTCCATTTGCTTCACAACTTAATGTTTTCTAAGAGGCCTAGAGAACATCTATTGGGTGCCTCTCCTCTTTCCATTTGTGCTCATTATTTTGGCCAATTACTGGAAGATGGCAGTTCCACCCAAAAGGCCATTTTATTACTTTCAAAATATGTGTTTGTTCCTTCTTTTCTTTCTTTCGTTTTCTCTCTCTCTCTCTCGCTCTCTTTCTTTCTCTATCTCTTCTTTCTTTTCTGTTTTTTGCTTCAAAAAGCTTTATTTCCATTTGGTCCAAGGCTTGTTAGGGTAGTTAGAAAGTTGCCTAACGGCTGCAGGGAGAGGCTTAGGCAGAAGCCTTGTTACTTTATAAGGGCCCATTCAGAAGTCTCTGGGCTCAATAGACTCTCAGTCCTTCTTGAGAGTAAGCCTTTCGAAGAGATACTCACCCAGCCCAGCCTGCGGCCCGGCCAGCCTGGGAGGTTGGTCAGTTGTTCACCCATCTTCTTGGTGAGTTTCACTTCTTCATCTAGGAAGTGATGCTCCAGAAGGTCACAGGGATGGGGGTCCGTGCAGGTAGAACCCAGGGCATGAAGATGCAAAAGGGCCTGGTTCAGATTTTTCTTCGGGGCCATGGCGGCTTCCATGTCGTCCAGGGTTTTACCCCACTCATCTTGGGCTGGCTTCTTGATGTCCTGGAAGAGAGTGCATTCTCCATGCTGGTTTTTTGCATCTTCAGGAGACTCTCATAGCCCTCGTGCTTCTCCTCGGCCAATTCAGGAAAGAAGGGGCTTGTGCCTTCCAGAGCCACATCATGGCGGTCAAAATAGAAGCCCACAGAGAGGTGGGTGTAGGAGGCCTGCGGGCACACATGGACCAGGCGGTTGATGGCTGCCTCCACTGCGGTGGACTAATTCTGGCGAATATGGGAGCTCGTGGTTGGTCGGCAAGAAGGAGCTCACCACAAAAACGGTGTTGGCAGGTGCCAGAAGCAAGAGACGGCTGAGAAGATGGTCCTGGAGGTTCCAAGTGAAGCAGAAATGGGAGGGCGGTAGGAGGCTGGAGGAAAGAGGCCCCGGATCTGTTCCGTCCAAACACTGTTGGAGCAGGAGACAGATCCGCAGGACTGCTGAACTGCCATTTTTTTTTTCATTTTTATACATTCCAAAATAATGTTTCTAAAAAATAACTGAACTTCAGTGCTCCCAGCCTCATTGTTTTCCTTTCCCAAAGTTTCCTTCAGTAGAAATATGAACAAGTTCACCTAAATTAGTCATTGAAACTCTCCAACTTCCTTTTCCTTTTCATTATGAATGTCAAGTCTGTGCCAATCATTGTGTGCTGTGACAGTGACCATAACATACTCTATGCCCTTAAGAAACTCATCCCCAGCCCATTCAAAAATGGGCAAAGGATATGAACAGACACTTTACAAAAGAAGACATATATGAGGCCAACAATCATATGAAAAAATGCTCATCATCACTGGTCATTAGAGAGATGCAAATCAAAACCACATTGAGATACCATCTCACGCCAGTTAGAATGGCGATCATTAAAAAATCTGGAGACAACAGATGCTGGAGAGGATGTGGAGAAAACACTTTTACACTGTTGGTGGGAGTGTAAATTAGTTCAACCATTGTGGAAGACAGTGTGGCGATTCCTCAAGGCCTTAGAAATAGAAATTCCATTTGACCCAGCAATCCCATTACTGGGTATATATCCAAAGGACTATAAATCCTTCTACTATAAGGACACATGCACACGAATGTTCATTGCAGCACTGTTTACAATAGCAAAGACCTGGAATCAACCAAAATGCCCACTGATGATAGACTGGATTGGGAAAATGTGGCACATATACACCATGGAATATTATGCAGCAATCAGAAATGATGAGTTGATGTTGTTTGTAGGGACATGGATGAATCTGGAGAACATCATTCTCAGCAAACTGACACAAGAGCAGAAAATAATACCGCATATTCTCACTCATAGGTGGGTGATGAAAAATGAGAACACATGGACACAGGGAGGGGAGTACTAAACACTGGGGTCTATTGGGGGGAAAATGGGAGGGCCAGCGGGGAGGGGGGAGCTGGGGAGGGATAGCCTGGGGAGAAATGCCAAATGTGGGTGAAGGGGAGAAAGGAAGCAAAACACACTGCCGTGTGTGTACCTATGCAACTGTCTTGCATGTTCTGCACATGTACCCCAAAACCTAAAATGCAATAAAAAATTAAAAAAAAAAAAAGAAATTCATCCCCTAGGATGTGGCCAAAGCAGTCAGGGGTACAGACACAGTGTGACATGTGCTATAATAAAGGAAGCTCAGCAGGTCATGTCTCATTGGTGTCAGGGAAGGCTTGCTGGAGGAAGGCACTTCTAAGCTGGGACCTGAATGAGAAGGAGTTAGCCAGATAAAGCTGGAAAGAGGGTAAGAAAGAGTCCCAGGCAGAGAAAGTGGCTTCCACAAACACTAGTGAGAGAAACCATTTTATGTACCGTGTTGCGTATTCAGGTAGTTTAGGAGGAGTGAAGCCCAAGGCTAATTGATGAGTGTGAACAAAGAAAAGTGAGCTTTGTGAGGTCTGCAAAAAAAACTCTTAGAGATGTGAGTGTGGGAGACAGGGTCTTGCTTTGTTTCCCAGGCTGGAGCTCAGTAATGTAATCAAGGCTCACTGCAGCCTTGACCTCCCAGGCACAAGTAATCCTTCAGCTTCACCCTCCCAAGTACTTGGGACCTCAGGTGTGTGCCTCCATGCCTGGATAACTTTTTTTTTTTTTTTTTGTAGAGACAAGGTCCCAGTGTGTTGTCCAGGTTTGTCTCAAACTCCTGGGCTCAAGCGAACTTACTGTCTCAGCCTCCCAGTGCGTTCAGATTACAGGTGTGAATAAATATGCCTGGGCTAGCCACACATTTCTATATGAATTTCCTTTTAGGAGAGTAAGGGGTTGGGGGGATGATGAAAATTATGTTATATTAGGTTTTGCCTAATGGGTGAGAACCACTGGTGTAGACCATGCTGAAGACAAGCAGGAGCTCCTGAAAATGTTTAAGCAGGGGAGTGAAATGGTCAGACCTGCATTTTGGGAAGATCATTCTGGCTGTCATGTGGAGAACAGAGTGTAAGGAGCCAACCAAGGTACCATGAAGACCAGCTGGATGGCTGTTGCAGTAATCCAGGTGAGAAATGATGGTGGCCTGAAGTAAGGCGTCAGTAATAGAAATAAAGAACATAATGATTTTTTCTCCCTATATTATCTAAAGAGTTAGCTTTGCTTTTCCCAGAAGTATATGCTGTTAAGACCAAATGAATGATAGCATTTCAGACTTAGTGAAAGATAATGGGGACATACAGTTTTGTGTTGCATAATGACATTTGGATCAATGATAGACCAAATATGACGGTGTTTCCATAAGACTATACTAGTAGTGTTACAGCTTTTTTAGAATTTGTCTGGCAAGCTTTCCAGATTTTGCTGGCAAGACCAAAATAAAAGACTTCCAGCACTTAGGGAGGCCAAGGTGGGCACTCTTGAGGTTAGGAGTTCAAGCATGGCCAACATAGTGAAACCCCATCTCTACTAAAAATACAAAAATTAGCCAGGCACGGTTGTGGACACCTGCAATCCCAGCTACTCAGGAGGCTGAGGCAGGAGAACTGCTTGAACCCAGAAGGCAAAGTTGCAGGGAGCCAGGATCATGCCACTGCATTCCAGCTTAGGCAACAGAGTGAGACTCCATCTCAAAAAAATAAATAAATAAAAGACTATTAATATTGCATTTTTATTGTACCTTTTCTATATTTTGGTATGTCTAGATACATGAATACTTACCACTGTGTTCTGGTTGCCTACAGTATTTAGTATAGTAACATGCTGTACTGGTTTGTAAACAAGGAGCGATAAGCTCTACCGTATACCTGGGTGTGTAGTAGGAAATACCATTAAGTTTGTGTAAGTGCAGTCTAAGATGTTTGCACTATGATGAAATTGCTCAGCAATGCATTTCTCAGAACATATTCTCAATGTTAAGTGACACATGATAGTATGTTTACAACAGGGATATTTCCCATATTTCTCAAATCATATCAGTAGTGTAATGGTTAAGAGCCTAGACTCTGGTTACGAGGTTTGAGTTCTCACATTATGACATTTAAGAGCTCCAGTCTTGGGCAAATCACTTAATTTCTCTAGCCCCAGTTTCTTTTTCATCAAAATGGGGATTTCAACTGTTGATACTGTGTTGTAATCTCATGAGGATAGGTATTCACTTTATCTGCTTTTTAGACCAGCCCTGATGCTAGCTAGAGACAATTTCAAAAGCAAATTGTTCTGTTATCTTTTGAGTATGGGTATTGAATTTATACTCAACCATCTACATGATCACAGTTTGACCCATTTGTGACAAATTTCAGACAATTCTAAGATTAGAATGGCTGCCTATATTTTGAGGTTATAGAAGAGAGTGAACTTATCTGTTGGCACCAGGCTTTAACCCAATGGTAGATGTTTTCTTTTTATAATTTGTTAACATTTTGGGGGATGATGAAGAAGTACCTTCTAAGGACTTGAGAATGAGGAAATAAGATTGCCCTCTGAGAATGAACTGTCAGATCAGAGCAGAAAAATATTAAATTTTCTGAAGGAGACAGACTGACCTTTAGGCCAGGTAAAATGTCAATAATAGGATTGAATATATATTAATATATCTAAGAATATCAGTCAAAAAAGGATTGATTGGCCTAGGTAAACATATAGACAGAACTGGCAGTACCTCTCCAAGCTCAGAGTAGGGGAAAGAAAGTCTTTCTTTTCTTTTTCTTTTTTTTTTATTTGAGGAAGGGTCTTTCTCTGTCACCCAGGCTAGAGTGCAGTGGCATGATCTTGGCTCACTGCAGCCTCCACCTCCCGATTTCAAGCGATTCTCCTGCCTCAGCCCCCCCCAAGTAGCTGGGATTACAGGAGCACGCCACCACATCTGGCTAATTTTTGTATTTTTAGTACATATGGGGTTTCGCCATGTTGGCCAGGCTGGTCTTGAGCTCTTGACTCAGGTGATCCACCCACGTTGGCCTCCCAAAGTACTGGGATTATGGGTGTGAGCCACTGCGCCCTGCCCAATGTCCCTTTTGCTATGTAAAATAACACTCACAGGTCCTGTGGGCATCTTTGGGGGCCTTATTCAGTGTGTGACAGGGTCTTTTAGCCCATTTCCATATATTTGATTATCTTTATTCTTAATACCGAACAGGATTCAAATTATGATTTGACTTCCCATGTAGGCTGTCTACAGGGAGAAAATGTGCAGAGCATTCACATCTTGAAGTTTCTGTCCCCATGACAGAGATTTATCTAAGTTAAGTTAGTAAAATGTCTTCTGATGGTGAATTGGTTTCTCTTTGCCTTGACTTCAAGGAGAAAATGCACTAATTAGCAAGTGAGAAAATTCTGGTCCATGGGAAAGTTTAATTTCTCATTGTAAATGAATAAAGTAGCATTTGGATGTCTACCTCCCATCTCTCAGGGCCTGCACCCAGGACTTTGGCAGGACTGTTTCTAGGTCATATCCTGAAAAGTGGACATCCAGTTGTAGTGCTCTGATACCTCGTGCATGGCACCTGCAGTCTTCCCTGGATGACGCCTTGACCACTTCACCGCCAGGCCCCTCTCCTCTGATTTCTAGATCACTCACTTAAGGGGACTTAGTCAAAATTGTATGAAGTAATGTTCTTTCCAATTTTTATATATATATAAAATTTTACACTGAGCTTCTGGTCAAAAGACCTAACTAACATTTTTTTAATGTAGAGAAAAAGTCCTTTAGAAAATATTTCAATGGACATTAGAGTTTTGTTTTGTTTTTTGAGATGGGATCTCCCTCTGTCACCCAGGTTGGACTGCAGTGACACAATCTTGGCTCACTACAATCTCCACCGCCCAGGCTCAAGTGATCCTCTGGCCTCAGCCTCCCAAGTACCTGGGATCACAGGCTCCCACCACCACACCTATCTAATTTTTTGTATTTTTGGAAGAGACGGGGTTTCACCATGTTGACCAGGCTAGTCTCAAACTCCTGTTCTCAGGTAATCCACCTGCCTCAGCCTCCCAAAATGCTGGGATTACGGGTATGAGCCGCTGCACCAAGTTTATTTGTTTTTTTTTGAGACAGGTTCTTGCCCCATGACCCAGGCTGAGGTGCAGTGGCACAAACATGGCCCACTGCAGCTTCAACCTCCTGCAGGCTCAAGCGATCCAACTACCTCTGCCTCCTGAGTAGTTAGGACTACAGGTGTGAACCATTATGCCCAGTTAATTTTTTAAATTTTTTGTAGTGTTGAGGTCTCACAATGTTGCCCAGGCTAGTTTTGAACTCCTGGCCTCAAGTAATCCTCCCACCTCAGCCTCTCAAAGTGCTGGGATTAAAGGCATGAGCCATAATGCTCAGCCTAAAACATGCTTTTGATTAACTTAAAAAGTGAATACAATATCTAGTAAAATTGAAATCAGAGTGCTTTTGAAACAAATGAAATGTAAGACTCTTAAGCTAGATGGTTATCAATGGTCATATCAGAAGACTGAAAATATCAACATTATCAATATCGATAAGAAACTTGAAAATTCTTTCAGGAATGTGAAGGTGACTTACAGCTAGCAGGTGCTTTTCACCATGTGCATCAAGCAGATTGAAATAAATATTTCCCCAGGGTGTAACAATCTCCGAAGCTTTCTCTCCTACACAGTGAAATGACTACAATTTAATATTCAGTGTTACCAACACCTTCCCTTACATAATAAGGAAATTAAAGCATAAAGTCGGAAAAACAAGCTGGATATATTGAGACAACTCTGGATCAACACTTCCTGGAAGGTGGGAGGACAAATTTATTCTAACCTCTGAGCCTTCCGATTCAAACATTCGTTCGGTTGTCCTTGGCCTAGGATGCCCTTCTTTTTGGCCTGGAAATATCTCCTTATTCTCCAAGATTCACATTAAATATCAGCTTCTCTGTGAAGACTTCTTTCACCCTGAGGGCAAGTTGACCCTTTTCCCGTCTTCTTTGCTAGCAGTGCATACTCTGTATTTTTTGCAAATATACCTTACTTTCTAATATATGTGAGCTTCTTGAGGGCAGGGATTTAAATATATATATGTATGTTATTTACTTAACATAGTACTTACTAAGTGCCAGGTGCACTACATAAGCACTACGTAAGTATTCAGTTATTTAATCTTTGTCATAGTCCCATGAGTTTTACTATCATCTCCATTTGGTAGATGAGGAACCTGAAGTGCAGAGTGTTTAGTAGCTTTATTCCTCTCTGTTTCACCAGAACCTAAAGGTGACTCTTTGCATATAGTAGGCATTCGTTCATTCAATATATCTGTATTGAATACTTCATGTATATATATAGGTACTCTTCTAAGTGCCAAGATACAGCAATGAAAAAGATGAAAAAAAACCCCACCCTCTGGAGCTCACGTTTTGGTTGGCAGACATAGGTTAAAAAAAAAAAAAAGAGATAAATAAAATAAATATTTGTTCCATAGGTAGCAATAAATTCAGCAGAAAAAAAAAAGCTGGGAACAGGGAAAAGGAGCGCTTGGAGTTGCAATTTTAGATGGGTTAACAGAGGAGGGCTCACTGAGAAGGAGATATTTGAGGGAAGGAGGTGAGTGAGTAAGTGAGTGAGTGAGTGAGTGAGTCATATCTGGGGGAAGAACATCCCAGGAACAGCTAGTACAAAGGTCCTGAGGTGCCTGGAATGTTCAAGGAACAGTAAAGGGTGGGGAGCGTGCTCCTAGAATAGAACAGGCAAGTGGGAAAGAAGTAGAGGGTAAGGCTGGGAGGGAATGGGCAGTGAGCAGAGCATGTGAGGCTTTAAAATAATTTTTAGAGTTGAACTTTTACTAAAAATATCTTTGGAGGTTTTTTTTTCTTTTAGATCAGCCTACATCATGCTTTAGTTTTTCTTTTCTCCTTTCTTTATTTCTTTCCTTCTTTTCTTTTCTTTTATTTCTTTCTTGACACAGGGTCTCACTCCATGACCCTGGCTGGAGGGCAGTGGTTTGATTTCAGCTCACTGCAACCTCTGTGTCCCAGGTTCAGGCGATCCTTCTGCCTCAGCCTCCCTCATAGCTGGGACTACAGGTGTGCATCACCACGCCTGGCTAATTTTTGCATTTTTTTGTAGAGATGGGGTTTCATCATGTTGCCCAAGCTGGTCTCGAACTCCTGGGCTCAAACCATCCACCCACCTTTGCAATCCCAAAGTTCTGGGATTATAGGCGTGAGCCACCACATCCAGCCCTTCGCAGAGTTTGGAGGGGTTTTGAGCATAAGAGTGACCCTCTTGAATTTATGTTTTTATCAGTATCACTCAGGCTTCTGTGTTTTCTATTTTTGGGGGTTTTTGTGGGTTTTTTTTTGAGACAGGGTCTCGCTCCATTGCCCAGGCTGGAGTACGGTGTATAATCATAGCTCACTGCAGTCTCAGACTCCCTGGGCTTAGGAGATCCTTGTGCCTTGGCCTCCCAAAGTGCTGAGATTATAGTAATGAGTCACAGTGCCTGCCCCAGGCTTCTGTGTTGAGAAGAATCTGAACATGTCAAAGATGGAAGCTGGGAGACTGGTTGGGAGGCTCCCACAGTAATTTAGGTGAAAGACAGCAGTGGTAGTAGTGGAAGTGGTGAGAAGTGGTCAGATTCTGGACGTATGCTGAAGGTTCATCAGACAGATCTGCCGATAGGTCAGATGTGACATGTGGGAGGCAAAGAAGTGTCCAGTATGTCTTCAAGGCTTTGAACTCTGCAACTGGGGAGGAGTAGAAAAGGAATGGGGGTTTGGTGGTAGGGCAGTGGCAAGGGACAGTCAGGAGTTCAGTTTAGGACTTGTTAAACTTGAGCTGTCTATTATCCAAGTGATAATATTAAGGAGGCAGCTGGATATGTGAATCTGGGGTTTAGGGGAGACATACAGACTGGACACTGTTAGTACATCCTAGATAAGAGTTAAAGCCTGAGACTAGAGGAGATTACCAAAAGCGTCAGTGAAGACAGGAAAGAGAAGAGGTGCAAGGGCTGAATCTCGGGATGCTCCAAGTTTTGGAGGTTGGAGAGTTAAAGAGGACCCAACACAGAAGACTGATAATGAGCAGCCAGAGAGATAGGGGAAAGACTAGGTATGTGTCCTCTAAAAGGCTTATGGAAAGTGGTTCAGGAGGAAAGAGTAATCACATTCTATTAATTGATCAAATAAGATGAAAATTGAGGCTTGGTTCTTGGATATAGCAACAGGAAAGTGGAGGCGACCTTGACAAGGGCAATTTAATTGAAGTGGATTGGAAAAATAACTGACTGTATTAGGTTTAAGACATATATCAGACTTGGGGAATATAGACAACCCCTAGGAAAGAAAGAAATGGAGATAGTAGCTGAAGGAGGAAGTGAAGTCAACAGAGGATTTTTCAAAAATGGGAGAAATAATGTTTGTAGATTGGTGGAAAAGATCCAGTGGAAAGGGATGAACTGATGCAGGTGATTGATAGGAAAATTGCTGGAGTTATGTCCTTGAATAGGTGGCGTCTTGTTCAAAAGGAGAGTGGGGGCCTTTTCTTTTTTGTATTTTTTGTAGAGACAGGGTTTCACTATGTTGCCCAGGCTGGTCTTGAACTTCTGGCCTCATGCGATCTGCCTGCCTCAACCTCCCAAAGTGGTGGGATTACAGGCATGAGCCATCACACCCGGCCAGCAGTGGCCTTTTCAAGGGGCACAGAGTGTTTCTCTACAGTCACAAGAAAGAATATGGGCATGATGCATTGGTGGGTGTTTGTGGGAGCTCTCTTCTGATTCATTTTATTTTCCCAGTGAAATAGGAAGCAAGGGCATCAGAATGATGAGAGGTGGTGAGTAGGTATTTGAGGTTTGAGGACAGAGAAGGTGTGAAATAGTCACCCAGGAGAGTGGGAGAATGAAAGGACCAGGAAATACAGCATGATTGTTAGCAGCATTAAGGACCTACTCAAAACTTATGATCATGAGTTTAGAGTGAGATCCCTTAGTATGGTTTGGTTCGTCACCAGTTGCATTTAGCTGCACAGGTGTAGGACTGGACTATGGGGAATGTTTTCTTTAACAAAGGTCATTGTTTAGCCAAGTGAGTATCTCAGTGTCAGAGGGGGCAGGGGAACTGAGGGGACATGCAACATAAAGTAAGTGAATTTAAGCTGGGCAAGTTATCAGATGAGTGCATACATGAAAGAATAAATCGATTCCCCACTTAGAATGCATTTATTTTTCTTTTCAGAGTGGGGCCTTCCTCTGTTACCCACGTTGGAGTACACTGTTGTGATCACAGCTCACTGCAGCCTCAACCTCCTGGGCTCAAGCAGTCCTCCCACTTCAGCCTCCCAAGTTGCTGGGACCACAGGTTTGAGACACCTTACCCAGCTCTGGAAGGCATTTTTTATCTCTTGTCCATTGCTTCAAACTCACTTTATTCTTAATGGTCCATATAAGACCTGTACCTCCCAGAAACAAGCTTAGTGTTAAGCCAGTAAACGTTGCTCTTCAGTCAGAATAATTTAAGAGAAGCAAATTTTATATCATAGGTCATGATGTACAGGGATTATTCTGTTTTAAGGTTTCCCTTCGATTGTTTAGAATTCTTCCATTAAAATTTTAGCTCATTCTGGGAGCAAAATGCACTGACCCAGGATAGATGCCGGAGAGTGACTCACAGAAGTTTCCACAAACATACAACTTTTTTTTCTTTTTCTTTTTGGTCAGGACTCAATATTTTTATTAGTGTTTGGTAAATGATATTTGAGTAGGTCCTAATTACTAATTCAGGGTGTGTGTCAAGGGGCACGATGGTGAGGGGACCCTTATTCCCTTTGGGTCCCTGTTTGGCTCCAAATTTGTATTAGGAGGCTGAAAGAGAGGCAAAAGCTACCATCTGTCCTTGGCCAAAGAAAACATATTTACAATGCAGACTCTTCTTTCACTAATCCAAGTTGGAGATTAGAAAGAACCAAGAAGCTAGGTGGAAGACCAACCAGTCTTTCTTGGGACCTAACCACATCAGCAGAACCACCATTTCCACCTCCCTAAAATTTAAATATAGCACAAAATAAATGTCTACCTTGCTCTACATAGCCATCAGTCCATGCATAGCATGGCCACTCCCTGACCGAAGCCTTGTTACTGTATGTGGCCAGGGACCTTGGTGAATATGGGATGTGTGTGTGCATGTGTGTGTGTGTGTGCATGTGTGTGTGCAATTTTAAAACTAGTGGCCTAAAAATAGTTGTGTATAAATAGAAAATGCATGCTAGTTAAGTGGTTGTGTTCAGAATTGCCAAACCACAGAACTCTTAGCTTGGGAGGATGACAAGTATAATATATCTTATTCTATTACTTGGAAATCTTAACCAAAGGACAATCAAAAGGAATCCAATATACAGACACTCCTACTCAGACCAGTGGTTCTCAACAGGGGTAGGACCACTCTTTGGATGTGGTTTGAGAATTGTGGGTGCGTTTTTGGTCATCACAGTGATTGAGGGCGTGCTCACTGGCATTTGGTGGCTGGGGCCAGGACTGACAGATGTGTGGAACAGTTCCATAGAACAAAAAAGCTGTTCTGCCTGACTTTCAAATGCCCTGCAGGGTATTGATATGGGTGAAAAATCTATTTATAATTATTTCAACATAGTCCCTAACTCCAATTTTCTTTCTTCATTATTTTACACTTAGGGCATTTTGCTAATTAAAATTTTTTCCTGTGTGGAAGTAGATTAAATGATATATGAATTTCATTTAAAATCATGAAGGGGTGGCTCAAGCCTGTAATCCCAGCACTTTGGGAGGCCGAAGCGGGTGGATCACGAGAGATCGAGACCATCCTGGTCAACATGGTGAAACCCCATCTCCACTAAAAATACAAAAAATTAGCTGGGCATGGTGGCGCGTGCCTGTAATCCCAGCTACTCAGGAGGCTGAGGCAGGAGAATTGCCTGAACCCAGGAGGCGGAGGTTGCTGTGAGCCGAGATCGCGCCATTGCACTCCAGCCTGGGTAACAAGAGCGAAACTCCGTCTCAAAAAAAAAAAAAAAAAAATCATAAAGGGGATGTTTTATTACAAAAAGGGGATAATGAGTCTGATATGATGGAGAACCACCATGCTAGATACTTGTATGTATCTAGACATCCGTCCACGGCAAATTTACAGGTTATCTATAACCACATCTAACCTTACTCGTAAGAGGTAGCAATGCATCAACCCTTGCAGTCCACATTTAAATCCTGAAGTGTGAAGAGTCTCTGTTGGGGGCTAGCTGTGATTCCTCCTCCTTATCCCAATTAGGAGGAAACTAAAAATGGGAACTGCCCACATTTTTTAGGGAAAAGGGAATCGCAGTAAAAATGTGTGTGAAGATGGGAAATAAGAAGCTCCAATTGGTGAGCAGAGCAGAGTTGGGGGCTGGGCATCAAATTAGGTGGAAAGCCCCATCAAGGACACAGATGAATCTCTCTTCTAGACCTCCACCTCCAAACACTCCCCTGCCTCGGATACACATAGAGCCTATTGTCTCTAGAAATGTAAACTGCACATCACAGTTACTCCATACACACCACAAACAGACTCTCTTTGTTCTCAGGATATGTGTTTACACAAGAATATGTCATCCACTCAGCTCCAGACATTCCACTGAATAAAGGTGCCAAGGGAAAGGTTTTCAAAAGAAGATCTAGGGCTGAGTGTGGTGGCTCATGCTTGTAATTCCAGCACTTTGGGAGGCCAAGGCGGGTGGATCACTTGGGACCAGGAGTTCAAGACCAGTCTCAGCAGTATGGCAAAACCCCGTCTCTACTAAACAAACAAACAAACAAAAAAATTAGCCAGGTGTGGTGGCACAGTGCCTGTAATCCCAGTTACTCGGGAGGCTGAGGTGGGAGGATCACCTGAGCCTGGGAGGTGAAGGTTCTAGTGAGACCAAGATTGCGCCACTCCACTTTAGCCTGGGTAACAGAGTAAGACCCTGTCTCAAAAAAAAAAAAAAAAGATGTTGGGGGGGCAAAGGGTTTGTTAATCAGGACCCTACAATTACAATGAGGCCTTGTCCCATAATTAGGGTGAAGCAGCTGCAAATAATCATAGTATGAGGGAATAACACATGACACCATTTCTTTTTTTTCAGCAGTGACTTCCTGTCACATCTGCTCCATGTTTTATGCTAGAAATTGCAGTGGAAAATAGCTAAAAATTTGTTGTTGTTGTTGTTGTTGTGGTGAAACCATCCCTATAAACTTTGAAAAATTAATCAGGAAAGAAGGGAGGGATAGAAATAAAAATAAACCAAGCTGGCAGCGTATTCAGCATTAATCATAAGGTCAGCTCACTCTCTTTGATGCTTCCTCATAGTTGTTTAGTGCCTGTTGTATTAGAATATCATAGATCCTGTTATAAGATTATAGTTCCCCTTAACTGCTTTATAGATAACAACTTGAAAAAATAAAAGGAAAAAAAAAGAAAAAAAACCAACTTGAACATTCTAAAATGTTAAGTTTTTCCATTTGAGATGTTCCTTCAGGTCCTGCATACCAATGAAACTACTGACCTCAGGTAGTCTGAAGGACCCCACAAGGAACTGCCTCACCAAAGAATGCAGTTTATATATCCTAATGATTTCATCCCCCTTATTCCAATCGATCAATGACCCCTATTTTCCATGCCCTCACCCTCTATGATCCCCTTAAAAACCATAGCCTACAATTCCTTGGGGAGGTGGATTTGAGGGTTTCCTCCCATCTTCTCATTCAGCACCCTGCAATCATTAAGTTCTTCTCTGCTGCAAGCCCTGCTGTCTCAGTGTATTGGTATGTTACTGTGCAGTGGGGTTATAAAACTTTGGTCTTGTAATGGTTTGTGTTTGGTTTTTAAGAGGGAAGCAGGCTAATTAAAAGAGGGATTTTAGGGATCAGCCAAATAGAAGGCTTGATACTCAAAACTCATAAAATTGTGGAACACTTTCTGCTGTTGAGTACGATGTGAAATCTTGACAAGTAAAAGGATTGGCTAGGCTGGGAGCGGTGGCTCACTCCTGTAATCCCAGCACTTTGAGAGGCCAAGGTGGGTGGATTGCTTCAGCTCAGGAGTTCTAGGCCAGCCTGGGAAAAATTGCAAAACCCCATCTCTAAAAAAATCCAAAAATTAGCTGGGTATAGTGGCATATACCTATAGACCTGGCTACTTGGGAGGCTGAGGTGGGAGGATTGTTTGAGCCCAGCAGGCAGAGGTCGCAGAGAGCTTCCACTGGCACTGTAGCTTGGGTGACAAAGCCAGACTCTGTCTCAAAACAAAAGGCCAAGTGCAGTGGCTCATGCCTGTAATCCCAGCAATTTGGTATGCCAAGGCAGGTGGATCACTTGAAGTCAGGAGTTCAAGACCAGCCTGGCCAACATGGTGAAACCCCATCTCTACTAAAAATATAAAAATTCGCTGGGCATGGTGGTGCACA
Organism: Callithrix jacchus; assembly: GCF_049354715.1. Classification (NCBI taxonomy): domain Eukaryota; kingdom Metazoa; phylum Chordata; class Mammalia; order Primates; family Cebidae; genus Callithrix; species Callithrix jacchus. The sequence goes on along the minus strand of NC_133515.1, from coordinate 60,481,341 downwards.
TCTGTAATCCCAGCTACTCTGGAGGCTGAAGCAGAAGAATTACTTGAACCTGGGAGGCAGAGGTTGCAGTGAGCCAAGATTGCACCATTGTACTCCAACCTGGGCAACAGAGAGAGACTCAAAAAAAAAAAAAAAAAAAAAACAACAAAACAAAACAAAGAAAATAAAAGTAATTAAAAGAAATAGAAAAAGAATTGGTTGAGAAATACATGTTGTCTCCAGGCTGGATCTGTATCTCTCATGGATCAACATAGGCCCTCTTGTAGTGGAGGCATGGCCGGGACAAAATATTTGTTAAATTAGGTTGAGGCCGTGATAGAGGGAAGTGATACAGTCAAGATCAGGGCCAGCTTCAGGGGTGTATGCCCTGTGCAGTCATACAGAGCCCTGTGCTTAGAAGGGCTTGTACCCATTAGTTTAATGCCTCACCATTGCCATCTTGAAATTATTAATAAGTTTTGAAAAAGTGGGCACCACACTTTCATTTTGCACTGGACCCTACAAATTATATACCCAGTCCTAGTCAAAAGAGTGAACATCTGAGTCTGAGAGACCTGGGTTCTAATCCAAGTTCTACCCTTAGCTGCCTGTATAATCTTGGGCAACGTATTTAACCTCTTTTCATCAGTAAAATAGGAAGCATAATCTAGCTCATAGGACTGTTGTGAAGACTAAAATAAACTATATTGCAGTTTTCAGTAGATATTATTCATGTTATCATCAATGACAAAGATTTAGATGATATTGCAAAGGCACCAAGCAAGGCTGGATAACTGTTTTTTAAGCCCATTTTTGGGACACATTTCTGCTGTGGATGTATATACTGACGTCACCATCTTGTGGCAAGACAGGCCAAGATAATTTTCCTAATTGCAGGCTTCACTGACACATTTTGTGCCAGAACTGCAGGAGAGTAGGTGTTATTTCAAATCTGTGAATCATCCCCACACACTCATGCACAGCATATTTCTTATAAATTTAAAAGAGTTGAACTCTAACCAAGATAATGGAGACATTATTTTAGAATGTAGAAATATGCCCATATAAAGGCAACTTGCTATTGAAAATACTTACTTCTGCTGCGTGGGCCTGTGGAATCATTTTATTTGCCATACAGTTATTGAATGCAATATTCCCAACCAAAGAAGGTGCAAATCAAAAAATATCATCAGACCCATTTTGCTAGGACTACCATACTAATTACCACCTTGCTGTGAATAAATTGATTGTGTTGTATAAGAATATGGTTTGGGCTAAGTTAGGAATGAAATGTGGAGGTGAGGCCAAATGGAAGCATTTTCTTCCTTTTTGACTGAATACCCCCATTAGTTCCTTGCTTATTACTGTAATTAAAAGTAGTCTTTGTCAGTACTTGTTCTTTTAAAATCATTTCTGAAGTTGGGGACAAATTTTTAAAGTGTGAAATGGATTCTTTAAAAAGGTTTTAATACATGAAATATATCATGAATATTCTACTTAGACAAAAGACCTCCGCTACCAAACCATGATAAGAAGTGCTCTCCTGAAGAGTGGATTCATAGTTCTGGAAGAAACGTTGTCATTGGCTAGGGAGATAGAATTGACCCTGTGATCTGGGAAGCGAGTTCTTTCCCCCAAACATGGCTGGTTCCATGGTTGCACGTGAAGATCAAGTTGGTCTTTCAGGTCTCATTAAGCATTGTAACTTTGGGCTTCACTCTATTATTTAAGTCATTAGAATTTGATAAATGTAGTGTTATGAATTTAGAGATGATTTTTTCTAATTTTATATTTTGCTTACAAGTTTTTGTAGGCCAAGCACAGTGGCTCATATCTGTAATCCCAGCACTTTGGGAGGCCAAGGCAGGAGGATTCCTTGAGGCCAGGAGTTTGAGATAGTCTGGGCAACAAAAGAAGCTCTCGTCTCTACTGAAAATAATAATGAAAAAAATTAGCCAACTGCAGTGTGGCACATGCCTGTGGCCCCAGTTACTCAGGATGCTGAGGTGGAAGAATTGCTTCAACATGAGAGGTCAGGGCTGCCGTGAGTGAGATTGTGTCATTGCATTTCAGCCTGAGTGACAGAGTATGTTTTGTCTCAAAAAAAAAAGAAAAAGAAAATTAACCAGCCATGATGGCATATGCCTGTAGTCCCAGCTACTCAGGAGGCTGAGGCCAGAGGATTGTTTGAGTCCAAAAGTTTGACGTTGCAGTGAGCTATGATTGTGCCATTGCACTCCAGCCTGGACAACAAAGTGAGATTCTATCTCAAAAAAAATTTTTTTAAGTTGTGTTAACAGCTACATAATTTACCATTACAACCACTTTTTAAAAATTAAATCAATTAATTTGTTTTTTTAGCGATGAGAGTCTTGCTCTGTCACCCTGCTCAAGTGCAGTATCATAGCTTACTGCAGCCTTCAACTGCTGGGCTCAAGGGATCCTCCCACCTCAGCCTCCAGAGTAGCTGGGATTACAGGCACATGCCACCATGGCCTACAATCATTTTTAAAGTCTACAGTTCAATAGCATCAAATGCATTCACATATCTGGCATTTTCAAAGAGGTCTTCAGTGCCTAAATATGCAGAATTGTTTCCAAATCTTTTAGATAATTAATTTAGACACCGACAAAAGGCAGTGACAGACTTGGCTCTGAAATTCCCAGGGAGTGCACGTCTAGGGTTTATGAGAGAGTATCTCATACCAGGCCAGGGTAGGTGCACCTCAGGGCTCAGCAGGAAGCAAGAGCAGGGACAAGGACAGAGATTTTCTGAGAATTTGCCATGTTTCAGTCTCTGTTCTGGGACAGGTTAAACATAATGAACTGTGGCTGGACGTGGTGGCTCACGCCTGTCATCCCAGCACTTTGGAGGCTGAGGCAGGTGGATCACTTGAGGTCAGGAGTTTGAGACCAGCCTTGCCAACATGGTGAAACCCTGTCTCTACTAAAAATACAAATATTAGCTGGGCATGGTGGTGGGTGTAATCCCAGCTACTCAGTGTGGCTGAGGCAGGAGAATCATTTGCACCCAGGAGCGGAGGTTGCAGTGAGTGGAGATGGCGCCACTGCACTCCAGCCTGGGTGACAGAGCAAGACTCCATCTCAAAAAGAAAAGAAAAGGAAATAATGAACTGGGGCCAGATGCAGTGGCTTACACCTGTAATCCCAGCACTTTGGGAGGGCGAGGTGGGCAGATTACTTGAGGCCAGGAGTTCAAGACCAGCCTGGGAAATGTGAAACTCTGGGCTCACCTTGTATTTTCTACTAAAAACACAAAAATTAGCCAGGCATTGTGGTGCATGCCTGTAATTCTGGCTGCTGAGGAGGCTGAGGCAGGAGAATTGCTTCAACCCAGGAGGCGGAGACTGCAGTAAGCTGAGATCACATCACTGCACTCTAGCTTAAGTGACAGAGTAAGACTCCGTCTCAAAAAAAAAAAAAAGGAATAACGAAGTGACTAGTGTCGCCTGTGATCTTTTGTGAATTCTTCCCCCATATTATAAGACTGCCTTACCTCCTCAGACACCTGCCCCTATCAATTGTGTCTTTTTCTTCCCTATGGTTTAATCCTTTTTTTCGCTATTGGCTTCCTAGCCACATGTAAATGTGCCCATTTTAATAAAACAAAATAAACCAACTAAGCAAATAAAACCCTCCCTTGTCAAAATCTTCCCTTTTAACTTTACAGTCTTTTTGGGTCTGCTTACTCTTTAATGTAGGGTTTCTTTTTTCCTTTCAAATCTGTGCAAGCATGGGCATGGTTACAAGTGTCAAATCGTTTTCCAAGGCCTTTGACAAAAACACCAGTCCTTGCCCCTCTGCTGCTTCTTACTTCTCCCAAACAACTATGAATACTTTCTACTCTTTCAACCAGTATTTTTTTTTAAGTGTATCTCCTCATAGCAGAATAACAAGCTTGTTCATGTTGTTCTAGCTTTGGCTCATGCCTGTAATCCAGACACTTCGGGAGGCCAAGGCGGGAGGATCACCTGAGGTCAGGAGTTTGAGACCAGCCTGGCCAACGTGGCAAAACCCTGTCTCTACTAAAAAATTACAAAAATTAGCTGGGCATGGTTGTGCATTCCTGTAATGCCAGCTACTTGGAAAGCTGAGTAGGAGAATCACTTGAACCCAGGAGGTGGTGTCAGTTAGCCAAGATTGCACCATTACACTCCAGCCTGAGCAACAGAGCAAGACCCTGTCTCAGAATAAATAAATAAATAAAAATAGAGAAGAGGAGGAAGATGAAGATGAAGATGAAGAAGATGATGTAAATAAGTTGGTTTTAGCACAGCTTTTTTTTCTTTTCTATAAAGCATTTGACCCCCTTGTACACAACTCATTCCTTTTAAAGAAAAAAACTGAAATGTAAGGCTGTGTAAGATTTGTTGTTAAACTATACAGTGTCTTTTTTTGTGTAGTTAACACACAACTGAACATGTCTTTAGATAGCCTTGTCCTGGTGGTATTTCCAATAGCTACTATTGAAAATGTGGCTAAAACTGTACCTTGCCTGGTACAGTATGGGGTTAGTAAATTGGCATGGAAATTTAAAGCAGGTTCTTCTTCGTGCACAGCACAAATTAGTTATATATGGGGATGGTAGTTTTTCATGTTCAGTTGTCCCTGATGCAGCTTATGAAACAGTTGTTCTGTTAACTGAATACCACTCTGTAATTGCAAAAAAAAAAAAAAAAAAAAAGTCATAGCTGTTTTGTTAACATTCTGAATGCTTTTAAGTAAATACAATTTTTAAAATGAGTATTGTTACCCTTAAAAAATAAAGAGCTGTGCAATACACTATCTGTCACCAGAGGATAACTGACATCTGTGCCACCATCAAGAAAGGCAATAGATTTCTGAGGTTTCCAACTGAAAATAGCTAGAAGAGCTCAGTTAGAAAAATCAGTCGTTGGGAAGTTGATGGAAGCAGGTGGCCCATGAGGACAAAATACCCTCTAGAGAACAGGAGAGAGAGAAACTAACTAGGGACGTCTGATTGTAGGGAATGCTTCCCCCAGAGGGAGAATATGCCAGTTACCAATTTATTGCCTCTCAGCTCCCTTCACTGACTAATCTATTAAAATAGATCTGGGCCCTTTAAATAGTTTTTCCTTTTACTAGCTGGCACAATGTTTCATAAGTAGAGGATGCTGGAGAGAGGCAGTGAAGAAAAAAGATGTTTTCCTCCCTGGTCCTGGTGGCTTCTTGGCCAGACCCCTGAAGAGCATGTTTTTTTAGTTCACTGCCGGCTCAGTATAAGTGCCTACATACAAGGTATGCCTTCTTCAGCTCTTTCTTGACCAGCAGAGTGTGGTTAGGAGACCCAGGCAGCATGGCTTTTACTCTGTCCTAGATTGCTGCTCTGTGTAGGCATAGCAGGGTCCCCATAGGACTGGCTGTCTAGTGAACTGGATGCCCAGCCTTCATCCACTGGCTCAGAACTGCTCTGGCTCAAGTCATATGCAGGGGTGCACTCAGTTGCTGTGGCAGGAGGCCTCCCCAGTTCTCAGTCCCACCAGCACCCACAGTGGCAGCCCAACTCACTTTACACACCCACCCATCAAGGTTAGCTTGCCTGGGCCCTCATACCTACAGTGTAGGCCTCATACCTATGCTGGACCCCTGACTCTCTCTGTAGCCATCCCCCTCTGTACACCCAGCTTGCTCACAAGCTCTGACTTGCCTGCCCCAAAGAGTTACTCCTTTCCTGGCAACTCTTAGCCATCTCTGTGCTGTGCAACTTAGGAAATCCTCTGCCACCAAGTAGGCTGTGACCACACCTTCAGTGAGCTCTGATCCCTTCCTCCAAGTTTGTCCTTTTTTGGAAATTTCTCTCAGTCCTACACCAGTATTTAGAGCTTTCATTCTGTCCTTAGAGTCACTCTCATTCTTTGCTAATAATTCTTCATATGAAACATCCCTGTTTAAATTACTGTGTGGTTTTTGCTCTTGATTAGATCCTAACTAATTAAAGTTGACTCTCGGTGGGAGAGAACAACAGGTGTTCTGGTCTTTCATTAAATCTCATTTCAAGAAAGAGAAGAGAGCAATTTCCTGTTAAGAAACTTGATGTTGATACTAGCACAGACTCTCTGGGTAGAGAATGGAATTGGTATAAAACCTCTAACCAGTAACTCAGGCCCTAGGCCCCAGATCCTGGCATATATTCTTTTTCTTTTTCTTTTTACTTGGGCAGTATAACAAACTTGGGAACCTGGTGTATATTCAAGTACAGTTTTGAGATAGGGATTTTCAGGCCAGCTGTGATGGCTCACACCTGTAATCCCAGCACTTTGGGAGGCTGAGGTGGGTGGATCACCTAAGGTTGGGAGTTTGAGATCAGCCTCACCAACATGGAGAAATCCTGTCTCTTAAAAAAAAGAACAAAAAAATGAATAGGGATTTTCCTGTACCGCGAAGGAACAGCTTCTGAGTGCCTATTATAACCCAGAGCTGGTAAGGGTTTAAGATGTTTGCTAGACTTCTGCCTACAATGGAATAAGTTATTCTGGGAACATTATTACTTACAATGAGATGTAAAAATCGCCTTATCTTCATTGAGGTGGCACTTAAAAATAGCATAAGAGACGAGATAGTTTCTAGATTAGGTATAATGTGTTAATAATGTAAAAAATGTTCTTCTTTTGCTTCGTTCTCATTCCTGCCAACAATGCATTTCTCAGTTTCTCTTTTAAAGAAAATGTCCTGGGTCTGAAAAGGAAGTTCGAAGTCCTTGTGAGATTCTGCTGACAGACTGATCTTGTGTTGGTTTTTTTGAATGTTTTGTTTCTCCTCTTCTGCAAACAATGGGTCATTTTTGTCTCTGGATTTTACTCAGCTGTGGTTTGAAGTCTTCTTAACATAACAGACTGTATTAACCTTGCTCTAAGTAATGAGTGAAGCTGAGGTTCTCCACTGTTCCTTAAAGATTTTCTTGGTTAACCCCACCATACCTATAAATCTCTGATAATGATATCTGCAGTCTTATTCATAAAATAAGATATATTACCAAGGTGAGGTGATTGTCCACAATCATATATCTAAAGAAGGAAGGAACACATCACTCAACTGAATACAAGAGACTTCTTTCTAAAGGATTTGACACATCTCCCATTGTTTTCCCATGTTTGTCCTCATGGCAATGTAATGAGGTAGAAATTACTTTAGAGATAAGAAAATCAGGCTAGAGAAATTAGGGAGATTTGTCCAAGTTCTCAGTAGTAGTGTGCAGACTAGAAGTTTATTTTAACTCTCTGGCTTCACATAAATATTAACTTACTAACTTTATTTTTTCCTCATATAAGAAAGAGCTGGCAGGGCCGGTTGCGGTGGCTCACGCCTGCAATCCCAGAACTTTGGGAGGCCGAGGTGGGCGGATCACCTGAGGTCAGGAGTTCAAGACCAGCCTGGCCAACATGGTGAAACCTCATCTGGGTGGGGTGGTGGGCACCTGTAATCCCAGCTACTCAGGAGGCTGAGGCAGGAGAATTGCTTGAACCTGGGAAGCGAAGGTTGCAGTGAGCTGAGATTGCACCATTGCATTCCAGCCTCGGTGATACAGTGAAACTAAATCTCAAAAAAAAAAGAAGAAAGAGCTGGCTACACAGCAACTGGTTTTTCTTTTTTAGACAGAGTCTCTCTCTGTCACCCAGGCTGGGGTGCAGTGGTGTCGTCTCAGCTCATTGCAACTTCTGCCTCCTGGGTTCAAGTGATTCTCCTGCCTCAGCCTCCCAAGTAGCTGGGGTTACAGGCATGCGCCACCACGCCCAGCTAATTTTTGTATTTTTAGTAGAGATGGGGTTTCACCATATTGGCCAGACTGATCTCAAACACCTGACCTCAAGTGATCCACCTGCCTCAACCTCCCAGTGTTGGGATTACAGGCGTGAGCCACCACGCCCAGCCTGATTTTTCTTGAATGAGATAATTTCTTCCTTTTTTCCTAAATCATCTGTCAGGAATAATAAAATTAAATATTATTTATAATCCATTACAGTAATAATTGTGATAATAAAAACAACTTGTATTTATATAGCATTCTATTATTCACAAAGCATTTTGACATATATTGTCCAATTTCATTCCCACAAAAATCCTTGTGAGGTAGATAGAAAAAGTGTTAATTTACTATTTTACGTATGGAAAATAGAGGCTCAGAGAAGTTACTTAGGACGTGATGGTGGAGGTCGAATTTGATCCCAACTCTTTTTTTTTTTTTTTTAAATAGAGATGGGGTGTCACCATGTTGGCCAGGCTGGTCTGGAACTCCTGACCTCAGCTGATCCACCCATCTTGGTCTCCCAAAGTGCTGGGATTACAGGCATGAACCACCACGCCCGGCCAATCCCAACTCTTAACTCTAAATCGTTTCTAACCAGTAACTCAGCCCCTAGGCCCCAGAACCTGGCTGATACTCATGTACAGTTTCAAGATAGGGATTTTCCTATACAATGAAGGAACAACTTCTGAGTGCCTATAATAACCTGGATGGTAAGGGTTTAACATGTTTGCTAGCCTTTCGTCTGCAATGGAATAAGATAAGTTATACTGGGAATATTATTACTTACAGTGAGGTGTAAAATTCAAGAAACATTCAAGAAAATCATTCAAGAAACACTGAAGAAAAACATTCAAGAAAATCAAAACAAGGTCAGTCTGTCAGCAGAATCTCACAAGGACTTCAAACTTCCTTTTCAGACCCAGGGAATTTTCTTTAAAAGAGAAACAGAAATGCATCGTTGGCAGGAATGAGAAAGAAGCAAAAGAATCTTTTTTTACATTATTAACACATTATGACACCCTCCATATACTACATAATAGCCAAAGACATATTAAGCCTATCTACTGTTCGACAAGTTACATGCACCCAGAGGTTCAATTTCGCAGAGAGAACAAAGCTACTAAGTGTTCAGTTATGAATCTAATTCTGAAGTTAGAGAAAGACTGGACACATACGAAAATTGTGTATTTTATAACATGTATTGTGATAAACACAGAGTGTAATAATGTGTAGTACCCTCAGATATATTACCCCCATAGACATACTGTAGTATACTATTACTGTCAGATATAGTACTCCCATAGACATATTGTAAATATGATTTCTTTCACTCTATGGAAACTGAAGCTCAGAGAAGTTAAATAAATTATTTGTACCAGGCTCCTGTGATTTCAAAATGCTGCTCTTTCTGGATTAACGTAGTTGTTTTCAAAAGAGATGTCCATATGGAAAGGTCCTCCAGGGAGCAGAGAAATAGAGCTGGTCATCGTCTACCTTCTTGAGGAGGATTAGTGAGTGGAACCAGGCACTGGTGGAGCTAATCAGGGTGCCACCCTAGCAGGACACCCTAAGTTTAGCTGTTTATCTACGAATCTGATAGGCAGCAAAGAGGATGTTGCCGTTCATGGCCTGGTGACATGGGCAATGTTTCTGACATCTTTGCCCACCATCAAGGATACAATTCAAATAAAATCATACATTCTTTCCACAGGTCATCAACATCCATTGACTGATTTAGGTTTCATCGTATCCATTGGCAAGGGCACATGCTCACTGAGTTTAACAGAAGCACAATGGCCTGTACCACTCATATTTCCATTTCTCTTTTAAACATATTTTTGCTGAGAATGTGCAGTTGAATTCTAGATGGTTAAATGAGTATAAAATGGATCCTCTTTGTATTCTCTATTTAAATTATATCTCTGTGCTTATAAGGATGTATATTTTTAATAATGACACATTCTGGATTTTCTAAGATCGTTCTGATTTCAAATTGTTTATTTTTCCCATGAAAAGTCTTATCTTGGTCCAGACTTCTGATTCGGAAAATAGTAACTACATTGCATGTTGCGCCTGTCATCTGTATTTTATTTGCCATTTGTCACCTGTAGTTTAACAGCTTTCTACTATATTACCTGCTGATTCCTCTCCTAATAATGTAATAAATTTTCTGCAAATATGAAATAGAAAAAAATAGTTTTAAGAAGAACATACAGGAACTTATTTGTGTAAGACAAAGAATTTTTATTTTTTCATTTACGTATTTAATATATCTAACTGATATGACAAATAATTTATCAGTATCTTGCTCATACCAAAACATTAATTCCATTTGCAAATTGTGTGAAAATTACAGCTATTATCCCAATAATTCAGCCAAAATATCTTTCTAGTGTATTTTTTGCTTCAGCATTTGGGTTTATACGGAAGGGTTATAAATTTTGGCTTGAACCACAAATTAGATTGTCTAGATTGATTGATTTCATGACATAATTATGCAGCCTGCCCTTGGGGTTTCTTGGTGATGAAATTTTTCCTACCATTCTCACATATTTGGTTTCCAGCTATAAATTTATGCAATTATCAGAGTTTGTCTTTGGCCAAATCATACTTGTGAGTGAAGAACCATGGAAGGAGAACACTTTTTGCTCATCGACTACTTTCTTGAAATCAACAATTTACTTAAGTGACTTTTAAAATAAATACTGATTTTAATGAATAGGTACCTTTTACAGTTCATCAGAACATTCTGATGCGTAAAATTAGCCTCAGGATGGCAGAACTTAGCTGTTAGAGACATTTTGAGGAAAAAGTGCCCATGTAAAAGAAACAAATATCGAATCTATATTTGATTGATTCAATTCTAAGATAGTTTTTTACAGTCATGTAAACACTGACAGACTGTTCTGTCCACCAGAGAAGTACATTTTATTAGATGCAAACTAAATTTGTTTATTCTAGATTCATAGGTTCTAATTTTTTTTTTTGAATTGGAGTCTCGCTCTGTCGCCCAGGCTGGAATACAGTGGCATGATCTTGGCCCACTGCAACCTCCACCTTCTGGGTTCAAGCAATTCTCCTGCCTCAGCCTCCCAAGTAGCTGGAATTGCAGGGCCCACCACCATGCCTGGCTAATTTTTTTGTATTTTTAGTGGAGATGGGGTTTCACTGTGTTGGCCACGCTGGTCTCAAACTCCTGACCTAGTGATCTGCCTGCCTCAGCCTCCCAAAGTGCTGGAATTACAAGCGTGAGCCACTACGCCCTGCCTAGGTTCTGAAACTTCTTTACTCTTTATAGATAGATGGATAGATACATGTATGTATATATATGTTGTTAGCAAAAATATATATAATACTGCTGTTTGTAGGAGACTGAATATTTGGCAATTTATAAGGTGAAATGTGGGAATTACTCAAATGAGGAGTCAAAGCAGAGAAGGCCCTGGCTGATGTAATGAGGTCACCATTTGAGAGGGGACTGATAGAGAACCAGGCCAAGGCAGTGCAGAGCAAGAGAGGCTTTTGATTTGGTTATTAAATGCCAAACAGATGTAGTGTAATAAATGTGAAGAATAAATGAACATTTGGAAAAGAAATATCTTAAAATCATATTTCATGCTTTGGAATATTCACTCACACACAGAGAAAATAGGAGAAAGTGCTTTTCCCTTTGTGAATAATTCTTTGAAAAATCAAATATTGATCCCTGAGGGAGGTAGGGCTTATGAAGCAATAATTGATCTCTTCCTAAATTTAGTAAATATTGGGTCTTTGAAGAGAATTCACACCAAATGGAGTGTTTTGGTGTTAACACATGACACGATGCAATGGTACGGTCTCGGCTCACTGCAACCTTCACCTCCCAGGTTCAAGCGATTCTCCTGCCTTAGCCTCCTGGATAGCTGGGATTACAGGAACTCGCCACCATGCCCAGCTAATATTTTTGTATTTTTGGTAGAGACAGGGTTTCATCATCTTGACCAGAGTCTCACTGTGTCACCCAGGCTGGAGTGCAATGGCGTGATATCGGCTCACTGCAAACTCTGCTTCCTGGGTTCAAGCGATTCTCCTGCTTCAGCCTCCTGAGTAGCTAGCTGGGATTACAGGCACATGCCACCATGCCTGGCTAACTTTTGTATTTTTAGTAGAGATGGGGTTTCACCATGCTGGCCAGGCTGGTCTCAAACTCCTGACATTGTGATCTACCCACCTCGGCCTCCCAAAGTACTAGGATTACAGGGATGAGCCACTGTACCTGACCAATGATGGGGTTTTCTAAAAATACAGTAATGTCATCTGCAAACATAGATAATCTGACTTCCTCTTTTCCTATTTGAATAAATGGAAACTTTCAAATAGTGGGGTTGGAATGTCTCTGGGAGGGGAGTGTTTATCTTGGGGCAGATATCTTTGTAGCTGGAGAGGGGTTATCTTAAGGCTGGCATCTTCCCCACTGGAGGGGAATTATCTCATGGCTAGCATGTCTCTGGTCAGGGAGGAGTTTGGAATGTTTCTGGTTGGAGATGTTATTTGTGGTTTATGGTCATGTTGACCTTAACCATTAGGCTGATGCTCTTTGGATTTAGGCTTTTTTTTTTTTTTTTAAGGTGAACTTTAGAATGAGGGGCTTGTCCAAGATGGCGATGTTCCTGCTCTTTCACAACATTTTGTTTTGAGTTAAGAATTGCTTAGTTTTCCATCATATCATTTTTCTTTTCTTTTCTTTCCTTTGAGACAGAATTTTGCTCTTGTTGCCAGGCTGGAGAGTCCAATGGTGCAATCTTGGCTCACTGCAACCTCCACCTCCCAGGTTCAAGAGATTCTCCTACTTTAGCCTCCGGAGTAGCTGGGATTACAGGCGCCTGCCACCATGCCTGGCTAATTTTTGTATTTCTTATTAGAGACAGGGTTTCACCATGATGGCCAGGCTGGTCTTGAACTCCTGGTCTCTGATGATCCACCCAACTTGGCTTCCCGAGGTGCTGGGATTACAGGCGTGAGCCTCTGTGCCTGGCCAGCATCTTATCATTTTTCTATCAATTCAACCAAATATTTCATCAGATTTTCAGATGCTGACCAATATTACATTCAGCATTTCAGATAATCTATTTGTTGTCTCTGTCTTCCTGCTCCTGTCTGGACCAGTTGCTGTCTGGATTGTCATTCCAGGATATTCCCATTTTCCATCCGGTTTTTCTTAGTTTTGGGTTGGTCACTCCACTGGTAACAATTGTGCTAGGACTCGTCATTCAGTAGGGTGAGCAAGAGTGCATGGATGCCCTGTATGTTTACCTTCACAGTTGATTGTTACTTAAGGATAGGAGTAGAGTTCAAGGATGAAACTAACTTCCCCTCAGAACTGGGAAAGCATTACTTCACTGTCTTCTGAACTCAGTTGCCATGGGCAAGTTCGAAGCCCATTCTGATTCTACATTCTTTTAATGTGCTTGCCTCCCACCTCCAATCCCCTAGTAATTCCAAGTTTATACTTAGTTTCCTGAAATTCCATACTCTGACTTGGTGTAAGTCTATTTTAATTCACTGGGCTGGGCACTTAGTGGGACCTTCCAATCTGAAATTGTATGTCTAAATTGTATTATTTCAGCTCTGGGATATTTTCTTCTTGGATTTATGTGATTTATTCTTCTTTCTCTTTTCTTTTTCTGAAAATCCTATGAGTCAGATATTGCACAGCCTGTAATAATTATTTAAGCATCTTATTTTTTCTCTCTTATTATCTATCTTTTTTATTTTTTGAGTTTACTTCTAGGAGGTTTGTTTGCTTTTTATCTTTGAATCCTTTTATTGACTTTTTGTTTGTTTCATGGCCATATTTTTAATTTCCATAAACTTATTGTTCTGGTTATTCCTTTTTCAAAAAATAATCATCTTATTTTATGGATGTGTTTTTTGATCTTTCTGATGATCTCCATTATAATTTTAGTAAAGTTTTGTTTTGTTCCTTATATCGTCTTTGTTTCTTCTGGGATTTATTGTTGAGGTTGGAAGCTTTCCTCAAATATCTTATAATCTTTGGTTATCTATTTCTATTTTTAATAACCTATTTTATTTTTCTTCAGAGGTAAGTACGATCTACTAATTTTTTTTTGCTCATATAGATTTTACGTTGGTACGATAGAATTTTATCAGATTCTCTAGCCACCCATGTGTAGTCATAAGGCACAAAATGCTGCTTTTTATGCGCAGGGGGTTCTCAAATACTCTGAGTCCTCAGCCTTTCTGAATGCCTGCAGGATAAACTGCTTGGCTGCTTCTTGGTATTCAAAGCTTTGAAAACAGATTTTTAGCTTCTTTTGCTTAGCAATGTTAGTTACCATTCTTTCATTTGTATCTTAGCTTTCAAATATTTGCTTTTTGTCCACTGATATTCATTTCCTAGCTGCCCATATGATTTATATCATTTTTAGATGAAATTTCAGGAAAAAAGAAGACAAACACATTTAATTTATCTGCCGTATATATTCTAATTAATTAAATTTTTTTCCACAGCGGCATGATCTCCCTATGTTACTCAGGCTTGGTCTCGAACTTGTGGGCTCAAGTGATCCTCCTGTCTTGGCATCCCAAAGTGCTGGGTTTATAGGCATGAGCCACCATGTCTGGCCAGTCCGCCATATTTAGCCAGAAGTTCCTTATTGGTTTTTTTATTTTGGCAATTCCACTCATGGATATGAAGATGACTTTTATGTCCTAGAACTATCGAATTATTAAAAATATGTTGGTTTTGACTTGCTGGAGTTATGTTCCTCCTTCCTTTGGTAAAAACACTTGTTTCATTACTTTGAGCAAACTTCCCCTTCCCCAATTTGTGTGGTTCTGGTGGGGCTGCCCACCAGACATCAGCCCTCTAACCACAGAGGTGGACATGTGCTCTAATCTGGAAAATTAGTTTCAGTTCCATGGGAGTATGACTCCTGAACAAAGACCAAAGTTGCTGCTGCTGTTGTTTTTTTATTGGTGAACCTTAGAGAGCTGGTCTGTGATTGTATCAGCCTCGGTCTTTTGTTGGACATAGTAGAAACCAACTCTGATTGGCTTTAGCATAAAAGGGTTTTAATGGGAGCCTATTGGGCAGTTCATGAAATTTATAAGGGTTTAGAATCAGGCTTAGAAAGTAATCAGTTACCAATGTGTTAGTTTCCTACAGCTGCTGTAACCAATGGCCACAAGCAGAGTGATGTAATACATCACATTTATTTTCTTATAATTCTGGATGTGAGAAGTATAAAATCAAAGTCTGGTGTGGACACGATGGCTCACAGATGTAATCCCATCATATTGAGAGGACAAGGTGGGAGGATTGCTTGAGCCCAGGAATTCGTGACTATCGTGGGCAACGACCCTGTCTCTACAAAAAATTAAAAATTAGCTGGGCACAGATTATAGATGTGAGCAACTGCACCCAGCCTATAAATGTGTTTTATTTATACCTTACATAGTTAGATCACTATATTGGCTTTAAAGTGTTTCATGTAAACTGTATTGCCTCTGAATTCCATTTCAGAGGAGTAAATGAGATATTACAAACTATTGTTATTAAAAGGGGGCATTGGCTCTCATAGAGCTCTGGACAGAAAAAATAAGCAGAATCCACAAGCCTGGAGGGAGTAAGATCTGGGGGATATGGAGTCTATTTCTCACAGGAAGGCATGGGTTCTCTGGACGTGGGGTAGAACTTAGGCTTGAACGGCTCAGGGGCTTCTCTAAACATCTCTTATTAGCCCTTAGCATTACTTTAATCTGACCTCCCCGATCATACACCTGTCTTTATCCAGCAGATTATTTTGTAGGTGACCTCACACACCAGCCATCTCTGTTCAGCCTCCATCTCATTTCCACTGTGACATTGAAAATCAATATTTTTAGATGCTGAGACCAGATCAACCTATATAGAAAAATAAATCTGGTTCCACTTTTACTTCCTATATAGGATATCATTAACATATTTTCCATACGAATAGGGACTGTTGTGTACCATATGTTATTCATCAGATGGCATCAGGCCTGTTTCAAGACATATTTTAATATAGCACAAAGGCAAAGAGTTTTAAACTGAAATGTCTGCTGTGGGTTGTGGTTTAGACTTTCTGGTTATCACGAAGCCTGATTAAGTTAGCTTTCTCCATTTATGCCGTAGAACGAGCTCTCAACAAATTATGTAGAAAAGTTAACTTAGCAAGATGAACTTCGGGCAAAAGAAAAGTAAACTATTAGAATTTTAGTTCAATTTAGGCGAGGTCAGAGAGATTTTGCAGTTGAAGCCCATTTTACTGGATGAACAAAGAAGAAAAAACTGGGAACAGCCTGGCTGACAAGGAAGTGGAAAGACATGACTTCACTATTCTAGTTATTAAAAGCTTAAGAATTCGACTATTTAAAGCACAATATCCCATATTCAGACACCTTCATTAATTTGACTATTGACTGAAGTTCATCTGTGTGTCAGGTGCCACACTAGCTCCTGGGGTGTTCCTGGGGTACAATGGTAAGCAAAGTTAGACTCAATCTCTGACCTTGAGGAAATACAGTCCAGTGGGGAAGATAGAAAATAATAATAATAATTTATTTTATTTATTTTCTTTTAAAAATAGAGTCAGGGTCTCACTATGTTGCCCAGACTGGTCTTGAACTCCTGGGCTCAAGTGATTTGCCTGCCTCTGCCTTTCAGAGTGTTGGGATTACAGGTGTGAGCCACTGTACCCAGATATAATAATAATTTTTAAATCACTTAGGATAATATGGTGTGATATTTAAATCACTTAGGATAATATCATACATGCTGAGTTAAGTGCTTTTAGGGAAAATAACCTAAAACAAAAGACACTGGATTTTTTTTCCATTGGCCCTTTTAGATCCACCCTCCATTGTTCTTGACCCTGATGTGTTCTCTAGGAGGCAACCTCTGTGGCCTGTATCAACAAGCAACCTGTCCCTCTGGCCTCAGGCTGGGTTTGACCCAGGAGAGCCAACAGCAGGATACTGGGTGGTGGGAGGAGAGTGAAATCAGGCGATTTACTCCTCTTCCCAGTCAGGCTATAGATTAACTTCTTTTCTTTGCTAAAGGTCACAGCTATTCTCTCTGGGTTCTGAGAACCAACCGTCCACTTATTTTTTAGGTGAGGGAGTGATAAAGGATTCTTGCTATTGCTAGCTCAGAATGTTTCACTATAGCTAGTTGGCTTCCTTTAACTGTGCTCACACCTTTGCAAATGGTCCTCTCATGGAACTCACCCATGAGTATGCCATTCTTTTCCTGTCAGGACCCTGACATCAGCCAGACCAGAGAGGGTGGGGCTGCTGGTGGTGAAATGAGCATTCTAGGCAGAGGCAAGAGGTCTTCAGGGGAAATGTTTGAAGGAAGGACAGTGTAGCTGGAGTGGAGAGAAGGAGGGGTGAGATGGTGTTGAAGGGGGAGGTAAGGGCCAAATCATGGGTTATAGGATGCAGCAGATGCTTTTCTTTTTCTTTTCTTTCCTTCTCTTTTTCTTTTTTGAGATGGGGGTCTTGCTATCATTGTCCATGCTGGTCTTGAACTTGGGATCAAGTTGTCCTCCTGCCTTGGCCTCCCAAAGTACAGGGACTATGGAAGGCATGAGCCACCACACCAGGCCACTTTTTTTTTTTCTTTTTTGGCTACTCAGCAATTTTTGAAACCTCTTCTTGTGTTTGGGGAATTCCCCATGTCAGGGGTCTTGGTGGGAGGCCCACTGTCTTCCCATTATAGAAGCTCAGCTCTCAGGTGGTTAGGTGTGGGCGCAGGACCTAGTCTCAGCCAGTCAGTGGAACCCAGCCAGTATCTGGGTCAGAAGCCAGAAGCAGAACAGTGAGGGCTTCTCCTCTGGCCTTGGCAGGTGTGTCAGTGGCTCTGGCAGTGGTTTCTAGGGTGTTGGCAGTACAAACTGTGGCATCCATTTCCTTTGCTTGGCCCCCAGACTTCCCGGGGGGCTGTATCCTTTTATTAATTTCTTTCTTGTCTAAATGGGCCAGAGTCCATTTCTTCCTAGTGGCAATATCTTTTTAATACATGTCTTTGCTTTTTAAATTAGCCAGAGTCCACGTCTGCTCTTAGTTACTAAGAGCCCTGAGTGTACTTAGTCGTACACTGTGGTAGCTAAGAACACTGTACCTTATAGACTATGCTAAGTGTTTTAATCTCAATCATAAGTACAAAGAAAAGACATTTAAGGCTTTAAGCTGCAAGAATGTTGTGGAGGCAGTGACAGGACCAAGCTTGTATTTTGAAGAGCTCTTTCAGACTGCATTAAGGAGGGTCTAGGTTAAATGTAGGGGGACCAAAGGTTAGATGATGTTGTCTTAGAGTAGGAGTTGCAGTGGTAACACAGAGAAGTGCCTGGATTTAAGAGTTATTTAACATCTGAAATTTATGTGTTTCGATATGGGGGAGGTTAAGGAAAAGAGAAGCATCAAGGTTAGTCCTTAGATTTTTGCTGTTTGAACTGGATGTTGACTATATGAAGCCCAGCTACTTTGTTTAAATCATGATTGCTGTCAATTAAATGGCTGATCAGAATGATTTTTCTGTTCCTCTATGCTTTTAAATACATGCATAAACTTGTTGGAGTTGGATGACCAATTGCACGTTCATTTTCTTTAGATCCAGACTCTGAATTCAGAGCATGTTTCAGTGCTTGGCTGTCACTGATGAGGAAAAACACAGTTGGCCTCTGAGTCACACTGTGAAGTAATATTCAGAGCTGAGGCTTCATCTGCAGTGCTTGATTCAACAGATCCCTGGGCTGGTGTGAGTAAGTGGAAAGCCATTTTAGAGAAGCCAGAATTGGGCTGCCATCTGTCATGCATAGGCTTTGCTCCTTACACATATGGGTGAATAAAATGTTTAACAGGCTGTAGCTGGAAAGTGATAGGCAGCATCTCCATTCATGAGAAAACTCTACGTTTTGCTTTCTGTTTAAGGACATTGTTTAAATGTCCTCTGGGCTGTGTTTATGCATTCTTAGCTGAATAAATTACTGCCTAAAGTCCACTATCCTCAGCACTTATACAACAGGATAGAACAGCAGGAAACTGTGAAACTAACACGTGCTGCTTACCGGTGCTCAGAGCCTCTTCTTTCAAGCATGACTTATTTACAAATTTCTCCAACCAGAGTCATGCAGTTTTTATTTGTTGTGCACTTATTTTGTACCAATTACTATTCCAACAACTAATAAATATATATTTATACACATACCATGTATTTATTCAGCTCTCACTCTGATATGGTTTGACTCTGTGTTGTCACCCAAATCGCATCTTGAATTGTAATCCCTATGTGTTGAGGGAGGGACCCAGTGGGAAGTGATTGGATCATGGCGGGAGTTTCTTGCTGTTCCTGCGATAGTGAGGGAGTTCTCACGAGATCTGATGGTTTAGAAGTGTGCGGTGGGTCCCCCTGTCTTCTCTCCTGCCACCATGTAAGACATGCCTTACTTCCCCTTTGCCTTCTGCCATGATTATAACTTTCCTGAGGCCTCCCCAGACAAGCAGAACTGTGAGTCAATTAAACCTCTTTCCTTTATCAATTACCCAGTCTTAAATAGTTCTTTGTAGCAGTGTGAAAACAAACTAATGCACCCTCCAACCACATGAAATAGATATTGCCAACCTCATTTTCCAGTAAGGAAATTGAGGTTCACATTTAGAAATCTGAATTTGAACCCAGCCATGTATTACCAGGCCTGTGCCAAACCACTGTGCCACAAAATCATCTTACTTATCATTTGTTTCTTTCCTTTACTCTGTGTTCCCTCGACTGGTATCAATCCAGGATGTATTCCATTATTTTGAAATTGAAGATTTCTCTATTTAGTAGAGACAAAAGCATAGACAAATAACAAATAAGTAGGGTGAGGAGTTAAATAAATAGTTTAAAAAATATAAACTTTTAAATAGCTAAAGGAAGCCATCAGGGTCTCTGACCAATCCAGACACGGTGACCACTCTTTGGTGAATTTCTCCACTTGACTCCTGTATTATAAATTAGGGTGAGAAAAAGGATCAGAAGCTTTTAAAAACATCAGACTAACTCCACTACAAATAAGGGAAAATGCTGGACCTAGAGTCAACAGATAGAGTTTGAATCTGAGATGTGAATTCTAGTTTCACTACCAGTTGTGCCAACTTGGGCAGGTTGGTTGACATCTCAGAACCTCTGTCTCCTCTGACGGTTACACCTTGGCCATGTAACATTTACATGGAGTAAATGAATAACATTTACAGAAATTATTTATAAGCTATAAAGCATCATACAAATGCAGATATTATTGTTAACTTACTTGAGGCCCTAAAGGTTGAATTTCTGAAAGTTAAATCTAAGGCAAATGATACCTGTGTTCCTAGAAGTGGAGCAAGATCATCAACAACAGTGTCAGTTGTCATAGTAATTTTTATATTTGCCATATCTTCACTTTTTTTCTTACCACAAAGATGTAAAGCGTTGTCATTGTATAAAATTTACAGAATAAGAAGTTGAAATAAGTTTTCCAATGTCAAAGAGAGCATCAGAAATAAAATCAGGATTATTTTTACCTTGCACTATGTACTTCCCACATTAGAATACCTTTACTTAACACCATTTATGGAAAAAAATGTATCTTAAGCATCTGTGGTTAAATTTAGCAGATAATGTTGAAAGATGAGACTAGGAGAATATATTTAGAGACCGTGCCTACTTAACATGAATTGTTATCTGCTAGGGAAAAGATGTGTTTTAGGTATTCCTAGAACTCAGTCTAGCGAATTATTCATCACTAAGGGAAAAGTCTGTGGTAACTGTACCTAAAATTATTTTTTAAACATCTCAACTTTAAATTTATATCTGAAAGTAACTTTCTTTTTTCCTGTGCAAGATATCCCACACTTACTTATATATCCACAGGCTAGCAAACCCTTCGGGGAAAGTAAAACATAACAAAACAATAAATAATTATCTGTTCAGTGACTCCCGAAAGTTAACATTTAAATGGCTGGCCTTTCTCAAATAAAGGCTATAAGCACAAATTGCTTTATTATTAGCCTAAATGCTTTCATTATTTTATGCATAAAATATTTTTTAGCTCTGTTTGCATAACCTGTAAGATTTAAGCAAAACATTGAGGGAAGGAGAATGAACACACGTTATTTAATGTGGCATTTGACTTTACGGGTGTATTTTGGCGTGGCAGTTGTCCAGTCGGAGTATGTCACTGATAAGCCAGTTTAGCTTATTCTTACACTAGAACTGATATTTCTGTGTGGAAGGAGATTGATTTCTTTAATGCTCTTGGGATTTTCTCTGTGCCTTTAGTTGTTTCATCCCAGGAGAGATGACTCATGTTTTTGTTGAATTAGAGAGAGGAACTGGGTTTGTACAGCCCTATCCATTTATTGTAGGCACTGTTTAGTGTATCTTCCTCCCTTATAAAGGACCTATTGAGTACCTCCTGGCTCTCAGGGCTGGATTGCAGGTAGCAGGATGTCCACCTCTGGTCACAGGTAGGCACCTGATCCAAACTGGACCAATGAGATTTTCTCAGAGGATTTGAGAGAGGATAAAAGAATACATCTGGCCATGATATGTGTGTACAGAATGGCCATTGCTTTCAACTCATGTGGATTGAGAAGAAATAGGTATTCTGTAGATAGAGAAGCATATACTGGGTCCAAAGAGAACTGCTTGGGCTCTGATGGTTTTTCAGTTCTTCCCTCCAGCCTGTTCGAATTTCTGATGTTGGATATTATAAAATATCTGTGTCCTTATAATAAAGTCTCTTTTTTTTTGTTTTTGCTAAAGGTAACATGAGTCGTTTTCTGCTACATGTGTCCAAAAGCATCTTAACTAATACACTATTTAGTTGTAATTAAGAAAATAATTTTACACAGGCTGTTTGAGGGAAGTTGCATTCTCCTTCTCAAACAGCCTGAGTTTGAAGGAGAAGCAATGGCTGTTGGTATAGCCATTTTAGGTAGAATAATGAAATTTTATCCTTTTATTAAATTAATTACCTCATTTTATTTTCATTTTTTATTTATTTTATTTTATTTTATTTTTTTATATATAGAGATGGGTTTCACTATGTTGGCCAGGCTGGTCTCGAACTCCTGACCTCAAGTGATCCACCTGCTTTGGCCTCCCTCCCAAAGTGCTGGGATTACAGGTGTGACCCACCACACCCAGCCTATTTTATTTTATTTTTAAGGCAAGGTCTCACTCTGCCACCCAGGCTGGAGTGAAATGGGGCAATCACAGCTTACTATAACATCAAGTTCCTAGGCTCAAGCGAATCCTTCCACCTCAGCCTCCTGAGTAGCTGGGACTACCGGTCTTTCCGCCCAGGCCTCCCAAAGTGCTGGGATTACAGGTGTCAGCCACAGCACGCAGCCAGGGATGAGTTTTTTTTTATATAACCAAACCAAGATGTACTGTGATTCAGTTTTGTCATATATATGGGGATAATTTACCTCCCCACTTTCCCAAGAACTTGCATAAACATTTCCCACTGCTAAAACAAAGCAAAATATGGAATGAATGGAAAGATTCACACGATGCTACCATATTTTGAACACATTGAGAGTGACCAGCTGATGAATATGCTAGTTGGCCAGTAACTTTTTGAATTCAGCTATGTGATTGACATAATTATAGTTAGCAAGTTATATGTGTTTAAAAACATTAGTCACTAAAATATGCAGGTTTTAATGAAACAGAGAAGATATTGTGCTGGGAATATTTAACCTAAAATACTTCTGTGGGGTAAGTTAAATCTCAAAATGTTTTACTTCTTAAGAAAAAATACATTTGGAATCTGCTCTGCAAGTGTCCAGTCATAATTGACAGAATGGCTTGTAATAAGGATTCTGAAATTCTTACTTGAGTTAAATCATTGCAGTGATTTACACTGAAGTCGAATGCTGGTTAAGTGGTTTCATGAGGATGAATTTTCCACCTAACCAGAGCACACTATCTGCCGTGCCTCTGCATTGTTTATTGTGATTCAATGGGTGAGATCTTTCCCCACTTACTTAACCCCAGAATTATTTAACATATATTCCAGAATCAGTGAACACTGCATCAATGAAACTTTCTGAGTTCCAGAGAAAACTCTCTTGATAATTCTAGTTACTGTACAAGCTGTGCTCTAATTTTTAGTGATATCTAAATGAAAATATAATATAATATAATGCAAGTTATTTTCTTTTCTTTTTTTCTTTTCTTTTTCTTTTTTTTTTTTTTTTGAGACAGAGTTTCTCTCTTGTTACCAGGCTGGAGTGCAATGGCGCGATCTCGGCTCATCGCAACCTCCGCCTCCCGGGTTCAGGCAATTCTCCTGCCTCAGCCTCCTGAGTAGCTGGGATTACAGGCAGGCGCCACCATGCCCAGCTAATTTTTGTATTTTTAGTAGAGACGGGGTTTCACCATGTTGACCAGGATGGTCTCGATCTCTTGGCCTCGTGATCCACTCCGCCTTGGCCTCCCAAAGTGCTGGGATTACAGGCTTGAGCCACTGCGCCCGGCAATTCAAGTTATTTTCAAAAGCTATTCTTTTTTTCTTTGAGGCAGGGTCTCAGCACTGGCTCTGTCACCCAGGCGGGAGTGCAGTGGTGTGATTGTGGCTCACTGCAGCCTCCAACTCCTGGGCTCAAGTGATCCTCCCACCCTAGCCTCAGCCTCAGCCTCCCTGGTAACTGGGACCACAGGTGTGTGTTACCACACCCAGCTATATTTTATATATATATGTTTTGGTAGAGACGGAGTTTCACCATGTTGCCCAGGCTGATCTAAAACTTCTGAGCTCAAGCAGTCTGCCTGCCTTGGCCTCCTAAAGGGCTGAGATTATAAGTATAAGCCACTGCACGCAGCCTCAAAACCTTTTCTTTTTTTGTCCAGCCCAACACCCTTTCATGATAATAACATGCAATAAATTATGAATAGAAGGGAACTTTCTTAACTTAGAGAAAGGCGTCTACAAAAAAACCCACAGTTACACTTAATAGTGGAAGGCTGAAAGCTTTCCTCCCAGGATAGGAATAAGACAAGGATATCTGCTCTCACCGTTTCAATTCAACATTGTATTACAGATTCTAGCCAAGATAATTGTGCAAGGAAAATAAATGAAACATCCATATTGGAAAGGAAGAAGTAAAACTATCTCTGCTTATAAACGGCACAATCTTGTATGTATAAGTCTGGCAAGGTTGCAGCATGCAAGATCAATTGTATTTTCCTTTTTTTTTTTTTTGAGGCAGGGTCTTGCTCTATTGCCCAGGCTAGTGCAGTGGTGCAGTCACACTTCACTGCAGCCTTGACTTCCCAGGCTTGGGTGATTCTTCCACCTCAGCCTTCCAAGTAACTGGGACAACAGGTGTGCACCACCACACCCAGCTAATTTTTTGTGGAGATAGGGTTTCACTATGTTGCCCAGCTGGTCTAAGATCAATTGTATTTCTATATATTCCAGTGAACAATTTAAAAATGATATCAGGCAGGGCATGGTGGCTCACACCTGTAATCCCAGCACTTTGGGAGGCAACAGGGGTGGATCATCTGAGGTCAGGAGTTCGAGACCAGCCTGGCCATCACGGCGAAACCCCATCTCTACTAAAAACACAAAACTTAGATGGGTGTGGTGGCGCTTGCCTGTAATCCCAGCTATTTGGGAGGCTGAGGCAGGAGAAGCACTTGAACCTAGGAGGTGGAGGTTGCAGTGAACCAAGATTGTGTCATTGTACTCCAGCCTGGGCGACAGAGAGAGACTCCGTCTCAAAAAAATACATAAATGAATAAAATTGAAATGGTGTTAAGAAAACAATTCCACATGCAAAAGATCAAAAGGAATTAAAATATTTAGGAATAAATTAACATAAATGCAAACCTACAATCTGAAAACTATCAAATATTGTTGAAAGAAATTAAAGAAGACCTAAATAAATGGAAAGACCTCCCATGTTCATGAATTAGAAGACTTAACATTAAGACAACAGTATTTTCCAAATCGATGCACAGATGCAATGCAATTCCTGTCAAAATCCTAGCTCCCTTATTTTATTTTATTTTTGAGACAGGGTCTCACTCTGTTCTCAGGCTGGAGTGCAGTGGCATGATTACAGTTCACTGCAGTCTTGACCACTTCAGCTCAAGCAATCCTCCCACCTCAGTCTCTAGAATCCAGCTACCTTTTTTTTTCTTTTCTTTTGCCTGCCTGCCTGCCTTCCTTCATTCTCTCTTTCTCTCTCTTTCTTTTCTTTTCTTCCTTCCTTCCTTTCTCTCTCTCTTCCTCTTTCTTTCTTTCTTTCTTTCTTTCTTTCTTTCTTTCTTTCTTTCTTTCTTTCTTTCTTTCTTTCTCTCTTGCTCTCCTTCTCTCCTTCCTTCTCTCTCTCTTTCTTTCTGGTAGAGCCTCACTGTGTCACCCAGGCTGAAGTACAATAGCATGATTTTGGCTCACTGCAACCTCTGCCCCCTGGGCTTAAGCGATTCTCATGCCTCAGCCTCCCTAGTTGCTGGGACTACAGGCATGTGCCACCACACCAGGCTAATTTTTGTATTTTTAGTAGACGCAGGGTTTCACCATGTTGGCCAGGCTGGTCTTGAACTCCTGACCTCAAATGATCTGCCCACCTCAGCCTCCCAAAGTGCTAGGTTTACAGATGTGAGCTGCCCAGCCTAACACCCAGCTACCTTTTTTAAAAGTGGAAAATTGAAGCTAATTGTAAATTCATATGGAAATGCAAGGTACTCAAACAACTTGAGAAAAAACAAAGTAGAAAGACTCACACTTCCTGATTTCAAGACTTACTACAAAGGTACATTAATCAAGACAGTGTGGTACTGACAAACGGCTAGACATATGATCAATAGATTAAAATTGAAAGTTCAGAAATAAACTCTTATATTTATGGTCAATTGATTTTTGACAGTGATGCTAAGACAATTCAATGGGGAAAGAATATTCTTTTCAGCAAATGGTGCTGGGACAACTGGGTATCTACATACTAATGAATGAAGTTGGACTCTGACTTCACACCATCTGTAAGAATAAACCGAAATGAGACAGGTGTGGTAGTTCACGCCTGTAGTCCCAGCTATTGGGAGGCTGAGGTGAGAGGATCTCTTGAGCCCAGGAGTTTGAGTCCGGCCCCAATGCAGGAAGACCACGCCTAAAAAAAAAAAATTAACTCAAAATGGATGAAAGACCTAACTACCAGAGCTAAAAGTACATAACTCTTGGAAGAAAACATCAGTGTAACTCTTTAGGACTTTGGAAAAGCAATGGTTTCTTGGGTTTGACACCAAAAGCACAAGCAATAAAAGAAAAAAGTAAATAAGTTGGATTTCACGAAGATTTAAAATTTTTGTGTTTCAAAGGATACCACCATCAAGAAAGTGAAAAGACAACTCACAGAACCGGAGAAAATTTTTGCAAACCTTATATCTGATAAAGAACTTGTATCTAGAATATGTAAAGAACTATTACAACTCAATAATAAAGACAATGATTTAAAAAATGGACAAAAGGTCTTAAATATTTCTTCAAAAAAGATTTATGAATGGTCAATAAGCACATCAAAAGATATTTGATGCAGAAAAAAATTCTAAAAAGATGTCTGATGTCATTTATTATTAGAAAAATAATAATCAAAACTACAAAGAGATACCAATTCATACCTATTAGAATGGCTAAAATAAAAATGATGGACAATAACAAGTGTTGGCATGGATGTGGAGAAATTGGAACTTGTGTATAATGTTAGTGGGAATGCAAAATAGTGCAACATTTTGGAAACAGTCTGGCAGTTCCTCGAGAGGTTTAACGTAGAGTTGCCATGTGACTCAGCAATTCAACTCCTAGGTATACACCTAAAATAAATGAAAACAAGGCTGGGTGCAGTGACTCACACCTGTAATCCCAGCATTTTGGGAGGCTGAGGTGAGAATATTGCTTAAGGCCAGGAGTTTTATATCAGCCTGAGCAACATCGTGAGACCCCCATTTCTATAAAGATATTTTTCCAAATTAGCTGGGCTTGGTGGTGTGAACCTATAGTCCTAGGTACACTTGGTGGGGTGAGGCCGGAGGATCACTTGAGCTCAGGAGTTCAAGGTTACAATGAGTATGACTGGGCCACTATAGTCCAGCCTAGGCAACAATGGGAGGATCTAAAAACAAATAAATACCAAGGTGGGAGGATCACATGAGCCCAGGAGTTTGAGATCAGTCTGAGCAATACAATGAAACACCTCTACTTGGTTTAACATAAGTAAATAAATAAAAAACAAACTGATTATGGTGATGGTTGTACAACTCTGTGATTATTATAAAAATCACTGAATTGTACATTTTAAATGGGTGAATTTTATGGCATGTGAATTATATATAAATAGAACAGAATTTATGTGTGTGTGTGTGTCTGTGTGTGTGTGTGTGTGTCTGTGTGTGACTGTATTAGACAGGACTCTCCAGAGAAACAGAACCAACAGGATGTATTTATACATAGAAAGAAGTGTATTTTAAGAAATTGGCTCACACTATTATGGAGACTGACAAGCCCAGAATCTGCAGGATGGGCCAGCAGGCTAGAGATGCAGTAATGAGTCAATGTTGCAATTGAAGTCTAAAGGCTGCAGAATTTACTCTTACTCAGGGGAGGTCAGGCCTTCAACTGATTGGATGAGGTCCACCCACATTATGGAGGACAATCTGCTTTACTTAAAATCCACTGATTTAGGCCAAGCGCGGTGGCTCATGCCTGTAATCCCAGCACTTTGGGAGGCCAAGGCCGGTGGATCACGAGGTCAAGAGATCGAGACTATCCTGGCCAACATGGTGAAACCCTGTCTCTACTAAAAATATAAAAATTAGCTGGGCATGGTGGCATGTGCCTGTAGTCCCAGCTACTTGGGAGGCTGAGGCAGGAGAATTGCTTGAACCCGGGAGGCAGAGGTTGCAGTGAGCCGAGAGCGTGCCATTGCACTGCAACCTGGCGCCTGGCAACAGAGTGAGACTCTGTCTCAAAAAAAAAAAAAAATCCGCTGATTTAAGTCATAATCTTACCCAAAATACCTCCACAGAAACATCCAGAATGATGCTTTATCACATATCTGAGCACTGTGGCCCAGCCAAGTTGACACATAAAATTAATCTTTATAATAGTCTATTTTTTTCTACTTTCTCATTGTTCCTGGATGGTCTCGATCCAGGATGGTCACCATTGGTCCTGGTGATTGGATAACTTTAGGAAGTGGCATTGGATAACTTTAGGAAGTGCTAAAAAGCAGTTCTAGATATAGTAGCTATTAAAAACAAAAGGTCAACGGACAGTGTATGCCTGATAGTTTATTTAGGCTATTAATAGAGTTAGTAATGGAGGTGATAAAAATAATTCCTAATAGGTCAGACTCGGTGGCTCAAGAGTTCGAGATTATCCTGGGCAACATAATGAAACCCCATCTCTACTAAAAATACAAACATTAGCTGGGAATGGTGGCACATGCCTGTAATCCCAGCTACTCGGAGGGGAGGCTAAGGCATGAGAATTGCTTGAACCCGGGAAGTGGAGGTTGCAGTGAGCAGAGATGGCAGCACTGCACTCCAGCCTGGGTGACAGAGTCAGATTCTGTCTCAAAATAAAAATAAAGGCCGGGCGCGGTGGCTCACGCCTGTAATCCCAGCACTTTGGGAGGCCGAGGCGGGTGGATCACGAGGTCAAGAGATCGAGACCATCCTGGCCAACATGGTGAAACCCCGTCTCTACTAAAAATACAAAAAATTAGCTGGGCATGGTGGCGCATGCCTGTAATCCCAGGTACTCAGGAGGCTGAGGCAGGAGAATTGCCTGAACCCAGGAGGCGGAGGTTGCAGTGAGCCAAGATTGTGCCATTGCACTCCAGCCTGGCTAACAAGAGTGAAACTCCATCTCAAATAAAATAAAATAAAATTTCTAATAATAAAAAGATATAGTATAGAAGTTTCCCTTTTCATAAACCTTTTACATAACTAAAGGTTATAAAATATGTCACTTATATTGACATTTCTCCTTTTCATTAAATTTATATTTTGTAAGTTCTTTGTAGCAGATATTTTGAGTTTTGCATTATAAAAAGTGTTTTGATTTTAGATTTAACATTGTTTTTAAAACATCCATTAGGGCCGATAATGAAAATGTTCCTATCTGGAAAATGACACAATTGAACACAAGTTGAACTCTTACTTCTTTACATAATAACTGCTTAGTTTTTTATATGTAAAATATTAAATCTGGTGGGGGGCTTATGCAAATGTAAGGAAAGTATTCTGGAAGAAGATATGCCAAACTGGTAACACCAGAGAGCTAAAAAGGCACTGGGTTTGAGAAAATGCTGGGGAAGTCCAAAGGGGACTTATCTGCATTGTACTTAAAATTGATATGGAGAATATATTTCCTGCATTACTTGTGTAATTAGCAATTTAAAAATAATATATGTGGTCTGATTTCCCTACTTTGCAGTTTGCAGAATGGTGGCTTAAAGAGATTGAGAAGCTCATGGAAGATCACACTGCTAGTTAATGGCAGAGGCAAGACTGGCAGCCAGGTCTCTGGTGGTCCAGTCTGTAACTAAGTCATCTACCCAGACAGTGATGTGCTGAAAACATCAAAATAGGCATTTAAAAAAATATTGAATATAAAAATATTAACTAGTCTAGAAATTTAATAGAGTTTTATATAGAATCTCATTTAGAAGATGAATCTAATTTTTCAGAACCAACAGAAAAAAAAGCCAGAGTGTTTTGGAGAAGGAATTTTGAAGCACTCACAGTCCTGGAGATGGATCAGGGAGGGAGAGGAGAAGGTAAAGAGCCATTTGGCTTGGCCTGGAGTGGAGGTGGTGGCTAGACCAGGACCCCTTAGGAGTGATCAGATATAGCTTGCATAGTGTGTGAAAAAGATAACACCTAGCAGTTGCCTATACCGAGTCCTGAAAGTTGTTTTAGTAATTTCACCTCTGTGAGCCTTAACTACTTTTATAAATATTTCTATTTAACTGTGACCTGGAATTGGGTTTTCAGAGTTTTCTAAATAACTGTTACTTGGAAACAAAACTGTATTTAATTTTACTAAACAAACACATATAAATCAGGTTTTCAATAATGTGCTTTCCTTTGTATACAGAGCTAATAAAGCCTACCCTCACTTTGAGGTACTACTTAATGCATTTAGATTCTCATCTTGTTTTTGTTTTTGTTGTTGAAATTTAAGATACATTTTCACAAAATAGAAAAAAGTTGAAGCAGAATTAGAGATTTTTGGAATTGGAGGAAGTCCTCGACTCATCTAACCTAACCTAATAATTCAAAGGACTTGCCTAAGTTCTCATAGTTGGAGCAAAAGACCTTTGTTTATGACTCCCCTCTACCACTATAAGCTCCTTGTACATCTATCAGTTGTTGGCTTTCCGAGGGCAAACCTTTTTTTGTTGTTGTTTAATATTTTATTTCTAACTCTGTGCCTGGCATATAGAGGGACTCATAAATATTTGTACAAAAAATAAATCCAAAGACTAACTACTGAGCTGGTGATGAAGGTTAAAAAATTATCAGTGCATGGAATATTGCAGCATGGCTGCTGGTGGTGGGCAGATAATTATCGACAAGGGCAAGACAGCCAGTACAAGGAAAGGGGACTTCTGAGAAGAGGAAGTGGTAACCTGGCAGAGAAGTGGCTTGTGAGGATAGACTGATCAGTAGAGTGTCCAGCAAAATGGTTCTGCAAGGGAAACAGCCCTTCAAAAGGCTGGAAAATACAGAATAGGGGGATAATCTCTACAGGAGTTTGGCTTATGTTCTCAGTAAACTAAGGCTCAGAAAGGCTGTGACTTTCCTAAGGTGTTATGTAAATTGGTCCCAGGGCTGGAAGTAGAACCAAGTCTTCTGTGTCCTGGACTAGCGCTCTTTCCCTTGTACCACTTCACCTTCTTTAGCTACTAAGACTGAGTTTGAAATGCTAGACTAGGACTATGTTCTAAGCAAACCCCCTCAGTCTATTGAAGCAGTCATGATTGTACTTTTCTTTTCTTTCTTTTCCTTCCTTTTTTTCCTTCCCTCCCCTCCCTGTCCCACCCCTCCCCTCCCTTTCCTCCCTTCCTCCCTCCCTCCCTCCCTCCCTTCCTCCCTTCCTCCCTTCCTTCTTTTTTCCTCACTCTGTCACCCAGGCTGGAGTGCAATGGTACAATCTCTGCTCATTGCAATCTCAGCCTCCCAGGCTCAAATCATTGTCTTGCTTCAGCCTCCTGAGTAGCTGGGTTTACAGATGCCTGTAAACGTACCTGGCTAATTTCTGTATTTTTAGTAGAAATGGGGTTTCACCATGTTGCCAAGCTGGTTTCGAACTCCTGACCTCAAATGATCCACCCGCCTTGGCCTCCCAAACTGCTGGGATTACAGGCATGAGCCACTGTGCCTGGCCAATGATTGCACTTTCTGTCTCATCTCTGACACAGGGAAGTGTGTTGAACAACAAAAGCACTGAGTACTGAGAGTAATACTGCAAGTCAAGGTGCATACTTATGTCTGCTTCCTGTCTGTTACTCAGATTGGAAGTAACTGATAATAAACTTGAAAGCATAAGTTCAAGTATACACTTCAGGCCAATGCTAGGACAGCCGTCTACCGTCCCGGTAAGAAGTGATATCTTCCTAAAACAAAACAACAACAAAATAACAGCTTCCAGATGTGTGTGTGTGTGTGTGTGTGTGTATTTATAGCACATATATATATATAGCATACGTATATGCAAACCAACTCCTGTAGCTCCTATCTGTACAAGCTCTTCTTATACCATCTTGCATCATCTCCTCTATTGTCATCTTGAACAAATTTTTTTAAAAATTATTTTAACTTTCCACTTAAGAGATCTCAATAAGCTTTTTTTTTTTTTTTTTTTTTTTTTGAGATGGAGTCTTGTTTTGTCACCCAGTCTGGAGTGCAGTGGCACAATTTTGGCTCACTGTAACCTCTGTCTCCTGGATTCAAGTGATTCTCCTGCCTCAGCCTCCACAGTAGCTAGGATTACAGGCATGTGCCATCACACTCAGCTAATTTTTATATTTTTAGTAGAGATGAGGTTTCACCATGTTGGCCAGGCTGGTCTGGAACTCCTGACCTCAAGGGACCTACCTGCCTGAGCTACCCAAAGTGCTGGAACTACAGGCGTGAGCCACCACACTAGTCTTCTGAAAGAACAATGAGAAACCAGCTGTCCCTCTCCTTCTGGATGGCACAGAGCACTGATGGAAGCTTGAAACGGCTACAGTTCCGTGGAGGAAGTCAGCTCTATTGTCACCATCAAAAAGGCAGCATTAGGGTAAGGCTGACATCATAGATTTCACAGCAGAGGGATGGAGAAAAGGAAATTCTTGATTATATTGTTGAGTCCATATCAAGTGATTCCTGTAAGCTCCTGTAAGAATCAAGTGATTCTCAATAAGCTTTTTAACTCATGATGTCAGAAATTTCATTTTGCATCCTACTCCATGCAGGTTATGCAGTAGGCATACCTTGTTTGTTTACTGAATGAGTAAAGACTTAAAAGTGAGATATATTATAGTTTCTAAATTCATTTTGTAGTAGTATTAGAATCAAATATTTCAAACAATCTCTTAAAATAAAGACTCTCCCAGTGAGGAGGAGTTGGGAGGTATCAAGTTCTTGTTTATCTTTGTCTCCCAGATGACTGATACTTGACATAGAATTCAGTGCATAGAATATCTAAGGTGAGCTCGTGTCTTCCCTCCACTGGACATTGTGGTTGTCTTCCAAGCATGCTTTTCACCTTGACTGTGTACCAGCCGGGAGACTTGGGGAGAGGGTTAACCCCATCCTAGTAATTCCATCTACCTTGCCACTATTAAGTTCTTCAGATAATCAAATCTAAGCCAAGCAGCATTCAGGAAGGGGCTTATGACTGATTTAGGAATCACATTAGTGATGGGAGCTTCTGTTTGAGGTTTCTCCTTCTTCTGAGAGAAGAGTGAGAAACCAGCTGTCCCTCTCCTCTGGATGGCACAGAATACAGATGGAAGCTTGGAACTGCTACAGTTCCATGGAGGAAGTCAGCTCCATTGTCACCATCGAAAAGTCAGCATTACGGTGATGCTGATCTCATAGATTTCAGAACAGAGGGATGGAAAAAAGGAAATCCTTGACAACATGGCTGAGTCCTTATCAAGTGATTCCCATAAAACTTACCTTAAAACCTGACCTGGGGCAGATCCAGGTTTAGGTTTGGAGTAGCTTGATGTTTACCCAATGTTGAGAGTTCTCTTTAAGATAAAGAATACAAAATTACAAAGGCACAATTAAGTACAGAAGTGAACATTTAAACAGAAAAGGATATCATACCAAACTATAAATTTTGAAAAGATATCAAATATTCTAAATATCTTCAAATCTAAAACAATAATAACATCTTAAAGTATACTTTCCATTTCTTTTTTTCCAGGGAATAATGTTTCTTTGGTATCTAAGGACTCAGCTCCTTACTGGGCTTTGGTGGAGGTAATGAGGCAGCGCCACCGGCGCGGTGGCTCACACCTGTAATCCCAGCACTTTGGGAGGCTGAGGCAGGTGCATCACAAGGTCAAGAGATCGAGTCAACATGGTGAAACCCTGTCTCTACTAAAAATACAAAAATTAGCCACCCATGGTGGCACAAGCCTGGAATCCCAGCTACTTGGGAGGCTGAGGCAGGAGAATCGCTTGAACCCAGGAGGCAGAGGTTGCGGTGAGCCGAGATCATGCCACTGCACTCCAGCTTGGGCAACAAGAGTGAAACTCCGTCTCAAAAATAATAATAATAATAATAATAATAATGAGGCAGCACATGCAGGTCTAAATTGAGATGGGAGTGTTCAGTCCTCATGGGCTTTACCAGATTGATTGCTGACTACCTTGCTGTGAATGACACAACTCACACAGTAATGCAGCCTTATATACAGCTTGGGAAGCACATAGGAGTCAAAGACACTCTTCAGAAAATGTCCCTAACAGCTACAGCCTTTGCTGTGTTTTCAATGATGAATTTAATAGCCTTATTTGTAGGGTGCACAGGCTGTGACCTTTTTTGACACCACCATTGTTTCTTCTTTTCTTTGTCATCTTGGAAGCAAGGACCCTAAAAACACTATTTTTATTGTTTTGTTATCTGCCTGACACATTGTTTTTTCTCCTGCTTTTTGGGATGTAGTTTTTTTGATGTTCTCTTCATAAGATAGTGCTTTTGTATTAGCATTACGGAGATGCTGTAATCTTATTATGGGAGGAATCCAAGGTTTTCTCTTCTGTAGTTGATCAAAATTTGTTTTATTATTTTTCTTTCTTTCCTTTTTCTTTTTTCGAGATGGAGTTTTGTTTTTGTCACCCAGGCTGGAGTGCAGTGTCATGATCTCGGCTCACTGCAACCTCTGCCTCCCGGATTCAAGTGATTCTCCTGCCTCATCCTCCTGAGTAGCTGGGATTACAGGCATGCACCACCACACCTGGCTAATTTTGTATTTTTAGTTGAAATGGGGTTTTACCACGTTGGTCAGGCTGGTCTCGAACTCCTAACCTCAAATGATCCACCCACCTTGGCCTCCCAAAGTGGGATTACAGGCATGAGCCACCGTGCCTGGCCTCTTTTTTTTTTTTTTTTTTTTATAGAGACAAGGTCTCACATGTTGCCCAGGCTGGTCTTGAACTCCTGAGCTAAAGTGATCTTCTCAACTCGGCCTCCCAAAGTGCTAGGATTATAGGGTTAGCCCCCATGCCTGGCTGTTTTGTTTCTAAAGCTTAAAAAGCTGTCTTTTAGTTTTATAGCATTTTGTAGAGAGTTGTCAAATTTGAGAAAGTATCATATTTCATATATGATTTATACCATTTCAGGACATATCAAATTTTCTTGAGCAACAGTAACCTCAAATACACTTTGAGTTCATCCTATTTAGTTACCAGTTGTCCTCAATATTATTTTTGTCGTGACAGACAATGAATTCTGTGCTATCCTCATTGAAATCAGTATTTTAGGAGTCTGCCTACATGTGGCTTCCCTCAGTTCTGTTTATAATAGTTTGTGCTCCATGAGTACTGGAATTCTGGAAAACTGTGTCTTAAAGGATCCCCATCAAAAAAGATAAAAAGCACGGTGTATTTGTAACAATAAAGGCAGTATTATCAAGTATAGTCCTGCAGGGCATATGACATTTCCATCCACAATGGACCTCTAATAGGATGGCCTGCATATAAAATGGTAGACCCATAAAATTATATTTTTATTGTACCTTCTCTATGTTTAGATATATTTAGATACACAAATACCATTGGGTTACAATTGCCTACAGTATTCAGTACAGTCACATGCTGTAAAGGTTTGTAGCCCAAGAGCAATTAGCTATACCATATAGCCCAGGTGTGTAGTAGGCTATACCATCTAGGTTTGTATAAGCACACGCTGTACTGCCTGCCCAATGATGAAATTGACTAGTGACACATTTCCAACGTTAAGCCTATTTCTGATGTTAAGTGATGTACCACTCTATATACCTGACAAGAGAGTGATTTTCTGTTTTCATTAGGTATCTGCTTTTGCTTTTACATGCCTGATGATCTGTCAGGTGGGTGGTTCTCCTGTTCTGAGTCAGCTCAGCTGATGTCACTCACCCATGTGTGGCCACCTGGAGGGTTGACTGGCCACAGGATCATCTGGGATGGCCTCACCCTCATGACTAGAGTTTGGCTGGCTATCAGCTGAGCTGATAATTAGGCCACATGTCTGTCATCTTCCAGGAAGCTTGCGTGGGCTTCTTTAAAGGGCAGTTATATTCTAAGGCATAAGGCACAAGTATTTTTCAAATCTCAGGTTGCTCATCTATGGTACCACAAGAAATTAATAAAACCCCTGTCCTGCCCCAGCCTGGAGCTGCTCTCCCTGAATCCTAACCCTGATCCCACAGATATATCACAGTAATTAGGAGCAGGGATAGGACATTTAGGATCTCTAAAGATGCAGCTGAATTTTAAAATACCGATCAGTTTTCCTTATTGCTCATTTATGTCAGGAAACATGACTTGTACACATATATAGTTTTTTTTTTTTTTTTTTTTTTGGTCTCAGTAGAGATGGGGTTTCACTACCAGCTGGCCAGGCTGGTCTTGAACTCCTGACCTCATGATCCACCCTCCTTGGCCTCCTAAAGTGCTGGGATTATGGGTGTGAGCCACTGCGCCTGGCTACTTCTGTTTTTTGTTTTTTTTTTTAGATAAGAGTCTCACTCTATCGCGCAGGCTGGAATGCAGGGGTACGATCTTGGCTCACTGCAACCTCTGCCTCCTGGTTTCAAGCGATTTTCCTGGCTCAGCCTCCTGAATAGCTGGGATTACAAAGGCACACACCACCATGTCCAGCTAATGTTTGTATTTTTTGTAGAGGCAAGGTTTCATCATGTTGGCCAGGCTGGACTCAAGTGACCCACCTGCCTCAGCGTCCCAAAGTGCTGGGATTACAGGCGTAAGCCATGACACCCAGCCTATAGTTCTTTTAAAAGACAATTATTTTCTTAACAAAATAAGATAACTTTCCTCCAATTATCAATTTTTAGACCATTTCTGCATTATCATGGTTTCACGTCTTTAAGCTTGTTTTGTATAGTTTGCAACCTAAATCTATATATTTCCTAGTACTGGCAGACCTATCGTATTTGAGTTTATAGGCTGACATTCATGGTCTTGTAGGCAAAACCCAAGTTCCTAGGTAGTACTGAGAGGTAGTTATGGCCGGGCGCAGTGGCTCGCGACTGTAATCCGAACACTTTGGGAGGCTGAGGGGGTGGATCATTTGAGGTCAGGAGTTTGAGACCATCCTGGCCTACATGGTAAAATCCTATCTCTACTTAAAAAAAAAAAAAGCTGGGTATGAGGGCATGCATCTGTAATCCCAGCTACTTGGGAGGCTGAGGCAGGAGAATCACTTGAACCAGGACGCAGAGGTTGTAGTGAGCCAAAAAATCATGCCACTGCACTCCAGCCTGTGCCACAGAGCAAGACTCCATGAAAA
Organism: Callithrix jacchus; assembly: GCF_049354715.1. Classification (NCBI taxonomy): domain Eukaryota; kingdom Metazoa; phylum Chordata; class Mammalia; order Primates; family Cebidae; genus Callithrix; species Callithrix jacchus. Next base: position 60,444,498 of record NC_133515.1, on the reverse strand, counting down.
AAAGGAAGGGAGGAAGGAAGAAAGGCAGGAAAGGAAGGGAGGGAAGGAGGGAGGGAGGGAGGGAGGAGGAAGAAAGGAGGGAAGGGAGGGAGAAAAGGAAGGAAGGAAGGAAGGAAGGAAGGAAGGAAGGAAGGAAGGAAGGAAGGAAGGAAGGAAGGAAGGAAGGAAGGAAGGGTCACTATTGTCTCAGGAAAATTACAGAGGAAACTAGAGACTTGAATGATGTGTTGCCATGGCAACAGCTGCCCGTGTGTTTCCAGCAACAGAATCTGTTATTGAAGCGAGCACAAATGTTAGTCTGTTGCCACCAGCCAGGGGTCAGTTTGCAAATGATGTCTCTCTTGAGGGCTAATCAATACGGACACTATCTTCCCAGATGGAGACCACAGCAATGGCAAGCCATGTGAAGCTGACACGTTATCTTTATTTCCCAGTCTAGTTGAAGCTCTGATGGCAGCACACCAGTCTTCTTCGTTTAGTGATATTTTATCGGTGAACTGTGAAGACTTTTGTTCCCACAGCTGACCCAAAATGTTCGACTGGGACGAAACCCAATGGATTGCTACTTTCAAGAGAAATCAGTCTTAAGTTTACAGTGAACGGCCATTGTTGGAGTGGTCAGCGGCAAACAGGGAGATGGGAAAGAATAGTGAACCCTGGAGGACCAAACGCATGTGATGGAAACAACTCTCTACACAAACACCTTAGCAGAGTCTGGCCTGCTGTCAGGAAACTGACACAAAGCTCCAGAGTCCTAATGATAATTACTGTCCCCCCATCACCCCCAAAGGCACAACCTGGACAGAATATGCTCTCACATCCCCTACAGGTCCTGGGGCATAAACATCTTTAGAACTCAAACCAAATTCTACATAACACTGACCAAATCCCTTAAAATTGGCCTTTAAACCTGACCCAGGGTAGATCCAGGTTTCAGTTTGGAGTAGCCTGATGCTTGTACAGTTTTGAGCGCTCTCTTTAGAAAAAGAATACAAGATTACAAATGTAAAATTAAGTACAAAAGTGAATATTTAAACAGAACAAGAAATCACACCAGACTAAATTTTGAAAAGATGAGAACCGTCCCAAATATCCCTAAATCTAAAACAATAATAATTTTTTTAAAAGAATAATTTTCATCTTATTTTTTCCTCAGAGTATAATGTTTCTGCCATCTCTAAGGGCTCAGCTCCTTACATGGGCTTTGGTGGAGGTCCGAGGTGACTGATAAATCAGGTTCTGCTACTCCAAAAATAGAATAATGGTTTTTATGTCAGAATTCTTCAAAGCCTGGAGAATGCATCTATTTAGGGAATGTCAGCTTGAGGATTAAATGCAAATCTTATTATTCAGTGTATTTATCTTTTTTTCTTTGCAGTGCACCATCTTTGCTCACTGCAACCTCTGTCTCCCAGGTTCAAGCTATTTTCATGCCTCAGCCTCCCAAATAGCTGGGACTACAGGCATATACCACCACACCTGGCTAATTTTTTGTATTTTTAGTAGGAATGGGGTTTCACTGTGTTAGCCAATTTGGTCTTGAACTCCTGTCCTCAAGTAATCCACCTGCCTTCGCCTCCCAAAATGCTGGGAATACAGGGGTGAGCCACCGTGCTCAGCCTCAGTTTATTTCCTACTCATAAATAACTCAGATTTGATTATTATATTACAGGTTTGCTGGAAGCACAAATCATATTCATGGTCACTGAAGCCAGATGTTTGATTACTCTTAACAATTAACAGTATTACTTATTAGGAAAGTAATGCTGTAAGAGTCAGCAAAATGGGGCCCAGCTTCCCAGGGCTTTGTCACCATCAGCATCTTGCCTTGCACTGCCCTCTTCCTGCCATCTGTGTCCAGCCTGAGCAAGAAAAGATCTGGTGCTCAGGGAACCCTTCACTGGGAAAAGTTACATAAGGACCGTATAGTAGAGGATAATATTGAAATTAGGCTATTTTTCTTAGCTGTGATGATGGTATTGCCATGTGATAATGCAAGTGAATATTATTATTTTTAGGTGAGGCATAGGGAATGTTTTGGGGTGGAATTTTCTATGTCTTCAATTTACTTTCAAAAAAACAATATAGCAAGTCCTCAAATAAGTCTCTTCATTCAATGTCGTTTTGTTCGACGTGAGTTTGTTATAATATTGACGAGAAAAAAAATCATTCCTAGAAATAGATTCCTGACCAGGGCCACTGTGTGAAGTTACACGCTCTCTTCACGTCTGCACGGTTTTTCTCCAGGTGCTCCAGTTTCCTCCCATGTCCCAAGGCTGTGCACATTTGGTTCCCTGGTGTGTCTACATGGTCACGGCGTGAGTGAGTGAGTGTGAGCTTGTGGGGGTGTGAGTGTACACTAACATGGGGCCGTGGCTGCTTCTCACCTTGAGCCCTGAGCTGCCAGGATGGGCTCTGGCCACCTATAAACTTAAACTGGAATAAGCGGGCAAATCATCTTACTAGTTTTCATTCATCTTTCTTTCTTTTTTTAAAATTCATCTTTCTTAAATATGTATATAGCTCACATTTATCTCAATGTTTAATACTATAAGTGTTTTGGGCTTTAGAAGTTTGGTGTTTTCGTTATAAGAAATAGGCCAAAGAAACTTTTGTAAAATTTGTTTTGTTATAAGTTGTTTCTCTGAAAGCTGAAATTTCCAAGGACTTATTGACAACTCTAAGTGAGGACTTACTGTATATGGAAAAAGAGATAGAGATGAGAGAGGATGAGAAAGAGCGGGGGGAGAGGGAGAGAGGTGGGGGAGACAGGCAAATATTTGATTTCAGTGAAAAATATATGGGTGTTAATTGTATCATTATTTCAACTTTTTTGAAAGCTTGAAGTTTTTCAAAATAAAATGTTGAGGGAAAATATATATTAAAAGACTGTTAGTCTCTGACCTCTGGTGACTCTAGAAATTTCTTTGGGTCCCTCTTTCTTTTTATTTTCTTGAGACAGAGTCTTGTTCTGTTGCCCAAGCTAGAGTACAGGGCACAGTCTCAGCTCACTGCACCCTCCACCTTCCGGATTCAAGCAATTCTCCTGCCCCAGCCTCTGGAGTAGTTGGGACTACAGGCGTGCACCACCAGGCCTGGCTAATTTTTGTATTTTTAGTACAGACAGGGTTTCACCATGTCAGGTTGGTTTTGAACTCTTGATCTCAGGTGATCCACCCGCCTCTACCTCCCAAAGTGCTGGGATTATAGGTGTGCACCACAGGGCCCAGCCGAGTCACTTTTACATTTTCTGCAGAACTGGAAGGCTAACAGTCATAAAGACCTCTGCACCAGACATGTGGTGGTCAGGTGTTAATTAGTTTAGGCCTTGTTCCTCTAAAACCTAGAGAGGGAGGACAGGCAGGGGACAGTGAGCTGTGGGTAGGACCTCAGGTGGGAGAGGGAGAGCCCAGGGTGACTGTTGCCTTGGCTCATGGGTCTCACAAGTGGATATGGGAAGTGGGTAGTTAAGCATAAAGTATTCTCCAAAGAAAACAAGGTATTTAGGAGATTAATATATTTCTCTTTTCTATATTTTGCTGCATCATTTATTATCACTTTGGACTGAGAACCAGGTCTGTTTCCCTTGTTTCAAAGAGCAACTTGTTACATCAAGGAGCAGGAACTAGCATCCTGGGAGTTTCCAATGGGAAAGACAAATTGTGTGTGTGTGTGTGTGTGTGTGTGCACGCGCATGCGCGTGCGTGCGTTTGTTAGGCATTTGAAACAAGTGCAGACTGCTACAGGTTCAGAGATGAAGTCATTGTTTCCTAATCTCTTGTTCCCGTTTAAACAAAAGGATTTTTTGTGGTCAAGTGTTTGGAGGCACTACATACTATATTACCTTCTTCAGATTCAAAGCCTATTTGTTCATTTAAAATTCTGGGAAGTCCCACAAAAAGGAAGCCTAGGTAAATGGTTTAGCCTAGGATTTTCCAAACTTACTAAGATACCTATATAACATTATGCCACAGGACACCCAGATCTACAGGCAACTAGTAGAGCTATTTTTAAGTAATTATAGGTTAACGTTTTCTAGTAAATTCCATTGCTATTAAATGACAGTCTATGAACAGTTACTTCCTCAGAAACAGGCTTTGTACACACTATTGTGTATAAGGTACAGGTAAGAATAGTCCAATTAAAGTTTAAGGAACCAATGTAACATGAACAGAAATCATCAATGAAAACAAAACATTTAAAAATTATAATATCAATCCATGGGAAAGTTTGCATTAGGGAAACACACTTGTACACATGTCAAGACATGTGTCTGTTTTAGAAGTTAAAGTTTACACTTGTTATTTTTGGATGCTAAATGTTTCTAATCTTCTTGGCATTAACCTGCTGGTTTCATTCACTTTTTTCTTTTCTGTTTTTTTGAGACAGGATTTCACTTTGTCATCCAGGCTGGATTACAGTGGTGCCATTGATCTCCCCAGGCACCACTAGTGCATAACAATTACTAGTTAAATCAGTATGTTAATTTATTAACTATGTATTTATTTTTAATATTAAAAATGTTGGCTAGGCATAGTGGCTCATGCCTGTAATCCTGGCACTTTGTGAGGTCAAGACAGGAGAGGACATGGTTTGAGGCCAGAAGTTCAGATATATACTTCTCCTTCTTATTAAGTTTATTACTATTTTCCAACATACAAATTGGGTTTTATGGCTGATGCAGTAGCTCACTCTTGTAATCCCAGCACTTTGGGAGGCTGAGGCAGGAGACTCACTTGAGCCCAGGAGTTTGGGACCAGCCTGCGCAACATAGTGAGACCTTGTCTCTACAAAACAAATACAAAAAGTAGCTGAGCATGGTGGCACATGCCTATAGTCCCAGCTACTCAGGAGGCTGAGGTGAGAGGATCACATAAGCCCCGGGAGTCAAGGCTGCAGTGAGCTGTGATTGCGCCACTGCACTCCAGCCTGGGCAACAGAGTGAGACCTGGTCTTAAAACAAAATGACAATTACTTTTGCACCAACTTAATATTTCTTTAACATAGCCATCAAGTCACCTAGTAATTCAGCATTTTTTTCCCCCCACTGAGTTAAGAGCTTTTTAACTATTAAAAAGTTTGCTTGACTGGGCATGGTGTGTTGGGGTCCGGCACATCTGCCGGGGGACTACCAACCTGCAGGAGTCCCCGAGACCGCCAACGTAGATGTCTCATTCAACCTGAGGGAGAGAGTGCGCGGAAGTGAAAGAAAATAGAAAAACGGAGTCTGGAGGGCTGGCTTAGGCTATGTCCAAGCAGCAATTTTATTTTTGCAATACGTTTCATTATTTACTTTTCTGAAGTCAAAGTTGTTTACACCAGATCAACATACTTAAGTTACAGTAAGCAAGTTACGCCCACTAAGTTACGCCCAGTAAGTAAGTTAAGTCCAGTAAGTAGGTTACACCCAATAGGTCAAGGTAAGTAAGTTACAGTCACGCCCTGTAAGCTATGGTAAGTTACAGTTACACCCAGTAAGTTACGGTAAGTAAGTTACCAAGTGTAAATACCTAATTTAATATTTTACAATGAAGGTAACAAGGGTCCAAAATGAACACAATCAAGCAATAAACCATAAGGAGCCGAAAGTGGTCACAATGCCTTGCACGTCCTCATATCCATAAAGTAATGTCTGTTAATTATTTTGAGTAACATATAGTTCCTCTCTCGGTTCCTGCTTTCCCTCAGCTTGACTCCTCCAACCAGGGATCTGTGTCTGGGCTCAAGCTCACCGTATGGTGAGGCCCATTTCCCAGGGGCCTCACGCGGGAGCGATCCCCACAGATTCCCTCAATGTTGGTTCATGCCTGTAATCCCAGCACTTTGGGAGGCTGAGGTGGGCAGATGACTTGAGGTCAGGAGCTCAAGACCAGCCTGGCCAATATGGTGAAACCCCATCTCTACTAAAAATACAAAAATTAGCAGGGTGTGGTTGTGGGCACCTGTAATCCCAGTTACTCAGGAGGCTGAGTGAGAGAATCACTTAAACCTGGGAGACAGAGGTTACAGTGAGCCAAGATCACACCACTGCACTCCAGCCTGGGTTACAGAGTGATGCTCTGTTTAAAAAAAAAAAGTTTTCTCATGTGTTCCTCACTGTCTAATAACTTTGAATAGAGCCTCATGATGAGAAAATGTTGGGGATCCTCTTCTTGACATTCAGAACTATCACACTCTGCTCTCACCCTGCCTTTCCCCTTTTTCTCCTGCTGTTCTACTCCATGAACCTCTTTTGCTGTGAAACTGGGCTTCTTGGCACCCTTAAAAACAGTGTTTCCTCCCTTCCTGCCTTTGCCAATTCTGCCTAGAGTACTCCAGGATTCTCTTCTGCCTGGACCACTCTGGACCACTCTTTCTCTTTGCCTTTTGCCCCATCTTCCTTTGCAGCTTATCAAATCCCTCATCTCTGTTCCCCTCCTCTGTAATATTATCCTGGACTACTCCATCCACGGGGACTTCTTCCTCTGACTCTTGGGATCTGTCAGGCAGCACCTGCGTAGACTTGTTCATGTTTTCCGTGTACTTGCATGATTCTACCATCTGCGTGTTGGTATTTTGAGGGTAGGGATTCTGCACTAGACAGCTTTGTTTCCATCATGTTACCTTGGACACAATAAGCGTTGATGTAATTGTTGATTGATTTAAAATAGATTTTTCTATTTTTAAAATAGGCAGAGAAGAAACTCTACTAATGTTTCTCAAAAGGCAACACCTACAAGAGCCTGCCTGGAATGACTGAAAGGACAAAGGAGGTTATTACATGTCTTAACTAAAAATTTCAAAGCAGCTCAAAGGAGTATTTATCAAATGAAAAGCAGCAATCTCTGAATATTGATTTAGTACATGTGTAATATAGCTATGTTGGAGGACAGGGGAAAGCATGTGTATATTGGGGTGGGGAACACAGGAAGAAAGCTAAATCCTCATTTTCCAAAATAGTAGGAAAGCAATATATACTTTCTAACGTGGAAAAAAGTTTAAAAAATTTTGCAGCATAAGCATATTTATATCCATGAAGGTATATAACAAAAGAATTCTTTTTTTTCTTTAATGGCCTCTGCAAAGGTCCTTACTTCTTTTCTCTTTGAGTCCCTTTTGGAGCACATCTCACTCTCTTGATTTTATTTATTTATTTATTCATTTTTTGAGACAGAGTCTCACTCTGTCACCCAGGCTGGAGTGCAGTGGCACCATCTCGGCTCACTGCAACCTCTGCCTCCCAGGTTTGAGTGATTCTCCTACCTCAGCCTCCTAAGCAGCTAGGACCACAGATGTGTGCCACCATTCCCGGCTAATTTTTGTATTTTTAGTAGAGATGGGGTTTCACCATGTTGGTCAGGCTAATCTCGAACTCCTGACATCAAGTAATCCACCAGCCTCAGCCTCCCAAAGCGCTGGGGTTACAGGCATCAGCCACCACCCCAGCCAACTCTCTTGATTTTAAGTGGACCCTCTAGATAGACTCATTTCCAATTCCAGGTCTCTTTATTTCCCCTTATTGTTATACTGCAGAGGTGCTGGTGGGAGGGGTATGAGCAAGACTGGAGAAAGGAAGTGTTAGTAATAGTCTGTGTGTGAAAGTGGGGTCCCCAGACAAGGACAGCAACTGTGGGGAGGGAGAGTGAGGCTGATTTAAAAGTCATTTAGGAGGGAGACTTTACAGAGCTATAAGGTAGCTATGGATGGTGAGGGAGTTGGAGGACCCAAAGATGAACCAGGTTTCCAGCAGAGGTGCTGGAGGGATTAAGAAGGAAGAAAAGGTTTAAAGAGGGGAAAAAATGTTAGTTCAGTTTTGAAGGTGTTGAAGTTTCAGTGCTGGGAAAAATGGAATAGGAGCTGTGTTATAGGCACTTTCATTTACCAGTGGGTTATGAAAGAGGGAAGAATAGGGACAGGAACCACATTTCAGCAGTAATAATGAATCCTGATAATCAGGAGAGACTGGGATTTCTGCTTCATGGTGGGACAGAGAAGAATATGTTTGACACTCCTGTGATCCACAGGAGCATCTTTTCTTTCTCCCCTGCCTGAATTTGATGGTAAATGAACAGTGTAGCCAAGCTATATTATCCTATAATCATTCCTTGAACAGGGTTGGGTGACAAGGGGCTAAGATTATCAGGAATGAGGAATGGGGTCATCAACCAGCTAAGCCACCTAGAGCAGTAGAGGTGCTATCTGAGGGTGAGGGTAGTCTAGAATTGGTAGTAGAGGAGGGAAATGGACCATTTCATGTGGCTTTGGGAGCAGCTGCAGAGGGAAATACTGTAACTTTGCCCCCTGACATTCTTGCAAGATTCTCCTAATGAAGGAACAAACCAGAAATCCAGGGCAGCTGTTCTCAAATAGGGTGAACTTCCTGTAGAAGCAGGTGCATTCCAGTGACATAAAGGGTGTGCAGGGACACATGCCATGGTGCTCTGCTCAGATTCCCACTGTAGAACCATGAAGTTCATTCTTTGGCTGCCAGAAGTACCGGCTGCTTTACAACTTACTGTGAGTTCTTCTAGAATTGTCCTCAGCCAGAGACTTGGCTCTCTAAATTTACGTCCCCCAGACTGCATCCAATGACCCACTGATGGTGGGGAACAATTGCTCAGCGTAGACAACTCTGTAGGGAGCTCTGAGCTCTTGCTGGTTGGGCTGAGGGTTCTGCTGTCAACTGCACAGCAGGTCAACTCCTCAGTAGGTCAACTCCTCCTGCAGCTCAATTCTGCTGCCTTCACTGCTCCAGAGTCGCGTGCTCCTGCATGTAAGTCTCTGCCTAAGAGTCAGTTTCCCAGGGAACCTAACCTAACACATTAGGGCAATGCAAATAAACTAAATCCTCCCCGTTCACAGGAGGAAGTCAGCAGATAATATCTAAGGGTGATAAAAATCAATATGTAAAGGTGTAAGCATATTCACTAGAGTTACACAGACAAGCACCAGAAGAACTGAAAATAGAAATGATGAAAAGAATATTGTCTCTGTAAAATGTGACTGCGGATTGATTAGGTGGGAGACTTGCTTTTCCTTCTGGATTTTCTGAACTACTGAAATTAATATCATATGCAAATAGTACTTTGACTCAAGTCTAATTTTAACATTAAAACAAGACTCTTGGAAACAACTAATGATAAAGAGGTAGTGAGGGAGGCAGAGAGAAGTAATAATGTTTGATCCAGAGGATGTGGCGTAGATTTCAGGTGCTGTTTCTGTGTCTGGGTATAGGTCACTTCCTCTTCCAGAGACTTAGTTTTCTCATCTGTCAAGCAGGAATAACAATGATATTAAATGAAAACCTCTCAATATCATTGTGAAGTGTAAATAAAATAATGAAAAGTGAAAATGCTTATTAAAGCTCTGAAGAGCTGTCCTACACAGGAGAATGAAATACATGTTTGAGGTACTGGCAATGTACAAAAACCACAAGAGTGGTTAATTCTGGCTGGGGATGAAAAAGGCCTCATGAAGGCAGGATCACGCGTGGTTGGCTTGAAGAAGAAAGGAAGAGTTTGGTAGGCAGAGAAGTAGAGGTGGTGGAGAGAAAAAAAAATTTTTAAGATGGTTCTACTCTGTTGCACAGTCTGCCGTGCAGTGGCACGATCTCGGCTCACGGCAACCTCTGCCTCTGGGTTCAAAAGATTCTCCTGCCTCAGCCTCCTGAATGGCTGGGATTACAGGCATGCGCCACCATGCCCAGCTAATTTTTGTATTTTTAGTAGAGACAGGCTTTCACTATGTTGGCCGGGATGGTCTCCAACTCCTGACCTCAGGTGATCTGCCTTTCTTGGCCTTCCAAAGTGCTGGGATTACAGGCATGAGCCTCGGTGCCAGGCCCAGTTTTTTTTTGTTTTTTTTTTTAAACATTGTCTTGCTCTATCGTGAAGGCTGGAAGGCAATGGTACCATCTCAGCCTCTGCCTCCTGGGGTCAAGCAGTCCTCCCACTTCAGCCTCCCATGTAGGTAGGACTACAGGCATGTGCCACCATGCCCAGCTAACTTTTGTATTTTTTTTGTGAGGGTGGGGTTTCACCACATTGGCCTGGCTGGTCTCAAACTCCCAGCTTCAAGTGATCTGCCCACCTCAGCCTCCCAAAATGCTGGGATTACAGGCATGAGCTACCATGGCCAGACAAAATATTTTATTTTATTTTTATTATTACAATTATGATTATTTTTTTGAGATGGAGTCTCACCCTGTCACCTAGGCTGGAGTGCGTTGGTGTAACCTCAGCTCACTATAACCTCCGCCTCCCGGTTCTAAAGATTCTCTTGCCTTAGCCTCCTGAGTAGCTGGGATTACAGGCATGCGCTACCACACCCAGCTAAGTTTTTGTATTTTTAATAGAGGCAGGGTTTCACCATGTTAGTCAGGCTGGTCTCAAACTCCTGACCTTAGGTGACCTGCCCGCCTCAGCCTCCCAAAGTGCTAGGATTATAGGTGTGAGTCAAAGCACCTGGCCACAATTTCTTAACAGTATCTTATATCCAGTTCATAATTAAATTTTTCTGATTGTCTCAAAATAAAGGATCCCCAATGAAGGGCCCACATTGAATTTGATTGTCCTTTTTAAAAAATAACTCATTTTCTTTCCCTGCCATTGATTTGTTAGAGAAATGAGGGCAGTTGTCCCATGGAATGTCCTATATTCTGGATTTGACTGATTGCTTTCTCATAGTGTCCTTTAACTTGTTCTCCTGAGGCAATTTCTTTGAACAGTTTCCACTTTTAGTTCTTTATGTGATTAGCTTGATATCTCCAAATGTGTTGTTACTTGATTTAGATACCAAGATGGATGCCTGCCTCCCTCCCATACATAATTTGATCACTAACCTCTAACCTCTGCTACTGTGCTGGTCCTTTCTGATTTCAGACAATGTGCTTTTTTTTTTTTTTTTTTTTAAGACAAGGTTTTACTCTTCCAGTCTGGAGTGCAGTGATGTGATCACAGCTCATTGCAGCCTCAGCCTTCCAGGCTCAGGTGATCCTTCTGCCTCAGCTTCCTGAGTAGCTGGAACTACAGGCATGCCCCAATACACCAGATTAATTTTTTAATTTTTTTCAGAGATGAGGTCTTGCTATGTTGCCCAAGCTGGTCTCAAACTCCTGGGTTCAACAGATCCTTCTGTCTCAGCCTCCCCAACTGCTGGGATTACAGGTATGAGCTACTGTGCCCGGCTGATTGCTGACAATATCTTTGAACCTCTATTTGCTGTTCCATTAACCAAGAGTTGAGGATGTTTATGCTGGGATGGTTCCCTTCACCTGTTGTTCCTTTTTTTTTTTTTTAAACTTTTACTTTTAATTGGCAAATAAAAATTGTACCTATTTACGGTGTACAATACGTTTTGATATATATATATGTCGCAGAATGGCGAAATCAAGCTAATTAACATAGGCATTACCTCAAATACTTACTTTTGTGTGGTAAGAACACTTAGAATCTACTCTCTTAGCAATTTTCCAAGTAAACAACACGTTATTAACTATAGTCACCATGTTTCACCATTGATCTTTTGAACTAATTCTGTCTAACAAAAATTTCATGTCCTTTGACCAACATCTTCCCAGTCTCCACTCCCACCTGCAGCCCCTGGTCCCCGCCATTCTACTTGCTGCTTCTACGAGATCAGTGTTTTTAGATTCAACATATGAGTGAGATCATGCAATATTTTCTGTGCCTGGTTTATTTTACATAACATGATGTTTTCAGATTCATCCATGTTGTCACAAATCACAGGATTTCCTTCTTTATTAAGACTCAACAGTATTCCATTACATGTGTAAAGCAAATGTTTTTTATCCATTCATCCACTGATGAACACGCAGGTCCATATCTTTAAATTTATTTTTTATTTTTAGGTTCATATCTTGACTACTGTGAAGATGTTGCAATGAACATGGGAATGCAGTTATCTCTTCAACATACTGATTTTATATCCTTAGGATACATACCCAGAAGTGGAATTGCTGGATCATATGGCAGTTCTATTTTTAATTGTTTGAGAAACCTACATACAGTTTTCTGTAATGGTTGTATAATATACACTCTCATCAACAATGTGCAGTGTTCCCTTTTCTACAGTTTCTTGCCAACTCTATCTTGTCTTTTTCATCATAGCCATTCTAACAGGTGTGAAATGATACCTCCCTGTGATTTTCATTTACATTTCCCTGTTCTTCTCTTTTACTTCTGCCAGGTGCACCTTTAATTGTAAGTCTTCCAGATGTATAACATACTCTTTTCTGTAATCACAATTTAGCCTTCTGTGGTTTGTCCATGAATTTATTTTAAAATGTAAAAAATAATAAATGAACATTTATGTGTTATGACTTTCCAGATTTAGTTCACTGTATAACCAAAAACTACCCTTTGCTTTCCACTTTACAGGGTCAGTGTTAGAACTCCTCTGCCAGTCAAAGAATGTTTCCAGTTTCACATTAAAATATAGCCTTCCTTTTTTTTTTTTTGAGACAAGGTGTTGCTCTGTTGTGTAAGCTGAAGTGCAGTGGCATGATCACGGCTCACTGCAGCCTCAACCTCTGTGGCCCAAGTGATCCTGTAATCTCAGCCTTCCAAGTAGCTGGGACCACAGCTGTGCACCACCACAACTGGCGAATTTTTTAAAAATAGTTTTTTGTTAGAGATAGGGTCTGCCTATGTTGCCCAGACTGGTTTTTAATTACTGGGCTTGAGATCCTCCTGCCTTGGCCTCCCAGAGTGCTGGGATTATAAGGATGAGTCACCACACCCACCCTAGATCCTCCTCTTTTAATACTCCACCAATTGCCCAAAATCATCCCACATTTTAACTAGTTTCCTATTTGATTCATGTCAGGAATAGTATTTAAGACTGTAGTTTTAATTGACCATTCATGCCTCAGCCCATTCACAGGGAATAATTTTCTGTTTTTCAAATAATGATAGAAGAAAGTAGCTGGTATTTTCAAAGAACTAAAAATAGTCTCCTATGAATGGGAAATGAGACTGGAACAGTCAACTCAAGCACATAATAAAATGTCTTAACTATCATGCCAAGAGATTCGGACTTTGTGGGTCCTAGGAGACTCTTGAAGGTTTTTAAGGAATTCAAGGTACTTCAGCTAAACCTTCTTGGAAATAATCCACCAAAGAGGGTGGCCTGCCAGGGCAAGGGAATGCCAGCAGTTAGCGGCTGAGGGAAGTACCACTAATTGCCCCCATAGTGCTAACCACATCGGGGAGCTGTGTGGTCAGAAGACCCCATGGAGCTTCCAAAGAATCCATCAATAGCCCTGTGAGAGAGCTGTATTGGAACCCCTGAAGCTCAGGCCTGGACTGTAGGGAAGAACCCTTGATCAACATTATCATCCTCCAAGACTGCACATGAATCATAATTTATTTAATTTTATTTCAATTGATGGGTATTGGAGTACTTCCAATTCTATTTTTTTTTTTTTTTGCTGTAATAAACAACTTTGTAATGACAATTGTTTTATTTATATCTTTGCATTCTCGCCTATTTTCTTCCCTTTGGGAGAGTTTTATAACTTACGAACTGCCAGGTAATGCATGTGTAATCTATCTTTCCTTCCTTCTTTCCTCCTTTTCTCTCTTTCTCTTTCCTTTTTAAACTAGTGTACTTTATGTCTTGGAGCAGTTTTAACTTACAGAAAAATTAAGCAGAAAGTACAGAGAGCTCTCACATACAGCCCCCTACAACATATTTTCACCTATTATTAACATTTGAGATTGGCATGATACATTTGTCATTACAATAGATTAGTGAATATTGACATTATTAACTAAAGTCCACAGTTTACATTAGGGTTCACTCTTTGCATTACAGCTCTATGAATTTTGGATATGTGTAATGTCATGTATTCACCATTTTAGTATCATACAGAATAGTTTCTCTGCCTTAAAAATTCCTCTGCACTTCACCTATTCATCCCTCCCTCCCCCAGATGTATTTACATTTTAAGGCTTTTGAGGTCTACAGTCAAATTGCTTTCAAAATGTTTGTATCCAAATGCCAGCAGCGTGTGTGAGAATTTGTTTTAACATATCATCAATAACACTGGGCATTATTATTTTTAATGTTAGGAAAACTGATATTTCATTCATATTAGGACAAATGTAAATAAGATATAATTTTGTTGGAACTCTACAATGAGTTCATGGCATCATTACAGTAAGAGGGATTTGTTAGAGACCAGCTTAAGCAAATAATGAGATTTATTGCCTCAGGCATCTGGGTGCTGGCCTCAGGGTTGATCCATTCAAGAATTCAAACGATGTCAGAGAAGTGATGTGCCTCATTCCTCTTCTATTGCAGATATTTTTTCTAAGGAGGGAGACATGGTTACAATTGCAGGTAGCTCTAGGCTTATATCATCTTAGCTAAGGAGGTCTAGAGGAAAGAGACTGTTGTCTCTGATTTAATCCTACATTAGTCAGAGCTCATTTAAGTGCTGTGATAGAAACTCAATTTTAGCTGGCTTAAGCCAAAAGAAAAAAAAAGTCAATGTAACTCATGCAACTGAAATTCTAGTTGAGAGTTTTTCTTTCAGGAACAGGGGCTCAAACAATATAATCAAGACTTGCTTTTTATCTTTTGCCCTGCTTTCCTCTTTGTTGGCTTCATTCTGAGGCAGGCTTTCTCTCTCTGCCTTTTGGCAAAATGATTTCTGGTAGCTCCAGGCTTAAACGGCTCAGCAGTCTCATGGGTCTCAAAGGGAATACCTCATTTCTAATGGGTCCAACAAAGGTTCTGAGGAAGACTTTGGTTGGCCTGGCTTCCAAATCGTGTCCATCGCTGCCACTCATTGTAGCAGCAGAGGGATGCAATAATCTGATGAGTTGGGAGTTGGGATTGGGTCATGTGCCACCCCTGCACAAGGGCAATGGCAGGCATTAGCACCCCTAAAATCACAAGGATTAATGGGGGAGAAAGAGGGCTTGTAAAAGACAAAAAAAGGAGAGTAGATACTGAGCCAGGAAAAGAAAAAATGTGTATTACAAGAATCATCTGCCCTCCCACAACCACACGTTTGGAGTGTGGAAGAAAGAAGTTTCCTATCAAAGTGGGGAGAAGGAATAATGAATGCATAGATAAAAGCAATCCATGTCTACCACATAATTGTTTTATCTCACATTCATTCATAAACATTATTTCAGATATTTGTTGACTGTTTGTATTTGGGCTTTTATGAATTTTCTGTCCATTTTGCTATTAGGACAGTGCTTTTTTTTACTTGCAAGAGTTTCTAACATTTTAACCTTGATCTTAATTCTTTTCAATTATACATGCTGGGAATATTTTTTTTTCAGTTTGTCATTTGTTTCAAAACTTTGTGATTTGCTTTTTTACTCAAGATTACTGTTTTAAATTGCACATAGATCCATGAATGGGTATTATGCTTTCATTGATCCTAATTCTAAACACGAAATACTTTTATGGCTTAGTTATTACTCTGATTTAACTTCTGTGGCCCAGTTTTCTCATCTGTAAAATGGGCCACAGTTTTTCTTCCTATTCTCCTAACATATTTATGACTGTGAAATAAAATTTACTTATTTCAAAGTATAGAGCTCAAGATAGTGAATAGGAAATTAAAATTAGAGAATAGTGCTCTGAGTATTAAATACCAGAGGATCACTGGCGGTATCCCACAGGGAGCACCCTGAGTGATTCATATGCAGCTTGATGTTACTCTGCTGCCAAATAGAGCAGAATAAACCCCTTTCCCACCCATTGCCCTAGCCAGCCAGGGCATGCAGCAGGCAGAGGAAATGCCTGCAGCTACAGAGAATACAGACGCCAGTCAGAGCCTGCAGGTTATTGAGAATGCTACAAGGCTAAGCTAAGCAGACCAAAGCCAGCCCCAGGTTGAACAAGAAAGCAGGCAGCCAGTGTTTTTCTGAGTGTAACTGTGGGCACTACTTCCATTGGCGATAAAGACTTGGTACTTAAAATGAACTTTGAGCAGTTCCAAATGTACAGATTAAGAACAGCTGGCATGTAGAATAAGGATTCTGATGAGAGATATATACAAGGTACTCTGGTGTGGGACAGGAGTACCTTGATGCATGGATAAAGATCAGAAGTCTTGGAGAACAGAATCAAGATAGGATGAGAAAAGAAAGTATTCCTTTGATTATAATGACTAAGTGTTCATAAATTTCTTCATGAAGAAGGGAAAATTATCAGAGCCTCCCACTATGTACCTTTGATATTATAGTATATTATATATTTATTTAAAAATTGGTATGTAGTAAAATGGATATACCATAAAAGGGCAAGCTTAGTCATGTAGCTCACGTCCTTTTGTAACCTTTGTAAAGAACTTTTCCAGCTTTTGTTAAGTAGACATTTTTGAAGTAGTTAGATTTTACCAAACTGCTAGTTACAGGACTTTGGAGCCTGGGTGATAAACCAAAGAAAGCTATTGTTTTAGTCTGAGTATGCTACACTTCATGAAAATTATTTTGAGAATGGAAAAGTATTGCATAAAAGCCATTTGTCACATTCCCTTAGATCAGCAATTCTCAACCCTGGCTAAACATTAGAACTACCGGAGAAGCTTTTTAACGATTGCTGATGGCTGGCCCAACACCATGTTAATTGCATTAAAATTTGTAGACTTTGGAAGAACACTCCCCAGGTGAACATAACGTGCATCTAGACAAAAGGGGCTGGTAGGCATTGCACAAAAAGTGGGGTCTATTCAGGTACTCGAGGCTAACTGCGCATGGTGTAACGTTGTTACAAGCTGAGGCATGGGTATAATAATTCAAGTATTCCCTTCCAAGCCTACACAATTGTTAGCAGACTAGTGGTCTCTGGAAGACATTTTTGGGGAAATATTCAGATTTTTTTGAATACTATTTTGTTGAAAACGATTCATGACATTCCCCTTCAGGAAAACTTCTGATTTGCAGTATGGGACATAGAGCCAGAGCGCTCTTTCCTGGCTTCCCACTCAGGTTCCTGTGCTCAGAACAGGAACCAGAGTCCACGGTGGCTTACGCATTCTGCCTGGCATGACCCTTCTCCTTGCCTGGACTGAAAGCCATATTTAATGCCACCGTCACACATTTTATTTTATTATTATTATTTTTGAGACAGAGTCTTGCTCTGTCACAAGGTGCCAGGCTAGAGTGCAGTGGCGGGATCTCGGCTCACTGCAACCTTCGCCTCCCGTGTTCAAGCAATTCTACTGCCTCAGCCTCCCTAGCAGCTGGGACTACAGGTGCGCGCCACCAGTGGGTCCAGCTAATTTTGTATTTTTTAGTAGAGAGGGGCTTTCACCATGTTGGCCAGGATGGTTTCTCTTGACCTTGTGATCCGCCCGCCTCGGCCTTCCTGGGATTATAGGCATGAGGCACCGCGCCGGACCCATCCCACATTTTATAATGCAGCAGCCACACTGGGCTTCTGTCAGTTTCTCCTACTTGGGAAACTCAAGCTTTCTGCCTGCTATTCCCTCTGGTTGGATTAAGTTCTCCCACCTTTCTTCTTGATTTCCTCTTATCCATTCTTCAGTGATCACTTCCCCAGAGACCTTCCCAGACAACGTCTCTAAGCCCTAACCTGCCCCCATCTCTAAATTTTTAAAAATTATTTGTTTATTTTTGAGACATGTTCTTGTTCTATTGCCCAGGCTGGCGTACAGTGGCAGGATCACAGCTTTCCTCCCTGGCTCAAGCGATTCTCCCACTTCAGACTTTCAAGTAGCTGGGACTACAGGTGCAGCCTCCTGAGTAGCTAGGGCTACAGCCAGACCACCATGTCTGGCTAATTTTTGTATTTTTTGTAGAGAAGGGTTTTGCCATGTTGCCTAGGCTGGTCTCGAACTCCTAAGCTCAAGTCTTCCTGCCTCAGGCCTCCAAAGTGCTGGAATTACAGGTGTGAGCCATCGCGCCTGGACCCCCTTACTAAATCAGACATCACCTTCTCCCCAGCACCTCCACATGGCACACACTAGGTATTCAGTCATCTGTTGAATGAGTGAATGAAAGACTGTTGAAGGCAGTGTGGCAGAGTGGAAAGAACATTGAATTTTATCACAAAAGGCCAGATTCTAGTTGGGGTTCAATCCCTTAAATGGTCTAAGACTATTCCTTTTCTTTAAAATATAGTACCTGCCCTACTTTGTTCATAGGGTTCCTGTAAATATCAAATGGGACTTGGTATACAAAAGTGTGATGGTAATCATAAAATGCCACTGCAAATATAAGTTAATATACTATTCATGGACTCAAAAGGAAATCACATATAGTCAATCAGCAAAATGTGTTTGAAGTGCTGGATTATTGACAATTTATTGCATTCATCATTATCAACCTTTTAAAGATAAGATTTTGTTTATTTAATTTTGAAATTATTATTTTATTTATAGAGATGGGTCTTGCTATGTTGTCCAGGCTGGCCTCAAGTGATCCTCCTGCCTTGGCCTCCCAAAGCACTGAGATTACAGGTGTGAACCACTGTTCCCACACAAATATAAGATTTTATAATTAAGGGTGAAAAGTAAATAATTCTAAGTGAAATAGTTTTATGCTGCAAAAAGTTTTCTATATCCAGGTTAAAACCATCTTATTTACTTAACAAGAGATCTCTGAGACATATAGTCTTTAAGAAAAGCTAATTTTAAAGGAGGAAGTAGATGGTATACTGTGAACATAATGTCTCATATAACGGGAGTTTAACCAACACTTACCAAATTTTCTTGTAAGTTTGCTTTTCTTATAACATTCATATCTAACAGTAATTCATGGTAAAGATACTTTCATATTTAAGTCATCTGTTGAGTGAAGGGTCCTAACAGCAATTAAACTGCTTGTCATTTAGGGGTTCAGAATGTACCTAAAAGTGTTTTAGAAGTGTGTCACTGAAATGAGAGACAATTTAGGTTGCACTAACATTCCTGAAGAGTGAAAGAGTAACCCTACCCAAGGAAACTGCCTTGCCTTGGATTGCTGGTAGGTGGCAGCAACAGACCAGAAATTATGGTTTGTTACACTAGCATGCTGGAAGTGTTCTTTTTTTTTCTCTGGCCATAAGTATCTCGAAGCACACACAGCAATCCAGAAGTGCTTACAGGTTAATACCCTGAGGGACGACCCCACCCCTGTGAAAGATGGGGCCAGTGGTTAAATACTACCCTCCATAGCTTCTGCACTCCTCAGAGAATAATCCTGAGATTTGTTCTGAGCAGGCTCTCAAGTGGTCCCCTTCTTAGTCCGCTGAGGGCTCCTATAATGAAATGCCATAGATTGGGTGGCTTCTAACATTTCTCATGGTACTCAGAAGCCCAAGATCAAGGAAGTGTTATTTTTAATGTTATTCTTTCAATTTTTCTTCTGAAATAAAATAATAGAGCTGCAAATCAAGTAGAAGTAAAAATAAATAAGCAGGATGTGACTAATTTGCAGAAAAGAGGCACCTAAGCCTTTATTTATTCTATAATCTTTCAACAACAATTTACTTTTCAACAACTCTAGGCTTGGTTTCATTACTATTCTTAGCTTGTTTTTTTTTCTGTTACAATCATTATTTCTTCTCTTTGTAAGTACCGAAAATTTTAATGCTCCTCTATTGACAGAAGGGGCGGCATATCTGAGCTATTGTTCTGCCTAACCTTTGTTCTATTTCTATTGTGAAGATTTTGTCCCAGACATTGCATTGGTCAAAGTTCAGTTACTGAAAAATAATCCATTCTAGACAGTTGGAACAGAAATTGTGTAACATCAGGCATTAAATGGCTTATGAAAATGTTGGAAGGTCTAATGAAAGACACTGTTAGTCACTTACTCTCAATCTGAGCTTCGTATCACAAGCATCTGGGTTGCTTTTTTAGAATGTCAGTTCAGGAATCCACTGCTGACATATCGAATCAAGACCTTTGGTCATGTATATACATAGCACTAATAAACTCCCCTGACAATTCAAATGTCGAAATCGGAGTTGAGATCCATCCACCTTGAAGCTGAAGTTTTAGGATGGACTTTCACTGAAGAACTGGGCCATCAAGGGATCTACTGATTCTGCAATAGGAAACCATGTGCTGAACTGGGAAGTTGTTGCTATAGCTGCTGGATTCAAAACAATGCATCCCCTGCCATCATCAGAAGCTGCCATGGTCTGGAAACTGCAACATCCAAAAAGCTGCCACTCCCGGACCCGCCACACTTGCTGTGATATTAATTAGTACAACAAATGTCCTGTGCCCCACCTCTTGGTGCCCCAGAAGCCAGTGAACAGTTGACAATGCCACAGAAAAACTAAACTCCTCCATGACTATGCTTATCACAGAACCAGCAGCAGATGGTCTCCACCTGACTTACACCCTCCTCCTACATCTACAGTGGTAATTCTGCTGGTGGAAACTCGATCACGTGAGGAATCTTAATTGCAAGAATATCTAGGGGTTGTAGCTTTAAGCTTTCCAGCCCTATAGAAACAGGAAATCCAGCTAGAAAGAGATTGCAATGGATGTGTATACCAATCCACTGTTGCATCAAGGACATCATGAAGTATATGAGTTATTTTAGAGACACGGAGACCCTTGTTGTCACACTAGCTCAGACCTGAGGGCAAACCTGATTCAAGCCTTTTAGGGACTAAGTGTATGTGAACTAAGAAGTAATCAGGACCAATCTCTCCCCTGGATAGGCTCCTGGCTCCTATAAGAAAAGTTAAACCTGATCCCTGCTGAAGACCATGCCTGGGGGATATTAGGAAGGGAGGGGTCTGTGTTGCCTACGTTCTGTATGAGCTGGTGCCTGGCCCTTTCTCCCCTACCCTATCTTGGTGCTCTAGCTCAGAGTCTGGGCACACTGTGCAAAATCTGACTTTGCCATTTGTTGCCTCCTTGGTGTGTCCAAGCAGTGGTATCTGTGATGAGTCCCTCCTTGTCTAATTTTAACTTTACCTTTTTCCTCATTTAATACCTTCAGATGCATATTTCCTGTTTTCTAAAGGACTCAGTGCTAATTTTAATGGTAGTTTCCTATACTTTTCCTTACTTCTAGATATGTTCTTAGGCATTTTATATTATTTCCTCCTCTGGAAATGAACTATTTCTATAACACATTCTCTACATTAATAAAGGTTTTAGTATATTTGATTATCTACCTGTTCTTCTTTATGCCAGTTAAGATCTGCTTTAGTGCTTTGAAAGTAAGAGATCGAGACCATCCTGGTCAACATGGTGAAACCCCGTCTCTACTAAAAATACAAAAAATTAGCTGGGCATGGTGGCACATGCCTGTAATCCCAACTACTCAGGAGGCTGAGGCAGGAGAATTGCCTGAACCCAGGAGGCGGAGGTTGCGGTGAGCCGAGATCGCGCCATTGCACTCCAGACTGGGTAACAAGAGCGAAACTCTGTCTCAAAAAAAAAAAAAAAAGAAAAGAAAGTAGACCGTGAGGTCCTATCTTTGCCTGAGCATGACTTCAGAGTTGCCTAGAAATTTAAGTTATATGCCCACAATTCACAATTGCAAAAATATGGAACCAGCCCAAATGCCCATCAATCAATGAGTAGATTTAAAAAATGTGGTGTGTGGTTATATATATATTCCATGGTGCGTGTGTGTGTGTGTGTGTGTGTGTGTGTGTGTGTATACACACACCATGGAATACTACTCAGCCATAAAAAGAAATGAAATGATGGCATTCACAGCAACCTGGATGGAACTGGAAACTATCATTCTAAGTGAAGTAAATCAGGAATGGAAGACCAAACGTATGTTCTCACCTGTAAGTGGAAGCTAAACTATGAGGATGCAAGGGCATAAAAATGATGCAATGGACTTTGGAAACTCTGGAGACTCTTGGCAAAGAGTGTGAGGGGGTGAGGGATAAAAAACTACATACTGGGACAGCATGCTTGAGGGATGGGTGTACCAAAATCTCAGAAATCACTGCTAAAGAACTTATTCATGTAACCAAACACCACCTGTTCCCCCAAAACCTACTGAAATAAAACACAAATTTAAAAGTAAAAAAAAAATGCCCACATATTGAAATAATCTACTCATGCACTCCGTTGAGAAATTATTTTAAAATATTATTAAAACATATAATAGGATATTAAAATAAACTTTTAGAAAGTAAAATTTTAATTTTATGACAATTACTGATGTTAACAAATTACTGTGAATATAGTACAGGGTTTCCATATGCCCCAAATCCAGCTACCATATTATTAATAGCTTCATATTAATAAATAGTATTTTGTACCATCATTAGTGATAAATGGTATATTTGTTGCAATTAATGAACCAATATCGATACCTCGTTATTAACTAAAGCTTATACTTTATTCAGATGTCCTCAGTTTTTACCTAAAGTTCTTTTTCTGTCCTGCAATCCCATCAAGGATACCAATGTTGCATCCGGTCATCAGGTCTCCTTAGGTGCCTTGCAGATGCTCCTCAGGCTTTCTCTGTTTCTGGTGACCTTGACACTTTTGAGGATTACTACTCAGGCATTTTGTAGAATAAAAAGAAATTCTCTTCCATTTTTAATTTTATTTTTAAACTTCACATAAGCATTTTAAACATACACAAAATTAGAGAATAATATAATTAATCCCCATCTACCTAAGACCCAACTTCAAAACTATCATAATTTCCAGGTTTATTCTATCTAAAAAGTGTCCTGCCTGCCCCCAACCCCTGAGGATTTTAAATCAAGCCCAAAATATTATATCATAGCACCCTTATATATTTCGGTACATGCTTCTAAAAGATAAGGCCTTTAAAAATATACCCACAATGCCATTATCACAGTGACAAAGTTAATGATGATTCTGTGATGTTTAATAGTCAGCCTATGTTCAAAGTTCCCCAATGGTCTAAAAAAATGTCTTGTTCAAGTTTACGTCCTCAAATCAGGGTCCAAACAAGGTTTATGTATTGAATTCTGTTGATTTGAAGAACGGGACTGAGACCTGAGACTGAACCACAAACCATAGTTATAGCTACATGTTGAGATGAGGTGCTAAACTCCTTGTGCTGTGTTGTGTTGTATTGTGCAAAAGGGGCATTTAAAAAGTTTTTTAAGATTTTTAGTCCAACACCCACCTCAGGCTCCAGAGCATTTCTTTGGGGAAAGGCACTGGGGAACTGTGGCTTTTTCCTCCCACCATGAGAGAGAGAAGCAAGGTGTCTCCCCCTCACCCCAAGCCCAGTAAGACAATCTTTAAGAAAACCTTTCTGAGAACTCAGTGTTTACCCCTTAGAGCTAGAATAAACAGGTTGATCCATACCTGAAGAAAAGAAAGAGGAAAGGGTATGGCTGGAGGTGTCTGAAAAATGACTGCCAAGCAGAGCAGAGAGGTGGTTGAGTTCAGAGCAATCTGTGACTTCTATTACTGGTAGGGCAGAGATATGAGTCTCCACAACTAGATGTGCTGGAAGGGAGGGATGTGGTCCTGTAGTCAGTTTAAAATGGATCCCACCCAGATGGCCTTCTTGCTGGGGGCTAGTCTCTTTCAGCAGAAAGAGGTTGGAGGTTTAGCATTTAATACAGAAGCTGGGATGGGGCATTTAATACAAGCTGGGATGAGGCTGCAGAAAACTTGAATTGTCTAACAAGGGAGCAGCAGTCAGGAATTCTTAGTGGGGTGAAGCTCTGAGTCCCCACAAAAAGATTTTGTAAATTAATTATTTACAAAATAATTAATCAGCTTTCAACATTCACCAATCCCAAAGAGCCCAGATGGATCTCAAAAGTACTTGTTTCTTTCCATTTTCAGCCAGGTAGGGGGTAACTAAGGCAAGTGGAAAGACCAACCATGCCCTCTTCTCACCTCAGCATACTCAGCACCAAGCTGGGAGAGGGAAGAAGCTTTAATGTTCCATATCCTTTAGACTTTTTAATAGTGAAATGGATTGTGACAAAGAAAAATTGGTTCAAACCTGGGACAGAATCTTCTTCTGGAAAGAATTATTCTTTGCTGATAGAATGCTTAAGCAATTTTCTGATATCTTGTAATAAAATTAAAGCCTCTTCTGGGAAACCAGCTACTTACTCAGTTGACCAACAGTCTGCTGTCTAATAATTTTGAATCCAGTTTAGGAATAATTAAGCATTTATTTTTACCTGTAAATTATTCCTTCCACAGTGATTGACAAATGGCTTATTTGGGCCTCTTCCCTTGTGGAAATTAACAATTTGTATCCTGTTGGGTCCTGCACTTTCAACATAATGATTACAAAAATATTTCAGGGACAGAAATATGTTGATGGATAAAGTAATTTTGCTTGTCCTTGGAATCAATCATATTTTATTATTAAATTTCTGACAAATAACCCTAGCAATCCCTTTCAAATGTCCCTATGTGGTGATGAATTCAAGAGTCACAGGTAGTACCTCCTCAGTTCAAATATCATTTGGACACAGAGACTGTGTTATCTATCCTTATTTCACAGGTTCTGGTGCCTGGTCATCTTTTACAGTCATATTATATAAGCAGAATTTTCCTTTTCTATGTATTACTTTGAACATGATTCTAGATCTCAAACAAATTGTCTTAAAGGATTTGAAGAAGGGAATCCTTTCTTTGACAGGTTTTAATTTCAACAGTAGTAACACAAAGCCTAGTTATTCCAAAGCTGTTGCTCAGGTTACAAAACCAAAGCTTTTCATATAATTCAATCATGCATTGTATGAGAAGGACCTGCATACATTTGTTTATATAAAAAGCCAAATAATCATACTAATCAGTTAGTAGTAATATATTTAAATTGGCACAGCCCTTTGAAAAACAGTTTGGCAATATATATCAAGAACAATTACATGCTTATACCCTTGATTTGATATTCTAACTTCAATTAAAAATATGTGGGAAGGAAGCTACATGCATAAATATTTTCTTTACAATATTTTTTATGGTAGTGAAACGTGAGAAACAGCCTGAATGTGAACATGGACTCAGTAGGTAAATGTGTGGTTTACCCACCTAGTATGATTTATTAAAATATTCATTGGAAAGACTACAACATGGAAAAGAAGAATAAAAGTTGAATTCATATTATTATTACTTAAAACATATATTAGAAACATTTGCTTAAATCTTCTAAAGACTTAGACTCACATATTATTGGCAATCCATGCTGAAATGGTGCATAAAAATTTCCGTATGCTAATGTTAGACTGTTGGCAGACACAGCAAATTGTTCAGCTAAGCAAATGGCAATTGTTGCTATAGCACTTCTAAAATTCAAATAAACATACCTAATAATTGGCAGGGGTACTCTTGGGTAAATATAGAGAAAAGTCAAAGATTGATTAAGAAAAGGAAAATGTCAACCTTCCCAGTCAGTGACTGTTTAGAAGATACAGTATAGCTATCCATTGTTATCTGCAGGGTATTGGTTCCAGGACTCCCCTTGGATATCAAAATCCTGGTATGTTCAAGATCCTGATAGAAACATACATATGCCTATTGTCCTGTATACTTTAAGTCCTCTCTTAGATTACTTATAATACCTAATGCAATGTAAATGCTATTACACTGTATTGTTCAGGGAATAATGACAAGCAAAAAAGTCTGCACTTATTCAGTAATGATGCTTTTTTTTTTTTTTTTTTTTTTTTGAGGCAGGGTCTTGCTCTATTGCCCAGGCTGCAACCTCCGTCTCGTGGGCTCAAAGAATCTTCCTCCCACCTCAGCCTCCCAGGTAGCTGGGACTACAGGCACAGGCCAGCACACCTGGCTAATTTTTGTATTTTTTATAGAGGTGGGACTTCACTGTATTGGTCTATGCTGGTCTATAGCTCCTGGCCTCAGGCAATTCACCAGCCTCGGCTTCCCAACATGCTGGGATTAGAGGTGTGAGCCACCATGCTGGCCAATATGCTTTAAAAAGATGTATCTATCTATATCTGGATGTTTGAGGTTGGTTGAATCTATGAACACAGAACCCACTAGTACGGTGACTGTACTAGTGGGGAAGACACACTAAATAACTAGGATAAAATCTGGTAACCACTCACAGAGGTGACTGAGCAGGATAGAAAATTTTGGAGAAGGGGGAGGCATTCCAGATAGAGCGGACGCAAGAGAAGAGGTTCTTTGTTTTAAACCTCTTTATTGAGAGAGCAGAATAACCAAGAGTGTCTTGACTATAGTTTAAATGCAGGATTTGCAGAAGCAGGTAGTGGAGGCTGAAGACCTTAGGTTCTATTTTGAATATATTAAGAAGAATGACCTAAAATTTATGTTGAATCTAGAGTCTTCATGGAGTAAACTGGGAGATGGAAGAGATAACTTGTGAAATCTCTGCAGTAAACCAAGACCTTCATTACATAAATTAACTGCATCAGCATCTCCAGAATACATTTTACTTTAAAAACGATTTAACTGTGACATGGTGAAAGCCCATAAAACTGCGTACCTCAACCATACCTCGGCTTTCTGTTGAAACTGCTCTCTGTAACCCCAAATGTGACAGGCAAGCAGTTCAAACCCACGCCATCTTGGCCCCCGAGATTTGTAATAAGTAACTAAGGTCTGTAATTTCCACCCATATCCAGACAATGTGTAAACTAACGCTTGACTTCTGTAAACCACTTAAGTAACAATCAGAATATCCAAAGTCCCCTGGCCCTCGGAATGTCCGGAGCCCCTCACCCTCATCTCCTCCTAGGAGGTGATTTATGGAATCCACTGGACCTCAGAATGTCTGAAGCCCCTCACCCCCACCCCTCACCCTCACCCATGAGGTGGTTTACGGGCATAAAAGCTCTTGACACCCTCCTGTCGGGGCCACAGGTTGGAGAGACGTGAGTCCTTCGGGGCCGCCGGCAATAAAGACCCTGCAATTTGGCATACTTTTGTCTTGGTGTTGACTTTCTATGTTTGCTCCAGTACAACATAACCACATTCTAACCAAGTTTTAGATGATTTTTGGTGTTCCCTAATAGAACTGGCACAGTATATTGAATCAGATTGCAGTGGATTATTTTAACTGTGTGGCTAGATGCGGAGAAATATGTAAAGGTATTGAGGCCAACAAATAAATGGAGGAAATCCAAATTCTCACAAGTAAACAGATTTGGAATTCTAGAAGGTGGCAGAGTATCAATAGCTGTATCCAGATCCTTTGGAGTGGTGGATTGTTTTATAATAAAAAAATTTTTTTTTTGAGACAGAGTCTTGATCTTTCACCAGGCGCCAGGCTGGAGTGCAGCGGCGCAATCTTGGCTTACTGTAACCTCTGCCTCCCGGCTTCAAGCAATTCTCCTGACTCAGCCTCCTGAGTAGCTGGGACTATAGGTGCCTGCCACCTTGCCCAGCTAATTTTTGTATTTTAGTAGAGAAGGGGTTTCACTATGTTGGCCAGGCTGGTCTCAATCTCTTGACCTCATGATCCATCCGCCTCGCCTCCCGAAGAGCTGGGATTACAGGTGTGAGCCACCACGCCTAGCCAATAATAAAACTTTTTAATAGCTTACCAGGAAATAAAATTCAGCCTTAACCTTCTAGACAATTGGGATGTTGATAAATAATCAAGACCATTAAAAAAAAAAAAAAAGGCCAGGAGCAGTGGTTCACACCTGTAATCCCAGCACTTTGTGAGGCCGAGGCAGGTGGATCACCTGAGGTCAGAAGTTTGAGACCAGCCTGGACAACATGGTGAAACGCTGTCTCTATTAAAAATACAAAAATTAGCTGGGCATGGTGGGCACACCTGTAATCCCAGCTACTTGGGAGACTGAGGCAGGAGAAATCTCTTGAACCCGGGAGGTGGAGGCTGCAGTGAGCCAAGATCGCGCCATTGCACTCCAGTCTGGGCGTCAAGAGTGAAACTGTCTCAAAACAACAACAAAAAAACACACACACAAAAACCAAACTGTATGACTGAACAGCAGACAAGATGACTACAGTGTTTTTCTTTTTTCTGTTTCCACTAGCATAAAAGACTTCATATTTTTAAAAAGTTTCTTATCCCAGAAAATATCACAATACATTTAGAATATGAGTTCAGGCCCGACTCCTTCCTGAAGCTACAGAAGAGCTCAAGATGCAGACATCTTAAAAGCTGGCCCAGATTTCTGGCTTTGGTAGTCATCCAAACATTTCATAAGTAATTTATTACCTCTCAACAACTAAACAGGCAGGCCCTTGATTTCAAAAGCAAATCTCGATGGGATGGAGCGGGGCGGAGGACCTGGGATAGGGGGATGAAAAGCATTGGAAGCCGGGAGATGCCAGTCAAAGGGTACAAAGTTTCAGTTAGTGTGAATGGTAAGTTCTGGAGGTCTGTTGTCTACATGGTGACTGTAGTTAATGTATTGTATCCTTAAAAATTGACAAGCGATCTGAAATTTTCTCTTCATTAAAAAATGGTGCGGTGGATATGTTAATTTCATTGATTTAATCATTTCACAATGCACACTTCTATCAAAACATCACGGTGTACACCACAAATACACACAACTTTTGTCAATTACACTTTAATAAAGCTGGGGGAAGCAACTCTTTTTTCGGCATAGCATCCGGCTTTTATTTACAAACGTTGAGAACTTAGCACCTTGATCAATTAAATGGTAGGGAGCGCTGTGGAGAGAGGATCCTCCCCAGTCCGGGAAGAGAGACAGGGAAAGTAGGCCTAGGATACCCGGGGCCCGGCTGCCCTCGCTCCCAGGCCCTGCAGTCTCATTTGCCGCTTCCGACGCGTGACCCCGGCGCACTCGCGTCCGGGACGGGTGACAGGCGCGGGGTGCGCCAAGCGGTTCCATGTGTCCCCTCCCTCTCGCGGCCGCCGCAGTCGCCGCGCCCCGAGCCCCGCTCCGGCTCCTCTGCAGAGGGCTCGTCGCCGCCATGTCTACCGCCCAGCCACTCATATCCGTGGACTACGAGGTGTTCGGGAGAGTGCAGGGTAGGGGACCCCTCTACGGTGGGAGATCAAAAAGGTTATGGGAGGAAGGGGAGAAGGCTATGAGAAGCGCCTCCCACCTAAAGTATGCCTTTTCTCGTGGTGGCAGAGACTTCCGCTCAGCCATGACACAGCAGCGGCGGCGGGGAAGGAGGCGAAACGCGCTTGCGTCGGAGGACTGGGACGGGCGGAAATAGGGAAAGGGGGAGGGAAATAGGAGGGGGAGAGCGGGTAAAGGGACTGCTGAGGAAGAGAAGCGGGCGGCTGTGGGGTGCTGTGGGGTGCTGGGGGGTGCGGGAGTGTGCGGCACAGAGGGGACGGTTGAAGTTGGGTAGGGAAAGAAGAGGGTCTTTGCACTAGTGGTTTCCTTGCTTGCCACTGAGATTACCTGGGCTTGACTTGAGTTTTAGGAAGGACACTTAGATGGGTTAAGGTTAACTTTTCAAAGGTCAGACTTTTTTAGACCCCTGTGTAGCTCTTAAAATAATTCAATTGTTACTTAATTTTTGTTTCATTCTAAGTTTAAATAGTTGCAAAGTTTGTAACGTCTGGCTTATTGTAATTATTGCTGTTTATAAATCAAAATATTAAATCACTCTGAAATTTATTCAATGGAACATAAATACGGTAGTGATTTAATATGCACCATCTTCATTTGAAATAAAGCCCTTTAACATGGGAAATTTTACTCATTTCTTTTCCTCTTTGAATTTGATCTTCATTCCTCTTCTCCCAGTGAATTACCCCATTGTTTTGCTTGAGGGCTTTTTTTCTTTTTTTTGCTTACTCTATCATACTTTGCTACAATATGTATATGTGTATATATTAATATGTATTAATAAATGAAATGCTTTTTGAAAATTTCCTTTGACAGTAAGGCTCCATGTATTAAATTTTTTTTGTCTGGATTGAATTCTATTGAGATTATTATTAGAACACTAGATTAAAATAATACAAACAGTATGATAAACATTATTAAATTTTAAAGGTAAATTTGTGTTAGAAATGTAATTTTTAAAATTTATTTTTTTAAGAGATGAGGTCTTGCTCTGTCACCCAGGCTGGAGCAAGTGCAGTGGCACGATCATAGCTCACGGCAGCCTGGAACTCCTGGGCACGATCATAGCTCACTGCAGCCTGGAACTCCTGGGCACGATCATAGCTCACTGCAGCCTGGAACTACTGGGCTCAAGAGATCTTCCTCAGCCTTCTGAGCAGCTGGGACTACAGGCCTGCGCCACTGCGCATGGCTAATTTTTAAATTATTTTTTGTAGAGAAAGGGACTCTGTTGCCCAGGCAAGTCTTAAAATCCCGGCTTCAAGCGATCCTCCTGCACTTGGCCTCCCAAAGTGCAGGGATTACAGGTGTGAGCCACTGTACTCAGCCAGAAATTTATTAATGAGAAGGCTGCGGGTGTTTATGGAATCTTGGCTAGAGGAAGAGTTAAATTATCCTTGTATTTGGCACTCTAGAGTTTTTTACACCTTGGTGCAGTGTACCAGAGTAAGAATAAGAATGGTAAAAGCGTGCCTTTTGTAAAGAGATCTTTCTTTTTTAAATTTTATTTCCAATAGGTCTTTGGAGAACAGGTGGTGTCTGATTACATGAATAAGTTCTTTAGTGCTGATTTCTGAGGTTTTGGTGCACCCACCACCCAAGCAGCGTACACTGTACCCAATGTGTAGCCTTTTATCCCTCACTCCCTCCTACCCTTTCCCCAGTACCCAGAGTCCATTATACCATTATGCCTTTGCATTCTCATAGCTTAGCTCCCCCTTATGAATGAGAACATACAATGTTTGGCTTTCTGTTTGAGTTACTTCACTTGGGATAATAGGAGACCTTTCTTTCAAAGGGTGATCGTGCAAAGGGAGGTAGGAAAGGAGTCTCAGGTCAATTTTAGGAAAGAATATATGTGGAAGTTGAAGATCTGGAAATTGACTGCCTTAACATTATGCATAGGTCTGTACTCTTTAGACAGTCTTTGAGTGCACCCAGGGTTAAGGTATCCTGTTTTAAAAACTGCCACAATAAGTCACCAAAACACATAATGTAAAATACAAAAGTGGTGGCACAGATCACCTGACAGAATGATCCACTGTAGAGAGATGGCAGTAGTTAAGGAGTGTGTGTGTGAGAGAATGAATGACATTTATTGTGGGTGTTCTTTGTGCTCAGCATTTCACTGTTGTTTGCTTAATCTTCATCACAATTCTGTGAGATGCATGTCTTATTCCTGTTTTAACAAGGAGAAAGCAGGTGAACAGAGATTCAGTAACTTGGACAAGCCCTTAGCTGACAAATGGGATTTGATTCTACATCTGTCTGACTTTAAAATTTCTGCTTTCCCATTATATGATGTTTTCTGCTATTACATTATATATTTATATTAACTATACAATTCCACTTCTGTACACATAATGGTAACATGGTATATAATCAATTCAGACCAGCAGTAAAAATATGGAAAAGAGAAATGTACTATACATAAATATTGAGGCTTAAAAAGTCAACTTTAGGGCAATAATTCCTGTAGTTTGTGGTATGGTAAATAGAAGAGAGTACATGCCCTCTATTGATTTATCAAGGCACAGTATGTAGTAAAAACTAACCATCACATATTTACACACATCTACACTGACATGCCCTGACAATTTATAATGTGCCAATCTCCGTACTCAGTATCTTACATACATTGTCTCATTTAATCCTCATCCCTGTAACTGCAACGGTTTTCCTCGTTTAACAGATGGAGGCATTGAGGCATGGGGAATTAACTTTTTTCCCAGTTATACAGTGAGTTAAGAGGTGGGGCTGAGATTTTAAACCTTGATAGTGTTTTTTTTTGAGACAGGGTCTCACTCTGTCACCCAGGCAGGATTATAGCTCACTGCAGCCTTGAGGTCCTGGGCTTACGTGATTTTCCTGCCTACAGGCATGAGCCACCATGCCCAACTAACTTTAAACTTTTTTTTTTTGTAAATATGGATTCTCACCATGTTGACTAGGCTAGTTTCGAACTCCTGGCCTCAAGCAAGCCTCCCACCTCGGCCTTCCAAAGTTCTGGTCTTATAGGCCTGAGCCACCAGCCTGGGTAGCAGAGTGAGACTGTCTCTAAAGAAAAAAATAAAATAAAATAAATAAGTAAAGTATGGAATGGTAAAATCTTAGTGAAAACTGGCTTATTAGAAATAATGGCTATGAAAGTAAATTTGCAATGGAAGAACCTATAGTTGGGAACATTTCATATGGACAAAATATGGACTGATAAAGTCATCATTAAAATATTTCACTGGAAACTATTCCCAGTGAAAATGGTTTCAATGGCATTAAAGTGAACATGGAAAAAATGGAAAATGTTTTAACTTTCCTGTATGGAAAATTGATCATGAATTTAATTGGCTTACTTGAGTTTATTGTAGAAAACCTTTTCCAACCAAAAATGATGTGTTGTTAGTAAAGGGACCGTGCAACTGGTATAATCCAATATGGATACATTATTATGAACTAAGGTCCATACTTGAATCCAGGTTTCCTTAGTTGTTTTTTTTCTTTTTTTTTTTTTGAGACAGAGTTTCGCTCTTGTTGCCCAGGCTGGAGTGCAATGGCATCAGCTCACTGCAACCTCCACCTCCCAGGTTTAAGCGTTCTCCTGCCTCAGCCTCCTGAAAAGCTGGGAGTATAGGCATATGGCATCATGCCCAGCTAATTTTTGTATTTTTAGTAGAGACAAGGTTTCACCATGTTGGCCAGGATGATCTTGATCTCTTGACCTTGTGATCCACTTGCCTCAGCCTCCCAAAGGCCTGGGATTACAAGCGTGAGCCACCGTGCCCAGCCAGGTTTCCTTAGTTTTTATTTAATGTCTTTTTTTCTGTTCCAGGATTCCGTCAAGGATACATTTAGCCTCCTTGCCTTCTTAGGCTCCTTGAGGCTGTGACATTCTATCAGACTTACCTTGTTGTTGATGACATTGGCAGTTTTAAGGAATACTTTGAGGTCAAGTACTTTGTAGAATTCTCCCCAACTGGGATTTTTTTGATATTGATAAGACTGCAGTATGGGATATTGGGAGGATGAGCATAGAGGTAAAGTGCTGCTCTTGTCACACCTATCAAGGGTATATACTGTCAGTCTGACTTATCACTGTTGCTGTTAACCTTGATTACCTGCCTGTGATAGTGTTTGGTTTCTCCACTCTAAAGTTACTCTTTTTTTCTCTCTCTTTTCATCCTCTACTTTAAAAAAATCTCCACATTCTCAAGAAGCTCCACATTTTTCCCCACCACATTCTCTTGCATTGAGGGCTTTGAGAGAGGGTTAAGAGAGCTGGGGACAGAGCCTCTGTGCTTTTAGAGTGTTTGTAACTATGCCTGGCTTACAATGCTTGTATAGATGTTTCATTATGTTTACATCTAGGATAACATAATCTGAAAATTTGAAAGGGAAATTGATTATGCTGTGTATAGATGCTTTGATGCTTTACCAGCTCTCTGGGGAATACTAATGACATTCCCAGAAATGCATTGTGACAATCTGTTGGTTTACACGTGCTTAGAAACTTGTGGGGGTTTTTTTTTTTTTTTTGACAGCATTATCTCAGTTTTAGAATAAGAATAGCTTATTTGAGTACTGATGACACAGAATTCTTTCAGTGCCACTTCACCAGTGGGAAACCTCCTTGGCCAGTGGCGCCTCCACCCAGGCTTCATTTGGACCTGCTGGACTTGCTCTGTCCACTGGGCCTAGCAGGCTGCACTCTGCTCATGCTACTGGTCTGGATGCTGTACTTGCCTTGGCTCTGCAGTCAGCCCACAGCTGGTCCAGGAGTGCCATGAACGGCTTCTACCTTGGGTGCTGGTGTCTGGATGAGGGGGAAATGGCAGAGCCTAGTAACTTGGAGATGCTAGCAACCACAGAGCCTCAAGGGGTGTTACAGCTTTTTCTTGGGGAATCTTGAGGTCTGAGTCTCCAGAAAGTGTTGCAGTTCTCGTTCATTTCTGCTGCCTGTGGCTTTGGTGAATGGGAGCATGTCACAACTCATTGAGTCCTGCTGCCTGCAGCTCAGCAAATGGGGACATGCTAGCACCCAGTGTTTTTTTTCACCACTGTAGGTTGGTGAGCAGGAGCACATGTTACAGCTCTTTTTGCACCTGCCATTTGGTGGGTTCCACATTCTTGTCCCATGACCAAGAAGAATGAGGTGTGGACACTTGAGAGTGAACAAGGCAGAGAAGAATTTTATTGAGTGACAGAAAAGCTCTCAATAAAGAGAGGGGACCCAAAGTGGATTGCAAATGTGTGAGAGGGGGCTTGAAAGTGGGTAGCCTTGAAAGTGGGTAGCCATCTGTGAGGCTGAATGTGGGGTTTTTATTGACTCAGAATGGGGTATATCCCTGGGTGGGCCTGGAAAAAGCACCATTCACTTGACTAAAAGGCATCAAGGAAGTTCTCACTCTGGTCATGGACTCCACCTGGAACTGGCAACTCAGTTTCAGGTTTCACTTGAAGGTCAGGTTTCACTGGGGATCCGTCCCTGTCTGCCTAGGAATTTGTCTGTCTCCTGCTGCTGTCACTGAGATGAATACCATATATCTTGAATATTGCCTAAAATGAAAACTGGGATGAATTATTAAATGGCTTTGTCAGATAATACATGATTTAGATGTACACATTTTCCCTTCCATAGACAAATGGAAAAGCTGTGTTTTAGAGGTTGAAAATATAAGTACTTCCATTAAAATCAAGAAACAGAAATATGGTTAACTCTAATTCCCTCACTTGTCTTTGTTCCTATAGTATTTTATTTATAGTTGTTGTACTTCTTGTTTTTCCTTTTAATCATTCTGCTTTCAGCTACAGCTATCTGTGTACACATGTATGTGTCTCTTACTAGACAATGACAGTATTTTGAAGGTCAGGCTGGTGGCTTGTTTTTATATCCCCTAAAGGGCTCTAGTGGGGATGTCATATTCCCTACGCCTCTAGTAGAGACTTCAAAAGTGAACTGAATTAAATTGAAGTGCTTGAGGATAGCTGGCTTGGAGAAGAAATACTAGTGTGATGGCTGTTTCAACTGTTTGAAAGATGCCATGATGTATGGCTCCAGGGAACAGACCCTGGACTGATGGTGAAAGATTAAGTGAGGCAGAATTTTATTCCACATAAGGAAAGCTTTGAAACAATTAAAGATGTTTACAGTCTAAGGTAGCACGTAGATTCAAAATTGCATTAAAAATTGACACATGCAGTCAGATCGCAGGATGAATTGATAGGTTACAATATAAAAAATACGGTTTTACATGAAAAGATGCTGACATTTAAAACTCATCATAGGTTTCTTTAAATATATGTGTTTCTTTGTCAATTCAAAGTATGATTTACTTTGCAAACACTCCCCTCAGGGTTTCTCACTGACACCTCTTTCCATGAAGTGAGGTGCAGTTGTAGCGGACTGGACCTTGACTGAGCAGCATATTGTGTTGGAGTCTTTCATCACCAAAGGGGCTGATGTCTGCTCCAGTTTCCAGAGCAGCGTGTCTATAAAAAAACCTGCATGTGTCATATCAGCTTCCCTTCTCTTCAGCAAGTGAGGTGGAAAAAGTGTAGGGAGGCCACAAAAGCCCATAGATAAATCTATAGAAGTCCTGTCCCAAGAGGGTTGTCTTCCAGCCACCACTGATAAAGTGCAGAAAAATGTCTTCACATCCATGTTTCTTTCTATATGGAAGTCTATCTGTTGTGCAGTATGCTTCACACTAGGAATCAGGACTCTTAGAAAGACTCTGGGAAAATTCCAGGTTGCTTATGAAACTTTGAGCAGTTGATTGCTGCATGGTTCACTGCTTTGCAGAGTTAATGGGCTGGAAGTCTTGAGACTCCTTGACACACATTCCTCCCAAGTCTTTAGAATAAGGGTTGTAGTTTGAGTGGCACGACAAATAACACCCCTCTTCATTGTATGAGTTATTGACAAGGAAGACAAAGAATAAAGCAGAGTTTTAGGAATGTGGTGTCTATCTGCAGTAAGTGGACTTTATAATGACCTATACTGCAGAATTAAACACTGGCCACCCCCAACTCCAGGCACAGGGAGGCTGCTCTAGGTGAGAGCCAGAAGAATGATCCCTGTGGGTAACTTGCTCCCAGTGGGCGGAAGAAGAGGACATGCCTGGGCTATGCATGTTTCTCCTTCTAAATTTACCCAATAGATGAGTCACTGCATCATGTCCTTGTGACAGGGGCAGGGTAGAAAGTAGCCAGGAATGTCACACTAATGATACTCCTTCTCACAGAAGGAACTTCCGCTAGAGAGAAAGATGCTTTCTCCTGCAGAAATAAGTTGTAAAATCTGGAGAGAGTACAGCCATTTAGTTCTACTTGCAGTATGTGGAGAGGAGCTTCACTGCAGTTACTTTGGTATGGAGTGATAGGAAAGTCAGGGAGGTTGTATGGTAAGCCAAATTGGAGAATGACTGCCCTTGTTCTACAAATGGAGGAAGGACTACAGCACAGTCCTGCTTTCTGCTTTCCTCTGTGTGTGTGTGTGTGTGTGTGTGTGTGTGATTAACAAATTGAGGTATAATTTACATTACACTAAATATACAGTAGTTTTCAGTATATTCACAGTGTTTGGCAGCAGTACCATTAATTCCAGAACATTTCCATCACCCTTCCTTCCTTTTACCAGTTGTTTCCCATTCCCCACCTCATTCCCCCATTCCCCACTTCTTCCTCCATCCCTTGGCATGTTAAAGTTCCTCAGGGAAGTCAGGGCTGAAGTCTCTGATGTCCTTGGCCGCTCCCGCAAGGTTCCAAGATTGCTGCTTAGCTCCAATTATAATATTCACAGCAGTATTAGGAGAAGAAAGGGTGCCAGTGGAACATCCCTGGCCAAATCAGCCTCTGTTGAAGAGCGTCTTGAAAGCCCCACCCAGTGACCTGTCTTACATTTCACTGGCCATCCCTATTATAAGGAAGTCTGGGAAACATCGACTGCCACGTTGCTGCCCCACGTAAAATCAGACTTCTGTTAGAAAGGAAGAATGGGAGAATGGATTTGGGGTATGCAACTAGCTGTGCCTGTCACAGACATTCATATATTAAATACAGTTCTAAACAATTATTACATTTGATGTTTCTTTCCAAGTAGTGACACAAAAAGACACATTACAAAAAGATCGTGATCTTTTTGCAAGGTGTTTATGGTCTCTACCACAAAACACTGGATTCGTAACCAAAACAACCTACATTTCTATTAAGTTCATATTGAATCTTTTATATATAATTTATCTTAGCCTTGTTTATTTCCATCTATCACTGCCTCAAGTGATGGGTAACACTTGTATTATCCACCCAGTTTGTCAAGCAGTATGAATTTAACCTAAAATTATGCCTCAAACTTAAATGACATCCTGTAGCTTCACTGTTTTAAGATTTATTTAATAAATGTATGTGTGTGTCCTTACCATTCATGGTTAAAAGTACTTTTATTTGTTCATTTATTTGAGACAGAATCTTGCTCTGTCGCCCAGGCTGGACTGCAGCGGTGTGATCACAGTCTACTGCAGTCTCGACCTCACATGCTCAATTGATCCTCCCCCACCCTATCCTCCCTAATAGTTGAGACTAGAGGCATGGGCTATCATGCCCAGCTAAGTTTTGTATTAGTATTTTTTATAGAGATGGGGTTTTGCCATGTTGCCCAGGCTAGTCTTAAACTCTGGACTCAAGCACTCCATCTGCCCTATTTTCCCAAAGGGCTAGGATTACAGGCATGAGCCACCATGCCCTGCCTCAAATGCTTTTAAATTTAAAACTTTGAAAATTTAAATCAAATTAACATGCACATGGATTCAAAAAAATTCAAGTCGTATAGTAAAGCTGGTGATGAAAAGCAATGACTACCATATTCTGTTCCAGTTTCCAACTCCAAATCCTGTATATTCTACAGGATTATAGACAACCAATATATAATCCTGTATATTCTACAGGATTGTAAACAACCAATTTAACTATTAATTTTTAAAGTCTCGTGGTTTTTATGTCTTTATTATGTATATACTATGTGTGTTTGGGCTATAATCCTGAAAAATACAATCCCAAACGCGATAATCCTGCGTGTTGAAATTCCAAAACATCAAAATCCCTAAAGTCTAAAATCCCCCAAATCACAGTTCTGAAAAATCAAAATCCTAAAACCATAATCTGGAAAAAAATCATTAAAAAATTATTTAAAATACTATTTTTTTTAACATATTAAAAAGAGGATTCAGGCCAGGTGCAGTGGCTCACATTTGTAATCCCAGCACTTTGGGAGGTCAAGGTGGACAATCACTTGAGTTCAGGAGTTCCAGACCAGCCTGGTCAACATGGTGAAACCCCATCTCTATTGAAAATACAAAAATTAACTGGGCATGGTGGTGCATGCCTGTAATTCCAGCTACTAGGGTGGCTGAGGCAGGAGAATCGCTTGAAACTGGGAGCCGGAGGATGTAGTGAGCCGAGATTGTGCCACTTCACTCCAGCCTGGGTGACAGAGCAAGACTCCATCTCAAAAAAATAAATAAATAAAAAGGGGATATATTTGAGAAACATAAAACCACAACAGAAACTTCCTAGGCCACTTGACACAAGAAGATAGGCAATAATAACATGTATTTTTGTAACTGTACATACTCAAGTATACTGATGACAGTCACATGAGTGTAACAGTTATGAGCAGATGAACTGTATTCATAAGGAAGTAGGTCAAAAAGCAAAATGTATAAAAGCATATCACTATGGTTGGTAATTGTGTTCAACCAGTTTTGTAACTGGTCATCTGAAATACCTTGATGGACAACCTAAGACTTCTGATGAGATTGATCAAAAATTGTGATGGATCACCACTGTACATGCAGTCACTCAAAAAGCCAAGATGTCAAGAAATTTTATCTTTCACAAATGCAAATATACAAAAAGGACATCTCGTCATTTATTAAGGAAGTTTCAACATTTTTACATACATGCACAGTACTTACTAACTCAACGTTGTGGTGACACTAGTAGTGTCAAATTTGCGACAAGAAAAAAGGATAAAATAAATTAGAACTCTAAAAGTCTTTACACAGTTTATGCCTCCAAGGTTGGAGATGATGTGAAGATGAAAAACATAACATGGCAAATTGTAAAAATGAATCCTGGCAACTTTAAATAGTGGGGACAAAAAATCCCTAAAAAAAAACTAAAAAGAAAATTTCACATATGAAAAAGTATATTACCGTTATAGATTATAGGCAATTGCGTGGAGGTAGTTCATAAGAATTGGCCAACTTTTCACAATCATTAACTATACTTTGAAGTCTTCTATCATGATGATTAGCTGTTTTTTTCTTTTAAGGACATGGCTCTTTTTGGAAAATACATTTACACATTCATTTTCTACATGGCACTGCTCTTTTTGAAATTCTTATATGATTTGATATACACTGACATGAGCATCCTCTATTACGGTTTCCATCTTCAGTGCCATGCTTATTTGTTTTATGTACGTGGAAATTCATCCTGCATGCACTCATGTACAGACTACAAATCCAGTGCAAACGACACAGGTGATCAAACAACAACACCGTTGTACGTCTTCTAATCCTACCAGGCACGTAATTATTTTTAAACCAGTCATTAACTTTGCTGGTTTCTTCAGGCACATGCAGCTTCAATTCATTAAAAGCTCCTGAAATTTCATTAGCTGGAAGGAAAGCCAATGCAGACAAATGACACATTTTTAAATTTAAGTTTTCATCATTGCCATATCTCGTGGCCAATTGATTCATCTAAATTTTCCACTAAATTTTTCCATTGGACTGAATGGAAAAAACAAACTTTGTTAGTGATATCTTGAAATTCACTTTTAGAAGCTTTGGTCACACCTATGATTGCACCTAATTCCAAATCTGTCATTATGATTTGGGGATTCAGTTGAATCTATTTTCTTTTGCAACATCCACCAAATCTTCAAATAAGTGTTTTATAAAGTGCTTCACTTTTGCCCATTCATACTTAAATGAGTGGATATGTTCTAGAATTTTGAGATCCAACAGGGGCATGATTTGCATGCAGTTGGTAACAAATAGTGGGGATGGTTTTGAAAGTGCCAAACAGTAGTCAAGTTGAAGCATGCACTGGTTTTTCTTTGTTAGATTAAGTAGTATAATAGATATAAGAAGTCTATCTTCTCTGACAGACATATCCCTAACCAAGATTAGTTCACCATTTAATGTGTTTTGTATCGTGGGAGGAACCTCTGTATCAGTAAGGGTCTTTCATTCAGAAGGTCGCTGAGCTTTTCAAATTTTTTTTTTTTTTTTTCTGGCTGGATGCAGTGGCTCATGCTTGTAATCCTAGTGCTTTGGAAGGCTGAGGCAGTTGGATCCAGTGAGGCCAGAAGTTTGAGACTAGCCTGAGCAACATAGTGAGACTCCATCTCTACAAAACATTTAAAAATTACCCAGGCATGGTGGTGTGCACCTGTAGTTAATTCTAGCTACTCGGAATGTTGAGGTGGGCAGATTGCTTAAGTCCAAGAGTTTGAGACTGTAGTGAGCTATGATCATACCATTGCACTCCAGCCTGGGCAACAGAGCGATACCCTGTATCTTAAAAAAAATTCTTCTTATTCCCTGATAAGGTCATTCCCCCCCCACCTTTTTGCGTG
The DNA here is from genome assembly GCF_049354715.1 of Callithrix jacchus. Taxonomy (NCBI): domain Eukaryota; kingdom Metazoa; phylum Chordata; class Mammalia; order Primates; family Cebidae; genus Callithrix; species Callithrix jacchus. The sequence goes on along the minus strand of NC_133515.1, from coordinate 60,403,937 downwards.
TCATCCTTGCGCAGGGGCCATGCTAATCTTCTTTGTATCGTTCCAATTTTACTATATGTGCTGCCGAAGCGAGCACTTTCCCCCCCTTTTAAAAAAAACATTCAGTTGTTACAAAAGAAGGACATTGTTTGAAGGCAAGCTTGTCACTATGTGTGAAGATACAGATTAAATAATTTGACGGGAGATTTCTTATATCTTTTGGCTGCATTTTTATGTCACTGAAACACTCAAAACATTGAGGGCAGATCTTTCCCATATTGTCTATTCAGACTCACACAGTAATCTCTGGAAACAGCCTCACAGACACACCCAAAATAATGCTTTATCAGGTTTCTAGGTATTCCTTAGTCCAGTCAAATTGACATCTAAAATTAGTTCACAAATCCAGTCGTGGTCAATTTGGCACCCATATGCATCTCCTTCAAGCATAATTCACTTCCAGATAAAGACAATAACAAGGTAATAGTTCTGTTTACCATGATGCAACTAACATGATGCAGCGGTCATGCAGACAACCAAACATGCACTAATCCGATCCCCAGAGTTAGGCTTTCTAGATTTTGCCACTCAGAATTTTAATCTTTCAGGATTGTGATTTTCAGGATTTTTGATATTAGGGATTTTATGCTTTAGAGATTTTTTTTTTTTTTGAGACAGAGTTTCGCTGTTGTTACCCAGACTGGAGTGCAATGGCACCATCTCGGCTCACCGCAACCTCCGCCTTCTGGGTTCAAGCAATTCTCCTGCCTCAGCCTCCCGAGTAGCTGGGACTACAGGCACACGCCACCATGCCCAGCTAATTTTTGTATTTTTAGTAAAGACAGGGTTTCACCTCGTTAACCAGGATGGTCTCAATCTCTTGACCTCATGATCCACCCGCCTTGGCCTCCCAAAGTGCTGGGATTATAGGCATGAGCCACCATGCCCGGCTGCTTTAGAGATTTTTAATTAAAAATTTTTTTTCTTTCAGAAATGAAGTATTGCTATGTTGCCCAGCTGGTCTCAAACTCCTGGACTCAGTCAGTCCTCCTGCCTAAGCCTCCCAAATTGCTGGGCTTACAGGTGTAAGCCACCACACCTGACTGACTTTAAGGGTTTTGAACTTTCAGGATTTCAGCACATAGGATTATGGCATTTGTGATTATGATTGGCACTGATACTACGTATTGCCTAATGTTATGTATATGTATAATGTTAATTTAGGCTTTATTAGTAACTTCTTGCTATCCTTTATAGTATATATACTATTATATATAATATAAATGTATTATAGATATATATGTGAGCATATAAGCATGTATGTCTACATATATATGTATATTATATATTCAGTCACAATATATTATGACTATGTAAAGTTCTGCTAGAATCAACATAGAATTCTTGAGACTCTTTCCAGAACTTTGAATGCAGTAAATTTAGCATCATCACTTTGAATGTAAAGTCTGATACATAAGATTATATGTATATTCAAAATATGTTAACAATAAATATAATATGTAATCAATATGTTAATATTATCAATTATACATCTATAACACATAATAAGCACATAATAATTTATGTGATAAGTTATAGGATAGTTACATATTTCATATAAATATTTATCAGCTGGTTTTAAAAAATTCATTTATTCAACAACCATGTGCCAAGCTTTCGTCTAGGTATTGCGGACACAGTGGTAAACAAGACAGAAAAATTTCCGCCCTTATGGAGCTGACAGTCTACTATAAAGATAGAAAATGAAAAAGTAAACAAGACATATGCAGGAAACATGGGGTGCATTGCTGTTGTAGATAAATTGGTTGGGGAATATTTCTCTAAGGAGGTGACATTTATGCAGAGAGAAGAGTAATGAGAAGGAGCCAGTAGTGAGACTATTGGGGGAGGAAGATTCAAGCAGAAGGAACAGTCAATACTAAGGCCAGGGGGCTTGGCTTGTTTAAGGAGCCAAAGGAGGCATATTTGGCTGGAATGGGGTAACTAAAGAGGGGAGAACTAGGACATGAGGTAGAGGAATTAGGAGGCTGTGGCAACCAGAATACCTTTCATTTCCAGTGTAATGGGAGCTCCTGAAGGCTTTTAAGCTGGGAAAGGAAATGATTTTATTTTCCTTAAGAAAAGAAAACCATGTTGGCTGCTTTATGGAGAATACACTGTAGGAGGGCAGAACTGGAAGCAGGGAGGCTAAAGAAGTTCTTGTAGTAGATGGGTCGAAAGATGATAACTTTAGGTATAAAAATATTATTGCCCATTCTTCTAGACAAGGTTGGTACAGAATTAAACTATTTTTCAGTTAAGTCTTCAGTAATGACTAAGGCCTAGAAATAATTTAGAAAATGAGTACAACACATGGGTTTGAATATTAACTATGTGTGGTGTCCAGACATGCCCTGATCTCAAACCTCAGGTCTTTGAACATGCTCTTCTATCTGTAATGTTGTTCTATTCTCATCTTACTAATTTTTCTCATCATTGAAGTCTCAGTTCTAAGACCAGTTTTTCAACAAACCTGCCCTAAAATCACCCAGGAATGATTGATTGTCTGTCATGTGGCTGTACTATAAACTCTAATTTGTATCTAGGTTTATGCATTTTACAGCTTCAAATTGTCCATTATTTTAATTGCCAGTTTATTTGTCCATCTTTCCCACTAGATCGTAATCTCTTAGATGCAGACTGTGTCTTATAAAATTAGACAATTGAAACTAAGAACAAAAAAAGAAAAATTAGACAACGGAAAAATGTTAAATGAATAATCAACGTTTAACTGTGTGTCTGTTAAATGTATCTGAATTAACTAATTCTTAGATTATGTTTGTGTGAATAAAATATTACATTAATAAATTGGAGTAGGTAATTTCCATAACACTGCAACACATAGTGGAATATCTGTGTTTGATTCCACTTTAAAAATTTTCTCAAACCCCATCACCATAAGCTAATGGTCTTTGTCATCATCAGTGAATAGATGGTGGAAGGGCTGCTCAAGATTCCTTAATGTTGAAAGGACATTGTTCTTCACTGAGGGGCATGTTGTCAGTTTCCCTCTTTGGGCAGCTCCAGTATTTCTAGTAGTAAGCGGTACAGATGAAAGGAGAAATCTACATGACAGGCTGCCTAGGCTGCACCAACATCAGGTCCCTTTAGAGTGCAGGAGGGAGTTTTGCCTTTTTATCATCCATGGTTTCTATCATGTAGTACTTCTGACTTGTGAAAAAAAGGTGAGGCAACAATGTCATGCAAATACCTGAGTTATTACCAACACCAGCTTGAACAGTGTGACGGAGCATGCATCAGATCTGTGGTGGTACCCTACAAGATTGTAATTTTCTCCTTTGTGACGCAATTATTGACCTGAAATATAAATTCTTTCAAATCTCTCTTAGACCTTTCTTTAAGGGGGAGTCAGCCATCAGCTCTAAACTTTAGTGGGCATAAGAATCACCTGGAAAGCACATGAAAACCAGATTACTGGGCTCCACCTGTAGAGTTTTGGTTCCTTATAGGTTTGAGGAGAGGTCCAAGAATTTATTTTTCTAAAAAAAAACCTCTCAGGTGTTGCTGTTTGATGGGCCACTCTTTAAATGGGAAAGAGATGGACCACGTGTTTCTAATTTCTGTTTACTGCCTTTGCATGTGCTTTTTCTTTTCATAATGCTAATACTCGGGACTGTTAGCTGTCGAGGAACTCAGACACAATACAGCTTTGACCAAAACCTTCAGTCTCCTTACCTTGTCAGTGTCTTACTGTGTTCTGGGATCCCCTTACTCTTATGATAAAAAGACTGCACGCTTTTGCCTGCACAGGGCAGCCTGTCTTCTCTCCTGTTTTCTCTCTCTTCTACATGGTCTGTGTGACCTGAAGTTTCTGGAATTTTCTGCCATTTCCTTTTATAACGACTAGGTAGTGTCTTTCCCTCCATCTATATAACAGATTGCCTTTCTGATTCTCTTTCAGATCAATACTTTCCACCCATCATTCCTCTACATTAAACATCTATCTTTTGAAACATTTTTGTAGCCCTATAAAAATTCCATTTGTGATACTATCCTGTCTTTATTGCTTGGCTGCTGCTTTTTCCTTCAGATTTGTTTGGTGCCACAGTATGCTACCATCGGGATATTATAAATCAGGAAATTATAAATCTGCTTATAAAACTACACAAAATATCTAAGCCACTGGTCCTTTCTTCTGTATCCTGTTACCCAGGCTCAATTGTTGTATATAGAATCAATACCTTTTGAACTCTGTGAGTTACCAATGTGACTTACCAATGTATTTTTTTCTGATTATTTTTCAATTGAGATAGAATATAAATTAAGCAACCACATTTTATAGTGTACAATTGAAAGAACATTTTTTTTTTGAGGCAGAGTCTCGCTCTGTCGCCCAGGCTGGAGTGCAGTGGTATGATCTCGGCTCACTACAACTTGCATCTCCTGTGTTCAAGTGAGTCTCATGCCTCAGCCTCCCGAGTAGCTGGGATTACAGGCACCTGCCATCATGCCTGGCTAATTTTTGTATTTTTGTAAAGACGGGATTTCAGCATGTTGGCCAGGCTGGTCTTGAACACCTCAGGTGATCTGATTGCCTTGGCCTCCTGAAGTGCTGGGATTACAGGCATCAGCCACCACGCCTGCCCCAATTAATTTTTAACAAATGCATACATGCATGTAATCATCACCACAATTGAAATATAGAACAGTCCCGTCAACCCAAAGATCTCCATCCTCCCATTGTAGCACTGTCCCCTCTACTCCTGGCCCTTGGCAACTGATAATCAATTTTCTGTCCTTATAGTTTTGCCTTTTCCACAAAGTAGAATTACACAGTATCTGTGAGTCTGGCTTCTTTTACTTAGCATAATGCATTGGTGATTCATACATGTTGTTGCTTGTATTCACGGTTTATTCCCTTTCATTGCTGCAGCTGCATGGTATTCCATTGTGTGGATCCATCATAGCTGTTTATCCATTCCCAATGGTTTTTAATTGCTATGCCGTCTCCTCTAAACTTAAGCTTTTTTTTTTTCTTTCTGTCATTTGGCTTCTTGAGTACTAGCAAGCAAATTTCCAAATGTGTTCTATCTAGGTAGAAATTAAAACTAAGTTACAATAGGTACTAACAAGCTCTGAATTTCTGCACCTGATACATTCCTGATGTTTCTTTAAAACATAGGCCTATTTTAATCAACTCTCAAGTAGGAGCTCCCATGTGGGGCATATCTATTCCAGAGAAGCCTGTTCTAATTCATCCTTTTGGATCAAGAGTTTTCCAAATGGCAATTTGCAGGAATGACTTGAGATCTGTTACTTAGGGTCATTGCTGCAATTCCCAGGAGAGATGTACGAAGGCCTTCCCTTTCCCTAAACGGGTCCCATATCATAAATGCATATCTCTGATAATTTGGAACTAGCTTGCCTCTTGTGTTACCCCCACTTTAGGACCCAGTTCTTTATGTATCAATGTTTGGTTCCAAACACCCCAAGGTATGAACTTCCATAGTATTCTTGACCTCTGTCTGAGATGAGGTCAGACAGAGGTTTTTTGATTTGCATTGCAAAACAATACATGCTTCCATAGTTTTGCAGGCTGGGTAAGCAAAATATAAGATACCATCATAGTTGGCCAGCATAGAACAGCTTATTGATCTAGATAGGGAAAACGTAACCAAGACCAACAATACTTCCCAATCTACATGGTTTGAAGTGTGAACGTAATGTAATCTACACTATAGAGATTCCAAGAATCATTTACATTTAAGTACATTTCCTTTAGAACTGAGGCTTCAGGGTCAGGCAGAGTGGCTTATGCCTGTAGTCTGAGCTACTCAGAAGGTGAGGCAGGAGTATCCCTTGAGCCCAGGAGTTCGAGGGTGCAGGGAGCTATGATTGCACCACTGTATTCCAGCCTGGGCACAGAGTAAGATCCTGTCTCTAAAATAAATAAATAAGTAAGTAAGTAAATAAGTAAATAAAAGAACTGAGGCTTCAGAAGCCAAGTTATGGTCAAGCATATCATTTCATGATACAAGTTTCATTGGTTACATAACTAGAAATAAAATTTGCCTTTAGTCCTTATATGTTAAGAAGATATCTTAAAAGTTGAGTACAGCTAAATTTTGTGCCGAATATACTCAACTGTATCTGTAATAAGCATTGTTTTATTTAGCATTTAAAAATAGAATGAGTATGCAGTTCAGCATTTTATTATACTTTGGATTCAGAATATTACTATTTTTCTCCAAAAAGTCTTCCTTTCTCTTTTCATTTTAAAAGAAACTAATTTTTAAAAATACTTTCATATATTAAACATTTTATTTATTTTATGTACTTACCATTTAATAAATACAACAATTCCCCCTTCTTCTCGGGGAATCCAGTCCAATAACCCAAGTGGATGTCTGAAACTGTGGGTAGTATAGAACCCTGTATATCCTGAGCATTTAGCACACACTGTGGCTATAACTTTTACAGTTTGAGGTGTAACAGGAAAACTAGCACAAATTTCTTTTTTCTTCCTCACAGTTTCATGGACAGAATTTATTTTTAATTTAGATCTTAGCAGCGTCAGCATACAATTTTTTTCTTTCCTTATTAAGTTGAGAACTTTCACCTTTTCGCTTAAAGGAAGCACATTATGGTTTCTCTTTGGCACATTTGCCATCATCACTACTCTTGTGCTTTGGGGGTCATCATTAAGTAAAATAAGGGTGACTTGAACACAAGCACTGCAGTACCACCAAGTCAGTCGATCTGATAACCAAGAGGGCTACTTATGACCAATGGGCAGGGAGTGTCTACGGTATGGATCTGCTGGACAAAGGCATGATTCATGGGTGGGACAGCATGCGATTTCACTATGCTACTCAGAAAGGTGTTCCATTTAAAACTTATGAATTGTTCATTTCTGGAATTTTAGTTTAATATTATAGGACCACAGTTGATTGAGGGTTAAGTAAAACTGAGAAGGTGAAACCAAGGATAAATGGGGACTACCTAGATAAAAGTGAAGTCAGAAAATTTGTAACTTTTTAAGGGAGACAAGCTGACGATATTTTTTAATTTTTCTTTTGTACAGGTGTTTGCTTCAGAATGGTAAGTCAATACTATCTTTATTATTTTTCCTTTTTTTCCCCACTGTTATTCCCAATTATAGAGATAGGGCAGTTTCTATTCAGTGCTAGTCTACTGTTTACTCCCTGTCCTTGGGGAGTAAATGAAGAAATATATGTATTTATTTAAAATTACTGATTGAGGTATTTATTAATGCTGAAACATTTTACCCTTCTTAATATTTACTTAACACTTCTACATTCAAAAGAACCTCTCTTGGGGTGTTTTAATTAAATGCTTTGATTAGGTGTATTGAATACCAAGTATGGGATTTTCCACATGTTCTGGATGGAAGAAATCCTGTAGGCAAAGGGACACATGGTGCATTGCAAAACAAAACACGCTAAATGTTGCATAAGGAAGTGGTTCCCAGGATTTAGCAGTTTAAGCTCCATGTTGCAATTATTTATTTATTTATTTATTTATTTTTGAGACAGAGTCTCACTCTGTTGCCCAGGCTGTAGTGCAGTGGTGTGATTTCGGCTCACTGCAGCCTCTGCCTCCCAGGCTCAAGCAATTCTCCTGCCTCAGCCTCCCAAGTAGCTGGGATTACAGGTGCCCACCACCACGTCCAGCTACTTTTTTATTTTTAGTAGAGATGGCCTTTCACCGTGTTGGCCAGGCTGGTCTTGAACTCCTAGCCTCAAGTGATCCATGCACCTCAGCCTCCCAGAGAGCTGGAATTACAGCTGTGAGCCACCACACTGGACCTGGCTAATTTTGTTTATTTTTAGTAGAGACTGCATTTCACCATGTTGCCTGGGCTGGTCTTGAACTCCTGATCTCCTGTCTTAGCCTCCCAAAAAGTGCTGGGATTATAGGCATGAACCACCATGCCTGGCTCCATGATGGTTTTAAATTTTTAATTTTTTTAAGTACTCCTTTCCTACAAGTTAAATGTGGCATACATTTTCTTTCACCTACTATCTGAGCTGGGTCACTACATTAGGTCCCTGGTTCCAAACCTTTGAGGGCTCCAATATGTTCCTGTCAGTAAAGTCTCCGTATTATGAGGCAGCCCCATCCCCCAAAATTCAGGTCGTCTCCTTTTTCATTATTATCTATTAAGAAAGTGACTTATTTTCAGGGCTACCACTTACAACAGTCTTAGCTGTTACCATTTTGATGTGTGTTGTTTCATACAGTTGGGGATGTGGGATGTAGAGATGTTGATCATCCTGGCCTCCATACAGGAGAAGAGTATGCTTTTGAAAAGTTCTAAGGCCAAATGTGTTGGCTTATGCCTGTAATCCCAACACTTTTGGAAGCCAAGGTAGATGGATCACCTGAGGTCAGGAGTTCGAGACCAGCCTGACCAACATGGTGAAACCCCATCTCCACTAAAAATACAAAAATTAGCTGGGCGTGGTGGTGGACGCCTGTAATCCCAGCTACTCAGGAGGCTGACGCAGGAGAATCACTTGAATTTGGGAGACAGAGGTTGCAGTGAGTCGAGATCACACCACTGCACTCCAGACTGGGTGATAAGAGTGAAACTCCATCCCCCACAAAAAAAGTTCTAGGAGACTGAATCAACAGGAATTTTAGGATGCTATTGTTAAAATAATTCAAAATCAAAATGTTACTACTTACATGGTATAACTGAATTTGGAGCTAGAAAAAGGAATTTTAAAAAGACTATTAATAATAGGAGAGATAAATTTACCCGTAGACAATTATAACATTCCTGTGCCAAGTCCAGAGCCGACAGAAAACATCAGAATTGTAATCTTACAATAACCCTGCAAACCAACATGCTTATGCTAGTGTTCTTGCTAGTTTAATTTTGTTTCTTTTTTTAAAAAGAAAACTTATTTTAGGTTCAGGGGTACATGTATAGGTTTGTTATAGGTAAACTCGTGTCATAGGGGTTTATTGTACAAAGTGTTTCATGACCCAGGTACTAAGCCTAGTACCCAATAGTTATTTTTTTCTGCTCCTCTCCCTCCTCCCATCCTCCACCCTCAGGTAGGCCCCAGTGTCTGTTTCCCTCTTTGTGTCCACATATTCTCATAATTTAGCTCCCATTTATACATGAGAACATGTGGTATTTGGTTTTCTATTCCTGTGTTAGTTTGCTAAGGATAATGTCCTCCAGCTCCATTCATATTTCTGCAAAGGCCATTATCTCATTTCTTTTTTAAGGCTGCATGGTATTCCATGGTGTATATGTACCACATTGTCTTTGTCCAGTCTACCACTGATGGGTATTTAGGTTGATTCCATGTCTTGGCTATTGTAAATACTGCTGCATTGAACATATGTAGGCATGTTTCTTTATGATGGAACAATTTGTATTCTTTTGGGTATATATCCAATAATGGGATTGCTGGTTTGAATGGTAGTTCCATTTTTAGCTCTTTGAGGAATTGCCACACTGCTTTCCGCAGTGATTTGGCCAATTTACACTCCCACCAACAGTTTATAAGCATTCCCTCTTCTGTACAATCTGGCCAGCATCTGTTATTTTTTGATTTTTTAATAGCCATTCTGTCTGGTGTGAGAAGGTATCTCATTGCGGTTTTGATTTGCATTTCTCTAATGATCGGTGATATTGAACTGTTTTTTATATGCTTCTTGGCCACATGTATACTTTTGAGAACTGTGTCCTTGCCTACTTTTTAATGGGATTGTTTTAATTTTTTTATTAAGATGATTTTCCTTCATTTTTACTGGAAATTTCGAAGTGTTTTAGTCTCTATTTCTGCTTATCAATACCTTATGTTGATTATAATTGGATTTTTTTTCCTCAGTGATAGAGAATTTTGGATTGATTATCATTTGGAAACCAGGTAAACAATGCAATTTAGTGTTAGCAATCTTGAGGGCAATGCAGCTAAATTTTATATATCCAAAAATACATCATGGAAATTGTTTCTGAAATAATTCTCACTCTCAGCTTATTTTTTCATCATGTACTTGTTTTTACTGAAAGTAGAATTTAACAAAAGATACAATTTAAGTGAAGGTTCTTATAAATAGAATTGTTAACTGTAGGTCATGTATACAATTGTTGGCATAGCCTACCAAAAAATGATTATTAGGTTAGCATTTTTTGGATGTTAGAATCAAGTATGTTGTGAATTTAGACTTTTGATGCTTTATTTTTCTTGTTTTTTTCTGAAATCAGTATACCGAAGATGAAGCTAAGAAGATAGGGGTGGTTGGCTGGGTGAAGAATACCAGCAAAGGCACTGTGACAGGCCAAGTGCAGGGGCCGGAAGACAAAGTCAATTCCATGTGAGTAATAAAATTAGTAACTTGTACATGACATTTATGAGGCTGCTCTTTTTTATTTTTTTAAAACCTGGTCTTGCCCAGGCTGTAGTGCAGTGGCACAATCTCAGCTCACTAGTTCCTCTGCTTTCCAGCCTCTGATCGCCCCCCTCAGCCTCCCAAGTGGCTGGGACTATAGGTGTGAGCCACTGCACCCGCCTTATGAGGCTATTTTAATGTTTCATTGGGCAGTAAGAATAGTATTGATGTACCAGATTTTGTTTGTAGATTACAATCAAACTGTTATATTTTTAGGTAGGCCTGTGGAGAAACTCTCAGAGTTGGGAGTAGCATTCTGTGTCTAGGAATGAATGTCCCACTTGGGCTGGCCTCAAGAAGGGTTGTTGCATCACTCTCCAATCTGTATGTCCTGTTGCATCTCCTCCAGGGTTAGGGAGATGTCCACGGCCCAAGTAGTTCTCATTTGAAGTGTTGCAACTGATGCATAATGCCTTAGGATGGTTTGTGAAGTTCTTAGGGTACCCTTCAAGGCAAAAAGATTGTCATCTCCTTTTTATTGTTAAGTGCCTTATTTATCTAATTGTAATTTTACTTTTCCTGCCATTGAGAATGTGTTTAATGAGCTGGATGGTTACCAAAATATGAATCCTTGAAGTCCAAAAGAGGCCAGATTCAGTAATATGGGAAAAAGTGCCTTGTGTACACATTGTCGTTTTCAAAAGCCTGGTATTTTCAGCTTTGTAATTTTCACTGCTCTCTATAGTCTTTTTTTTTTTTTTTAATTAAAAACAGCTAATATTTATTGATCATGTACATGTTGGGCAATATGCCAAGCACCTTACATGGATTATCTCACGTAATCTTCACAACAGATCTTATGAGATAGGTACTAAGTAATACTCAATTTATTTGATTGTTTGCAGTTTATCTTTGTTTTCATTACTTAATATTCTCAGATTTCAAAAGCAATAGTTTTTTGCTTATGGTAATAAGTGAAGTCATATAACACTGAGATGTATAAAGGCAAAACTAGTAATGTGTGCTTTCCTCTCTATTTCCCTCCCCTTTATGTAACCTGTGACAAGAAATGCTTTCCACAGCTTTCTCTTTCACTTAAAAATAGTTAAGTATGCATTTGTAATTAAGGTTTTTCTGGTTTTTACTGAAATAGAAGACTTTGTGCATATTTTTCCACAATTTATATTTTCATTTTCTGGACATTTCTGTCAAGAGCAAATATATAATTACCCACTCCTTATTTTTTCTAATTTTCTAATATTTAGGTATGTACTTGTGATTATGTGTAAAACTACACCTCAGATTGAAAAGTGGGGGTCCAAAAATTTAGTTTCATAAACTGTGGGGTGACTGTTAATGAAAAACAATATTTGTAAGTAGAATTGTCACAAAATGTACAAGATATTTTGGGAATTTTATTGTACAGAACTGATAGTTCAATGGAAGAGAAAATGCCAAATGATTGTGAGAAAGTTTTAAAATGGAGACTATGTCCCATGATTCGAAGGAGCCTAGAAAAAAAAATAATAATGTTTAAAAACTGGGGACTATGTGGAAGATAGAAGCTTATACCAATCATATTACATTCCTAATCCACATTGTAGAGGGTCTTTGATTAATTTGCTTAACATAAATGAAATAGTTTCATCCATTGTGCTCATGTTTTCTATTCAATCCCTGTATTCTCCACCACCCTTCTTAAGTAACCCAAGTTAGCAAGCTAGTGTGTATTATTCTGCTTGTCTCCATGTTCACATTCTCTCTCTCTCTCTCACACACACATTTGTGGGTTTGGTCAATATTTGCTTTTTAAAAATGGGATCGTGGTGGGATCTCTGCATCTTACTTTTTCACTCAAAGATACATCCAGGAAAATCCTTCCAAGTTAAATGGTGTAGCTCTGATTCATTCTTTTTATTGGCTGCTTAATATTCCACAATATATAGAAGTATTATTACCTTATTGCTGGGAACTCAGTTTTTTGTTTGTTGTGTTTTGCAGTAACAGCAATGCTGCAATAAAAATTTTATTGGTGATTTTATGTTTATTGCATTGATTCCCAGGAGTGTGATTTGTTGGTTGAAGTGTCTGTGTATTTTTAATGTAAAAGTATTTGTCAGACTGCTTTACAAAACAGCTGTAAACAATTTATTTTTTTTTTCTCCTCATCCTGTCAGCAACTGGTACTGTGCTCTGTATTTTTCCTTTTATCTGATTGGTTGTAAGTGATTATTATTTTTTTCCTGTAATTTGCATTTCTCTAATTACTAGTTAGTTGAAGCATCTCTATGCTTATGTCTGTGGATTTGTTCTCACGAACTCCCTTTTCACATCCTTTACCCATTTTTCTATCATTGCTTGTCTCTTGCCAATTTTTAAAATCTCTTTGTATATTGTTCATGGTTACTAACCCGTCATCTGTTACCACTTTTACAGGTATTTTCCCAAATCTATCATTTGCCTATTAGATTCATCTGTGATAGCTTTGCAACACAAATTTTTTTCATTTTTATTAACTCAAAAATGGCAATTTTTTCTGTCTGGTTAAGAAACAGATTGTAAGTGTTGTCACCTAGGTTTTCTTCTAACTTGATGCTCTATTTGTTACATTTAACCATTTACTCCATCTGGAATTTGTTTTTTATTTATAATATGAGCTATTGGGCCAACTATTTTCTACCAGCTGAACAGCCAGTTGTCCCAGCACTACTTACTAAGTAATCACTCTTTCCCCCATTGCACTGAAATATATTTTTTGTCATATATTCAAATCTCATATAAACTGGATTTTGTTTCTGAATTCTCTATTCTGTTCCACTGATCTATTTCTCTGTTCCTGTATCAGTATACCATATTGATTTAATTATAGTATCTCTATAGTTTATTTCCTCTCACTGTTCTTTTATTTGCTTTATTGGGCATTCGTTTTCTCCCTAAACTTTAAGAAAGATACTTTTACCCATTTAACTGGAATTCTGTTTATTAAAAAAAAAAAAAAAACTTACCTGATTGTCTCACACATATGCTTTTAAAATAAATTTTATGTTTTTCTTTTTTGAGACAAGAGTCTTGCTCTGTCTCTGAGGCTGAAGTGCAGTGGTCTGATCTAGGCTCACTGCAGCTTTGACCTCCTGGGCTCAAGTGACGTTCCCGCCTCAAACTCCTGAGTGCGCATGCTGGCTAATTTTTGTATTTTTTCTTTTTTTAAAATAGAGATAGTGTCTTACTATGTTGGTCAGGCTGGCATAGAACTCTTAACTTCAAATGACCCTCCTGCCTTGGCGTCCCAAAGTGCTTGGATTACAAAAATAAGCTTTACTTTTTAGAACAGTTTTAGATTTACAGAAAAATTGTGAAGATAGTACAGGGAGCTTCCATATACTCCTCACACAGTTTTCCTACTATCAACATTTTACATTAATATGATACATAATGTTAACAATTAATGGACCAAATGGATACGTTAGTATTAACTAAAATCCCTACTGTATTTAGATTTCAATTTTTACCTAATGCCCATTTTATGTTTTGGGATCCCATTATTGTATTTGGTTTTTAACTTGACATTCTTGTGATATTAAGAGATGTAATGTTTTGACCTGGTGCAGTGGCTCATGCCTGTAATCCCAGCACTTTGGGAGGCTGAGGCAGGTGGACCAGTTGAAGTCAGGAGTTCGAGACCAGCCTGGCCAACACAGCAAGATCCTGTCTCTACAAAAAATACAAAGATTAGCCGGGGGTGGTGGCATATGCCTGTAGTCCCAGCTCCTTGGGAGGCTGAGGCAGGAGAATCACTTGAGTCTGGGAGCAGAGGTTGCAAGACTGTGTCAATGCACTCCAGTCTGAGCAACAGGAGTAGTCTGTCTCAAAAAAAAAAAAAAAAAGTGACAATTTTATTATATTAAATCTTCCCATTTAAGAACATACAGATGTTGTTCCATTTGCTTAGATTTAAAAGTTTATCATTCAATATGATTTTATAGTTTTCTTTTTATAGGTTTTTTTGTGCTTTTCTTGCTAAGTTTGTTTCTAAGTATCTTAATGACTTTTTCACTATTATGTATGGATTTCATTCCCATTTATGTTTCTAGTTGCTCATACTTAAATATGGAATCCCTAATTACTTTTATATATTTGTTATATACCATAGTATTACCTTATCAAATATTCTTATTAATTCTATTAGTTGTCTATTGGGTTTAAAAAAAATAAATACAGTTATGCAATTAGTAAAAATGGTATATCTTTTTTTTTTTTTCAGTGACTTCATTTGTCAGACCTGCCATGACAATGTTGAATAATAATAGCAATAGCAGGCATGCCTGTTTGGGTTCTGATTTTATTTGAAATAGTTGTATTGTCTCACCTAGTAGAAAGATGTTTGCTATTGGTTTTAGGTAAATATACTTTATTACATTGAATTTCACTCTTGCATTCCTTGAATTAAGCTCTGATTTGTTTCAATGTGTTATTCTTTTGAATTATTGCTGAATTGTCAAGTATTGCTTGCCAATATTTTATTTAGAACTTTTGTAAATATATATAAGTCAGGCAAGGTTTTTTTTTTTTTGTTACTCTATCATGTTTTGATTTTAAGGTTTTGTTGGCTTCATAAAACATATTAGGAAGTTTTCCATCCTTCCCTTCATTCTGGAATAACTAAAATATCAGAATTACTGTTCTTAGGTTAGTGGAAACAAGTTAGGAAATCACCTGGTCCTGCTGCCTTCTCAATGTTGACCTTTAACCATCTTTTCAGTCTACTCTGTGGTAATCGGTATATTTGCTTTTGTTTGTTTTTTGAGAAAAGGTTTTGCTCTGTCACTCGAGTGGAGTGCAGTGGCACAATCACAGCTCACTGCAGCCTTGATCTGCTGGGTTTAAGTGATGCTTCCATTTCAGCCACACAAATAGCCAGGACCACAGGCACACACCAGCATGCCCAGCTAATTTTTTAAAACTTTTTTGTGGAGACGAGGTCTCATTATGTATCCCAGGCTGGTCTCAAACTTCTGAGCTCAAACAATCCTTCTGCCTCAGCCTCCCAAAGTAACTTATATAGTTGAATTTTTCAGATGTTCTTGGATTCCTTATTTTGTTAAGAAATTATGCAGTTTTTCTAGGCTTTCAAATTTGTTGTGATAAATTTTATAATTTTAAGAATCTTGGCCAGGCACAGTGGCTCACACCTGTAATTTCAGCACTTTGGGAGGTGGGCAGATTACTAGCCTGGCCAACATGGTAAAACCCTGTCTCTAAAAATATATATAAAAATTAGCTGGTGTGGTGGCACTTGCCTGTAATCCAGCTACAAGGGAGGCTGAGGCAAGAGAATTGCTTGAACCCAGGAGGTAGAGGTTGCAGTGAGTCGAGATCATGCCATTACACTTCAGCCTGGGTGACAGAGCAAGACTCCGTCTCAAAAAAAAAAAAAAAAAAATCTCTTTTGTATCTGGGCTTATATCTCCTTTAAAAATTCCTAATCTTGTATAACTTCATTTCTTCTCCTTTTTCCTTAATCAGGCTCTGACAGAATTTATCTATTTTATTGGTATATTTTTTAAAAAATAGGTTTTAGGGTTATTGATCATATTTTGGGGGGATTTTACATTTCAACTTCCATCTTTATTAATTTCCTCTTCTTTCTCTCTTTGTGGCTCCTCTAAGTCTTCAACATGAGTCCAGTTGCCTTTGTTTTTAGGTTTTTTTAAAGTTAATAATGAAGGTGATTACACATTTTCTCCTGAATACAGCTTTTTCTTTTTCCATTGGTTTTGGTAGAAAATTTTCCTTTCATTGCTTTCTGGATAGTTTGTAATTTCATTTTTTATTTGAACTATACTGTAACTAATGGGATTCTAAGTATGTGTTTGTAAAATTCTCAGTTAAATTTTAAAGTCATCTTTTATTATTTATTTCCATTTTTATTTGATTATAATCTGAGAATGAGGTCTAGAAGATTTCTACTTAAAATTTTTTGTTAAATCCTTGTGATAAATAACATGATGTATTTTGGATTGATCAGTTGGGACTATTATTCAATTAGGATGCTTTAGGCTGCAAGTAACAGGATACCTGATGAAAGTGCTTGAATGAAGGAACTGATTTTTCCCACTTTCCAAAAAGGCTAGGGCAAGCTGTCCTGGAGTTGGTTCAGTGGCTCAGTTATATTAGAACTCTGAGGGCCGGGCGCAGTGGCTCACGCCTGTAATCCCAGCACTTTGGGAGGCTGAGGTGGGTGGATCATGAGGTCAAGAGATCGAGACCATCCTGGTCAATATGGTGAAACCCCCTCTCTACTAAAAATACAAAAAATTGGCTGGGCATGGTGGCACATGCCTGTAATTCCAACTACTCAGGAGGCTGAGGCAGGAGAATTGCCTGAACCCAGGAGACGGAGGTTGCAGTGAGCCAAGATCGTGCCATTGCACTCCAGCCTGGGTAACAAGAGCGAAACTCCATCTCAAAAAAAAAAAAAAAGAACTCTGAGGTTAGTTTCTCTGCTTGGCTTTCCCTTCTGCTTGTTTGCAAGTCCTGCACACCCTTGCAGAATCACATTCAAAGGCAGAGAGAAGATGAGGCTTTTCCATCCAATGATTCTCTCTTCTCAGGGAAGAAATTCTTTCTTAAGACCCAGCCAATTTTCCTATAGGTCCGACTGGACAGAACTAGGTCTCAGCCCTACTCCCTGGCTTCAAGTGGTATTAGGGAAGGGAGTATCCCACATTTTTAGCTTTTCTCCTAGCAGGTGAAATTTGGCATCAAGAAGGAAGATAGAGAATGTCTGCTAGGGAAGCACTCAACAGTTTGCTGTAAAAGAGAACTGGAAAAATGCTGAAATATCCTCTTTCTGAGGCATATAAAATTTCCATATACATATGTTTGAACCTGTTGATTATGTTATTTAATTCCACTATTTTTTAGACAACTATATCTGTTTGTTTTATTTTTATTTTTATTTTTTACTGCGAATATATTTTTTATTTAGTCATTCTGTTTACAATTGAAACTCTGGGAATTCAAAATTAACATCCTTGCCCGTGAGCTTCTTATAGACACCAGAAAAAGTTTCAACCTTGTGTTCCACATTGTTCTGCTGTGCTTTGTCCAAATGAACCTTTATGAGCCGGCTGTCATCCAGTTTCATGCGGATTCTCTTGCCCACAATTTCACTTGGGAAGACCAGGTCCTCAAGGACTGCATCGTGCACAGCTGTCAGTGTACGGCTCCTGGGACGCTTTTGTTTATTTTTTGTACGGCTTTTTCGAGTTGGTTTAGGCAGAATTCTCCTCTGGGCAATAAAGACAACATGCTTCCCACTGAACTTTTTCTCCAATTCGCGTACCAGCCGGACTTGGATTTTCTGGAAAGATTTTAGTTGAGGAACAGGAACAAAGATTATGATAGCTTTCCGGCCACCACCAACTTCAATTTCCTTGGCTGCCGTAATATTCAGCTCCCTGAGCTGAGCCTTGAGGTCCGAGTTCATCTCCAGCTCCAGAAGAGCCTGGGAGATGCCGGACTCGAACTCGTCTGGCTTCTCGCCATTGGGCTTCACGATCTTGGCGCTCGAACTGAACATGGCTTTCTCCTTGGCGAGTGCCGACTTAGGAAGCTATCTGTTTGTTTTAAAAGAGGCATATTGAAATCTTTCTGTATAATTGTACTTTTATCAAATTATCATTGCGATTTAGTTTAAAATTTTTTTGTTGTTGCTGTGTTTTGATATATACAGTTTTATAACTTATATAATCTTTATAAAGTATCCTTTTCATTATATAGTGTTTTTCTTTATACATTTAATGTCTTTAAATTAAATTTCTACATTGCTATTTTTCTTTCTTTTTTATATGTCCAGCTATATTTTTGTGCTATTGCTGTATTTTCATTTTTTGCTTGATCATTTTAAGGATCTTTTTCATAAACAACATATAGCTATGTTTTTATTTTTAAACAGTTTGAAAGTTTCTCTCTTTTAATGGCAAAATTTAGGCTTTTCACATTTAGTGCAATAATTGGTTTATGTATACAATTAATTTCTTATTTAGTCTAACAGTGATTTGTAACAATTGATTTTATTCTTCTGAATTTACTATTATTTATTTTAGTTTTAATCATCAACATAGTATGTGTTTGTGTTGTTTTCTGAGGTTTTTTTTATAGTGAATTATAACACACATGTAGAAAAATGCAATATTTATAAATGTACAGGTTAATGAATTGGTATAAAGCCAAGATCTTTCCCCTGCAGTACCACCTGAGATCAAGTGCCCATGGGCCATATGTATGAGTCTGTTTCTGGATTCTCTATTCTGTTTCTTTGGTCTGTTTGTCTGTCCTTTTATCCATACCATCCCATATCATTTACGGTAGCTTTATTATAAGTCCTTACATCTGGTAGACAAGTTATTCAACTTGTTCTTCTTCAAGATTGCCTTGGCTATTTGAATCCTTTGCACTACCATGTAAGTGTTAGATCATGTTGTCAGGTTCCCCAAAGCAGCCTGTTGGAATTTTGACTGGGATTGTACTGAATGTATAGATAAATTTGAGGAGAATTTAGGTCCCAAATGTGATAAATCTCTTTCGTTTTGTTCTTCTTTAATTCTCTCAAAAATAAATTAAATTTTTTTACCTAAAGGTCTTGCATATTTTTCCCTTAGGTATTGATTGTCTGGATGCTATTAAAAATGCTATCTTATTTAAACATCTTATTTTCTATTTATTGCAAATATGTAGAAATACAGTTGAGTTTTGTTTATTGCTTTATTTCTAGCAACTTTGCTAAATTCCTATTGATTCTGATAATTTGTATATAGATTCTTTTTCTAAAATTTTTTTATTTTTATTTTTGTGGTATATATAGATTATTCTGAATTTTCTATGTATGTGATCCTATATCATATGAAAATAGTAAGACTTTTATTGCAACCCTTTTACCTTTTATTTCTTCTTCTTGCCACATTACACTGGATAGGACTCAAGCACAAAACTGAGTAAAAGTCGTAGTGATAACAAGCACCTGTGTCTTGTTCCTCATCTCAAACTTACAGTGTTGATGCCAGAAACTAAACTATTGAAAGTATACTTTACTATTAACCAGTATTTACTATTTTATATGTTAAATTGTATATGTACTATAACTATACGTTTAAAGATTTCCAGCTACACAGACAGAGGGTAAGACTTGAGGGACTTGAGGGTAAGCAGGGACTTGAGGATATTTACAAAGGTGTGAATAGAATGATGAATCCTGGGCCGGGCGCGGTGGCTCAAGCCTGTAATCCCAGCACTTTGGGAGGCCGAGGCGGGTGGATCACGAGGTCAAGAGATCGAGACCATCCTGGTCAACATGGTGAAACCCCGTCTCTGCTAAAGATACAAAAAATTAGCTGGGCATGGTGGCGCGTGCCTGTAGTCCCAGCTACTCGGGAGGCTGAGGCAGGAGAATTGCCTGAACCCAGGAGGCGGAGATTGCGGTGAGCCGAGATCGCGCCATTGCACTCCAGCCTGGGTAACAAGAGCGAAACTCCGTCTCAAAAAAAAAAAAAGAATGATGAATCCTGGAATTTAGGGTTGGGCAACAAGAGAAATGAACTGGAAGGGAGTTGATGAGCAGTGAGCAACAGATTTTGGATCTAAAGAATTGTAACGGCTTTGAGAAGTACTGTTTTGTTGCACAGTGTGCCGTCCTAGAATCAAGGGAGACAGTGCAGAAAGGAAGGGATGAAATGGGGCATACTAAGTTGTCCTGATATTCACTCCCCTGTGTGAGTGAAGATCCAGTATACATGAGCTCCCTCATTGACCTTTTCTTTTTCTGTGACCAGTGGTTCTGCAACTGAACTTTGAGCATTGCCAGGTGGAAATTCTGCCTACCGTCTGAAAGGTTATTGAAATGTACATTTCGGTGTTGCCATACTTTTCTCTTTTTATATTTTTTTATGGTGAGATTTTCCAGCGCATACATGAATAGAGAAAAGAGGACAGTGAAACTCATGTGCCCATTACCCAATTTCAGTAAGTGTACTTTCAGGCATTCTTGTTTCATATATTCCTCCAACTTTTTTTTTTTTGTCATTGTTAGAGTATTTAAAGCAAATTTAAAGCAAATTTCCGGCATTCTATTGTTCACCTGTAAATTTGGTCAAATGATATTAAACTATCAATGCTTGACAAAATTTTAACCTATGAAACAACAATTTCATATTATTCAATCTAATGTTTGACTATTACAGAAAACAGAAACTCTATATACCTGTCAATATGTATTCTAAAGCCCACGCAGATCTAAGTGCAAATGTCAAAGTGTATCACACAACCTGTCAGTCATGCTTTTTCCTGGAGGCCTGTCTTCCTTCCAGGCTGGGTCTGGGTTTACTGCACAACTGTCACTCTGGTGCTTCTCTTTGCTGCTTTCCTTCGGAGCAGGCCCCTGTGTCCTTAATCATACGTGTTAATCTTTCCTGATTTATGCTTTGATTTTGCAGAAACATAATTCTCCATAAGCTTCCCAAAGAAAGGTGCATGAGAGACAAAAAGTTCATTTACCCTGTGCTTGACTGGTTGACTTACAAAATTCTATGCCAAAAATAATCTCACACTCAGAATTTTGAAGGCATAGTTTCATAGTTCCTATGTTGAGAGTTTTATTTTATTTTTTCTGAGACGGAGTTTCGCTCATTACCCAGGCTGGAGTGCAATGGCATGATCTTGGCTCACTGCAACCTCCACCTCCTGGGTTCAGGCAATTCTCCTGCCTCAGCCTCCTGAGTAGCTGGGATTGCAGGCACACGCCACCATGCCCGCCAATTTTTTGTATTTTTAGTAGAGATGGGGTTTCATCATGTTGACCAGGATGGTCTTGATCTCTTGACCTCGTGATCCACCCGCCTCGGCCTCCCAAAGTGCTGGGATTACAGGCTTGAGCCACCGCGCCCGGCCTGTGTTGAGAGGTTTGGTGTCACTGGAATACAAAGGATTGGGAGTTATACCTGTTTATTCCCTTAGAAAATTTGTCAGCTATTCCACTATCCCACTTTTGCATTTTCATAACCATCTGTCTTTGTGCTTGTGCATATTTTAATTTTGCCTTTAATGGGTTTGGAGGAGGAGAATGCTTTTTCTTTGACAATTTCCTTCCCTATCTCTTTTGGGCCCTCTTCTCCTTCTCCTTTTTTTTTTTTTGAGACAGAATCTTACTCTGTCACCCAGGCTGGAATGCAATGGCATGATCTTTGCTCACTGCAACCTCCTCTGCCTCCCGGGTTCAAGCAATTCTCCTGCCTCATTCTCCCAAGTAGCTGAGATTACAGGTTTGTGGCTAAGGGCCCTCTTCTTTTAGAACCTGTATGTGGACCTGATCCTTTAACTTAAATTTTTTTTTTTTTTTTTTTTTTTTTTTAAGTAGAGTCAGGGTTTTGTCATGTTGGCCAGTTTGGTCTTGAATTCCTGGCCTCAAGTGATCGGTCTGCCTTGGCCTCCCAACGTGCTGGGATTACAGGTGTGAGCCACCATGCCTGGCTCCTGATTTTAAACTTTCCTCATCTAGTTTCCATATGTTATTATGTGAGAAATTGGTTTAACTTTGTCTTCCAACCGTTCTATTATTTTTGTTTCTCCTGCTGCTGCTGCTGTATCTTAATTGTTTCTCTTTCGTAATTGTTTCTCATTCTTGTTGTCCTTTTGCCTAAATCTCTCTGAGGATATTATGTGTATTTTTCTTTTTGAAGTTTTCTTCTGCTTTTTGCATGGTCTGTTTTTTTTTTTTTTTTTTGATTCAGAGTCTCACTCTGTCACACAAGCTGGAGTGCAGTGGTGAGATCTCAGCTCACCACAGCCTCCGCCTCCCAAGTTCAAGCAGTTCTCCTACCTCAGCCTCCTATGTAGCTGGGATTACAGGCATCTGCCACCATGCCCAGCTCATTTTTGTATTTTTAGTAGAGACGGGGTTTCACCATGTTGGCCAGGCTGGTCTCGAACTCCTGACCCCAGGTGATCTGCCTGCCTCAGCCTCCCAAAGTGGTGGGATTACAGGCGTGAGCCACTTGTTTCTGTTTCCTCTAAGTTACTTTTCTTTTCCCTTTCTTCTCCTTTCCATTTTTTTTTTCTGTTTGCTTGTTTTGCTTATCTTTTATATTGCCGGCTTTCCTTACAATCATATTTTCAGTAACTTAGTCATAAATCAAAACAGCCGACAATAAGCAGAGCCTAAAGAAATTTTCCAACATGTAGACTTGGGCACTTGAGGAATGGTGGTGACTGGGTGGGGAACTGTCATTTTTGTTAGTGAATCTCCAAATGTCAGTATGTCTTGTCTTCTGTAGTACATGGTGTCTTCAAATCCCAAGTCTCCTCTGGGGTCCATGGGGGTGAGCTGACTTGCTTCTCATTATTTTTGCAGGCACTTAGTCTCTAACATCCTTTGCTTTACTGTATAGTTACTACTCCTCCATTTGCTTGCTTGCTTTTTGTTTTTAGGCGTGACCTTGCTCTGTTGCCCAGGCTGGAGTGCAGTGGCACAATCATAGCTCACTGCAGCCTTGGTTTCCTGGACTCAGGTGATGCTCTCACCTCAGCCTCCTGAGTAGCTAGTACTGCAGGTGTGCACCACCATGCCCAGCTAATTTTTAAATTTTTTGTAGAAACGGGATCTTGCTATGTTGTCTAGGCTGATCTCAAACTCCTGGCCTCAAGTGATTCTCCCTCCTCGGCTTCCCAAACTGTTGGGATTTTATAGGTGTGAGCCACCACACCTGGCCCATCTGCTGTTCTCCTAATTATTTGTTGAAACCTCTTGTTCAGGTTATAGGTATGTACCAGCTAGGAGTATTTTCAGCTACAAGTTAATAGAAAATGACTTAAAAATGGACATAAAAAACAGGGGTTGATTTTTCTCAGTGATAAGAAGTTTGTAGGTAGATGGTTACTGGCCTTAGTTCAGTAGCTCAATAATGTCAGGACCAGTGTCTCTGTGATTGTCTTGGCCTTCTCCTCATGGTCAAAAAGGGAAAAGTGCAGCTGCACATAATAGCCACAGTTAAGGCAGGAATGAGTAAAGGACTGTGTTGCTTTTCCTGACCCACCCCAAACGGTATCTACTTGTGTTACATTGGCTCAAACAGGGTCATATGGTTACTCCTTGCTATAAGGGAGACTGAGAAATTGGCTTGGTTTATTGATACCCTGAAAAACAATTCTCTTGGTCAGGAAGAAGGGGATGGGGACGGGGGTATACTAGGTAGGCAGTGGACAATGTCTGCTACGTCTTTCATATTTTGACGCTGTCATTTTAATGGGGTTTCAGGTAAAACAAGATAAACATGTCATGTGTAATTGCATGGTGAAAATTAGGTAAGAAAATCCATATAAAGCACTTAGTGCAGTGCCTGGCCTGTAGTAATAATCAATAAACATTTGCTACTATCTTATGACCCATATGCCCACTTTGTACATGTTGTCTTGTGGCCGTTGGACTGATCAGGTGGAGATGCCACTGGGCTCCTAGATATATGGGTCATCCCTGCAGAGAAATGGGGTTGAGAAATAAATTGGGTTATCATCAGTATGTGGATAGTGTTTGAAGCCACATACATGAATGGGATTATCCAGGGAGAAGTTGTGTAATGACAAGCAAGCAGGAAGAAGACACTGGAGAATGTAAATTAAGCTGCCCCAACATTATAAGTTGTGATGTTACTACAGATAAACATGTTTAGGATTTTAAAAAATGAATTTGTTTATCTATTGCAATATATTATTTAAGGTACTGGAATTATCAAGAAATTGAACCACAATAAGAGATGTTACAAAAATAGTTGCAGGGTCATACTTGGTGTGGCACATTTGTAGCTATGTATTAGGTTGGTGCAAGGGTAACGGCAAATGTCACAATTACTTTTGGACAAACCTAATAAATAGTGCCAGGCCAGGAACGGTGGCTCACATCTATAATCCCAACACTTTGGAGCGTAAGGAGGGTGGATTTCTTGAGCTCAAGAATTCGCAACCAGCCTGGGCAACATGGCAAAACCCCATCTGTACAAAAAATACAAAATTAGCCAGGCATGGCCTTATTTTCTTTCTTTTTCTTTCTTTCTTTCTTTTTTTTTTTGAGATGGAGTTTTGCTCTTGTTGCCCAGGCTGGAGTACAATGGTGCGATCTCGGTTTACTG
The DNA here is from genome assembly GCF_049354715.1 of Callithrix jacchus. Lineage (NCBI taxonomy): Eukaryota > Metazoa > Chordata > Mammalia > Primates > Cebidae > Callithrix > Callithrix jacchus. The sequence goes on along the minus strand of NC_133515.1, from coordinate 60,379,389 downwards.
TAAACTCTGCCTCCTGGGTTCAAGCAATTCTCCTGCCTCAGCCTCATGAGTAGCTGGGATTATAGGCATGTGCCACCATGCTGGGCTAATTTTGTATTTTTAGTAGAGATGGAGTTTCTTTATGTTGGTCAGGCTGGTCTTGAACTCCTGACCTCAGGTAATCCTCCCGCCTCGGCCTCCCAGAGAGCTGGGATTACAGGTGTGAGCCACCACGCCTAGCTGGGCCTTATTTTTTATAGCAATTTTTGAAAAAAGAAAACTGGTGGGGTGTTTTGGTTTATTTTGTTTATTTTGGTTTTTTTTTTTTAGAATGCAATGACAGTAAGTTGCAGAAATCAGAATTAGATTGCCTTTAAGAAAACCGCAGGTTTGTTTCTTCACAAGCCATGAAAATGTGGAATACAACAGGGACCATCATTTAGAGATGGCCTGGCTGTGATTATAGCAGCCCTGGTCTGTCTTTCCTAACAAGCCAGCAGCATCCAAGAACACACTGTGGATGTGTGTGTTTTCTTCCCCTTCTGTGTTTTATTTTCTCAGAAAGAATGACTGATGGCTTGCTTTTGCAAATTGTGCTGTATTATTTCAATTGCAGAGGTAAGTTCTGCCAACATTTTTTGATGCATAAGGACTGTTTTGAATCTATTGTTTAATTATGTCTTCCTTTTTCTTGCAAAATTAAGAATATTTTCTATTTCTTAGTAATCATCTTAAATTAATGTACAGTGTTATGACACTAAGCATAAGCCTTTGAATAAGTCCTCACAAAATATATTTTTCATAAAGACTCAATTTTGTAAAACAAAACACATTTGTATTTGGAGACAATGAGCCAAATTCTAAAATTAAAATTACATCTTGATTGCTACATATTTTTTAAACCGTATGTCATATATCAGTCCTCTGCACTTCAAAGGATTATTAAAGGACTGGTGTATGTATACAAGAGGATGATCAAATGGTTACATGGCGTGGAAAACTGTGTCATAATACAAGGAATGCTTGAAGGCATTAGGGATATTTAGCTGGAGTAAAGAATACTTGAGGGCCGGGCGTGGTGGCTCACGCCTGTAATCCTAGCACTTTGGGAGGCCAAGGCAGGTGGATCACGAGGTCCAGAGATGGAGACCATCCTGGTCAACATTGTGAAACCTCGTCTCTACTAAAAATACAAAAAATTAGCTGGGCATGGTGGCGCGTGCCTGTAATCCCAGCTACTCAGGAGGCTGAGGCAGGAGAATTGCCTGAACCCAGGAGGCGGAGATTGCGGTGAGCCGAGGTCGCGCCATTGCACTCCAGCCTGGGTAACAAGAGCGACACTCTGTCTCAAAAAAAAAAAAAGAATACTTGAGGGAATCATTATAGCTTCCTTCAAGTATTTGAAAGGCTGATACACAGGAAAGGGTGAGTGTTCTTTGTTGTTCCAGAAGGCAATAATCTTGGTTGGAGCAGTGGGTAAATTTGCTTATTTCAGCTCACCCTGACAACAAATTTTCCAGTAGTCATCAACTGCATATAATGGAATTTTATCCACACCTAGGAGTCATCTAGATCAGGGATTGGCAATCCATGGCCTGTTTTGTAAGAGAAGTTTTATCAGGGCACAGCCACACCCGTTTATTTATGTTTTGGCTCTGACTGCTTTGTGGCATATGGGCAGAGTGGAGTTGTTGTGACAAATACGGGATGGCCTCAAAGCCTAAAATATTTACTATTTTGCCTTTTACAGAAAATAGTATGCTGCCTGCTGCATAACAGATGTCAAACAATTCAAGGGTGTTACAGAAGGTCTAACACATCAAATGGTATGTTAGACTAGATGACCTCTGAGGTCCTGTCCAGCTAAGATTCTGTGTTGGTATTTTTTTTTTTCTTTAGACAAAGTCTCGCCCTGTGGCCCAGGCTGGAGTGCAGTACTATAGTCTCAGCTCACTGCAGCCTCCACCTCCTGGGTTCAAGCAGTTCTCCTGCTTTAGCCTCCCAAGTATCTAGGATTACAGGCGTGGGCCACCACGCCCAGCCAATTTTTGTACTTTTAGTAGATACAAGGTTTCACCATGTTGACCAGGCTGGTCTTGAACTCCTGACATCAGGTGATCCGCCTGTCTTGGCCTCCAAAAGTGCTGGGATTACAGGTGTGAGCCACTGTGCCTGGTCAGATTCTGTATTTCTATAGAGTTGATGATTGTACATGTACTTAAAATGTGTTCATAGTTCAAGAGTTAGAATTAGAATAGAGATATTCACCAATAGAGTTGTGTTTACCTCTTCCATAGATATTAATACTTGACACTTGTGTGAAATATGAAATTTGAACAGCTTTCTGCCCTATGAATTGACATTGTTTTGAATTTCCAGTTGTTACAATAGTAGATTGGAATGCAGAAATGGATTTTGTGAACAATGAGGTGGTGTCAGATTCAGTTATATAATATTTAAAAAAATAACTTCTCTAGCAGACCATTAGTGGTATGAATGTCAGTGCAACCAGAGTGGCTAGTTTTCCCTGCTTTTTCATCTGAGAATCTCAAAGCACTTTACTAATATTTTTATACTTTATTCATCACATTCCTTTTTACACAAATAGATGGAGTTATTAAGAAAAGTTCTATTGATGTTCTATGGAAATTTAGAGGGCATTTTCTTAGGGGAACAAAATTCACTGAGGAGCTGTAATTTTAGAAACAGAATAGTTTAGCCTAATTGATATAAATTGCTCTAATGGGAAACTAGGAACATGAAGCATATCTACAGTAGAGTTGGAATTCTAACGCCAGGCTTTAGACTGCAAATACTTAATCATTTGATTTCCTTTAGAATATAACAGATCTGTATTAAAATGACTTAAGTGTATAGTTTTTACTTTAAAGTTCACATTTTATATATGTGCATTTAGTAAGATAATCATTTAATAAATGAAATGCATAATGCAGCACTAATTACTTTTTATCTTTTTTCCTTTAATCATCTTTCTCAGGTAGCAACTAATTACTTAAAGAAATTAATAGGCTTTCTTTTTTAGAGCAGCGTTAGGTTTACAGAAAAATTGAGTGGAAAGTACAGAGAGTTTCCATATATTCCCTCACACCTACTTCCCTAGGTCCCTCAGTTTCCCCCATTAGTAACATCTTGCATTATGTAGTATATTTGTTACAACTGATGAGCCAATTTTGATAAAATATTAATAACTAAAGCCCATAGGTTACACCAGGGTTAACTCTTTTTTAATTTTAATTTTAATTTTATTTATTTATTTATTTATTTATTTTTTGAGATGGAGTTTCACTCTTGTTACCCAGGCTGGACTGCAATGGCACCATCTCGGCTCACCGCAACCTCCGCCTCCTGGGTTCAGGCAATTCTCCTGCCTCAGCCTCCCGGGTAGCTGGGATTACAGGTACATACCACGACGCCCAGCTAATTTTTTTGTATTTTTAGTAGAGACGGAGTTTCACCATGTTGACCAGGATGGTCTCGATCTCTTGACCTCGTGATCCACCCGCCTCAGCCTACCAAAGTGTTGGGATTACAGGTGTGAGCCACCGCGCCCGGCTAATTTTTATTTTTTAAAGACAGTTTTGCTCTGTCACCCAGGCTGCTGAGCAGTGGCATGACCATAACTCTCTATAGCCTTAAACTCTTGGACTCCGGTGGTCCTCCTGCCTCAGCCTCTTGAGTAGCTGGGACTAAAGACACATGCATGATGCTCTGCTAATTTTTAAATTTTTTTGTAGAGATGGGATCTCACTATGTTTCCCAGGCTGGTCTCAAACTCCTGGGCTCAAACAGTCCTCCCACCTCAGCCCCACAAAGTGCTGGGATTACAGGCATGAACCACTGTGCCAGGCCAGAGTTCACTTATGATGTTGTACATTCTACTGGTTTTGATAAATGTGTGATGGCATGTGTCTACCATTACAGTGTCATACAGAATCGCTCCACTACCCTAAAAATCTCATGTGCTCTGTCTAGTCATCCATTGTTCTTGCCCTCTAGCCCCTGACAACCACTTATGTCTTTATTGCCTCCGTAGTTTTGCTTTTTCCAGAATGTTATATAGTTGGAGTAATACAGTATGTAGCCTTTTCACATTGGCTTCATTCACTTAGACATATGTCTTTAAGGTTCTTTCATGTATTTTTGTGGCTTGACAGTTCATTTCTTCTTATTGCTGAATACTATTTCATTATGTGGATGTGCCACAGGTTGTTTATATATTCACTTATTGAAAGACACGTTTGTGCTTCCAAATTTCTTATTTTATTTGTTTATATTTTTAGAGATAGGGTATTGCTGTGTTGTCCAGGCTCACCTCAAAATCTGGCCTTAAGTGAGCCTCCCACCTCAGCCTCTCAAGTAGGTGGGATTACAGGCCCAAGCCACCATGCTCACATGGTTTCTTCCAAGTTTTGTCAATGTTGAGACTGATAACTTTTTTTTAAATGTATTTTTTAAAAAAAATTATAATCACATACAATTATGGGGTACACAGTTCCCCCCCTATATTTTCTTCTAGTATTTTTTTTAACCAGTTTTAGGTCTTATGTTTAAGACTTTAATCCATTTTGAGTTGTGTTTTGTATATGGTGTGACATAAGGGTTGAATCTCATTCTTCTACATGTGGATGTCCAGTTTTCTCATTACTCTTTATTGAAGAGATTGTCTTTGCCCCATGGTGTGTTTTTGGCACCTTTGTAAACAAAAAAAAAAATCAATTGACCATAAATATGTGGGTTTATTTCTGGGCTCTCTATCCTGTTCTGTTGGTTGATGTTTCTATTTTTATGCCAGTATCATGCTGTTTTAATTACCATGGCTTTGTAATATAGTTTGAAGTCAGGTAGAGTTTTGTTTTGTTCTTTTTGCTCAAGATTGCCTGGGCTACTTAGGGTTTTTTTGTTTGTTTTTGTTTTTCTCTGTGTGTGTGTGTGTGTTTCTATATAAATTTTAAAATTGCTTTTTCTATTTCTGTGAAAAGTGTCATTGAAATGTTAATAGGGATTACACTGAATCTGAAGATCATTTTGGGTAGTATGGTCTTTTTAACAATATTAATTCTTCCAATTTATGAACATGGAATATCCTTCTATTTATTTGTGTCTTCTTAACTTCTTTTTTTTTTTTTGAGACGGAGTTTTACTCTTGTTACCCAGGCTGGAGTGCAATGGCATGACCTCGGCTCACCGCAACCTCCACCCCCTGGGTTCAGGCAATTCTCCTGCCTCAGCTCCTGAGTAGCTGGGATTACAGGCACGCGCCACCATGCCCAGCTAATTTTTTGTAATTTTTAGTAGAGACGGGGTTTCACCATGTTGACCAGGATGGTCTCGATCTGTTGACCTTGTGATCCACCCGCCTCGGCCTCCCAAAGTGCTGGGATTACAGGCTTGAGCCACCGCGCCCAGCCTCTTAACTTCTTTAATCAATTTTTTTTTTGAGATGGAGTCTCGCTCTGTTGCCAGGCTGGGGTGCAGTGGCACGATCTCGGCTCACTGCAACCTCTGCCTCCCGGGTTCAAGCTATTCTCCAGCTAATTTTTGTATTTTTAGTAGAGGCGAGGTTTTGCCATGTTGGCCAGCCTGGTCTGAAACTGCTGACCTCAGGTGATCCACTAGCCTTGGCCTCCAAAAGTTCTGGGATTACAGGTGTGAGCCACCGTTCCCAGCCTTCTTTTCTTATTATTTTCCTATTTTTCTCCTAATTTTATTTTTGTAGACACGGGGTTTCACTGTGTTGCCCAGGCTGTTGTCAAACTCCTGGCTTCAAGTAATCCTCCAATCCTCTCAAAGCACTGAGATGACAGGTGTGAGTCACTGCGCCCAGCACAGTCTGCTATTGATTACCGCCATGCACCAGCAATTCTAACCAATAAAATACTGTGCCTTGCTTCCCTTATGCCACTGACATGAGGTATGTACTAATCCCATATTTTTGAAGTGTTGATTCCTGGACATGGGTCAAAGGCTGTCTGCAATTTAAATTTAAACTTTGGATTCACTTTTAATTATACAAATTATGAAGCATTTTTAAAAAAATATTGAGTAAACTAAGGCCTCATGGCTGAGGAAGTTTTGTGCTCCTATTTTTGTAAGGAAAACAATTGTACTGATTTGAGTAATTTAAGTGAATCAAGCCAATTATAAAATATTAAGAAATGGAAATTAAATAAAATCACTCATAAACCTACTGTTTGAAAACAAATTTGGATAATATTTTGATGCATAATGCAACGTTTTATTTCTCTTTCTCTTTTTCGGGGCAAGGGTCAGCTAACTAAACATGTGGCTTGATATTCTCCAGAGTTAGGTTGTCGTTTACTACTATCAAACCACTCCTGGTTCGATATTCATCTGTGGCAGGTACTTTTGGCTGGGCTGCTAAAGTTAAGTTCCCTGTGCTTTTTTTTTGGTTTTTTTAGTGCTCAAAAATCAGGAAATATTGCCTGAGATCACCTGTTTTAACTCCAGTAAGGTTCTAGAACAAGCATCTCATTCAGTCACATGAAGGTGGCATACCTGGGTGATGGTATAAGTCTGTTGCAGAACTGGGCATCAAAAATATTCATAAGTCAGCCCTCATATTAGATTATGACATTTTAGGATACTTTTTTTTTTTTTTTTTAATGAGACAGGGTCTCACGATGTTGCACAGGCTGGTCTCAAACTCCTGGACTCAAGCAATCCATCTGCCTCGGCCTCCCAGTCCTGGGATTACAGGCATGAGCCACAGCACTCAGCCAGGATACTTTTGAATAAAGTATTTTATCGCTGGGTGTGGTGGCACATGCCTGTAGTCCCAGCTACTCAGGAGGCTGAGGCTGGTGGATCACTTGAGCCCAGGAGTTCTGGGCTGTAGTGCGCTATGCCGACCAGATGTCCGCACTAAGTTTGGCATCAATATGGTGACCTCCCGGGAGCGGGGGACCACCAGGTTGTCTAGGGAGGAGTGAACTGGCCCAGGTCAGAAATGGAGCAGGTCAAAACTCCCGTGCTGATCAGTAGTGGGATCGTGCCTGTGAACAGCCACTGCACTCCAGCCTAGCCAATATAGCAAGACCCCGTCTCTTAAAAAAAAAGTATTTTATCATGATAATGTTTTCATTCAGTAAATGAAATTATGTGTATTTCTGTGTCCTTCTGCTAGGTGCTAAGGAGCATAAGATGATTAAATGATTGTGAAAAGTCCAGTCTAACTAAGGTGAAAGAGGTAGGCAGGTAAATTAGCACAGGGTATAAGGACAGGGGTAGAGTTTGGGAAGGAAGCTCTGGGCAGCACAGTGGGAGAAGTTCCTCCTGCCTTGGGGAGGACAGGCCTCACCTCTCCTTCCAGCTTCCTCTGCCGCTCCTCCTCTCGCAGGCTTTTCAGTCCTCTGCCACAAGTGCTCTTCCTCCCTTAGGACCTTTGCAGAAGCTCTTTCCTCTGCCTGGAATGGATGCTTCCTTCTTGTCTCCATGCCTTGCTGATTGCTCCCTACTCTTTCATTCCCCGCTTGCTGTGTCGTAGCCTCTCGCTCTGCTTCCTGACATCACTTAGCACGGCTGTTGTAAAGGATGACTGGCTGGATATTTCCCACCTCCACCCCAAGAGAATGCGTTCAGCTGTAAGTAACAGAAAACCAATAAACAAGTGACTCAACAAATGGTTTGTTCTTTTCAAATATGAAGGAGACTGGAGGTCAGTGGCCACTGTTGCTTGTTGAGCTGACCATCAATGTCAGGACCCTGTCTGTAGGATTCTCTTGTCCTTTCCCTCATGGTTGTAAGATGACTGCCCCAGCCTCAGGCGTTGCACACACACTCAAGGCTGGGGCAAGGGATGGTTCTGGGTCTTTTCCTTTTTATCTGGAAAGCAAACTCTTTCCCAGAAGTGGCTGCACACTTCTACACATGTGCTATTGTCCATCTGTGGCAATAATTAGCTTTTTAAGCCACTGGTAAAGATGAGAGGGACAAGGGGGAGAGGTATTAAGACTAATGTTGGGTTTGCCATTTATCAATGTTGAAGCCCAGGGGTAAGATCCAGCAGTGTCGTTTAATAAGCCCTCCAGGTGCCTCTGATCCACATGATAGCTTCAGGGTCAGGAACTAGAGCAATAAGACGCTTAAGGGTGAAAGGCAGCTTGGAGATCACCCAATCTGGTACAGCCAACCTGCATTTTAGAATCACCTGGGGAGCTTCTCAAGACTGTAAGCTCCTTAAAGGCAGGGATTGTCCTTTTCTTCCTTGAATTCCGGTTCCTTGCATAGTACCAGGAACATAGAGTGAATGGTGACAAATACGTCAGAAAGAGAAGGTGGAATAAGGACCTTTCAGGAGAAGAGAATGTCAGGTATGAAGGTATGGGGCTGAAAGAGCCTTCGTTGTGGTTTTGGGAACGTGTAACTGGAACATAGGCAGATGACAGACTACTGGAAACTGAAAAGCTTTACATGTCATTTGAATCTGACCTTTCTTCTGTCAGCAATGGGGAGTCATTGAAAAGTTTCAGGGCAGCAAGTGACACAGTAGGATTTATGGGTTAGGTTACTAACTGTGTTGAAAGTATGGGCTAAAAACTGGAAGAAGTGAGATTGGAATCAAGATTAGTTAACCATGTCATACTGTGGTTTCATCAAGGAGAGTAAGAATAATTTGAGAGTTTGGAAAATGTAATTTTAAAATAATCTAGGACAATGATCTCAAAGGATGACCTTGGATTGGTAGCATCAGCATTACCTGGCACCTTGTTACAAATGTAAATTCTTGGGCTCCACCTTGAGCCTACTGAATCCGAAGCTCTAGGGGTAAGGTCCAGCAGTGGATTTAAGAAGCCCCCCAGGTGCCTCTGATCCACATGAAAGCTTCGGAGCCACTGAACTAGGGCATTAGATGCTTAAGGGTGAAAGACAGCTTGGAGATCACCCAATCTGGTATCGCTAATCTGCATATTAGAATCACCTGGGGAGCTTTTAACCTTGTAGATAAATTGCCCACGCCTCCTACTCCACCCACAGAACCATTAAATCGTGATCTTGGGGGTTGGAACCCATGCATCAGATTATTTCCAATGATCTCAGGTGCTTCCAATGAGCAGCCAGGTCTGAGAACCACTGGTGTGATCTAACCCCTATTGATGAGAAAAGTTGGGATTAGAAGAGGAGTTACTCAAGCACGTACAGCAAGCTCAGGTAGGGTCTCTTGAATCAATTTCATAACTGTCATATCCATGAATGCTTTAAACACTATCCCAACTTTTTTACTTTTCAATTATTTTTAAAACTTTTGTGGGCGCATAGTAGGTGTATATATTCTATCCTAACTTCTTAATAATTTGCCTGAAGATAATCATTCACAGTGATAAATGCAACTGCCACATTTTTAAGAGAAAAATAGGTTTCAGACAACATTATGGAAAAGTCAGTTCTCCTTTACATTAACAATTTACACACTATAAAAAGTTATCATTTTTGTAAAGATTTTTGTAAAACTACATATTTTTAACGGTAATAAAAAGAATACAGATAAAATAGGGTAGATAGTGCTTTATTTGTGTGTATAAGTAATAACTTTTTTCAAACTCTAGGTGGAGCTCTTTGGTTTTTATACATTCTTTTATTTATAATTTGGAAAGTCTTTATTTTAAAAGAAGAAGCTATTCTGGGATTTTTAAAAAATCCTTTAAAATTTTATAATAAGTGTTCCGGCATTTCTCAGCTCTCCTTTGCTTGTTGTTTCACAGACATATAGATAAAGACTTACACTTTTTTGTTTAATTGCTGGACCAAATCCAGATTCAGGGCTCAGAGAGTCATTTTTCAAATCCATCTTAAATTTGTATTTTATATCATAGTATTTAACAAAAGGCATAAGTTTCCCATGTTTATTGTTTGTGATAAGTCTCAAAGTTGAAATGGAATTTGTGTAAGATGGGTCTCCCTTTATGAATGATGCCGGGGGAGAAAGTCTCTGAGGATATCATAGCTGTTGCTATAGGAATTACTTCGCTATTTTTACCCCACTGTGTACAAAGGAGTGTTAACAGCTACCTTCTTGTAACATAAAGGAAACATTTTGCTGCTACTTCTTTTTATTTTCTGTTTTACTAGCTCAGTATTCTCTCTTCTGTTGGGAGTACACTAGGAGCAAAATTCCCAAACTATGAGGCCTGTTCTTTTTAATGGTATAAGCCTGTGGTGTCGTTCCTAGGCCAGCAGCAGCACCATTGACACAGAAGTTTGTTAGAAATGCAGATTCTTGGCTCCCACCCTAGACATTCTGAACCAGAAATTCTGAACCCCTGGGGATGGGGTCCACCCATCTGTGCTGAACCACTACTATAGGCTGTTTTGAAAGGATAAAAATCCTGTACTCACTGGAACGTACATAAAAAGATGCCTTCTGTACAGGCCAGGCATGGTGACTGACACCTCTAATCCCAGCACACAATGCAGTATCGACCCTATTTTATCCATATTCTTTTCATTACTGTTGAAATTATGTTTTTTTACAAAAATCTTTACAAAAAGGATAACTTTTTAAAGTATGTAATTCTGTTAATGTAAAGGGAGATCAGGGTGGGAGGGGTGCTTGAGCCTGGGAATTGGAGACCAGCCTGGGCAACGTAGGGAGACCCCCATCTCAACAACAACAACAACAAAAATCACAAAGCTGGGCATTGTGGTGCACACGTGTGGTCCCAGCTACTTAGGAGGCTGAGGTGGGAGGATTGCTTGAGCCCAGGAAATCAAGGCTGTGGTGAGCCGTGATCATACCACTGCGCCCCAGTCTAGGGCCAGAGTGAGACCCTGTCTCAAAAGAAAGAAAAAAGAAAAGAGGCCAGGCATGGTGGCTTACGCCTGTAATCCCAGCACTTTGGGAGGCCGAGGCGGGTGGATCACGGGGTCAAGAGATCGAGACCATCCTGGTCAACATGGTGAAACCCCGTCTCTACTAAAAATACAAAAAATTAGCTGGGCATGGTGGTGCGTGCCTGTAATCCCAGCTACTCAGGAGGCTGAGGCAGGAGAATTGCCTGAACCCAGGAGGCAGAGGTTGCGGTGATCTGAGATCGCGCCATTGAACTCCAGCCTGGGTAACAAGAGCGAAACTCTGACTCAAAAAAAAAAAAGAAAAGGAAATTCCTCTGTACAGTCACTTTTGCTTGTTTTGGGTTTGTTTAGTGCTTTTCAAATCACCCAGGGCTTTTGTTAAAAGGAAGAATTCTCATTTAATAAGTTTGAGATGGAGCCTGGTATTCTGCCTCTAACAAACTCCCAAACAATGTGGATTTTGCTTGTCCTTGGATCACATTTTGAGTGGTGAGGCCAAATAGCACATAGTAAGGCCATACCCATCCCTGCATGTGAGTTATCTATGATTTTTGAGTATATGCTTTTGATTTAGCATGCCTAAAGTCAGTTTTTTCTTGTCAATCACAGTGGGAAGAGACAATTTCTAGAATGTAATTGTCTAATTGAAAGTGACTCACTCATAGTAAATGCTACAGGAGGGTATTGTTAGCCAGGATCTGTCTCTGAGACCCTCTATTATAATCAGTGGACACCCTTGAAAAATCACATTATTTTAAAAGCTGAGATTCATTCATACCATTATGAAGGCAGAGAGAAAGTCCTCAAGTTTGAAGATGTTTTCAGACAAAATGAAGTGGTTCATAAATGTTTGTTATCATCTGGGTGCGGTGGCTCATGCTGTAATCCCAGCATTTTGGGAAGCTGAGGTGGGTGGATCACCTGAGGTCAGGAGTTTGAGCCTAGCCTGGCCAAGGTGGTGAAACTCCCTTTTTACTAAAAATACAAAAAATTAGCCCGGTGTGTTGGCAGATGCCTGTAATCCCAGCTCCTCGGGAAGCTGAGGCAGAAGAATCGCTTGAACCCTGGAGGCGGAGGTTGCAGTAAGCCAAGATTGCACCATTGTACTCCAGTCTGGGCAATAAGACTGAAACTCTGTCCCCCCTCCAAAAAAAAAAGTTTATCATTCACTCTTTGTCATTACTTGTTGAGCACCTGCCATGTGGAGCATTGTCCTAGGCATTTTAGGAATTTTTATTTAAAAAGGATAAAGTCCTTGACCTTGAGGAGATAGCAACCTACTGGGGGCAATAAAACTTATGCTCGTGAAAGTTAATTGCCAATATAGGGAGTATTCTGTCAAATGGTAAAGACATGTGGTAGAAACTCGGAAAACCAAAGGATAGCGAATGACTGGTAAGCCTGAAAGAGAGATCTGACTTGGGCTTTGGAGAGTGGGGTAGAACTGAGACATTCAGAGGAGAGGCGGACAGGGAATGCTCCACAGAAGAGAGATGGCATGGGTTAGAGTGCAGCTTCCGGGAGTGAATCACAGACGTGCATAGGAACTGGGGAGAGGTTCAGACGACATGGAATTTGACTTCTTGTCTAGGAGCCAGATTGGTGTGGATTTAACTGCCAGGCTTTTGAGTTTTTACTTAATCCCTTGTGCACCAAGGAATCATTGAAGAATGCTTTGAGCTGGGGGCAGGGTGACCCAATCATGATTTAGGAGGAGTCATTAATGGAGTATTTAGGATTAATTGAAATGACAGACTGCGGGCAGAAACACTCATTGGTAGGCACCTATACTGGGTGTACAGTGGGGAGAGGAGACTGCAGGAAATACGATAAGGAAGAGAATTGGCAAAGGGGCAATATACACTGAAAATATAAACACATTAATAAGAAGTTAAGAAAAATTAATCCATATAATGAGAACCAGAGGTGTTTGGGACCACATGTCTGTCCTTTTGAGGTGCTGCTTGTAACAAACAGCCTTTCTTTTTTTTTAAATTTAAGTTCTGGGATACATGTGCAGAATGTGCAGGTTTGTTACATAGGTATACATGTGCCATGGTGGTTTGCTGCACCTATCAACTTGTCATCTAGGTTTTAAGCCCCACATGCATTAGGTATTTGTCCTAATAGTCTCCCTCCCCTCGCCCCCCACCCCGACAGGATCCAGTGTGTGGTGTTCCCCTCCTTGTGTCCATGTGTTCTCATTGTTCAACTCCCACTTATGAGTGAGAACTTGTGGTGTTTGGTTTTCTGCTCCTGTGTTAGTTTGCTGTGAATGATGGCTTCCAGCTTCATCCATGACCCTGCAAAGGACATGAATTCATTCCTTTTTATGGCTGCATAATATTCCATGGTATATATGTCTTTATCCAATCTTTTATTGATGGGCATTTGGGTTGGTTCCAAGTCTTTGCTATCATAAGTAGTATAACAACAGCCTTGCTTTGTAACTAACCATTTTGTAGACACTGTATAAACTAGTTGATTTCAGTGGTATTACCTTGCTAATGAGTTGAAGTTGATATATTATTTTACTCACATTTACCTTTTTGGTTTTGTATCTCCCTTTTGTGTCCTTTGCCTTATTTCTTGCAATCTGGAGTATGTTTTGAATAATGCTAATCAAAAATTCCAAAGCTAATGATCCATTGTTAGTACTTTCAGAACAATCATCTTAAAATTTTAGATCTAGGAGGGAGATCTAGATCTAAAATTTTAGATTAGATTTTTAGATCTTCTAAAAGGTCTAAAAAGAGACCTTTTAGAGAAGTCATCTGGTCTCTCACACACACGCACGCATGCACGCACACACACAGACACACATGCGCGCGCGCGCACACACACAGACACGCACACACACAGACACACACACACTAAACATAACCTAAGTCCTCTAAGATTTGAGGCAGAGGAAAGTACACTTGAAGGCAATACCAGGTATCATGATGCCCCATCCATGTTAAGATGGTTCACAGAGCTGACCTGACCTGACCATTGGTGCCTTCAACTGGAGAGGAGACCGGATGCTAGGAGAGCAAACCAGTCTTCCTGTGAGTTTCCTTCCTATCCCTACCCCAAGGGAAAGCCAATAGATCCTAGATGAAGGAATCTTCTGGCAGGAGATCCAGGGAGTTCTTTATCAATGATTACTGGCCATTTTGCAGAGGGTTATCTCTCTAAAAGTCCTAGGAACCCATGTGTGCATATTGAATCAGAGCTACTGAGCCTGACTTGTTTGCAGAAAACATATTGCCTTAATCCACCAAAACACACTCATGTGACACTGCATTCTAAAAGTTTGAAGTTTCACATTCAGTTTAGACAATGATGCAGCAATATCAGACCCTGGTCCAATGGCTTAGGGCTGCATCGTTCTTAATGTTCTTATCTTGGTGCAGCCCCAATTGTTGCCTGGTTGGTCAGTCATGGAGACCAAAGTCAGTGTGTTCCACTTGGCCATGGTGTTGCCTGGAGAATACCCAGAGGGCTATGTAGTCTCTGATACAGCATGAGCTGATGCATTTGATTATTACCTGTGTCCTCTGGGCAAGCATTTATTCATTCTACAAATATTAGAAAGTATCTGCTATATGTCAGGGAGAGTGTTGGGAACACTGGATACAAAGAAGGTAATATAGTCTCTATCCTCAAGGACTTGAGGAGAGATGGATAGGTAGACACAGAAGAATATTTCTACAGAATGAAGCAAGGCATGGAGGATTTGATCCAGAAAACTCTTGGGAACTGAATAAAGGATTTTAACATTCATTAAACAAACTGAGATCCTCCCATTTCCCTTGTCAATGCCAAGGCGACCTCCATTCAGATACTGTGGCTTTTAAAAAATTGCTCATTATCATATCTGCATCTCCAGTTTGGCCGACACGTCTGTCCTTATGAAATATGCCAAACGGGATAAGATAATCTCTGAATGTGGACCCAATCAAGTGCTTGAATTGGACACCAAGATGGTTAGGCTACCTTGCTACTTACCTTGAAGATTTCCCATAATGATGAAAACTTACTTCTAGATTCTATAGCAATTTGACTTTTGTATCACTACCTTCCATGCCCCCCACCTCCACTTCCTAGTCTCACATTTGCTATCCCACTTCCCTGGCAATGCCCATCTCACAAGGCTGACAGATGCAGGTCACAGGCTAGGAGGGCAGCAGGCTCTCTTGATACAGGACTCTATTTTAAAATTTCGTGTTTGTGTGTGGAGGGGGAAGAGGTATTTTCCAGTAAAAACCAGAAAACCTGCTGGGCAAATTCTGAAAGAGCTGTAACTTTTTTTTAGGGCTTCAGACAATTCCATTTGATCTGACTATCACCAAAGCTATTGGTAATCCCTGGGTCCTTTCCCGATTACTGCATCTATCGACCTTTGACCTTTTGCCTCCAGCTCTTAATAAACGTAAAAAGACATCCAATGTATTGCCACTCATTTCCTCACCAGTCTGCTATATTTAGTTTGTCGACGTGTTTTTGGATCTTGATTCAATTATCTAAAACGTTTATTATTTCTCCTAGCTCATCAACTGAGAAATTTCATAAGGATCATCTCTATATCATTGTCCAAATATTTGTGTCAGCATTGGACAGGACAGGGCCCAGTAGCATAGTCTAGACAGTACCCTCCTCTGATACATTTAGAATCGTATCTGTAAAGATATAATGATGTAAATCTTTTGGACATTATATTACAAAAAAATCTCAAATCCGTAGAAAAGACAGGGAATAGCATAATACCCATGTTTAGATTTCACAGTTGTATTTTTCTATATTTGTATCACAAATATTATATGGATACAGATTTTTTTCTCTGATTTGGATAAACTGCTGTAAAAGACATCTGGGGGAGGATTTGAATATGGCCTGGGTATTAAAGAACATTAAGGAATTAGTATTAAATTTGTTATGTGTGATATCATGGTTATGTAGGTAAATGTCTTTTTTTAATAGCTGTATACTGAAGTACTTGGGTGAAATGTTAGGATATCTGTTATTTTATTTAAATACTTTGGGCTTTCATAAAGAATCCAGTGGAAAGAGAATTGTGTAGGAGATATCTAAAGAGGTTCAGGGAGAATGGTTAATCATTTTTCAGCTGGTGATGGAATTTTTTGAGTCTGGAATATTTTGATAAGTTCTAAATAATAAGCTACTTTAAAAAAATTACCACATAATATGTAAGACAGAAACGTATCCTGTTCTTGGTCCCCATGCCACCCAAGAGTCTCATTCCATTCCATCTTCCCATCCTAATTATTACTGTAAGTTTTTGTAAAAATTGTTTCTATATTTTGATGTACATTTCTCAAAAGTGTTTTGTCAAAATATTCACTTTTTCCATTGTCTTCATCACAGTGGCTTCAGACAAAACCACTGTGTCAAAGCTGCCACACCCAGGGCAGGATTGGTGGTTCACACCTGTAATCCCAGTACTTTGGGAGACTGAGGCGGGTGGATCACCTGAAGTCTGAAGTTCAGGACTGACCTTGCCAACATGGTGAAACCCTATCTCTACTAAAAAAAATTAAAAAATTAGATGGGTGTGGTTGCACGCACCTGTAATCCCTGCTATTCAGGAGGCTGAGGCAGGAGAATCACTTGAACTTAGAGGCAGAGGTTGCAGTGAGCCAAGATCATGCCACTGCACTCCAGTCTGGGCCACAGAATGAGACTCCGTCTCAAAACAAATAAAATAAAATAAAATGTATCTGCTATATTCAGTGTCCACAACAAGTATTTGGATATTACTAAGAGAAGTGTTACTGATATAATTTTTTTTTTTTTTTTAAAGAAAGAAAGAGAAAGAGAAAAGGGGGAGAGAGAACAGGTGTCTTGCCCTATTGCCCGGGCTGGAATGCAATCTAAAAATAGGTATTAAAAACCTCTTTTTTGCTGATAATTGTGCTTAACAGCGGAGACAGGAAGGAATACAGAAAGAAAATAACAAACAGCGAACCATTATTTCATTTAAAGCTGTGAAGTGCTGTGCAAATGCTAAAAAGTGATTTGCTTCCATTTATTTGGTCACTTTCAAAAAAATACTAAAAAAATGTATGTTCTGTGGACCTGGGGTGAAGAATTCTATAAATATTCATTGAGTTTACTTGTTCCAGATCTGAGTTCAAATCATAAATGTCCCTGTTATTTTTCTGTCTCGTTAATCTGTCGAATATTAACAATGTGGTGTCAAAGTCTCCCGCTAATATTGTGTGGGAGTCCAAGTCTCTTTATAAGTCATTGAAAACTTGTCTTATGTATCTGGGTGCCCCTATATTGGGTGCATATATATTTATGATCATTGACTCCTATTGTTGCATTGATCCTTTTATCATTATGTAATGTCCTTCTTTGTTTCTTTTAGTCTTTGTTGCTATTGTAGTCTATTTTGTCAGAGACAAAAGTTACAACTCCTGTTTTTGTTTTTTTTTTCCTCTCCATTTGACTGGTGAGTCTTCCTCCAACCTTTTGTTTTGAGTCTTTGTGTGTCCTTGTTTATGAGATGGATCTGGATACAGAGTGCCTACGTGTTTTGACTTTTTGTTCAGTTTGCATGTCTATGTCTTTGATTGGGGCATTTAATCTATTTAAATTCAGGATTAATATTGATGTTTGTGAGTTTAATATTATCATTTAATGCTAGCTGGCTATTTTGCCCATTAGTTGGTATAGATTCTTTATTATGGAGATACTCTTTACCTTTTGGTAAGTTTTAGGGATGACTGATACTGGTTGTTCCATTCTGTGTATAGCGCTTCTTTCAGAAGCTCTTGTAAAGCAGGTCTGGTGGTGATGAAATCTCTGAGTGCTTGCTTTTTCGTGAAAAATTTTATTTTTCCTTGATTTATAAAGCTTAGTTTGGCTGGATATGAGATTCTGGGTTGAAAATTCTTTTCTTTGAGGATATTGAATATTGACCACCACTCTCTTCTAGTTTGTAGGGTTTCTGCCGAGAGATATGCTGTAAGTCTGATGGGCTTCCCTTTATGGGTAACCTGACCTTTCTCTCTAGCTGCCCTTAGAATTTTCTCCTTTATTTCAACCCTGGTGAATCTAACGATTATGTGTCTTGGGGTTGCTCTACTTGAGGAATATCTTTGTGGTGTTCTCTGTATTACCTGGAGTTGAGTATTGTCCCGCCTTACTAGGTTAGGAAAGTTTTCCTGAATAATATCCTGAAGAATATTTTCCAGCTTGGATTCATTCTCTTAATGGCATTCAGGTATACCTATCAAACATAAATTAGATCTTTTCACATAGTCCCATATTTCTTGGAGACTTTGCTCATTCCTTTTTACTTTTTCTTCTCTTATCTTGTCTTCTTGTTTCATTTCATTAAGTTGGTCTTTGACCTCTGATATCCTTTCTTCTGCTTGATCAATTCAAGTGTTAAAACCTGTGCATACTTCTCAAAGTTCTCATATTGTATTCTTCAGTTCCATTAATTCACTTATATTCCTCTCCAAATTGTCTATTCTCATTAGGATTTTAAACCTTTTTTCAAAGTTCTTAGTTTCTTTACATTGGGCTTGAACATGTTCTTTTAACTCATGGAAGTTTCTTATTATCCACCTTCTGAAGCCTAATTCTGTTAATGAATGCACTAGTTCTCCATCAGGCTTTGTTCCCGCTTGTTGATGAGGAACTGTGATCCCCTGTAGAGGGAGAGGCATTCTGATTTTGAGTATTCTCAGCCTTTTTACGCTGGTTTTTTCCCATCATTGTAAATGTATCCACATGTCGTCTTTGTAATTACTGACTTTCAAATTAGGTCTCTGAGTGGACGTCCAACTTGTTAATTCCCAGCGCCAAAATCTGAGAAACCCACTGCGCTGGCTAAAACAGCTGTGTCAAGATTCTTGGTGCTTTTCTGTCTGGCAGTCTCCGCTCTGGCTTCTCTCCTGAATCCCTTCTTAAATTAGCTGACTGGGTGGCTCTGCCCCTTCCTGGAGCGCCAAACGTCGACCAAAAGGGGACCCAGTCCTGTTTACTCTGCACCGAGAACCACCGCGCCGGCTGCAAGAGTCACGCTGGCGAGCCATGGGGCTCCTCCGCTGGGAATCTCCTGGTCCTTGAGCAACACAAATTCGTCTGAAAGTGTGGCGTCCTCTCATTCTCTGTGCTTTCACTGGGAGCTACAAGCCTGAGCTGCTAGTGATCGGCTATCTTGGATCTCTCTCCGATATAATTTTAAATACATTACTGGGATAATATTTAGACGGATATAGTAGAGCCAATTATTGTTATGTATCAGCTAAGCTATTTTAAAATAGATATGATAGTAATCATTGAATTAAACAAATCTATTGAATTTTAAAAAGAGAAAGAGTGGTGAAAATGAACATGCATTATCTCTTGGGACAATGTAAAATGGATGATAAAACAGCATGGTATAGGGTGTATTACAGATAACACATTAATTGTAATTGTATTAGAAGTAGAATGTTAAGTATTACCATTTTCTGGATAGTTGAGGATGACAAAATCAAAATTTTTAGTGCAGGCTTTCACTTAAATAGCATATAAAATAGGCAACCAAGGTGCAACACTGGTAGGATGAGCTAAAGCTTTATTTTAGGCATCATTTTCCATTCCTTTAAACCCATTGGGATTTGTAAAGCTTGGTTTTGCTGCCCAACGAGCCAATCAGGAGTGTTACAGAAGCATTTGTCTCCCTCAGTAATTTTAAATGCTATTCTTTCTAAAGTATGCGATACTTATCACTTACTTTTTCTCCCTAGGATGGAAGCAATTCAGCAGAGGTTGGCCTTTTTCTGATGACCTTAGTGTATAACTTCAGCAGTGAATCTTCCAGGGCTGGTTAGCATGTGTGGTGCCGTTTGAGTTGCACACTTGCATTCTTGGGTCCTGGTGTGTCATTCTTTTTTTTTAGGTCTGTCTGATTTTGATCTGTTTCTGGTGATTTTTGGAGCACACCCATGAGAGCCTCCCCTATTCCCCATTGACTTCAATTTCAAACCTATGGACATTACTGAAATAAATACATACATGCTCACCTTCATTTGGAGCCTCCTTCATAATATGTGATAAACAATCCTCAGCCTGTAGAAATTGTTTGTTTAAGAGAGATAAGGTCTTGCTGTGTTGGCCAGGCTGGCCTGGTGCAACCCTCCTGCCTTGGGTTCCCAAAGTGCCGGGATTACAGGCATGATCCACTTCACCTAGCCAACCTCTAGGAATTTGATTTAAGTCTAGCTATGACCTACCAGCCATATCCATGTACTCTAAACAACATTTTTGACAAACAGCACACAGGAAAGGCCCATGAAACTTACATTAATTTTTTCCCTAGAGAATAATATTGCCTTTTTTTCTCTAAGTTTATTTTTAAATAATTCTAATAATTAATAAAATTATTAATTTATTAACCTGCATGTTTAAAGAGTCAAGCAGTGCTAAAAATACTAAAAAACCAGCAACCACTGCCTCTTCAACCCTCACATCCCACTCTTCAACAGTAGTTTTAGTGATCTTTTTTGAGTATTCCTCCTATTTCAAAATAAGGGATGTCTCTTAAATCATTAACTTTAGATACTGTCTAGTGACTTTTTGTTGTGATAGACAAATCTATTGATGTTCTGTTATGATAGATGAAGATGTGACTCTTACATGACTCTTTGCGTCCTTCATTTTCCCATTATGCTTTTATACAACTTTTGGTTAATGCATCTGCAGTCAGTTATATTTTTAGAACTATGTAAGTTGTGTCCTAAGGTGCCCTCAAGGAGGAATCTGGCTCCAGTTGTTCATGTCTTCTTTTTATTTTGAGACAGTCTCTCATTCTGTCACCCAGGCTGGTGTGGAGTGGTGCAATCTCAGCTCACTGCAACCTCCACCTCTTGGGTTGAAGTGATTCTCCTGCTTCAGCCTCCCAAGTAGCTGGGATTACAGGTGTGCACCACCCTGCCTGGCTAATTTTTGTATTAGTAGTAGAGACAGGATTTCACCATGTTGGCTAGGCTGATCTCCACCTCATGGCCTCAAGCAATCTGCCCGCCTCTGCCTCCCAAAGTGCTGGGATTACGGGAGTGAGCCACCACACCTGGCCAGTTCATTTCTTCTTTTAGCATTTGGTGATACTTAGCTATACTTGGTTGCCAATTCCAGGTGATAGAAAAAGCTTTATCTCCAAATCCTGTTAAAAAAATTTTTGCTAAACAGTTTTTCTTTTTCTTTTTTAAATCACAGAATAGACACAGTCTCTTAGGTGGTTGGAAGCATATTCGTATCTCCAACTAGATGGAAAAGTCTTGTGGGCAGGGATTGTAATATGACTTCATGAAGAACAGGGATTTTTAAAAGGAAAGGTTAGGAATTGGATAGGCAAAAGGAAGGAGGATATGCTTTGTACTTTTGGTCTCTTGACCTTTTACCTGAAGGCCTGGAACTCCTGGAATGAAGTAGTTATGCGGTCAAAGGTGGGAGGAGGTCTCTTAGCATCTGATTTTGCTGCCCTGTGGACCTCATTGCAGGTCTCAGCAATTCTCTACTGCCTGACACTGTGACCTCCTTCACTGCCCCATGAGGTGCAGCCCCCTCCAAGTTCGTCAGGGAAATGCCAGGGCTGACTTTGTTTAATTACTGGAGTGGCTGGTTGTACTGGAAGGCTATCAAGACTACTGGGAGGGCTAGGCATTTCATTCTCTTTGTGTTGCCTTCTGTGTGTATGTGACAGATCCTGGGCCGGGACCTCTGAGCCAGAGCCCCTCTCAAGGTTAAGCTTGTCCTTCTGTCTTCCCTATATGTGATCAGCAGGGGAGAGGCTGGAGTGCGTGAGCCAGAGTGCACATTCCCAAAGGTTCACACCGGCCTTCCTTCGCTTCTGCTGCGCAGCCCTAAACATGACCCTTCTAATCTCATAAAACTACTCAGAAGGGCTTCAAGCATTAAGAAATACAGTCCATAGATTTCCTCCCCATACTGAAGATATCGAATGGAATATGGAAATGTTAGCAGGGAGTGAGCTGTTACCTTTCTACTAAGAGCTTTAGTTCCTGATGACCAAGCTTACATCTTCTCTATTAAATACATTTATCACCAAAAAGCTATGTTATGCCAAAAAACTATGTCCACAAATTTAGGAGACTATCTTGGTGTCATTTTTGGTTATATAAGAATCACAACATGGTGTTAGTTGCTAAATATATTATTAACTGGTTTGAGAGCGACCCTTGTGTTTTCTTTGTTCATGAAGGTCAATTTTCACTAGCAGAAGCATTAGAGATTTAACTGGAAGAACTTCATTTTTTTCCTGTAAGAGCTTTTTTCACCCCTTTCATTAGTAATTCTAAAAATTTTGAACTGGAAATTTTAATAATAGAGTAAGTAAATCTGAGCTTCTTTGGAAGTTGTACTTGTCAGTTCTATTTTTTGGTTTCTTAGGAAACAAGTCAAAAACAGCTTTTTAGTTCTTAATACATTTCTAATTACAGTTCTTTCTCCTCTTTAAGGTGCTTGTTTTTCTTTAAAAAGGTGCAGTTTTCATTCCCTGTACCAATTGGAATGTTGGTTTTAAAAATTCATATTCTTGGCTTGGGTGTGACAGCGGTTCACACCTGTGCTCTCACCACTTTGGGAAGTTGAGGCAGGAGGATCACTTGAGCCCAGGAGTTCAAGATCAGCCTAGTCAGTGTAGGGAGACCCCATCTCTACAAAAATAAAAAGTACAAGTTGCCAAGGATGGTGGCATGTGCCCATAGTCTCAGCTGCTCAGGAAGCTAAGGCAGGAAGCATCCCTTGAACCCAGGAGTTTGAGGCTGTAGTGAACTATGATTGCACCACTGCACTTCAGCCTGGGTAACAGAGCAAGATCCTGTCTCTGGAAAAATAAAAATTATATTCCCTCTAACCATGGTCATTAAAAAATATATATATATACACACACGTATATATATGCATATATATGTGTATGTGCTTGCAAAGAGACAAAAGTCAGTTATTTTAGGGAAAGCTTTTAAAATTAAAGTTGTTTCATATGATCATGTTCTTTATTTATGAACACATTTGTAGCAACTGAAGTGTTGGCCTTGGTTGAATTTCCTTCTTCTCTCCAAATCATCAAAATTAATGAAATATCAATCCTGCTGACTGATTTTTCACGATAATGTGTGTAACCCATGAGAACGAAGGGTATGGAGACAAATTTAGCTTCCACACCTGGAGTGGGAGCAGTATGCAGATGAGTAGGGGAAGCTGAACTTTACTAATCTCTTAGCTCATATGCCAAGAGCTAGCTCATGGATCTTGCATTGTGCAAGGGTTACATGTTATCAGACTGATTTCCACTCAGTTAAATCTTTTCTCAGATACTTTTAAGAGGACAAGTTGGGGGATAGAGAGGAATTTGCAGCTTAATTGCTACCTGTTCCAGGGTGTGAACTGAGGGAAATTGTGCAAACTTTCAGCTTCTTCCCTTCTGATGCTGTGTGTTTTTCACTGACCAAGTGGTTATTAATAACTCTTTCATGGCTGTCACCAAGTTCCAAAAAGATTGTTGCTGTCTCTGACGATCTGTAGAGGAATGAGGAGTATGCATACTCTTCTGTCAGTCACCCCATTTCCCACCTTCTTGCTCCCCTACACTCTAAGCTTCAGGAGTTACCTGATGGACTTCACCTGGAACATTCTTACCTATCTTTACGTGGTTGCCTCCTTCTCACCATTCAGGTCTTAGCTGAAATATCACGTCGCTAGAAAGGACATTGCTGGTGTTCCTGTCACTTCACTTTTATTTTCACCATATCCCTTGCTGTTGTTGGATATTTTCACAACTATTTGTTTATTGTCTGCATCCCTCAAGAATCTAAGCTCCATAAGAATTGGGCCTATATGCTGACTTGTTCAATGGTATATCCCCATCATCAAGAAAAGGGCCAGTGAACGTTTTTCTTTGTAAGGGACCAGATAGCAAATAACTTAGGTTTCATGGGCCAAACATTCTCTGTTGCAACTTCAGCTCTGCCATTACAGCACCAGTGCAGCCAAAGACCTACGTAAATGAATGAATGAAGCTGTGTCCCAATAAAACTTTATTAACGGATGCTGAAATATGAATTTCACATAATTTTCCTGTGTCATGAATATTTTATTTTTTTAAATCATTTAAATATGTTAAAGCTATCCTTAGTTTGTGGGTTATACAAAAGATTAAAGGCAGATTTGGTCTGTGGGCTGTAGGCTGTTGACCCCTGATGAAGAACATTGATTTGCTGGCACTTAGTGCAAGCTTATTATAATGAACAAATTGGTTACAGTGAAAGGGAGGAATTTTCACATGAAGAAATTAATATGTTTATTTCCAAAAGTAGAATAGTAAAATATTCCTCTAAACTAATTCTGAATAAATAGATTATTCTGGAACAATAAGAATCTTATCTTCTTTTTTTATATCCCTGGGATTTGGCCTGGCTAGCAGAGTATGTGTTACAAATTGAGCCTAAACCAATTTGGCATGCATAGCTCTTACATTCTTTTTGATGAGTAAGAATAACTATTGAGGTTTGAAGGACATACTGCTCCCACTCCAGAGCAGTTGTGGTTAGCTACTCCCTCACAAACCAGCTACCAGGTAATAAGAAAAGCAAGATTCGGGCAAAATTCAGTCATATGTACAAGCTTTATTTTTTGTTTGTTTTCTTTCTTTCTTTTTTTTTTTTTTTTGAAAGAAAGAGAAAGGGGGAGAGAGAACAGGAGTCTTGCTCTATTGCCCGGGCTGGAGTGCAATCTAAAAATAGGTATTAAAAACCTCTTTTATGCCGATAATTGTGCTTAACAGCGGAGACAGGAAGGAATAAGGGAAGAAAATAACAAACAGCCAACCAATATTTCATTTAAATCTGTGAAATGCTATGCAAATGTTGAAGAGTGATTTACTTCCAATTATGTGGTCACTTTCAAAATAGGTGTAATGTGATACTGAGAAAAATGTATATTCTGTGGACCTGGGGTGAAGAAGTCTATAACTATTCACCGAGTTTACTTGTTCCAGGTCTGAGTTCGAATCATAGATGTCCCTGTTAATTTTCTATCTCCTTGATCCGTCGAATGTTAACAATGTGGTGTCAAAGTCTCCTGCTGTTATTGTGCGGGAGTCCAAGTCTCTTTATAAGTCGTTAAGAACTTGTCTTTGGGAGGCCGAGGCGGGTGGATCACGAGGTCAAGAGATCGAGACCATCTTGGTCAACATGGTGAAACTCCGTCTCTACTAAAAATACAAAAAATTAGCTGGGCATGGTGGTGCGTGCCTGTAATCCCAGCTACTCAGGAGGCTGAGGCAGGAGAATTGCCTGAACCCAGGAGGCGGAGGTTGCGGTGAGCCGAGATTGCGCCATTGCACTCCAGCCTGGGTAACAAGCGAAACTCCATCTCAAAAAAAAAAAAGAAAGAACTTGTCTTATGTATCCGGATGTTCCTATATTGGGTACATATATATTTATGATCATTAACTCCTGTTATTACATTGATCCTTTTACCATTATGTAATGTCCTTGTTTCTTTTAGTCTTTGTTACTGTTAAAGTCTATTTTGTCAGAGACTAAAGTTACAACTCCTGTTTTTTTTTTTTCTCTCCATTTGATTGGTAAGTCTTCCACCAACCCTTTGTTTTGAGTCTTTGTGTGTCCTTGCTTATGAGATGGATCTGGATACAGCGTACCGATGGGATTTGACTTTTTATT
This sequence comes from Callithrix jacchus, assembly GCF_049354715.1. Lineage (NCBI taxonomy): Eukaryota > Metazoa > Chordata > Mammalia > Primates > Cebidae > Callithrix > Callithrix jacchus. The sequence continues at coordinate 60,353,872 of NC_133515.1, read as the reverse complement.
CAATTTGTCTGTCTGTATCTTTGATTGGGGCATCTAATCCATTTATATTTAGGATTAATATTGATATTCGTGAGTTTAATATTGTTGTTTAATGCTAGCTGGCTATTTTGCCCATTAGTTAATATAGATTCTTCATTATGGAGATACTCTTTACCTTTTGGTAAGTTTTTGGGATGACTAATACTGGTTGTTCCTTTCTGTGTATAGCGCTTCTTTCAGAAGCTCTTGTAAAGCAGGCCTGGTGGTGATGAAATCTCTGAGTGCTTGCTTTTTCGTGAAAAATTTTATTTTTCCTTGATTTATAAAGCTTAGTTTGGCTGAATATGAGATTCTGGGTTGAAAATTCTTTTCTTTGAGGATATTGAATATTGACCAACACTCTCTTCTAGTTTGTAGGGTTTCTGCTGAGAGATCTACTGTGAGTCTGATAGGCTTCCCTTTATGGGTAACCTGACCTTTCTCCCTAGCTGCCCTTAGAATTTTCTCCTTTATTTCAACCCTGGTGAATCTGACGATTATGTGTCTTGGGGTTGCTCTACTTGAGGAATATCTTTGTGGTGTTCTTTGTATTACCTGGAGTTGAGTATTGTCTCACCTTACTGGGTTAGGAAAGTTTTCCTGAATAATATCCTGAAGAATATTTTCCAGCTTGGATTCATTCTCTTCATGGCATTCAGGTACACCTATCAAACATAAATTAGATCTTTTCACATAGTCCCATATTTCTTGGAGACTTTGCTCATTCCTTTTTACTTTTTCTTCTCTTATCTTGTCTTCTTGTTTCATTTCATTAAGTTGGTCTTTGACCTCTGATATCCTTTATTCTGCTTGATCAATTCGACTACTGAAACCTGTGCATACTTCTCGGAGTTCTCATATTGTATTATTCAGTTCCATTAATTCCCTTATATTCCTCTCTAAATTGTCTCTTCTCGTTAGGATTTCGTCCAATCTTTTTTCAAGGTGCTTAGTTTCTTTACATTGGGCTAGAACATGTTCTTTTAACTGACAGAAGTTTCTTATTATCCACCTTCTGAAGCCTAATCTGTTAATGGAATGTGCTCGTTCTCCATCAGGCCTTGTTCCCCTGTTGATGAGGAACTGTGATCCCCTGTAGAGGGAGAGGCATTCTGATTTTGGGTATTCTCAGCCTTTTTACCCTGGTTTCTTCCCATCATTGTAAATTTATCCACCTGTGTTCTTTGTAATTGCCGACTTTCCAAGTTGTTGGACATCCAAGTTGTTGATTCCCAGCACTGGAATCTGAGCAACCTGCTGCGCCAGCTAAAACAGCGGCATTAAGATTCATGGTGCTTTTCTGCCCGGGAGTCTCCGGTCTGGCTTCCTTCTTGAGTCCCTTTTTCAATCAGCTGAATAGGTGACTTGGCCTTCCCAGAGCTCTAAATTCTGACCAAAAGGGGACCCAGTCCTGTTTACTCTGCACCAAGAACTTCCCCACCAGGGTGCTGGCAAAACTGCCACGCCGGCCACAAGAGTCACGCTGGCGACCTGTGGGGCTCCTCCGCTGGGAATCTCCTGGTCCGTGAGCAACAAAAATTCGTCTGAAAGTGTGGCGTCCTCTAGTTCTCTGTGCTTTCATTGGGAGCTACAATCCTGAGCTGCTAGTAATCAGCCATCTTGGATCTCTCTCCCCTGTATTTTTTTTTTAACTTTTAGTTTTAGGGGTATATGTGTGGGTTGGTTCTAGAGATGAATTGTATGTCATGGGAATTTGGTGTACATATTATTTTATTGCCCACATAATAAACATAGTATCCAATAGGTAGTTTATTGATCCTTACTTTCCTCCCACCCTCGACCCTCAAGTGGGCCCCAGTGTCTTTTGTCCCTTTCTTCGTGTGCGTGTGTACTCAATGTTTAGTTCCCACTTATAAGCAAGGACATGCAGAGTTTGGTTTTCTGTACCTGCATTAGTTTACTTAGCAAAATGGTTTCCAGTTCCATCCATGTTGCTGCAAAGGACATTATCTCATTCTTTTTTATGGCTGTGTAGTATTCCATGGTGTATATGTACTGCATTTTCTTTATCCAGTCTACCATGGATAGCCATTTAGGCTGATTCCATGTCATTCCTATCGTGAATAGTGCTGCAATGAACATATGTCTTTATGTTAGAAAGATTGATATTCCTTTGGGTATGTACCCAATAATGGGATTGCTGGATCAAATAGTACTTCTGTTTAAGTTCTGTGAGAAATCTCTAAACTGCTTTCCACAGTGGCTGAACTAATTTACACTCTCATCAGCAATGTGTAAGTATTCCGTTTTCTCTGCAACATCATGAGCATCTGTTAATTTTTGACTTCTTAATAGCCATTCTCAGTGGTATAAGGTGGTATCTCATTGTGGTTTTGATTTGCATCTCTTTAATGATTAGTGATGTTGAACATTTTTTCATATGCTTGTTGGCTATGTATATGTCTTTTGAGTAATGTCTGTTCATGTCCTTTGCCTACTTTAAAAAAACCTTTTGTTTCAATAGTTTTCGAGGATATAGGTGATTTTTGGTTACATGGATAAGTTCTTCAGTGGTGATTTCTGAGATTTTGGTGCACATGTCACCAGAGCAGTGTACACTGTGCCCAGCATGTAGTCTTTTATCCCCTACCCCATTTTGATGCTTTCCCCCAAGTCCGTTATATCATTCTTACGCCTTTGCATCCTCATAGCTTAGCTCTCACTTATAAATGAGAACATACAATATGTGGTTTTCCATTCTTGATTTACTTCATTTAGAATAATGGTCTCCAGCACAATCTGCTGCAAAGGCCATTATTTTATTTCATGGCTGAGTATTCTGTGGTGTATCTATACCACATTTTCTTTATCCACTCATTGGTAGGTGACCTTTGCCTACTTTTTAATGGCAACAATAAATGATAATTTAAGTTCCTTATAGATTCTGGATGTTAGTCTTTGGTGAGATGTATAGTTTGAAAATATTTTTTCCCATTCTGTGAATCTGTTTACTCTGTTGATAGTTTCTTTTGCTGTACAGAAGCTCTTTAGTTTAATTAGGTCCTATTTGTCAATTTTTGGTTTGGTTGCAATTGCTCTTGGCATTTTTGTCATAAAATCTTTGCCAGGGCCTGTATCTTGAGTGGTATTTCCTCGGTTTTCTTCAAGGGCTTTTAGAGTTTTTGGTTTTACAATTAAGTCTTTAATTCATCTTGAGTTGATTTTTGTGCATGGTGTAAGGAAGGGGTCCAGTTTCAGTCTTCAGCAGATGGCTAGCGAGTTATCTCCGCAACACTGATTGAACAGGGAGTCCTTTCTTTGCTGCTATAAAAACATTTATTAATCAAGCACTGATTAGCAAGTGGCCCAAAGAAGATCATTTGAACTTTCTTTTGATGAGCTTAATTTGTCTTAAAATGTCTTAATTTATTTGTGCTGCTCCAACAAAATACCTGAGACTGAGTAATTTTCAAAGAACAAAAATTAATTTTCATATGGTTCTAGAAGCTGGGGAATCCAAGATCAAGATGTTGGCAGGTCCAGTGTCTGGTGAGAGCTGCCCTCTGTTTCCAGGGTCTACCTTGCTGCTGCATCCTCTGGAGGCGAGGGATGCTGTGTCGTCACAGGAAAAAGGTAGAAGAGCAAGCTCTGAACTCTGTGTGAAGCCTCTTTTATGAGGGCCTTAATGCCACTCATGAATGAGGAGACCTCATGGCTTAATCACATTTTAAAGCCTCCACCTGTTAATACCATCGTGTTAGCCATTACATTTCAACACCTGAGTTTGGGAAGGGACACATTCAAACCATAGCATTGATGTTATATGCAAAACTCATTGAAGGTAAAACATGACATTCTAGGACCAAGAAAGATCATATCGTCAGAATTTCTTTGAAACCAATGGCTGGATATGGGACCAGTTAGAGTATACAACTTCTGATGTTATCCCTCATGGTACATGTTATAAGAATCTCCGGATACTCATATCATGTTTGTGACAGGATTGGGGAGTGTTTCTAAATCATTTGAACCAATCCACTTTTTTGTGTGTGTGTGATGGAGTCTTTCTCTGTTGGCCAGGCTGGAGTGCAGTGGTGCGATCTTGGCTCACCGCAGTCTCCACCTCCTGATTGAGATGATTCTCCTGTCTCAGCCTCCTGAGTAGCTGGGAATAGAGGCACCCATCACCAGACCTGGCTAACTTTTTTGTATTTTTAGTAGAGATGAGGTTTCACCTTGTTGAGCAGGCTGGTCTTGAGAACTCCTAATCTCAAGTGATCTGCCCGCCTTGGCCTCCCAAAGTGCTGGGATTACAGGCATGAGCCACTGTGCCCAGCCCAGTCCACATATTTTGAATACCTTTAATTTCACTAGTGATAATACATCTTGAACATTATTATGCCAATTAATAAGTCATCAAGAAAAAACTATTTTTGATAAGATAGGATGTCAATTTGCAAAGCATCATTTATTGACCTGGGTGGCAGAAGGATCTGTAGAAGCTGCCTCTGGAATGTTGCTTTTTAAATATAATGTTAGCTGACCCCTGTGTACTAGGATTTTGATGGCAAATTACCTGACCTTCTGAGTGTTAAAAATTAACTGGCAACTACTTAATATCACTGATTAAGCTGCAGTATTACTAGATGCTGTGACAATAGCCTGTGCCCTTTGGTCCTTACACCATTCCATGGAATATTACACAGGGGGATAGATAGATCTGCCACATACATCTGCGTCCCATCAGGAATTAAAAGGAAAAAGAATGGTTTGTTCTGAGCCTGCTTGGAATACACAGATTAGCAAACAACTGTGTGTTTTTATTTTTAACTGTAAATTTACTGATTATCAAACTAATACAAAGTGTGGTAGAAACTGCCAATTATTTCCCAACACCCAGCTGTTCCCTTCTTTCTTTAGTAATAGAAACGCTGAACTTAAGCTGTACACATGGTCCCTGCTATGGTCTGAAGGTTTGTGTCCCTCCCTCCAGATGCTGACATCTAATCCCCAATGTGATGGTATAAGGAAGTGGGCCTTTGAGTAGATAATCAGGTCATAAGGGCAGAGCTCACACAAATGGGGTTGGCACCCTTATAATAGGACTTGAAGAGTTTCTGCACCCCTTTTACCATGTGAGGATACATAGAAGGTACCATCTGTGAGGAACAGGCCCTTATCAGGCACGGAATCTATTGGTGCCTCAGTCTTGGAATTCCTGGCACCCAGAATTGAGAGCAATAATTTTTTTGTTGTTTATGCAGTGCCCGGTCTAAGGTATTTTGTTTAGTTGTCCAAACTGACTTAGACCTCCCTCTAGCATAAGGACCATATTTCTCAGCCTCTTTGAAGCTTGTATGGCCACCAGTGAGATGTGGATGAAAATAATACGTGCAGTGTCTGAGTTGTGCCCTTAAAGGGAAAGGGCGGGCCCTCCACTATTTTCTTTCTCCTTTCCTGCTGGAATGTGAAGACAGGAGTTGGAGCAGCCATCTTGAACCATGAACTGGAAGCAGTACATTGAAGGTGGCAGAGCAACCAGATAGAAGGACCAAGTGTCCCTGATGGTTGTTGAGCTGTCACTGCTGTTAGAACTTTTTTAGGACAGAGGAATAAACTATAATTCATTTAAACCACTATTTAAGTCTCTCTGTTGTAACATCTGAATTGCTCTGTATTCTCATGTAATACTTGTTTTAAAACACTTGTAACAACAGAAAATTGTTTTTTTTTTAGGTCAGGAAAAACTTTACGTGTAATTCTATCACCCAGAGTCAGCCATGTGTTAACTGACATCTCAGTGAATGTTGTAGCATGCTTCCCTCAGCCTCATCCACACCTCCAGCTTCATGATGGCATGCTCACTTGCCCAGTGCCTGGAGTGTTAGCTGCCAGTGGTTCTAGCCAGTCATTGAAATTGGCCTCACGGGGACAGCCTGCATCTAAGAATCTGTTGCTGAGAGGGTGCCTAAGTCCAGCCTTCTTGCCTCAGTTGGGACAACTGTGAAGGGCCATCCTAGCTCTAGAGCTCGACGCAGAAATGACTAAGGTCTCTCTTGCAACCGCATTACGGTTTACCTCTCCCTCTGTCAATCCAGCTTCCCTCTCCTCTGGCAGGCATTGTTCCCAAGGGCACTTCATAACAAACACACATGCAAATCTCAGAATCTGTGTTCCAGGGAACCTGACCTGTGACGTATATAGATCTAGAGATTTGGGATATAATACTTTTTCACTAAATATCTTGCTGGGTAGTCTCCATTTTCCTTTCCACACACTCGATTGCCCTCCATCTACCTCTGTTCTGGGAGGCTGACCATGATGGGCTACATTAATGAGCTCCTTTGCCCTCTGCCTTCCAGTTGGATGCTGCCAATGGAAGGTACTGATAGGAGATCAGATGGTGGGAGGACAGAGACTGGGGTATCTCTCCTCGCCAGGCTGTGTGTTAAAAGAAGCATCATTCTTCTACTAAGTCCACAGCTCATGGTGTGAGGTCTTCTCCTAGAGCTACAGGTGTTACTCTGTGCTGGTAATTGCTTCCTCCAACCCTTTCATGCCTAGGAATGGAAATGACTCCCCAGTGCTGCCAGCCTTGGGGTGCTTCCTCAGTCTCTCTGGTTTCTTATCTTTGCCCACACCTTTGCAAATAGTCATTCTTCTCAATCACTCCATTTGAGTGTGCCATCTATTTTCTGGCAGGACCAGGACTGATACAAAGATGAACTGAAAGCATTTCCCTACTTCTTTTTTGTTTTTGAGACGGAGTCTCGCTCTGTTACCCAGGCAGGAGTGTAGCGGCATGATCTCGGCGCACTGCAACCTCTGCCTCCCTGTTCTTGCAGTTCTCCTGCCTCAGCCTCCTGAGTAGCTGGGACTACAGGTGCATGGCGCCATGCCCGGCTAATTTTTTGTATTTTAGTAGAGACGGGGTTTCACTGTGTTGCCCAGGCTGGTCTCGAACTCCTGAGCTCAGGCAATCCACCCTCCTTGGTCTCCCAAAGTGCTGGGATTACAGGCATGAGTCACTGTGCCCAGCCGCTTTTGTTTTGTTTTTGAGATGGAGTCTCACTCTGTTACCCAGGCTGGAGTGTGGTGGCACGATCTCGGCTCACTGCAACCTCCACCTCCATGGTTGAAACGATTCTCGTGTCTTAGCCTCCCAAATAGCTGGCACTACAGGCATGTGCCACCACACTCGGCTAATTTTTTGTATTTTTAGTAGAGATGGGGTTTCATTATGTTGTCCAGGCTGGTCTTGAACTCCCGACATTTTAGGTAATCCACCCGCCTTGACCTCCCAAAGTGCTGGGATTGTAGGTGTGAGTCACCGTGCCCGGCCTCCTATTTCTTAATGATTCTTCTAAAACATGATTTTTATTGGCCGAATATAATTTCATCATGTAGACTTACCAAGTATTTCTTTAATTCCCTATTGTTAAAGTATATATACACATTTTATATTGATTTTTATCACAATACATCAAAGCATTTATTATGCCATTAAAAACTTCCAATGAACACATTTTTAAATGACTGTTATATGATGGCTAGACCATGAACCTTGAGTTGTTTATTCAGTAGTGGTAAGAGATTTGCTCTAATCCATCTGATTTCTTTTGCACAGGGTTTATAATGACTAAAGAAACATATTTTCAAGATGACTAGGCTGGCTATACTCTGCAGCTACCACAGAAGAAAGCAAGGCTGTGCCCCAATCCCAGCGCATTAAGATCCCTAGTTCAAGGCTCTTTATTAAAACAGCTAAACAAACTGGTGTAAACAATACTTTTACTTGAATCTAACATCCTTTATGTTTTCTGGGCCAGACTTTGTGTGAATATTGGATAATGGGCTTGGTGGCCCTTTTATATTCCTTGTGTACTTGTAATTCTAGAAAAAATACAAAGCATTTAGTGGGAAGGATTTGAAAGAGAATGCAGTTTGATCACCATGTAACTTGAGTAAAAATAGCACCATAATTGAAAACACTAAGAGTAGGGTTTGAAGGAAAGAGAATAAGACTGGAACAAAGTAACCATGAGCTTTTAAATTCTGGACTGCTGGTTCTCTTCATTATTCAGCGACCCTTTGTAAGATCTTGTCTTAGACCAGGTGAGGGCTTTCTTCTCGGTTCATAGACAGCTGTTGTCTTGCTATGTCCTTACATGGCGGAAAGGGTGAGGGAGCTCTCTAGAGCCTTTTAAGGGCATTAAGGGTAGAGAAAAAACTCTTTTTAGAGTTTTATTTATTTATTTTTTTAGAGAAGTGCTTTCTAAATTTCTCTCACTCAACAACAATCAGTGCAGACCTGTGACCAAATGTAGGTGGTTTGAGGGGTGGGTGGGTTGGGGAGGAGCGTCTCCCCACCACCAAGCAAGCAATTTGTAATAGATACCAACTGGGTATCCTCCAATTCAATTCTGACACTATCTACTTGGAGATAGCATCAGATTGTTACTAGAAAGGGATCCTGATCCAGACCCCAAGAGGGGGTTCTTGGATCTCTCCAAAGAAAGAATTTAGGGCACATCCACAGAGTAAAGTGAAAGCAGATTAGGAAAGTAAAGGAGTAAAGGAACGGCTACTCCAGAGACAGAGCAGCCCCAAAGGCTGGTGGTAGCTAATTTTTATGGTTATTTCTTGATTATATACTAAACAAGGGGTGGACTGTTCATGCCTCCCCTTTTTAGACCATATAGGGTAACTTCCTGAGGTTGCTACCGTTGTGGTGCTGGTGGAAGTGCAGCAGTGAGGACGACCAGACGCCACTCCTGTCACCGTCTTGGTTTTGGTGGGTTTTGGCTGGCCTCTTTACTGCATCCTGTTTTGTCAGCAAGGTCTTTGTGACCTCTATCTTGTGCTGACCTGGCATCTCATCCTGTGACTGTCTTAAACGTCTGGGAATGCAGCCCAGTAGGTTTCGGCCTTATTTTACCCAGCTCCTATTCAAGATGGAGTTGCTCTGGTTCAGGTGCCTCTGACAAGATCCCACAGGCTAGGGGCTCGGTCCCAAGGTTTCCTCCCAAGTCTCAGAAATCAGTAGCAAGTCTGAGTCTCTGGAACGTCTCTGACCAACTGGCTGGCTTCAAGTGGGGGTTCCCATGAGCCCCTCTTTGAATTCAATTAATTTGCTAGGGCAGCTCACAGAACTTGCAAACTTACATTTACTAGTTTATTATAAAGGATATTACCAAAGATACAGATTAGCGATGCATAGGGCATGGAGCTCCCATGCTGTCCTGGGCATACTGCCCTCCAGGAACCTCCGGGTGCTTAGCTATCTGGAAAGCCTCCAAATCCTGTTTATTTATGTATTTATTTCTATTTTTATTTTTAAATTTTTTTAAATGGAGGCTTCATTCAATAGGCATGATTGATTAAATCGTTGGCCATTGGTGATCAGCTTAACCTTTAGCCCCTCTCCTTTTCCTGGAGGTTAGGAGGTGGGGCTGAAAATCTTAAACCTCTCAACATGCCTTTTCTTTCCAATGACCAGCCTCCATCCTGACACTACCACCTGGGGGTTGCCAGTTATCAGTCAGTCATTAGCATACAAAAAGACATTGCTTTGGAGATTTTAAGGATTTTAGGAGTTCTATGCCAGAAAACTGTGATCAAAGACCAAATAGATATTTGTTGGTTTTCTTTCTTTTTGAGGCATGGTCTTGCTCTGTTGCCCATGCTAAAGTGTGGTGGCGTGATCATGGCTCACTGCAGTCTCAGCCTACTGGGCTCAAGTGATCCTCCCACCTCAGCTCCTGAGTATCTGGGACCACAGGCTCACATCACCATGCCGGGCTAATTTTTGTATTTTTTTGTAGAGCTGGGATTTTGCCATATTGCCCTGGCCTGTCTTGAACTCCTGAGCTCAAGCAATTGCCTGCCTCAGCCTCCCAAAGTGCTGGGATTTCAGGCATGAGCCACCATGCCCAGTCCAGATATATATTTGTCAATATCACAGACATTGAAGGCTCAGCTCTCACAACTTAATCACCTTTCAAAGGACCCACCTCCAAATGCCCTCACAGTGGGGATTGGATTTTAAAATAAGAATTTTGGAGGGACATAAACATTCAGACCATCCCAGATCTCTTTACTTAGGTTAACCTTGATTTAGTCATACAAAAGCACTTAAGGGTATTCATTCATTCATTGTATTTGATAAATATTTATCAAGAACCTACTGTGTTCAAAGTACTGGGATATGGCTGTGAGCAAACTGGAAAAATTACCCACTCTCATAGTACCAACATTTTTCAAGGGAGTGGGATAACTAGCAAATAAACAAGATAACTGTCAACTGTGACAAGTCCTAGAAGGAAATAAACAGGATGATGAAAGAGAGTAAGTGTGGCAGGGCACTTCAGATCGGATGGTCAAGGATAATGCAAACCTCGTTTTATGTGTTATGAAAGGTAGTGTGTTTGAATGGAGTGAGAGAACTGAACTGAAATCCAGCTTTATGACTTGTACAAGTTTCTTAACCTTGCTGAATACCACAACAGGTATTATATAAGAACATGAATATATAAGAACAAGAAAATATAACAAGAACATGAATAATAATAATAATAATTCCTACTACTTACAGTAGTAGCAGAATTAAATCAGAGAAAACTCCTAGCAATGTAAGCATGACTTTATGCCAGGCCCTACATAAATATTAATTCCCTGTTAATTTTTCCTAAAATTACATATAATCTGAATTCTGTAGTACCCATTTCCAATGATGTAATTTTAAGAAACTGTTTGATACATCTTTGAGTCAATTTAAGTCATCAAATATTTATTGAGCACTTACTATGTGCCAGTCTCTGGTGACATGATGGTGAATAAAATAAACACTATCCCTGCCTTGTCAGGGTTTAATTATTGATCTTATTTGGTTGTGATTCAAGTCATTTCTGGCCACTGATTCTCCTGACTAGTAGTAATGACTTTTTACCCCACCGGTATGCACATTTTATATTAAACTTTTTTGGTGTGTGAAATAAACATGTAAAAAGTGTCCGACCTACCCTCTGCGGGAAGACTGGGCTCATTGGGAAAGAAACCGGACCGCAGGCTAGAGGAAATTCCTTAAGTTCAGGCTTTATTGAGAGGAAAGAGCCTCCGGGCAGGCCAGCCGGGACGAAAAGGAAAAATGGCCGCCCTGCTCAGAGGGGCAGGGTTGTTTTATAGGGGGCTGAAGGGCTGAGGGGTGGGGAAGCCAAAAGCCGAGGTGGTGGGCAACTGTTGGTCAGTTTGAACTGCTGGGTGGGAAGCTGGGCGGCGGGAAGCTGGGCGGCGGGAGGGCTAGGACCGGTATGTAAAGTGAGAGATAAGGGAGCCTCTTTGTGGGGGAGGGAAAGAGAGAGAGAGAGAGAGAGAGCGTTTGCGGTAGGGGCAGAGTTTTCCAAACATTCCCGACTCCTTAAAGAAAAGAAAAAGAGGGGGTCAGGGGCGTCGGTTGTCTCTCTGGCTACTTCCTGCTGACAAGGGTCGACGGGGGGGGGGTTCTGAAGAGGTTTCTTTTCCTAAGGAGCCTGGAGGTTTGGGGAGAGGTCTGTTTCTTGCACTCGTTCAGGGTGGGGTTGGAGCAGCATCTGGTGGATGGTGACTCCAGTCAGTTCTTGAAAGAGCCGCTGTAGGAACTGGAGAAAGCAAGGAGCAATAAGTAAGATTAGGCAAACGGCTATTAGGGGCCCAAGCAATGGTGACAAGAGGGTATACATAGAGGAAGACCACCACGCTGTGGCTTCAGCCGAGAACTTCTGACTCTACAGGTTAGTTTTGAGTTTCTGGAGGCTCTCGATTCGGGTTTCTACTAGGCCGGATTCATTGATGTAGTAACAGCACTCTTCTTGTAGGAAGATACAGGTCCCTCCTCGTTCAGCAGTGAGCAGGTCCAGGGCTCTTCGGTTCTGCAAGGCAACTTGGGCAACTGAGGTGATCTGTCATTGGAGTGATGCTAAAGACTCAGTAGAGTCATTAATAGCCGCTTGGAGTTGTGAGGTCAGTCGGGCTATGGCCAGGTGAGAGTGGACTAGTGCCCCTCCTCCTAATCCTGCTGCAAGTGCTGAACCAGCAAGGGAGACACCAACGGCAATGGGTAGGAAGGCAGCTCATCGGGTGCAGCGATGGGGAGTTTGCAGCATCTGGAATTCGGCTGGGGAATATATAGTGAGTCAAGGGACTAGGGTTACCGGGAGGCATAAAAGAGATGAGGAAAGGCCAATGTAGAGAGTTTTTGTTAAGGTCTTGTTACACCCGAAAAACGTTCCTCGTGAGGCTGTTATATTAGTGGTTACCCGTATAGTTCTGTTACAGCTAGGGACGTTTCGGCCTAGGGAATGTGGGGTTTGGTAGGGGATACTTGGGGTCCCATCGATTCCCATGACTAAGACCTGGGAAGGGGTGAGATGGCCAGAATAAGAAGGAAGAGCGGAGTAGGTAGCCCCCATGTCTTGTGACCCTAGGCTCGGCGAGGGTAACCGGAGTCGGAAAGCCAGGGCCCCGCTAGTCATCTAGCAGCCCTAGTAGACTGGGGAACGGAGCTCCCTCAGAGGTCGGCTCCTGGCAAGCAGGCTCCTCCCTACTGAGGGTGACCGCCGGCTGCGTAACGCCAGTGTGTCTGTTTTGAGGAACCGGCACCCTGGGGAAGCTGGGGCAGTCTGACTTCCAGTGTCCCGGGAGCCGACAGATAGGGCAAGGCTTAGTTGGTGGCCGTGGTTGTGGACAGGCTCGGGACCAGTGTCCTTCCTTTCCACATTTGAAACATGCCCCTGGAGGGGCATGGGTTTCGGCCTTGGGCTTCTGGTTCCCTGCCGGCCTTAGAGCCGCCACTAGGGCTTGGGTCTGGAGGGCAGCCTTCTGCTTCATGCGAGTTTGGCGGGCAGCCTCAGCCGCATCTTCCATGGCATTGAATACTTTAAAGGCCATTTTTACCAGGTCTTGGATGGGAGTCTCTGGCCCCTCTTCTGCTTTCTTTAGTTTCTTTCTTATGTTGGGTGCTGATTGGGAGATAAAGTGGGAGGCTAATACAGTGGCCCCGTTTTGGGAGGCTGGATCCAGTCGAGTGTACCGGACTAGGGCTTCTTATGTTTGAGTGAGGTATTGGAATTCTTTAATATAGGTGGACGGGTTGGCTGAGAAGGATCCTAAACGTTTCTCAATTTGGGACAGGTCTTGGAGTGAGAAAGGAACATGGACCCTGATTAAACCTTCTGCGCCTGCTACTTCTCGGAGTGGGGCCAGGATAGCTGGCTGGTGGGAGCGGGTGTGGGCCGCCACCGGAGAGGCAAGAGGAAGTGCGGCCTCTGAGGGAGGGGGCTCGGAGGGAGTAGAGGGAGAGTGAGGCATGGCCTCTGAGGTAGGAGGTGCAGAGGGAGTGGGGGAAGGGCGTGCCGTTGATGGCGACTGGTTGCTGAGATTGGCAGGAGAGGACAGATGTTCAGGCAGATCCTCCAGTGAGGAGTAGGGTGGGGGAGAGGTAGTGGAGGAAGATTTACGGGGGGTTCGAGATAAGAGGATTTGGTAGGTGGAGCAGGAAGAACATAGGTTGGGGTGGGTACGGAGGTCCCAAAAAGCCTGGACGTAAGGAATTTCATTGTCCTTGCCCATGCGGCGACAAAAATCGTCGAGATCTCGGAGGGTGTTGAAATCAAAAGTGCCAGTCGGGGGCCAATGTGACTGGTTACTGAGTTTGTATTGGGGCCAAGCCACGTGGGACAGGAAAATAAGCTTTTTCTTTCTGAGGGTTTGGGAATATCCCAATTTGGTAAAATTTCGCAGCAAGCACCCGAGGGGGGTGCTCAGAGGTATTTTGGACTCCGAATTTCCCATGGCAGGCGCAGCTACAGACTCTCCGGCGCGGATGGGCAGATGCAACGAAAAGGCGTCCCCGTTCGTTGCAAATTCCCCGGAGTACAATTAAGTACGGAAAGGGAAGCGGTCAGAGGGGCGTCCCCCGTCTGGCGGCTGTCCCTCGGAAGGCTCCTGGAGCGGGAATGGAAGACTACCTTGGCTCGGCCGAGACTAGGCAAGGAGTCCGTGCGGAACGCCGGAGAGGGAGCAACTGCACCATGCCGTAGGAAGAGGAGACGGGAAGCGGGGGAAGGCAAAGCAAGAAAAACTATGCTTACCTTAATCGGAACGTGGAGGTGGCAGGGCCAGTGTTGGGTAGGTCGGGGAGGGGGGCCATGGCCGGGCCAACGGCCCCAGCTCCCGTCCCGGGTTTCGGCACCATTTGTCCGACCTACCCTCTGCGGGAAGACTGGGCTCATTGGGAAAGAAACCGGACCGCAGGCTAGAGGAAATTCCTTAAGTTCAGGCTTTATTGAGAGGAAAGAGCCTCCGGGCAGGCCAGCCGGGACGAAAAGGAAAAATGGCCGCCCTGCTCAGAGGGGCAGGGTTGTTTTATAGGGGGCTGAAGGGCTGGGGGGTGGGGAAGCCAAAAGCCGAGGTGGTGGGCAACTGTTGGTCAGTTTGAACTGCTGGGTGGGAAGCTGGGCGGCGGGAAGCTGGGCGGCGGGAGGGCTAGGACCGGTATGTAAAGTGAGAGATAAGGGAGCCTCTTTGTGGGGGAGGGAAAGAGAGAGAGAGAGAGAGAGAGCGTTTGCGGTAGGGGCAGAGTTTTCCAAACAAAAAGGTGCATAAAACATAGGCCATAAATCTTAAAATATGATGGACCCTCTCTTACAAAACCCTATATACTTATTTATGTGTCTAATATAAACTTCTACCATTCTGCCACTAAAAATAACAAAGGAAACAGAAAAATAGAGGATAGGGGTTTTTTGTTTGTTTGTTTGTTTGTTTTGAGATGAAGTTGTGCTCTATCACCCAGGCTGGAGCTCAGTGGCGCGATCTTGGCTCCTTGCAACCTCTGCCTTCCAGTTTCCAGGGATTCTCCTGCCTCAGCCTCCCCAGTAGCTGGGATTACAGGCGTGCGCCACCACGCCCAGCTAATTTTTGTATTTTTAGTAGAGATGAGGTTTCACCATATTGGCCAGGCTCGTCTCGAACTCCCAACCTCGGAATCCACCCACCTCAGCCTCTCAAAGTGCTAAGATTATAGGGAAGATAAATTTTGTTGTTGTTGAGAGAGTCTTACTCTGTTGCCCAGGCTGGAATGCAGTGGCATAATCATGGCTCACTTCAGCCTTGACCTCTCCCAGGCTCAAGTGCTTCTCCCACCTTAGCCTTCTGACTAGCTGGGACTACAGGCATGTACCACCATGCCCAGCTATTTTTTATATATATATATATATATATATATATATATATATATATATTTTTTTTTTTTTTGTAGAGGTGGAGTCCTCTACAAACTGCCAGTGCCCAGACTGGTCTTGAACTCCTAGGCTCAAGCAATCCTCCTACCTTGGCCTCCCTTGTATTTTTAAAATGTAAAGTGCTGGAATTACAGGTGTGAGTGACCGTTCCTGGTAGAAGATAAAATTTGTGTCCACCGTTTGGTATCTGGACAGCCTTGTCTCTTGGCCCTGGATGAGTAAAGCAGAGAGTCAGTCATGTAAAGTCATACAACTGGCGGTGACTCCTTGAATTTAGAACAGTTTTTTTTCTTTTCCTTGGCTTATTATTTGCTTACAGTGGCAGTTCCCATCTTGGTGCAGACCCAGAGCTCCCAAAACTTGGCAGGGAGACCTGGTCTTACAGCTCTGGAAATAATATCATATGGAAAGGATAAAGGATATCTATATTAAGCCAACATGAACATGATAATGATCAAATGCTAAAGGCAAATATAACTCAAGCTAGGAACAACTTACAGATAGTTGCCATCACCACCTTTTAACATAAATGGCCCATAATTCTTATTTCTAAACCTTGAATTTTAAGTCAATAAGCTGTTTATGAAATATGTTCTGTATCTCTGCCTTGATAAATAAGCCTTTCATGACATATAAATCAAAATTATAAAGCTGTGGTTTCCATATGACTGTAAGTTAACAAAATCTAAAAATGATTAAATTTAATAATTAGGCATATCTGGGTGTTCTGAAGATGTGGGAGCATTTTTAGATGAGTGATAAGATAATGAGTTATAATTTATTCTATAAAATTTATTTTCCTTGCTTTCATTTCAGCAAAATCATTAATTTTATTGTAATCAAGATATTCATACCAGGGGTGTGGTCCATGCCTGTAATCCCAGCCCTTTGAGAGGCTGAGGCAGGAGGATCAATTGAACCCAGAAAGTTCAGGCTACAGTGAGCTGTGATTGCACCACTGCACTCCAGCCTGGGCAACAGGGCGAGATCTGGTCTCAAAAAAAAAAAGAAAAAAAAGAAGGATCTCAAGTATTTTAAAAATGTAATTGTATTACAATGTGCCTAATTTGAACATATTTTCATAAAAGTCAATTACAGCAACTGCAAAAATGTGAAAGATTAAATTCTATATTTTTCAGAAATGTCATTTATCTTATAAAATATCTCAAGTTGCCTATTCTAAGATGAACTACAATTTATACTTTATGAATGTATTTAAATTAATATGAATATTTAAACTTTAATCTTTTGAAAATCTTATAATTTAATTTTATACATTTTTATGAAAATAAAATTATTCTTCATTTTAGTGCTAAGTGATTAGTTATCAAGGTAAATAATTGGTATCACACTTGGAGCATGTTATAGCTACATGTACAAATGTTCACATTTAAGACTAATGTGAGTTATTTCTCTAGAACCATACACTGAAAACCAAAGAGAATCAAGATGATAGATGCTCAACACTTCCAGAAAGACACTTCCTTATGCAAGAATCTATTGCATTCGTTCTAAGAAAAAGGATTTGACAAGATAATTTCTCATTTCTTTCACCTAAGCATTCCTACTCAGATTCTCCCAGTGGTTGGAAGCACGGCCTGTCTCCAAGGCCAAAGTAATACAATATTTAGAAACAGTCTTTTTATTTTGAGGACATAGGGAAAGATATACAAAGAAAGATTTCCCAGGGACCTGAGTAGTATTAGTCAAGAGAATGGATGGTTAGCATTGTGGGTAGCATTCGCCAGTTCTAAGTGCCACGTCCTGAGCGACAGAGGCACTTATATATATTCCTTAGTAAGTTAATTTTTTTATGTCTTTGTTCTTGGGGACTTTACACAATGTGGGCCCCAAGCAGCAGGCCTCTTGCTTGGCCAAGGGCATCCTGGACAGGACTTTCAGTTATATAAGCCAGTAAACGTTTTCATGCTTAAGCTAGTTTAAACTAAAAAAAGAAAAAGAAAAAAATCCTAAATCATGTAAGTAGGTAGAAAATATAACAGAAAATAAGATCCCATTCATGATAGAACTCTAAATAAAAATATCTAGAATTAAATGAACATAGGTGATAGATACAAATGTGATAAACAGAATTAAGTAAATGAATGTAGTAAATAGATTATGTACAGAATATATGAGAAGACAATTTACAAGCCCTTATTGAAATACATGTTAGAAAAGCAGAAAGCTTGAATAAATGGGAAGAGGTACTATGTTTTAGATGAAAAGACTCCATATTATAACAATATAAATTCATTTCAAATTAATGCATTTAAGCAATTCTAATTTGTAATGTAAATTGTGATTGTCTCCCCAGTACCCATTCTATGCCAGGTGTATGGGTGTCCCTGATTAATCCAAGCAAATAATTTAAATCCTTTCCTTAGTTATGATTGATAAGAGAATGGGCAGATGACAGGATTCAGATTAGTGACCCATAAAAACTGGTTTGCTGTTGGCTTTTACTCTTCTGCCAGATGTGAATGAGGATGCAACGATCCAGGCTGCTTCTGGCAGCCATTCTATGCCCATGAGGAGATCTAGCTGCAGGGTGAATTTGACTCAGTGGATGGCAGAGCTGGAAGATAGGAGATAAAAACACATCTGTTATTCAATGGTATTGATGGTCATTGTTTTGGGAAACCCTGAAATTTGATCTACCTTTGAACTCATGGTTATCAATGCCAATAAATTTCTATTGTTTAAGCCCCTTGGAATTGAGCTTTTGGTTACTGGCAGCCTAAAGCATCTTAACTGATAAAGTCGTCATTTATCTCCTAGGGATTTTTTAAAAAGAACAAAAATTTAGAATGAAGTATTAAAAATCCTACAGTAATTTTAGCAGTCTAGTTTAATAGAGATATAGGCCTGTTAGGTTAATGAAATAGAAAGTCTAGATAAAGATGGATTTATTTGGCAAACAATGCTGAGAACATGGATAATTATTTGGAAAAATAATAAATGTACTTCCTCCTACAAAATAAATCATATCTAGATTAAAAGATTAAACTATTAAAGAACTGGAAGAATATATAGACACCAAGTGTTGGAGTTTGTGAAGGGCCAATAAGCTGAAAGTCAAATAAAATATGAAGGTGTAGGATAGTCTTGAATTATTTAAAACTTTATGTGCCAAGGAATACTATAAGCAAAAGGTGACTTGTTAAAATAGAGTTGAAATATATGTATTATAAATATTAAATATTTGAAATATAAAATACTGCAAAAAATCCAAATAGAAAAAATGTCCAGGTAGCCCACAAGAGAAGAAAAAAAACATTGATCTGCAAATACATGCAAAATGTTTAATATCCCCAGCAGTTAAGAAAATTTAATATAAAGAGAGAACTTTTTTAAACCATCAAATTGGCAAAGATTAAGAAGAATGCCAGCACAATATTGTGAATGTACTAAATGTCATTGAATAATTGTTCACTTTAAAATGTTTAATTTTATGTTACATATGAAATTTACCTCAACTTACAGAAAAAAAAAAAAAAAAAGAGGAGAAAAAAAGAATATAATGTATAGCCAGAATGGGAAGTATACAGAGAAATGGCTTCTCTCAGGCACTGCAGTTTGCATTGTAAATTGGTATGAACATTTTGTAAGACTAACAGCATGTAGACAAAACCTTGAAAACATTCATATCCTTTACTTTCTTCCTATAATTACATTTATAGAAATATGTGCCTAGGAAATAATCAGATATTAGATTTATACATAAATAGTGGGTTGGTTTTTTTTTTTTTTTGGAGATGGAGTTTCGCTCTTGTTGCCCGGGCTGGAGTACAGTGGTTCGCTCTCAGCTCACTGCAACCTCTACCTCCTACATTCAAGGGATTCTCCTGCCTCGGCCTCTCGTGTAGCTGAGATTACAGGTGCCCATCATCATGCCTGGCTAATTTTTGTATTTTTAGTACAGACAAGGTTTCACCATGTTAGCCAAGCTGGTCTCAAACTCCTGACCTCAGGTGATCCACCCACCTCAACTTCCCCAAGTGCTGAGATTACAGGCGTGAGCCACTGTACCCGGCCAATAGTGTTGTTTTTAAACTATGAAAATTATCATTCTTATTCAGTCATAGCATAGTAGTTAAATAAATTACAGTATACCATATAGTAAAATATCATTCATTAATTTTAAAAAATCATATAATCAAGTAATATTTTGGAGTTGCTATAGCATGAGAGGAAGAGGACAAAGGCATATTCTCTAGCTTTAAGTTTCGAATTAGATTTTTTTTTCATCCACAGGGAAATAATAGTCTTAAAAGCCAACCTTGCTTCTAAATTCCCCAAAAGTCTTCTTCACATGTCAGGAGGAAAATTCAGCAGCCTGAATATGTACTTTTACTATAAGCCAAGATGTAAGGGCACATACAGTCCTTCCCAAAGGAGGGAAGGAAGAAAGCCTCTTAGGGGAGCCTGTTACAGAGAGCAGCAGGCGTGCAGACTGCAGTGTGTCTCTCTTGCCCTCCGAGGGTTAAAAGCCTCAGGATGTTGATGGCATGATCCATGGCAGGGTCACTACCTGTGGGGGTGTGTCCTGCAGACCCTGACTCAATGACGATGAATAAAGTACACTGACACACAGATATTATGCTTTGCCAGTTCGGCTGAGGGTCCGTGTGGTTAACAGACACCCTGGAGAGTGCTGTAAACAGCAGCAACTGCCGGCCCCCACCAGCCAGAGAGAATTGCATTTATTTAGTAAAGTTTAATTGACAAAGGCTTGAGTCAACACCATTAGAGGTTGAAGATTAAAGCACAGGTTCCAATGCCCAAAGCAAACACCATTAGTGGATAAAATCCCTGGTCAACCTCCCCTCTACCACAGAGGGCCATCTGGCTCACAGATTAGTTTTAAGATCATATGAATAAACAAGTTAGTTAGGTAAACTCCCTCACATACCCTAGCTATTTGCTTTACTTATTAACTAAATGTAAATGGGATTTAGTCTGCCTTAAACAGAAACTTTTACTGAAACTGAAAAAAACCCTTAGGCCTTCCAAAAGGGTTTGAGACTATATTCTTATAACTTTCTCTACTATTTTTCCCTTAATGTTTTTGCTACTACCCTGAGTGAATTCCCACATTGGGGAAACTAAGAACCCAGGAGTGGTCTGTACTTCCTTGGCATAGTCCGCACATCTTGGGAGTGGCAGGGCAGTGTTGCTGGAGGGAGATGTCTACCTGGATGGCCTGAGACAGTACGTCCAGGGGCTCTCAGCCTACGTGTGTGATGCAGGAAAAAAAGGCTGAGACAACAGGTAACAAAAAGAGATGCGGGGAAGGATAAAAGGTCACAGACCAGAGCATATAGCAAGGTCCAAGAACATATATCAGGGCTGCCATGTGCCTTTGAGGTCTTGGCAGAATCAGCAACCACACAGCAGGCAACACTGCATGGTTCCTGGTAAGTACTGGGGAGAAGGGGCTGCTCATTAGAGGCTGGTGAGGACCCAGAGGGCCACACCCAGAGAAGAAGCCTTCCACTGCTATCAGCATAAGCCAGGCTCTCCTTTGCACCCTGCTAGGTATGAATGTGTCCTCCAGAATCTATGTGTCAGAAACGTAATCCCCAGTCCAACAGTGTTGGGAGGTGGGGCCTAATGGGAGGAGTTTAGGGGGGACCCTCAGTGATGGATTGTTGCTGCTATGAAAAGGGCCTGTGGGCTCTACCTTTCTTTTCCCCTTCTAGCACAAGAGAACATAACATTTCTTCCCACTGGAAGACAAAGCCTTCAAGCTCCTGTCTTAGAAGCAGAGAGACCAGGCACTAACCTGTTATAGCCTTGATTTTGGACTTCCCAACCCCCAGAACTGTGGGGGAATAAATTTCTCTTCTTTATAAATTATGTAATCTCAGGTATTTTGTTATAGCAGCAGAGAACATTCATACCCAGATGTCATCTTGGGGGGAAAAGAAGTGGGAAAGAAGCTTTTTGGAAGGGAGAAAATACAGTTCTAATAGAGAGTTTGAACCTTAAATGATAGCATATTTATTTAAAACACACCCTTTAAAACCTTTTAAAAATATTTAAATTATTCTTTAAAAAATGTTAGTCATTTTGAAGAGTAAGATTTCACCCACCCCCACCCCACTACCAGAGATGGGAGCTATAGAGCACAATGTAGTCCGGTACAGAAACTCAGTAAAGTTACATATTTTTTCCATATCTCAGCTTATATATCTTGATTTCATTGAAATATTTTAAAAAATGTTTAAATAAATTAGAAGATGC
This sequence comes from Callithrix jacchus, assembly GCF_049354715.1. Lineage (NCBI taxonomy): Eukaryota > Metazoa > Chordata > Mammalia > Primates > Cebidae > Callithrix > Callithrix jacchus. The sequence goes on along the minus strand of NC_133515.1, from coordinate 60,332,366 downwards.
TCACTATTATATTGTTAAAAGAGCAAGCAGTAGATATAGTAGTATTCTAATTTTAAAAAATAATAGTGATTTTAATATATACACAAACATGTAAACATTTTTAAAGCTTTGACAAATACATCTAAATATTAACAGGGATTGTTTCTGGGTATAGAATTTTTATGTAGTATTTTTCATACCATAAGATGAACATACATTTCTTCTTATATTCAGAAATAAATTGTTGTTTAAAGAAACAAATCATACAGCCTTGCTACTCACAAGTATGGTCCATGGCCAGCAACCATGGGAGCATGTTAGAAATGTGGGTTCTCAGGTCCCACCCAGACCTCCCAAATCAGTGTTTTCATTTTAGCAAGATCCCCAGATGATGTGTGTTTGCTAGCAGTACTGACGTAGGCTTCATGCTCCCGTCTCCAGCCTACTGATGTCCATACCTGATGCTCTTCTTTCTCCTGTTCCCACAAATGAACAGCCCCTCCACTAATGCTCTGGCTCCTAGCCCACCTGCCTAACCAAGGACTTTCTCCTGCACCTGTCATCTCTCTCTTCTCCCAGATCATTCCCACTGACAAACAAACATGCTGTGATATCTCTCTCATAATTCTTTAAAACAAATTTTATTTTGTATGTTTGAAGTATACAAGCTGATGTTCCTTAAGATACATATAGATAGTAAAACGGTTACTATAGTGAAGAAAATTAACATACCCATCATCTCCAGTTTGTGTGTGTGGCCAGAGCAGCTATAATCTCATTTAGCAAAAATCTCAAATATAACACGCTATTATTAACTGTGGTCATGTTGTCCATTAGGTCTCTAGACTTGTTCATGCTAGTATCTACTACTTTTTGTCCTCTGACCTGCATTTCCCTGTTTCCTGCCCCTCACCCTCCACCTAGGCACTGCTTTATTCTCTTTCTTTGTCTATTTGACTTTTTAAAGATTTCACATGTAAGTGAGATCACGTAAAAATTTTCTTTCTGTGTCTGGCTATTTTACTTAGCATAATGTCTTCCAGGTTCATCCATGTTGTGCAAAGGGCAGGACCTCCTCTTTTTTTTTTTTTTTGAGATGGAGTCTCACTCTGTCACCCAGGCTGGAGTGCAGTGGCATAAACTCAGCTCACTGCAACCTTCACCTCCTGGGTTTGAGCGATTCTCCTGCCTCAGCTTCCTGAGTAGCTGGGATTACAGGTGTGTGCCACCATGCTCAGCTAATTTTCGTATTTTTAGTATAGACGGACTTCCACCATGTTGGTCAGGCTGGTCTCAACCTCCTGACCTTGTGATCCACCCGCCTCGGCCTCCCAAAGTGCTGGGATTACAGGCACAAGCCATTGCGCCCGGCCACAACCTCCTCTTTTTTAAAGGCTGAATTAAATATTCGATTATATATACTATTCTATAGATCCTGTATTCTCTCTATAATTCTATTATATTTAATTTATATATGTTTTTCCATTCTGTCAATGGACATTTAGATTGTTCTTCTATCTTAGCTGTTGCAAATAATGCTGCAATGAGCATGAGACTGCAGATATCTTTATAAAGTGAAAATTTTATTTCCTTTGGGTACATACCAGAAGAGAGATTGCTGGGTCGTATGACAATTCTATCTTTAATTTATTTAAAAACCTCCCTACTATTTTACATGATGGCTGCCCCAATCTTTATTCCCACCAATAGTGTACAAGGGTTCTCTTTTCTCCCCATCCTTGCCAATGCTTATCTCTTTTTAATAATTGCCATCCTAATAGGTGCGAGATGGTATCTCATAGTAGCGTTGACTTGCGTTTCCTGAATGATTGGTGATATTAGGCATCTTTTTGTATACCTGTTGGACATTTTTATGTTTTCTTTGGAGAAAACATAACTTGGAGGACATAAGTTCTCCCTTGGCCTATTTTAAAAATCAGGTTATATGTTTTCTTGCTATTGAGTTGTATGAGTTCTTTATACATTTTGAATACTAATCCTTTATTATATATAGGGTTTGCAAATGTTTTTTTTCCAATCCATAGGTTGCCTTTTCATTTTGTGGATCATTTCCTTTGCTGTGCAGAGGCTTTTTAGTGTGAGGTAGTCCCATTTATTTATTTTTGCTTTTGTAGCCTGAGCTTTTAGTGTGATATCCAATCTCGTCTTTTAAAACAAACAAAACCCCAATGCACTTTTTCGACCTCTGTCTTCTTCACGTGTTGTCCTGTTTTTTTCCGTTTTCCATGTCCAGGAAAACTCGAAAGATTTGTCTATCTCTCATTGTCTTCCCTTTCTCTTCTTCCTTTCTCTCTCCACTAATCCACTGATATGGCTCTTGTTAAAGTCACTTATGTCCTCCAAGTGTTAAATGCAGTGGCCGATTCTCTGTCCTCATAACTCACTTTTACCTCTCAGCAACATATGCACAGTTGATCTCCTTAAGGCTCTCTCTTCTCCTTGGCTGCCAGGATATCCTACTCCTGTGATCTTCCTCCTCTCTTACTGACAGCCCCTGCCAATCTCCTTCCACGGTGTCTCATCTCCTGTTTCTGGATAGGTTGGAGTCCTAGGGTATTGTGCTTTTCTCCCTCTGCAGTTCCATGGCTTTAAGTTTCATCTATAAATGGATATACCCAAGTGTTTATATCTAAACCTGAACTCCAGACTCACATGTCAAGCTGCTTCACTTCAGTGTCTAAAAGGCATATTAAACTTAGTGTTCAAAACCAAAGGCTTAATTTTCTCCCCCAACCCATTCCTTGCCCAGTATTCCCTATATGAGCAAATGCCAGTCCCTTTCGTATAGTCGCTCAAGTCACAAACTTGGTGTCATCCATGAATTCTGTTGCTCTTCCCTCTCTCAGCTTTTACTAAATTCTGTTCTACTTTCAAAATATATCCAGAATCTAGACATCAATTTCTCATACCCTCACTCCAGTGATCCCCTCCTCAGCCTGAGTCATCATCACTCTCTTCTGAGATGATTGCAGTGGCTGTAAGACTCAGATCCCTGTTTTCCTCCCCCGTACCCCCAATAGTCTGTTCTTTGCACAGCAGCCACCATAACCCCCTTTCACTCAGAATAAAACCCAAAGTCCTTGCCATGCAGCAGTTCAAGGCCCCATGTAAACTGCCCGCTGCTCTCCCCTGTACCATCCTCTCTGATCTGATCTTTTATGCCCATCCACTTGCTCCCTGTACTCCAGCCATGCCAGCTTCTCCTTGCTGTTTCTTGATCTTGGCAAACAAATACACTAATGCCACCTCAGGGCGGCACTTGCTGTTTCCACTGACAGACAGTAGAACATAGTAGTAGTGGTTAAGAACAAGACTCTTTGGAGCCAGACCCTGTGGGGTTCATATTTCAGCTCTCCTCTTCACCAGCTTTGTGACCTTGCACAAGTTACTTAACCTTTCTGAGCCTCAGTTTTCTCATCTATAAAATGAGGATAATAAATGTACCTACATACAGTCCTTAAGAGACCTGAATGAATTTATGAGAAGCAGCTGGAATAGTCACTGGCACAGGAGTAAATGCTATGGCTTTAAGTCTTAAAGATTAATCATGAAATGATTAATCTTAATGATTATTATTATTACCAAGGGGTCCAAATAACCCTCTCATTTCATTCAGAGCTCTGCTCAAATGTTCCCTGATTGAAGACTTCTTTGAATACCCTTCCTCCCCCTCCATTATTCTCTGTCATCTTCACCTGTTTCATTTTTCTTAGCATGAAACAATATCTAAGCATATGTTTGTTATTGTACAGATAACAAACATATGTAGATAGAGTTGTCTGTTATCTGTCCACCCACAAGCATGTGGGCTCCACTGAGACCAGGGTCCTGTTGATGGTCATGGTATCTGGTATATGGCAGACACCCACTACCTATTTATTGAGTGAACTTCTGACCCATAATGTTTCCTTCTTCAGTAACTGATAAATGTAATTAATTACATAAAATCTTAAATCTGTCAAAAATCTTGTTTGTACTTGAAGACTCTCAAATTTAAATCTAAAAACTAATACATGGAGAAAAAAATTTGGGATACATATACAGAAGATGTGTGTATATATGTGGGTATGCACACATATCAGTGTATAGGAGCCAGCCATTCTTTCTTGGGAAAGATTTTTTCTCCTATATCTGAAAGTATGTCCTTCTTTTTATAGTGTTAGAATATTCTTTCTTTAATTAAATGCTCTAGATAGTAGATGACAGTTTTTAGATTTTCCCTAGTATCCCTATTTTTATTACTGTTTTAAAATATCCCTATTACACAGTACTTATTTTTAATTTTTAAACAATTTCAAATATAAAATGTTGTTAACCTTATGGTGCTTTTCAAAATAAAAAAAATTACTAGTCTGTGAAATCTAAAAGTCTGAGCACTGCTTAAAATACAAATGTAGTTAACTTATTCAATTTTATTGATTTAAGGTTCTAATTCTAGCCAAAACATGGGAAGTTGTGTTATTAGTAAAAAACACTTCGATGCCACTTTGTTCATTGTTTCTTGCCTGTTACACAAAAATAGAGGCTTGTAATATTTTTAAATAGAAGAAGAAATAACGGCTTTGTATTAGTCTGTTCTCACACTGCTATAAAGAACTGCCTGAGACTGGATAATTTATTAAGAAAAGAGGTTTGAGGCCGGGCATGGTGACTCATGCCTGTAATCCCAGCACTTTGGGAAGCCAAGGTGGGCAGATCATGAGGTCAAGAGATCGAGACCATCCTGGCCAGTGTGGTGAAACCCTGTCTCTACTAAAAATACAAAAATATTAGCTGGGCATGGTGGCACGTGCCTGTAGTCCCAGTACTTGGGAGGCTGAGGCAGGAGAATTGCTTGAACCCAGGAGGCGGAGGTTGCAGTGAGCCGAGGTCGTGCCACTACACTCCAGCCTGGCGCCTGGTGATGGAGTGAGACTCTGTCTCAAAAAAAGAAAAAGAGATTTGATTGACTCACAGTTCTGCATGGCTAGAGGTCTGATTGACTCACAGTTCTGCATGGCTAGAGGTCTGATTGACTCACAGTTCTGCATGGCTAGAGGTCTGATTGACTCACAGTTCTGCATGGCTAGGGGTCTGATTGACTCACAGTTCTGCATGGCTAGGGAGGCCTTAGGAAACTTACAATCATGGTGGAAGGCACCTCTTCGCAGGGCAGCAGGAAAAAGAATGAGTGCCAGCAGGGGAATGCCAGACACTTATAAAACCATCAGATCTCATGAGAACTCACTCACTATCACGAGGACAGAATGGGAGAAACTGCCCCATGATTCAGTTATTCTCCACCGGGTCCTACCCTTGACAAGTGGGGATTGTTACAATTCAAGGTGAGATTTGGGTAGAGACACAGAACCAAACCATATCAGGCTTCAGTTAGTAGTCCCTATGAAAATACTGCACATGTGACTTAAACATGAAAACAGAACTGAGCAAAGCCTTTCAGATAATGCTACACTTGGTTCAAGTTGAGGTCCTGGTTTAAATTGTTTTAAGACCTATTGAAGTGTTACTTGTCCTTTTAAAATGGAAAAGAGACTTCCAATCCCTGTTTGTCAAATACTGTACTTTTTAGTTTTATTTTGTTCCAATAACAGAAGAAGAATTGGGACCATTTGCTGAATACTTACGTATTGTTATAACATTAATATCTTTATTATCTCATTTAATTCTAAAATAGGTCTATAAAATAGAAATTACTATCAAACTTTGTTAATAGAAGGAAATGGAAGTTTGAGGAGAGTGAAAGAACTCATTTAAACAGATACCATTTGTTGGATGGTAGGGCTGGGATGAGCTCCCAGAGCTGACTCCACCCTGCATCTGAATCAAATGCATTTCTTGAATTGGCACGCACTTAGTCATGACAAGTATTCAAAAGATAAAGTGTATTGAATGAATCAAATTTAGCTTTATATTTGTTTTTTTTCTTTCAGTTGTGTTCTTGTTTTGCTCAAAAGGCCAGATTTTCATTTAATAATAATTATGGGAATTTATACTCGTGATGAAAATCAGCCTTATATTTTTAAGCCTATAATATAGGTTGGAATGTAGCCTGGAATGACTGACAACTGTTATTACACACATAGTGCATGCTGGCAAAATGGAGGCGATTTTTGTGATCTGTAATTAGGATATTATTGTTGTCTTTATATCTGCAAATGATAAGTAGTAACATATTAGAAAGTAATTGACATAATGAGTTGGGAAATAATAGAAACATTCTCATTTATGATTCATTTAAAATTTGCTTAAAATTTATATTACAGAGTTTCATTCATTTGATATTTGTGCTGTGTTTAAAATATTAAAAACCAGATTTCCAAATAGGCAATGATATATGAAGCCTTAGGACTGATCATCTTTTAACCCATCAGCATTTTCTTTTTTTCCTTTTAACAAAGTCTCCCTCTGTCGCCCAGGCTGGAATGCAGTGGCGTGATTTAGGTTCACTGCAACCTCCACCCCCCAGATGCAAGCAATTCTTCTGCCTCAGCCTCCCAAGTAGCTGGGACTACAGGCGAATGCCACCACACTGGGCTAATTTTTACATTTTTAGTAGAGATGGGGTTTCACCATGTTGGCCAGGCTGATCTTGAATTCCTGAACTCTAGTGATCTGCCTGCCTTGGCCTCCTAAAGTGCTGGGATTACAGGCGTGAGCCACCATACCCAGTCTCCATCAACATTTTCTTTTGGGAACACTGTGTAATGGGTTTTAGTCAATTCTACAGGAAATAAGACATCCATAATTGGAAGTGAAAAAAATTAACTGCAAACTTTTATTGAGTTAAAGCTATCATTCAACTCAGCTTTTTCATCCAGGAGGCATGCTATGCCATTCTTGAGTGCACTTATTGATTGATTTTTTTTTCTTTTATAAGGAAGTCCATATTAGTATGTAATAATATGATATATGAACATAGAGTACAAATTATAGCTGTTGAGCAGTAAGTACCATCAGCATCAAAGCCTATGTTATTTCTCACATTTAATTTGCTTTTTTTTTGTTTAATACATTTACACGTTCTGCAAACACTTTCTGTTGCATTGTCATGTTATTATCAATTTCTTTTCAAGTGTAATGTTTGTTATTCCTAACTAGGCAGAAAAATGATTTAGGTTAGGAATGAACCATTTCCTTCTTTTATGAACCTTTACATCTTCTTACAATGTTATCCACATAGTAGGCAGTCACTTGACTATATATTAATAAAAGTGTATATATTCAGAGTTGGTATCACTAGTGGAAACTCTAGAAGCTATTTTAGGATGTTGTGTTTTCTGATAATGAATATTCAGACAGAAGTAGGAATGGAGAGAACCATATGCATTGACTTATTTTTGGTACCTCCCCAAACTAGGTCAGAATAGAGACCTCAAAATTCAGTGGCTAAACTGCTTCACTCTTGTCTTTCTAGTCACATTTACAGTTGCAGGTTTTGATCTTCACAGAACATTGTGTGCATCTGCCTACAGGTTGTTTCTCTTCTGCTGGCCTCATCGGTTCTTTGGGAATGTGGTCACTGCTGTAAGGGGGCTGAGAGTTAGATGCTATGGTATAGAGGGCATTGCCAGCCACAGACCAAGTTAGCCAGCTTCATGGACCTCCGCAGATCCTCTCAGATCCTTAAACTTTTGTTGCAAGTGGTAATTAACTGAGAGGTGATATTAATACTTTAGATATATATCCTTTGACATTCAATCTTCTTTCATGACTATAGTTTATCAATTTAATTCCTTAAATAAGTGTCACTGGAAGCCCAAGTAATACTGGCTGAAAGAAAAGAGAGGGTGGTTTCTCTCTTATGTGAGTGAACTACAGAGAGACACAGCTCAAGGCTCACCTGGCAGTTCCCTGCTCACAAAGATCCCAAACTCCATCCTCCAGGGTACTTCATGGTTACAGTATGGCTCCGCAGCCCCAGCTATCACATCCGCAGCCCGGGCTGCAGGAATGAAGACTGGCCAAAGGCAAAACAAACAAACAAAAACTATACTAACTGGGTTAACTGTCTTTAAAGCTTTTTCTTAAGAGCCGTCATTCAGTGACATGAGCTTCATTTAGTTGCAAGAGAGAAGGTTAAATAATTCTTTAAGAGGGGCACATTGTCATTGATTTATTTTATTTTATTTTGAGATAGAGTCTCACTCTGTCGCTCAGGCTGGAGTGCAATGGTGCAATCTTGGCTCACTGTAACCTTTGCCTCCTGGGTTCAAGCAATTCTCCTGCCTCCGCCTCTTGAGTAGCACCTGCCATCATGACCAGCTACGTTTTGTATTTTCAGTAGAGACACGGTTTCACTATGTTGGTCAGGCTGGTCTTGAACTCCTGACCTCAGGTAATCCACCTGCCTCAGCCTCCTAAAGTGCTGGGATGACAAGCATGAGCCACTGTGCCCAACCTACATTGTCATCTTAATTAAAATTGGATTTCATTACTAAGGAGAAAGGGCTGAATGTGTATTAAATGGGCATCCAGAACTTCTGCTATATCTTGATATTTAACATATTTAATTTATTTTTTGAGACAGTGTCTCACTCTGTCATCCAGGCTCGAGTGCAGTGGCACAATCTTGGCTTACTGAAACCTCTACTCACTGCAACCTCCGACTCCCAGGCTCAAGCCCTCCTCCCACCTCAGACTCCTAAATAACTGGGACTATAGGCTTAACCTATTTTAAGATTTGTCCTTTAAGAAAACAGATTTGTCCTTTTCCCCAAGTGAGCCATGGACATGTGCTTTATTAGGCTCTCTTTCTGTGGTCAGCATATACAGACTTCCAGCCAAGATTTGACTTTCTTCTTCTGATGTGAGTATTTCCATTTTTTAAAGATTTGGTGAATTACATTTAATAAATATTAAGCTTGTCTCATCCTCAGGATACTATGCTAGACAGGGATTATCAGCTTTGGTGCCATTGGCATTTGAGGCTGGATCATTTGTTGTGAGGGGCTGTCCTGTGTATTAGGGTGTTTAGCAGCCTCTCTGGCCTCCACCCTTAGTTGCCAGCAGCAATCCCCAGTTGTGGCCACCAAATTTGTCTCCATACATTGTCACATGCCCGGTGGAGATGAAATCGCTCCCTTTTGAGGACCATGGTGCTAGAAGATCGCCCCACATTTATTTGAATTGCTTGTTTGATTTCCTGTGAAAGTATATCATGGTAGATTAAATGTTTGAAGTGTTGCTCACTGTTGGTATTATGAGCGAAGTAGTACTGGTGGAATTTTTCCGTGTGCCGGACACCATGTCCGCCCACTGTCTGTGCATCATCTCATTTCATCCTCATAGCACAACACTGAGTTAAAACAGCGCTGTGTTAGGAGAATGTATTAATGAGATGAGGTAGTCTCATAAACCCCCTTTACAGAGGAGAAAATGAGGCTTAGAGGTTATTTTAGCTGAGATCTCCCTAAGAGCAAACCTGAGACATAGTCTAGAGAGTGAGTGGTTGATTGGGAGGTGATTTCAGGAAGCAGAATAACAGAGAAAGGAGAATGAAACAGGGAAGCAAGAACAGCTAATCAAGGAGTTGATGTTGGGTTGAGAGCTACCTCAGGGCCACCAGGGTACTGTATATCTGAGGAGCAGTGAAAAATGCATCTCAGAATTACTTCCTTCTCCCACTCCCTGTGAGGGTTGAAGGGGAGAAAGCTGGAACTTTTTCATCAACTCCTATCTTCCCCAGGGGCATTAACCCCCTTTCCCTTTACCAATAAAAGTAGTGAGCAGTATACGCAAAGATCCAGCTTTTGAGGAGCTTAAAGTCTTGAGGAGAAAGCAGTGAATTAGTAAGCAGCATATCAGATAGCAATGCATGCTCTGAGGTTGTGTGACAGGAGTGCTTGTGGAACTGCTTAGCTGGGGCGGCCAGGATGAGGGATGAGCTGAGACCCCAATGGCAAGGGGAAGCCAGTCATACAAAGATCTAGGGTAAAAGCAATCTGGGCTGAGGGACCGCATGGTGCAAAGGCCCCAAGACAGGAATGTGCTTTCTTTGAGGAACAATTAGAAGGCTAGTGGGGTGGAAGGCTGAGAGGAAGGGGGTGTGTGGTGAAGGCTTGGGTCAAAAGGTTGGGAAGGGACAGTCAGGTCTTGGGTAAGAAACTGATATTTTATTGTGGCTTCTGCTTCCTACACGAAGGGTTTTAAGCAGGGTTCAAGTGATCTACTTATGATTTATTTTAATTTATTTTGAGACAGAGTTTCACTCTTATTGCCCAGGCTCTAGTGCAATGGCATGATCTTGGCTCACGCAACCTCCGCCTCCCCAGTTCAAGCGATTCTTCTGCCTTAGCCTCCCACGTAGCTGGGATTACAGGCATATGCCACCACAACCAGCTAATTTTGTATTTTTAGTAGAGACAATGTTTCACCATGTTGGCCAGGCTAGCCTTGAACTCTTGACCTTAGGTGATCCACCCACCTCAGCCTCCCAGAGTGGTGGGATTTCAGATGTGAGCCACCGTGCGTGGCCAACTTACGATTTTAAAAAGAGCACTCTGGCTGCTGTAGAGAAAGGAGTGTGGCAGGGGAAGCACGGAAGACAGGAACCAGTTAGGAAGGAGGCTGTCCTAGCTCCCATGGGGCCAGCTGCATATTTTGTGGGGCCTCTTGTTCAAAAAGTAGGGGGAAGAGTACTATTAAAGGTGCTAAACTATAAAATGTTTGTTTCACAGTCCATCAACTTGTCATGGTATTTTTTGTTTGTTTTATTGTTTAATGTCATTCTAAGTAAAGAAAAATTAAAGCTTAAAATTATTAGCATGAATTTTACCATTCATCTGTATATTGTGCAATACTGGTTTTAAATGCAAAATAAGAACATTTTTAGGGATAAAAGACTTTTTAAAAATGAACAAAAATCAATAAATTTAAAAAATTAGTTCATATCCAGAATCCCTGAAATCACCCAACCCCTCTTTCATAGTCTGTGCATGCATATGTACTTTGTTCTTACCAGAACTGTGGAAATGTGGCACAAATCAAGCTCAACTGTTTTATTTCACTTCTTGTTTCATGCCCATTCTACCATCACTCTCCCCCTTCAGCTTCCTGATAGGTAAGAGATGGGCAAGGAGAAGGAGCTCTGGGTTGCCCTATGGTTCCCTTTCCTTCCCTCGTCATTTTCAGCATCGGTAGTTGGTTAACACAGGGAAGTAACACAAATAAGAGAGGATATTACAGGATTCCTTGGTCATTTAGGTTTCTCAGAACACCATTGCCTTTTTTTTATGGATAGAGACAGAAGAGAAATCAAGGATAACTCACTTCTAGGCTTATTACTTAGGAAAATGGAAAAGACTATAGGAGAGATAATTTTTGAAGTCAGGGAAATACAGAGTTGAGAAGTTTGGATTTACCTCGGTTTAAGAACCAGGGAGCAGTAGAGCCAGGATTTTAGCCCAGGCAGCCTGACTTCAGAGTCAGTGCCTTTAACCACTGCCCTGTTCTGTCATGTGGGAGGCACACTGATGGGTGCCTGATGATTGTTGTGATGGCTCTGCATCTTATTATTCTCTGACCACTCCAGCTGTGTGCAGTGAGCATCTGTGCAGAGGCATGCTCAAATTTAAGCACAGTTTTCTATTTAAACCTAGTTCACAAAATATTCCTTTAACTTGCACCCTTCTCTTTTGCATCTCAATTATATTTGTTTTTGTAGAAAGGATGTCTTTATACAGCTTTGCTCATTCACATGAAAAGGAAAGTGTGTTTTCAGTTGGAGAATATGGAGTCCAAAAATCTGAAGTTGAGTTTGGTATCTCTCAATTGCCAGCTGTGTGTCCTTGGGCTAATTAATTGCTTTGATCTTTGGTTTCTTCATCTATAAAGTGGAGATGATTGTGTGTGTGTGTGTGTGTGTATTTCTGTATGTGCATATATATGTATATATATATGTATGTATATATTCTCCCACATGACAGAACAGGGCAGTATGTATATATATGTATATATATGCACATACGGAAATACATACACATATGTGTGTGTGTGTATATATACATATATATATGTATGCACATGCCCTCACCGTATACTGGGCTATTGTGAAGATTAAATGAGGTTATAGAGGAAATGGAGCAATTGTCAACAAGGCTTGAGTTGGATACCCACTGGCAGTCATTCCCTATTTCTCCCTACCCTCCACCCCTGGCAACCACTAATCTACTATTTCTCTCTATGGATTTGCCTATTCTGGACATTTCATTTTATTGGTATCATACAATATATGCCCTTTGGTGTCTGGCTTCTTTCACTTAGGATAATGTTTTCAAGGTTTATTCATATAGTAGCATGTATTAGTGATACATTCTGTTTTATAGCTGAATAACATTATCGGAATATGCCACATTTTGTTAATCTGTTCACTAGTTGATGGACATTTGGGCTCTTTCCACTTTTTGGTGATTGCAAATAATGCGACTTTGAACATTCATGAACGTACTTTTGTGTGGACATATTGTTATTTGTTCTCTAGAGTGTATTCGTAGGAGTAGAATTGCTGGGTTATTTGGCAACTCTGTGTTAACTTTTTGAGGAATCACCAGATTGCTTTCCAAAAGTATTGGTAGCATTTTGCACTCCCACTGGCAGTGTATGAAGGTTCTAATTTCTCTACATCCTCACCAACACTTGTCGTTATTGTCATTTTTATCATAGCTATTCTAGAGTATGAAGTGGTATCTCATTGTGGTTTTGATTTGTATTTCCCTGATGGCTGATCATGTTAAAATCTTTTCATGTGCTTATCAGCCATCTGAATACACTCTACAGAAATATCTGTCCAAATTGTTTCCCCATTAAAAAATTGGGGTTCTCTCTTTTTTTAATTGTTGAATTGTAAGAGTTCTTTATATATATATTCTGAATACTAGAACCTTATCAGATACAGAATTTGCAAATATTTTCTCCCATTCTGTGGGCTGTTTTTTCACTTTCTTGGTTGTGTCTTTTTGAAGAACAAAAGGTGAAAAATTGATGATGATGGTCAGTTCTTTCCTTCCTTCCTTCCTTCCTTCCTTCCTTCCTTCCTTCCTTCCTTCCTTCCTTCCTTCCTTCCTCCCTCCCTCCCTCCCTCCCTCCTCTCTCTCTCTCTCTCTCTCTCTCTCTCTCTCTCTCTCTCTCTCTCTCTCTCTCTCTTCTCTTTTGAGACGGAGTTTCGCTCTTGTTACCCAGGCTGCAGTGCAATGGCACGATCTCGGCTCACTGCAACCTCCGCCTCCTGGGTTCAGACAATTCTCCTGCCTCAGCCTCCTGAGTAGCTGGGATTACAGGCACGCGCCACCATGCCCAGCTAATTTTTTGTATTTTTAGTAGAGATGGGGTTTCACCATGTTGACCAGGATGGTCTCAATCTCTTGACCTCGTGATCCACCCGCCTCGGCCTCCCAAAGTGCTTGGATTACAGGTGTGAGCCACCGCGCCCGCCCTCTTTTTTTTTTTAGGACAGAGTCTCACTCTGTCACCCAGGTCTGGAGTGCAGTGGCGCGATCTTGGTCACTGCAACTTTCACCTCCCAGGTTCAAGTGATTCTCATGCCTCAGCCTCTTGAGTAGCGGGGAATATAGGTGCCTATCAAAAGATTGGACACCCCTGGATTATCTCTTGCCTGGACACAGGATTCTTGGAATGCAGTCCTGTTTTCTAAAAGTTTATGTACTTATTGTAGGTTGCAGTATGGAAGCCAGATTATTTTACTTTTCTAAGTAAATATCCTGTTCTTGCTGTCTTGAAGCCTAAAAGACCTGTTCTTTCTAGTTGGAGTTTAAAATTTCACCATAAAAATGTCAAGAATGTGTCTTTTATTTCCCTTATAACTGCCTGGCATTTGGTGAGCTCCTTTGATCTGAAAACTCAGTTCTTTCATCACTTCAGAGTTTTCCTGTTTGATTATTGCTTCTGTTCTTTTCTCTTTCTGGAAGTGCTATTTACTTATTAGGCCTCCTCAATCTGTCCTGTATGTCTGTTATATTTTCACCATTGATGGGTATTTCTTCATTATTTTTGCCTTGTGATGTGATAGTTTCCTGCTTCATATTTCAGTTTACTACTTTGTTTTTTTTGTGTGTGAAAGAGCACACTTTGTTGAGAAGTAGACTGCTGCACAGTGACCGACGGACGAAGGCCACCCAGTGGGCACTTACACATCGTACTCCAAAAGACACAGGATGTTTTGCTAATAAAAACCAATGGGAACAGGGATTGCTCTGGGCAACTCCACCAACCTCATCCCTTTCAGGGATGGAGAAATCTCCCATTTTCCTGATGGCAACTGTGGTTCACTAGAGATAGAGCTCCTCGGGGTGCCTTCCTGTTTCTTATAAAAAACATTTTCTTTAGATTTTTTGAAGTCTTCATTTGTTACTTTCCTTCTACGTTCTCTTAAGGCCATCAGACCAGCTTCTGTACAGATTGCCTTCATGTCAGCACTAGAGAGGTCATCTTTAGCCATGATCAAGTCGTCCAGGGTTACATCATCGGCCAGCATCATCCTACATGTGTGAATCTGAAAGATGCGCTTCTTAGTCTTTTCATCAGGCAGGGGAAACTTGATCTTCCTGTCAATGTGGCCTGATCTGATAAGGGCTGGATCCAAAGTTTCTATTCAGTTTGTGGCCATGATAACCTTCCCATCTCCCCTAGAATCAAATTCATCCAACTGGTTCAGCAGTTCCAACATTGTTCACCGAATTTCTCACCACCAGAATTTGAGTCATATCTTTTTGTCCCAATGGCGTCAATTTCATCAATAAACACGATAGATGGTGCATGTTCTTCAGCAACTCGAAACAGTTCCCATACGAGTTTGGGCCTATCACCTAGGTACTTCTGAATAAGTTCAGAGCCAACCACTGTCAAGAAAGTGGCGGAGGTTTGGTTTGCTACTGCTTTGACTAACAAGGTTTTACCTGTGCCAGGTGGACCATAGAGAATGACCCCCTTAGGAGGCTTTATACCCATCTCTTCATAATATTCAGGGTGTGTGAGAGGAAGCTCCACAGATTCCTTAATTTCCTGAATTTGGTTGTCCAAGCCCCCAATATCAGTATATATCTCCTGGGGGGCCTTTTCCACCTTCATCACTGTGACCAGGGGATCCATGTTATCCATCAGCACCCCTATTATGGCATGCACCTTATGGTTGAGCAGGACTGAGCAGCCAGGTTCCAGCAGATCCTTGTCTACAAATGACAGAATGCTAATGTAGTGTTCTCATCGATGATCTCTTCCCCAAGGTTCCTGCTGACATCGGGGTGCCCCTCAGATCATCCACTTTTGATCTTTCCTCCTCTTGTTTTTCTTCTAATGGTTTTATTTGTTCCTGATTTCTAATGAATTTTTCCTCCATGAGAAGATAGTCTTTAATTCTCTCTAACTTTAGTAATTTTAACCAGCACTGAGTGTGAGGTGTCACCAGTGGCAATTTGCTGGCAGCATCTGGTCCCTTTGTTTTCTTCTTTTTCTCCACTCTAGTTGGTGCAGGAGGTTCATATTTCTTTTTCTTGTCCTTGTCATCCTTGCCACCTCCAGGACCATGACCACCACTCTGTCTTTGACCCATCTTGCCTTGGCCACTCAAGCTCTACTTTGTTTTTAATACCAGCCATTCATTTTACTTCCTTTTGGAGCTTAAGCCCTAGATTTCATGTTTCTCATAGGCACCTTCTCCTCCAGTTTTTGTAGTTATCCTCCATGTGTATCCCTTTAAACATTCCTACTGCATTTTTTATTGTTTCTTCCATTAATTTGGCTTTTGTAAAATTTGCCTATCTCTCCATTCTGGCTTCCCTCCTTTGAATTGCTAAGTCCCTTAAATGTCTACAGAGTTTGGTTTCTTAGGTCAAGGAGTGTGTTTTCTCAAGCACCTGCATAGGTGTGGTGGTTGGAGTCTGAGGGGCCATGGTGGATATTGCCAGTAACCCATGGGAGCTGATCTAAAAAATTCTGAGACAGCATCTGGGCCTAGAGAGGGAACAACCGGAAAAAGCAGTCAGCGTCTGAGATGATGCTCAGAGAGAAGCAGATAGACCATCTGCAAGGAAGAGAAGACTTGGTTCCTTATAGCGTGACCTACTGTTTTCTGCTCTTGTCCTTGGTTTCTTACAAACCTTTGTACATCCTCTTATGATACCAGTTATACATTCTTCTCCTCACTCACTCCTATTATACATCTATGTTTTACCTCTTTGAGGTGGCTGCAGTTGATCTCTCTTCCCAGATGAGGCAGCCGTCACATCACTATTGCTGTGGGTTATTCTCAACTCTTCTACAGAGGGCCCAGATGGTAAAGACCCATCTCTTCAACATTCTTTCTATAGTGACTTAGATTTACCTTCCCAAGTATCTCCTTTTTACCAATCTTTTCCAAATATTTTCATTCCTTTATAAATCCGTTTTCTGAAATTCTCTCCCCCTTTACCCCTCTGAAATTTAACTACCTTCTTGGAGCCTTTAGTCTACACAGATTTACCAAAGTGTCTTCTATAATTGGGTCAGGGATATTCATCTGCAGCTAATTTTGCACTTTTCATGTGATACAAGCTTTTGTTTAGGGTTAAATATATAAATATGAATAATGTACTTATCAAACATAAATTCCTTTTTTGAGTGTATATATTTCCTGGATATTTATGGCCATGTTCTCTTTAATAATTCCTGTATTTACCATTCTAATTTACTTATATTGTCTAGTCCAAGGATTATAAACTAGCAGTTGCTTGTTGCATTCTGCCTGGCACTGATGCATTCTGTTAAGAAGAAACAAAGTCGTTGCATTATTTTCATGTAAACTTGCTTTTTGATGGGGCATGCACGCTGCCTCCTAACCCTCTTATACCTGAAACTTTCCACATTTTTGTCAATTCTCCCGTCCTTTAACACATTTGGGTTTTAAGTTTGAGGCCTTAGGCTCAGTATATCATTGTAATGCATTTGTTTGAAAATAGTTTTCTTAAATATTCATAATGAATGACATTGTGCATTAGAGGCAGATACCATGAATCGTAATTTAGATCTATTATTTACCACCTTTGCTGGTCATGCTTGGAAAACTACTTTGAATTATTTTTCTATCCAATTAAATTTTTTTGCAAGTTCTGTGTTTCTAAAATGCTCCTATTCAGATCATGTTATTATATGTTCGTGTTTAATTAGGTCACCTGCTGCTTTGCTAAGGTCTAATTAGTAAATGATATCTCCATTGTATTTGATTCAGAACAAATGTACTAAAAGGCACTTTGAAAATAAGATTGTCCTTGGTGCTTTGACAGAGCTAGGACTCATAGTTTTCACAAATGACATCCTTTACTTATGCCAGGTGCCTGTTAGCATTTGGTAAACTCTCCACGGTATTGGTGTCTTTTTGTTTCCCATAAACAGGTTTACTGACCCATTTTCACTTTAGCTCAATCTTATCCTTTTTGTGATTTTTTTCCATAACTATAGAGTAAAAAAAATTCACGTACTTGCTCCAAAATGTAATGTAGAAATGCAAACTGAATGTTCCCCTGTAGGGGGTGCAGTCTGTTTTAAACTCTTAATATGTGTAATAAAAGCTATATACCATAGAGGGAACTTTCATGGGCTCCAACCATATTGTTTGGGGCAGACTTTTTGAGTGGTTTGAAAACTTTGTAAATTTGATGTTAGACAATGTTTTTCTCAAGTTATAAAATTTATATAATATTAGGATGAATGCAGTACATTTGTTTTTGTTATGATTTGGGGCATTGTATTAGGGTTCTCTAGAGAAGCAGAACCTATTGTGTGTGTGTGCGTGTGCATGCATGCACACATGTGCACATGCATGTATACGTATATATATGTAGAGGGAGATTATATATGAGTGTGTATATGTATATATATAGAATGTATCTGCATAGAGATATATATATAGATATGAGTATACACATATATATGCCTATATCTCAAGTTATTGTATATATATGTATATACATGAATATGTACATGTGTGTATGTATATGCAGAGAGAGAATGTAAGGAAATGGCTCATGTGATGATGATGGTGGGCAAGTTGGAATTTGTAGGGAAGGCCAGCGGGCTAGAAATTCAAATAAGAGTTGATATTGCAGTCTTGAGTCTGAAGCCTGGAAATGGGCAGAACTTCTCTACCTCGTAGACTGGATGTAGAATTTCTTCTCCCAGGAGCTTCAGTCTTTGCTCTTTAAGTTCTTCAGTTGATTGGGTAACACCTACTCACATTATGGATGGTAATTTGCTTTAATTAAATTCAACTGATTGTAAATGTTAATCATATCTACAAAATACCTTTACAGCAACCTTTAGAGTAAAATTTGACCAAATAATTGAGCACCACAGTCTAGCCAAGTTGACACATAGGATGTACCAACACAGGCATCTTGCATATGTTATTGTCGATGAACCAAATTAAAGACAATGTTAGCTAGCATTTTTACTAATTGGGATTCAGTATTTAGTGCAACTCTGCGGTAATAAAGATGTGAATTATACTGTAGCACTCCAAAAATGAGTGAATGGGTCATGAAACATAAATACCATGAATCATAATTCTTATCAGTTTGGATTTTTTTCCAGAACATTTTTTGGGTCAATCTTCTGCAATGGTATTGTTCTAGTTTGTTCTTTGAAACTCAGCTTTCAAGTTCTGTGTGTGCATTCAATATTGGGCAGTTTTGAATGCATACTTAAAAGAGCAGCCAAAATGTAGATTAGAGAGAGAAGGTCAAACAACTTGTCATTCTGTGCAATTTCTGCAATCCTAAGCCTGTTATAACACAGAGTGTTCCAGGACCTCACACAGATATATGACATGTATTTTCTGGGTTATGGTCTGCCTGTGATTTGCTGTGCCTTCAGCTTGATGTCAAGCTTGCTTTTCCTCTGACCCTCAAGATCCAGTCAGAATCTTCTAGTTGCACTAATCCTCTAATTTTTTTTTGTTGTTGTCACCAAGTTTTTGTCTTCTGTAATACAATTTACACTGTATTTTCTCCCATATCCCTAAAGTGGTTCTTCCTCTTTCCCTGCCCCTTCTTTCCTCTTTCTCTCTGATTTCTCAGTTTGATCCTGATGTGAATAGCATACTACCCTTAGTCTTACACTTTTTTTTTTTACGTTATGTGGCAGACCTGCATCTGTGTTTTTCTTTTTTCAATCCTTAGCATAGTGAATGGAGGTTTGTTGTGTACGTGTGGGGGGAGCGGGGGTGGGGAGGGTGGTGTTTCTTTTTAATTGTTAGAGATCAAGCTCAATCTCTACAAGACTATCCATTAGCTTGGCATCATTTCCTGCCACCAGGGTTGGGAAGGAAATTAGTTTTTGTCCAGAAGACCAGAATACAGCCGGGTGTGGTGGCTCACACCTGTAATCCCAACACTTTGGGAGGCCGAGGTGGGCAAATCATGAGGTCACCAGTTTGAGACCAGCCTGGCCAACATGGTGAAACCCCATCTCTACTAAAAATCCAAAATATTAGCTAGGCATATTGATGGGCGTCTTAATCCCAGCAACTTGGGAGGCTGAGAATCGCTTGAACCTGGGAGGCAGAGGTTGCAGTGAGCTGAGATTGCACCGCTGCACTCCAGCCTGGGCAACAGAGTGAGACTCTGTCTCAAAAAAAAAAAAAAAGGATACAACAGAAATTATTTTCTTAGCTCCAAAGGCCTCTTTGCTGCAGAAGCACAAATTGAAAGAGTGGCTTAGTAATTCACTTACCTCATTAAACAGCCTCCTGGTAAGAATTTGTTTAGATTTTGACAAAAAGGGAGTGTTTTTTTTCAGGGCTCAGTATAGTTCTCAGTTATAGAGAAAAGTAAGAAGAAAAAATGTCATATGCATACAATATTGCATAGCATTCTGTGTCATAAATCAAATTTTATGGGAGAAGGCATCTGTCACATTGTCTCCTCATACCCAGTTGTGTGATTTTGTGTGTGTGTGTGTGTGTGCATATATGTTAATTGAGGCAATTTGTAATATAAAGTTTATTGGATTTTATTTTGATTTCTCCTTTATTAAAGTATTGAGGAAATGACAAAAACAATTTATTTGCTTTTTTTTTTGGCAAGCTCTGCTTTTTAAACTGTTTATTTTTACAGATGTATTTCATCAGTTCTTAAGAATGAAGCTAGGAATATTTGCTGGCTTCTCAGCTAGTACACCCAGAAATGGAAAAAAAAATCTGTTTTCTTAAAATATGATACTGGGGAGGAGGTAGGGAAACTTTTCATTTTTGTGAACTACTGGATTTTTAAAAAAATTTAATGTATTTTTAATATTGCTGTTTAATGTACTCCTTATCTTAATTCATATTACTTTCTGATTCTTGGTTGTTATACTTATTATTTTATAGTTCATAATTTTAATGCAAAGGGGATAAAATTGCATGTTTTATTTTCTCTAGAAAATTTGAACATACTGTTCATACCATCTTAGAATTATTTCTTATCATTCAGAGAGCCTCCTCCAAAGGTTAGTCTTCAAGAATCTTGACACTTAATAATCAATTGTGACCCTTTGATGAGTCAACAGTACACTTGTTCTTTTTTTTTTGAGACAGAATCTTGCTCTGTCACCCAGGCTGGAGTGCAATGGCGTGATCTCGGTTCACTGCAACCTCTGCCTCCCGGGTTCGAGTTATTTTCCTGCTTCAGCCTCCCAAGTTCCTGGGACTACAGGCACGTGCTACCATGCCTGGCTAATTTTTTGTATTTTTAGTAGAGATGGGGTTTCACCGTGTTAGCCAGGATGGTCTCGATCTCCTGACCTTGTGATCTGCCCCCCTTGGCCTTACAAAGTGCTGGGATTACAGGCGTGAGTCACTGCACAGGGCTAACAAGTGCACTTCTTATAAGGTATGTCTTATATAATTTAAATAGTCATATTAAGGCATTGTTTGGATGAATTTTCTTTGGACCAGACCAGAATAAGTTAAGTGAGAAAATGACCTGGAATGGTTCACTCCTTCATCTGGCAAACATTTATTAAGCCTCTCAGTTGTAACAGGCATTGACACTGTCCTATCTCTTCAGAAATTGACAGTTCAGTTTGAGACAAAATATGAAAACATTTACAATTCAGTATAGAGACTGTTTAAAAAAAAAAAGCGTTCCTTTTCCTGAGTGCGTCCCATCATTTCTGGCTATCTTCACTCTATTCCTGCCACATTGAGCTGTGAAGTTGGGGAATAAAGCAGAAGCAAGGATACAAAAAACATTAGTTTGCAATCAATTTCTTGATTTGATTTTGGGATCACGAGTTAAGTGAAACCCAGCACTTTGGGAGGCCCAAACTGGCAGATTGCTTGAGGCCAGGAGTTCGAGACCAGCCTGGCCAACATGGTGAAACCCTGTCTCTACTACAAATACAAAAAGTAGCTGGATGTGGTGGTGGACTTCTATAATCTCTGACACTCGGGAGGCTGAGGCCGGAGAACTGCTTGAACCTGGGAGGTGGAGGTTGCAGTGAGCCGAGATTGCACTCCTGTACTCCAGCCTGGGTGACAGAGTGAGACTCTGTCTCAAACAGACAGACAAAAAATTAACAGAGAACCATAGTACTACATTCCTTTTCTCTTAAATCCTTGATAAAACTAATGCATATCATAAAGCAGGGTTCCCTAAATTGAGAAATATATCCCATCCTCTTTTAGAAAAATAAAATTCCTGAACTTCCAGTATTGACTGAAATTGCTTTTATGTTGCTTATATTACTTATATTGTTTGTTACATTACTTAATATATACAAACATATAATTTTTGTGCTTATCACCCTATACAAACTAAAACATTAAATATAAATAGGATTACACAACCATTATAATGCAAATTAAGTGTTGTAATTCAGTTCCAATCTGTTTTAGTGGGCTAGGTGACACTGCTTTGCTGAAATAGTTGTTGATTTAGGGAATTAGAGAGAGATGTTGCCACAAATCTAGTTCTATGGTTCATCTGTTTCTGTATTTGAATTTTGATAATATAATAATATAATACATATCTAATTTTTTGTGAGATAAAAAATTAATAAAATCATTAATATTATTTTGAATAGACAATATTTACAAGTACTTATAATAACTACTTGCATAAGTATTGTAAGTACTTATAAATATTGTTTATTCAAAATACTATTAATAATTTTCAATCTCTAATTGGAAATTAGGCTCATTAAGTCTTTAGTAAAACTCTACCAGTGAGTAGTCTTGGAATAGTAGGTTGAAGATGTATCACTTGGTAACTCTTTATTTTTATTTATTTATTTATTACTATACTTTAAGTTCTGGGGTACATGTGCAGAATGTACAGGTTTGTTGCATAGGCATACATGTGCCATGGTGGTTTGCTGCATCCATTCCCCTGTCATCTACATTAGGTATTTCTTCTAATATTAGCCCTCCCCAATCCCCCCACCCCCTGCTATCCCTCCCCTAACCCTGCCATCCCCTGACGGGCCCCAGTATGTGATGTTCTCCTCCCTTTGTTCATGTGTTCTCATCATTTAGCACCAACTTAGGAGTGAGAACATGCTGTTTGGTTTTCTGTTCTTGTGTCAGTTTGCTGAGAATGATCATTTCCAGCTTTATCATGTCCCTGCAAAGGACATGAACTCATCCTTTTTTAATGGCTGCATAATATTCCATGGTGTATATGTGCCGTGTTTTTTCTTTCTTTCTTTCGCTCTTTCTTTCTTTCTTTCTTTCTTTCTTTCTTTCTTTCTTTCTTTCTTTCTTTCTTTTTCTTTCCGTTCTTTCTTCTTTCTTTCTTTTTTTTTTTTGAGATGGAGTTTCGCTCTTGTTGTCCAGGCTGGAGTGCAATGGTGCATTCTCAGCTCACTGCAACCTTCGCCTCCTGGGTTCAAGCAATTCTCCTGTCTCAGCCTCCCAAGTAGCTGGGATTACAGGCATGTGCCACCATGTCCAGCTAATTTTTTGTATTTTTGGTACAGACAGGGTTTCACCATGTTGGCCAGGATGGGCCGCATTTTCTTTACCCAGTCTATCTTTGATGGGATTCATTAAGGATGTGGAACCAGAAATACCATTTGACCCAGTAATCCCATTATTGGGTATATACTAAAAGGATTATAAAACATTCAGCCATAAAGACACGTGCACACGTGTGTTTATTGTGGCACAGTTCACAGCAGCAAAGATTTGGTAACCCTTTAAAGCTCCATTACTTGAAGGTAAAGGTAGCCTAATTATTAGACATCTTCATTAAATAGGTATCTGACACAATCGCTGCTAGGATCAAGAATAGAAAAATTATTTTTTGCATACTTATGACCATACTTATTTCCAATAAATTGATATGAGTTGCTACAGGCAAAGATCACACTGGTCTCTTTCACCTCTCTGCTTATTTGGACCATAGGGCCTTCCTTCTGTTATACAGATTTCCCTGATGTCAACTCAATTGTACAATACAAACTACTGCACAAAAATCTCATGAAGTACTCAGTTGCAAGGGGTCATCTGAAAGTGCAGATGATCTTTAAATTCCTTTTTATAGATTATCATAAACATTAAAACAAAAATATTTTTTAAAACATCAAGAATTTGAAGACTTTTAATAATAGATTCATAAATTTTTGTTTTAGAAATACTGTTACAGAGTACCCAACAGTTTTCTGATGATAAATAAATAAATAAATACTTTGGGATCCAAAAGCAAATTTCTATGTATTTAAACACACAAATAAATAGTTTTTCAATTCTAAAGCTATTCAAAGTATAGCATTACAGTGATATTTAACTCTGATGTTGACATCCTGGACATATGAGTTATGAATTATATATAATTTTGAATATATAATGTTTCATATATAATGTGAAATATGCATTATATGTAATTTTGATATGTTTTGTTTTAAGAGAAAAATCTAACTGCTATTAGTTCTTCCTCTGCTAATCCCATCTACTTGGCATCCTAATGTACCTAGTTTGGTTTAAAGTATGATTGGGAAGCTCTCAATCCAGTCCTGGCTATGGTTAGTGTTGTCAGATCTGTGTTTGAGTATATAATTTTTATTTTATTTTACTTTGGAAACTATGATATTTAAATCTTCATGTATTACTGCTTATATTTAATTTTAATATTTAAATATTAGAAGAAGTGATTTATTTACCAAACTCTAGACTCAACATTTGTGTTTCAAATATCTATATGATGTCTACCATTTCTTTGTCTATGTATTGCATTATGATGCAACTTTAAGGCTCATTATTTCCATCTCTAATTGACCAGTGGCGTAAGATATAATCAGTGCTTGAAAGTTCAGGTAGAGCAAACTTGTATGCTTCGTGATGCCAGGAACTCTGCTTTCTTTTTCTCTCTCTCTGTCTCTCTCTCTTTGCTGACTTATTTCTAGCTGATTTATTTCTGACAGGATTTTAGCCAGGGGCTGATTGTAAGCTCCACCCACTGCCTGCCATAGTGCTTGGCACATAGTAGGTGTTCGTATTCGCTGTAGATAAATGAAGGGGTAAACAGATGAAAGAATGAATGAATTTGGTATACTAGTAGTAGTGATGGTAAGACAGTGTTAGTTTTTCAGCAGAGGCAAATTTTGGATTTTTTAAAATCTGAAGCTGGAGACTTTTATCTCACTGATTTTCATATTGCCTAAGCTTTTATTTATTTGGGGGGGGATGCAAAATCCTTTGGAAATTTTGCTAATTTCATTGACTAATGCACATATGCTGAGCATGATCTCTGGATATTTAAGTGAATGAATTTCCTTTCACGTTATAGACAATAAGTGTCATAGATTACATATCCAATTGCACATAGAATTTCTGCTTTGCCATTTTAATTTGAGTTCACCTGTTATCCTGGGGCCTCAGCTGTAATCTCCCTTTTCCCTCACAGCTGACTGAGAATGGATTTCCTTATGTTTTACTAGGGTTGCAAAACCCCAGTTATGATCATCTTAGTAGTGGTCTGTCCTCCAGGCTTTATTATCTGCTTCCCTGCTTTCAGCATCAAAACAGGAGTTATTATATCCAATGAATACAAATAAAATGGCTTAATTTCTGACGCATAGCTTATTAACTGTGACCCAGGTAGCAAGGATGTAGTACAGAGGAGCTAGTATGCATTCCTCATTAGTCAGCTCACCCATGTGGTCAGCAGATTCCTTTTCTAAAGTTGTTGTGTAATCTGTAGTGGCAGTAGCCAAATACAGTTGAGAAATTATGTTTATTTCATTTTGATAAAAAGAGTATATTCTTGTATTAAATTATTCAAAAAGTTTATATAAAGTAAATTTAAATCACCTGTAATCTCACCATCTAGAAATAAACTAATTTAAATAGAAGCTGCCACTCACTTTTTTTTTTTTCCAAAAATGTCATGACTATTTTCTTTTTCTCCAGCTTTTATTTTTGGCTCAGGGCATAGTTGTGCAGATTTGTTACATGGGTAAATTGCATGTCACAGTTGTTTGGTGTACCCATTATGTTGTACCTGATAGTTTTTCAGTCGTTACCCTCTTCCCACCCTTCACCTTTAAGTGGTCACCAATGTCTGTTTTTCCCTTCTTTGTGTCCATGTGTACTCCCATTGTGTCAATGATTAGCTCCCATTTTTAAGAGTGAACATATGGTATTTGGTTTTCTGTTCTTGCATTAATTTGTTTAGAATAATGGCCTCCAGTTCCACCCATGTTACTGCAAAGGACATGATTTTATTCATTTTTGTGGCTGTGTAGTATTCCATGGCGTATATGTATATTTTCTTTATCCAGTTCACCATTAATGGGCATCTAGATTGATTCCATGTCTTTGCTCTTGTGAATAGTACTGTGATAAACATACACGTGCATATGTCTTTATGGTAGAATGATTTATATTCCTTTGGGTATATACCCAATAATGAGATTTCTGGGTCAAATAGTAGCTCTGTTTTAAGCAATTTCCAAACTGCTTTCCACAGTGGCTGCACTAATTTATTCCCACCAGCAGTGTATAAGCATTGCCTTTTCTCTGCAACCTCACCAGCATGTTATTTTTTTGACTTTTTAATAGTAGCCATTCTGACTGGTATGAGGCAGTATCTCATTGTGGTTTTGATTTGCATTTTTGTAATGATTAGTGATGTTGAGCATTTTTTCATATGCTATTGGCTCTGTGTATGTGTTCTTTTGAGAAGTATCTGTTCGTGTCCTTTGCCCCCCATTCCACACCCCCTACTTTTTTGAGACAGGATCTCACTCTGTTGCCCAGGCTGGAGTACAGTGGCTCAAACATTGCTAACTATAGCCTTAACTTCCTGGGCTGAAGTGATCCTCCTCCGTCAGCCTCCCAAGTAGCTAAGACCACAGGTACATGCCACCACACCTGGTTATTTTTTTATTTTAGTTTTTGTAGAGACAGGATCTCCCTGGTCTTGAACTCCTGAGCTCAAGGAGTTCTACCACCTCAGCCTCTCAAAGTGCTGGGATTACAGGCATGAGCACCCATGCCTAGCCATCTTTACCCATTTTTAAAAGGGGTTGTTTGTTGTTTGCTTGTTAATTTAAGTTCCTTATAGGTTCTGGATATTAGAGCTTTGTTGGATGCATAGTTTGCAAATATTTTCTTCCATTCCATAGGCTGTCTGTTTACTCTGCTGATAGTTTCTTTTTGCTCTGCAGAAGCTCCTTAATTTACTTGGGTCCTACTTGTCAATTTTTGTTTTTGTTGCAATTGCTTTTTGAGTCTTTGTCATGAAATCTTTGCCAGGGCCTATGTCTAGAATCTCATTTCTTAGGTTTTCTTCCAGGGTTTTTATAGTTTTAGGTTTTACATTTAAAGCTTTAATCTGTCTTGCATTGATTTTTGTATATGGTGAAAGGAAGGAGTAGAGTTTCAATCTTCTGCATATGGCTAGCTAGTTATCTCAGCACCATTTATTGAATAGGGAGTTCTTTTCCCATTGCTTGTTATTGTCAACTTTGTCAAAGATCAGATGGCTTTATTTCTGGGTTCTCCAACTGGTTGCATTGGTCTTTGTGTCTGTTTTTGTACCAGTAAGTATAGTGCTGTTTTGGTTACTGGGGCCTTGTAGTGTAGCTTGAAGTCAGGTGGTGTGATGTCTCTGGCTTTGTTTTTTCTGTTTTTGTTTTTTGCTTGAGATTGCCTTGGTTATTCGTACTTTCTTTGGTTCCATATGAATTTTAGAAGAGTTTTTTCTAATTCTGTGAAAAATGTCATTGGCATCAAATGGATAGGAATGGCATCAAATTTGCAAATTGCTTTGGATAGTATAGCCGTCTTAACAATATTGATTCTTCCTAGCTATGAGGACGGAATGTTTTTCCATTTGTTTGTATCATATCTGATGTTTTTCAGCAGTGTTTTATAAATCTTGTCGAGATCTTTTGCCTCCCCGGTTAGGTATATTCCTAGGTATTTTATTCTTTTTGTGGTTATTATGAATGGAATTGTGTTTTTGATTTGGCTCTCAGCTTAGATGTTATTGATGCATAGAAATGGCATTGATTTTGATATGTTGATTTTGTATCCTGAAATTTGGAAGTTGTTGATCAGATCTAGGAACCTTTGGGCAGAGACTATGGGATATTTCCAGGTATAGAATTACATTGTCTGCTAAGAGAGAAAGTTTGACTTCCTTTCCTCCGGTTTGGAATTCTTTTATTTCTTCTTCTTGCCTAATTGCTCTGGCTATGACTTCCAGTACTATGTTGAATAGGAATGGTGAGAGAGGGCATCCTTGTGCCAGTTTTCAAGGGGAATCCTTCCAGCTTTTGCCCATTCAGTATGATGCTGGCTGTGGGTTTGTCATAGATGGCTCTTACTATTTTGAAGTATGTTCCTTTGATGCCTAGTTCATTGAGTGTCTTGGCTATTTTATCAAAAGAACTTAAAAATACAATTTGTTTATTACCCAGGTAATACATATTTACTTTCAGAAAAATCAGAAGATATAGATTAAATCAAAAGAAAAATACCTGTTATGATACCATCTTGTAGATAGCTGCTATTGTGGGTTGGGCATATATTCTTCCAAACTTGTAACTGCACAATAAATTGTGTAAATTTATAACGAGGTACATACTTTCTTATAAAATGGGAAGCATACTATGCATAGTTAGGTGTAATCATTTTTGTTACTACCTGTCAGTAAATATATTTCCCCATAATCATTACTAATGGCTACAAAATATTCCATTATATTTATGTATAAAATAAATAAATGTATTTAATAAAGCTTATGCTGATTTAAAAACTTATGCTGATTTCATTTAAAAACTGTCTTTTATACTTGTTTATTGTGGACTTTGTGCCAAAAAACACAAACATTTTACATTTACATTTTACATTTCCATGAGTCCAATCTGTCACTCTTGTTACGGTTTCTACATTTGGGATCAGGCTTAAGAATTCCTCCCCTATACAAATATTTTTAAATTATTTAGCTCTGTTTTCATCTGTTTTAACACTAAAGACTTTAGCCAATGTAGAATTTATCTTATGTGTTACAAGACAGGAATCTAACTTTAATTTTTTCTAAAAAAATCTTTGTTAAATAATTCATCCCTCTGCTAATTTAGGGTGCTAGTTTTGTCATAAACAATAATCCATATAAATAATTGGGTCTGTCCCTAAACTTTTAAATTTAGTTCTCTGATCCATTTCTGTGCCAGATTTATACTGTTTGGATTATTGAGCATTTATAACATGCTTCAGTTGATGTCTGATTGAGCAAAACCCTTCCTCTTCTCAAAGTTTTTTGGCTTGTCTAACAGCTGATCATCTTCCAGATATGTCTGAGAATAGTTTGTCAAATTATAGACCTTTTTTGCAGCTTGACATTTTATTGGAATTATATTAAATGTGAAGACTAATTTGGGGAGAGTGATGTATTTATAATATTTTCCCATCAAATAATATAAAATATATCTCTATTAATCTTAATGTTTTTAGCACCTAATCACGTTTTTATGTTTATGCATTTTTTGATACACAGTATTGCTCTGTTACCAGGGCTGGAATGCAGTGGCACAGTCTCAGCTCACTGCAACCTCGGCGTCCTGGGTTCAAGCAATTTTCGTGCCTCAGTCTCCTGAGTAGCTGGGACTACAGGCACAAGCCACACATCTGGCTAATTTTTGTATTTTTTTGGTAGAAATGGGGTTTTACCATGTTGGCCAAGCTAGTCTCAACCTCCTAGCCTCAAGTGATCCACCCACCTTGGCCTTCCAAAATGCTGGGATTACAGGTGTGAGCTACTGCAATGAGGCCTAATCACATTATCTTGTCATAGCTACTGTACATTCTTGTTTATTTTAAAACATCTTATTCTTTGTTTCTATTGTAAGTGGAAGCCCTTTCTCATATTCTCTGATGATTACTAGTGTAAATATATGTGAATTTGATTCTATTTGTTTCATATTTTAAAATCATTTATTTAATATAATTTTATTTATTTGGGTGTTCCATAGAGACAATCATTCCACTGTTCAGATCTCAATTTCCTTTCTTGACCCACTGCATAGATTCAAAATGGTGGTGATAACAAAGCTTCCTTTCCTTATTTCCAACTTCAGAGAGAGAGGCTTTAGGTCATGGCTGTTCAATAGAACTTTCTGTAATTACTGGGTCATTCTCCCAATGTCCAGTACTTATGGCCACTAAGCACTTGAAGTGTGGCTAATAATATTGAAAAACTTAATTATTTTATTCAATTTTAATTAATTTAGGTAAAATAATATTATATTGGACAGCATAGCTCTAGGTTTTTTGTTTGTTTGTTTTGAGATGGGGTCTTGAACTGTCACCCAGGCTGGAGTGCAGTGGTGCAATCACAGCTCACTGTGGCCTCCACCTCCTGGGTTCAAGCGACTCTCCTACCTTAGCCTCCTGGGTAGCTAGGACCACAGGTGCACACCACCATGCCCAGATCATTTTTTGTATTATTTTGGTATAGATGGAGTTTCACCACATTGCCCAGGTGAATTCCTGAGCTCAAGCGATTCTCCTGCCTTAGTTTCCCAAAGTGCTGAGCTTACAGGCATGAGCTACACGCCTGGACAGAATTTCATTATTAATTATATTATTTATTTCAGATAGATTTTTAACATGATAAAGTCAGCTTGGGGAAAAGATCATGGTGTAAAAAAAAAAAGTAAAACTATTATGTAGATAATTGTCAAACACATGCATTTAGCAGATGTGAAAGGTAGTAGAGAATAGCATGATAACTGGAGTGAGATGAGGACTGAAAGCAAGTTTGTTTTTGTCTGCTTTGTTAAGATTAAGTATGGCTCCACATCCAGATCTTTATTTTTCCTCCCGAAATGTACCTTCTCGCTATATTACCTTCTGGTGATATTGCCACCAATATCCTAGTCTAAAACCTTGTTAGCACTTTTTTGAGTTCTTCTCCCTTGTCCCCTAATAATGCAAACCCTCCCTCATTCTACCCCCATTCCCACAACCTACCTCTCACCCAGTTTTCAAGTTCCTTCACAAGTGTATCTCCTGCATGAAAACATTTGTACTTGATCTCAATGAAAAGTTGTCTTGGTCTTCATTAAAGCTAGAATTAATTTGTGTCTTTTTTATACACCTTAGTCCTGCACATTGTCTTCATGCTATTTGTTAACAGATTTATGAGATTGTAAACTCTGAGGATCTCGTCCTTGACTCCTTGACTGATTTACCTTTCTATCCTGAGCGGTCCCTCTGCTGGTGTGCTGCATATATATTGTATACCTGTGCTCAGTAAATATTTCTTACGTGAATCACAATCAAACTTGTACTAATCATTTATGTCTTGTATTCAATTGACAAGTTCTGGAGAGCAGGGATCACATGTCTTTATTTTCATATCTTTTGTGTTATAGCATAATATTTAACATTAAACAGTTGTTTGGCAATTATTTTAAAATTTTATTCATCAAAATTGTGTTAAGATTTTTTTTTTTTTTTTTTGAGACAGAGTTTCGCTGTTGTTTCCCAGGCTGGAGTGCAATGGAGCGATCTCGGCTCACCGCAACCTCCGCCTCCTGGGTTCAAGCAATTCTCCTGCCTCAGCCTCCCGAGTAGCTGGGATTACAAGCGCACACCACCATGCCCAGCTAATTTTTGTACTTTTAGTAGAGATGGGGTTTCACCTTGTTGACCAGGATGGTCTCGATCTCTTGACCTCGTGATCCACCCACCTCGGCCTCCCAAAGTGCTAGGATTATAGGCGTGAGCCACTGCGCCTGGCCAAGATGTTTTATTTAGGATTGCATTTTGCTTCATTTGGTTGGTGGAAATCAAATTTAAGTAACATAACCAAACAGGAAGGGTTTTGTGTTTATTTATTTATTTATTTTTCTTCAAATCACAAGAAGCCTAGAGGTAGTCAGTCTAGGAGTGGTACAGTGGTACTAGGTTCTCATCAGTGTCCCAAGTTTTTTTCTGTCCTTAAAATGTAGGTTTTGTCCTTGAGATCACATAAGGCTTTTCCACCTCCAGGCATCTATATTTATGTTGTTTCTGGTCCTTTCTATTAGGAAAACGGTAGCTTTTCTGGAGGTCTCTACAAATAAACTTCTGCTCTTAGCTCTTCAGTCAGAAGTAGGGTCAAATGGGCATCGCTGTCTTCCAGGGAGTTTTGAAAGATATTTTTAACTGGGTGTTTTCCATCCACATTAAGTTGGGATTTTTTTTTTTTTTTTTTTTGGTAGGAAGAAAGAAAAAAATAAATCTTGGATGAGAAATCTAGAGTATATATCTTGGATATGGAATTTATATTTAAAGCTATTAGGATCTACAAGGGCATGATATAGGGACATGATATGGTACATGTGGAAATTTCAACAAATTAAGACAATTTTGTAATAAATTCCATATGCACAGCTGGACAGTAAGTGCTATCAAAGATTAGAGGTAGATGAGCTCCCTGGAAGATGGGGTTGACTAGAAAATCTTCAATATTTAAGAGGTGGGGCTTGAGCAGACCCTTAAGAGATGAGTCAGATATTATACAGATGCCTTGAGTGCTTGTTTTGCAGTGAGAAACAACACGCTTAATCTATGTTTTTGAATCACTAGACCAGCTTAGCAACAGTTAATGCGCTCATATTATAGGACAGTAGAAAATACGGTTGGAAATAAGTTGGGACAACATAATGGGACAAAATAAGTTGAAGCCACCATGAAGAGTTTGGGTTAGAGGTTGTTCAAATCAGCAAATCTATTGCAAGTTTCTGAAAAGAGGAATAATATGAGGAACTAAAATAGATATGATATATGTTTGAGTTTAAGAATAATTCACAAATTTAATCCATTAGAACTAATCACTAATGTTATATCATCTACCCAGTAGTTAAGTTCATAGCACTTTTTTTTTTTTTAGACGGAGTCTTGCTCTGTTGCTCAGGCTGAGGTGCAATGAGGCAATCTCAGCTCAGTGCAACCTCTGCCTCCTGGTTTAAAGCAATTCTCCTGCCTCAACCTCCTGAGTAGCTGGGATTACAGGTGTGTGCCACTATGCCCAGCTAATTTTTATTTGTTTGTTTTTGTTTTCTTAGTGTGGGGGTTCGCCATGTTGGCCAGGCTGGTCTCAAACTCCTGACCTCAGGTCATCTACCCATCTCGGCCTCCCAAAGTGCTGGGATTGCAGGCGAGAGCCACTGTGCCTGGCCAAGTTCATAACACTTTTGACCAAAGCAGTTGATCCTAAGCGGTCCAATACCTAAAATATATATTTGATATTGTTACATTTCAGGCCCTGATTTATAGAATAGTGAAGCTCTAGAAATAAAATTTTCTGTTAAATGTATTTTTCATATTGGCAAGGAATTCTTTGCTGCTGTTGTCATTACAACATTTTAAATATTGTGTCAGCATATTTTATCATATTAATACCCAACTGTAATCTTTCTTAATTAAAGCACTGAATAATTTATAAAATGATTAAAAACACGCATGCTTTTGACTAAATGTGCTTTATTGTCTGTTATTTTCTCAATCTAGAATTTTAAGTTTATTGAAAAATACTTAAATTTCAATGCACTTATGTTGACTGAATGTTTTATTTTCCTTTTTAAATCAATTTTAAAACATTTTAGAGTTTAAGTGAGGTGTGCTAGAGCATTTCCCAGATATAATTATGAATTTTTTTAAACGACAGATATTTATTCAGCTGTAAGTCTCATAAAATAGTAAAGAGTTTTTTATCTTCTATTTTAATAATAATGTCAATTACTTCTGATGGTTTGACATAGTTTGAGAGACAGTCAGATTCAACTGAAACACATAAAATATGCTTGAAATAATTTCCTGTATAATTATAAATGAACATCTAAAGCCTGAGTTACCTCATTTAGCATTTGAAATTTTCATTTCAGAATATGAAAATTAGTGCCTCATGTCTTTAGACTTTCCTCCTTAATTACCATAAAATCTTTCCTTTCAGGGTCTCATTAATATGAATTTAACTCCGTGTAAAAATGCAGATGTAGAAATAATTTATTGCAGGTTCTCCTAACCAGTTAAAATTTAATATTCATTATTGGGTACTTTTTGATTATTGCTCAGCCCTATCCCACTGGGTTGGGTTTGGCCATAGGACTTGCTTTGGTCAATGGGATGCTAGTGATGTGACATAAAGCCCTAAATATGGTTGCATGGTTTGGCTTAGGTTTTTTTCACTGGTCCTTTGTTATGAGAAGAGCTTTCCCTGAGCAGCTGCTGCCCCTTCACCTCGGGTTCCAGAAATAACATAGAGGAAGCAAATCTGATCCCAACCCACAGCCTGAAGCTGAGCCACTCAACCAAGCCCAGCCCAGATCATTCAAACTGCAGCCAACATACAGACTTGTGAGCATGAGAAATAAGTGCTCTTGTAAGTCACTGAATTTGGGATGTTTTATTATGTAGGATTGTTGTGGCAATAGCTGACTGATATGGCCATTACTATTTCAAAAAGCACATCTATATATTTTCATTAAGAAAAAGCAAAATTATAAATGGCTAACCTGTCAGTTCTCTATTAAAAAGTGATAAAACACTAATTATTTGACAGTTCTTCTTGGCTAGTGGCCATTACAAATTTTACTGAATTATTTTTTGATTTATTGATTTATTTTAGATGGAGTCTCTCTCTGTTGCCCAGGCTGGAGTGCAGGGTCACAATCTCGGCTCACTGCATCCTGCACCTCCTGGGTTCAAGTGATTCTCCTGCCTCAGCCTCCTGAGTAGCTGAGATTATAGGTGTGTGCCACTATGCCTGGCTAATTTTTGTG
The DNA here is from genome assembly GCF_049354715.1 of Callithrix jacchus. NCBI lineage: Eukaryota > Metazoa > Chordata > Mammalia > Primates > Cebidae > Callithrix > Callithrix jacchus. The sequence continues at coordinate 60,298,124 of NC_133515.1, read as the reverse complement.
TTTTTAGTAGAGATGGGGGTTTCACTTTGTTGGCCAGGCTAGTCTCAAACTCCTGACCTCAGGTGATCGCCTGCCTTGGCCTCCCAAAGTGCTAGGATTACAGGCATGAACCCCCGCACCCCACCTGAATAAAATTCTTGAAATGGAACTTGAGGAATAAGTCGTTGAAGTACATATTATTAGATTCAAAACCTGGCTGGTACTATAAGTAAACACAGAATGAAGTGACAGGAACCATGGCTAGCATTTGTTAAGGGCCCGACTACACATGTGTTTGGCATTTTTCTCTTGTCTTCTTCTCACAGCAAATCTGTCAGGCAGTCGAACACATATTTATTGAGCCTTTACCATAGGCCAGGTATTGCAAAGTATGTATTACCTTATTTTTGTTGCATGGAGTAATTGAGGCTCAGAAAAGTTAAATGATTAGTTTAAGCCTCACAGCTAGAAAACGGCTGAGTTTTAGGGTTTGACCCGAGTCTATTTGACTCCAAAAATCATGCTATTATCATCATTGTATTATTTGTGTTTGGGTGGAACTAGGAGAAAAATAGAATGACAGGCCGGGCATGGTTGCTCACACCAGTAATCCCAGCACTTTGGGAGGCCAAGGCAGGTGTATCACTTGGGGCCAGGAATTCGAGACCAATCTGGTCAACATCGCAAAACCCTATCTCTACTAAAAATATAAAAATTAGCCAGTTGTGGTGGCCCATGCCTCTAATCCCAGCTACTTAGGAGGCTGAGACATGAGAATCACTTCAACCCAGGAGGCAGAGGTTGCAGTGAGCTGAGATTGGGCCACTGCACTCCAGCCTGGGTGACAGAGCAAGACTCTGTCTCAAAACCAAACCAAAGCAAACAAAACAAACTGATTTCCCTAACATTTGTTGGTGTGCTATCTCTAGCCATTTGCTGCATAACCCAGATGTCACCTAGAATCACTTTAGCATTCAGAAATTTACATATAAATTAGCTCAGACTCAAATTGCTGTTTTATGGCATGTAGAAGTCTGAAGCTCTCCATACAATTTCTACTAATTCCTAGTCCTTACAGTCATGTGGTCCCCTTCACGTGTCCTTGGAGGCCACATTGATTTGCGGTGTCAGTCTGAGTGTAAAGCTCCGCCCTTTCCAAGTTCTACCAGACATACCTTTACCAAGTATTTTCTGAGTTTTGGTAAGAACTTCCATGCAAAACACAAGATCTTCCACCATTCTTTCCCTCTCACTGTTGCCCCGGATTGCAACACGCTGCCCCTCTTCATGTTCTTTACTCTCTATTTTGCGGAATAGCTTTCCCCTTCCTTCGAAGCCTTGATAGTCCATATACCCAACAACTTTGGGAGTCATGCCCTCTACCCCCAAGTGTCAGTGAGTGCCTTCCTTGTCTCTGTCCCATTACAAAGCAAAAATAGTGAGATTCTCTTACAAAACAGCATCAGTTGGAATTAGTCTCATCACCGAGACGGCCCCCATTTAGCTCAATTTTAATTTTTAAAATTGAATTTCATTGAATTTTCATCATTGACAATGTTGTTCAACTAACCTTAAATGGTGTAAACTGAAAGCATCTGATATAAGAGCTACTCTTTTATTCTTAGATTAGAAATAAGATACTTGACTTTACATAACTAAGAAAAAGTCTATCTTTAGAAATTTAGTTGCTTCCTACCTCTTTCCAAAAATGCAACTTATAAAAATTACAGAATAAATCTGGGTATAAGCTTTTTCTGTAGTTTCTCCCAGACCACTTTTCCTATTAGCTATTCAGAGTGAATTTTAGGAGCTTGAAAACTTGGTATGTTTATGAGCCCAGAATTTAGACACTGGTAGAAATTTAAATAGTCTGAAGCACTGGATTCTACAACACTGTGTTGGAAATGGTTGAAGAACTGATTTCCACTTCTGGGTAGGCCAGACCACACTCTCTTATCTTGCACATTTGCCACTAAAATCTAAATTCCTGGCAGAATTATTTTCAGTGGGAAAAAGCTGAATACCACTTGACCAAAAGAACTTAGTTCTCACTCATTTCTAATGTAATTTTAATTGGTTCATCTTTAATTTAGGAAGCAATCTTTCTAGCAATTTGGCAGACATTAGTTTCTTACCAGATACTACCTTAATGCTTTTTGTGGGAAGCTCATCTTTAATATTCTATGATTATAGTAACACTGTGTTTTTAATATAACATTGTTTTATTTATTAAATAAAACATTTATTTGGGGGTACATTCATACCTAATTAAAGAGAATGAGTGAAAGATGAGGCAGACCCTGAATGTGAGATTCATTTGAAAATCGGGTGTCTCAAGGTTCTGCACTGAACATTGGGGTTAGGCTTCTAAGTACTGTTAGTCCAGTCTTACTACTAAGATTGCAAAAACAGCATTTTATTTTTGTGTGACTTGGACCAAATTATTTTGATGTAGGAGTTTTCTTCTCAGTCACTTTGCAAGTCCCAGCCAGTAATGCCCCACCCGGGCCTCACTCAGCCACACTGGGCTGCCCCTGCCTCTTTGCGTTATAACTTGTACCTGCATTCAGCAGTTCCTGAGCTCATGTCCTGTGTACAGAAGGAACGAGGATATGCTGAACATGGAAGGGAGAGGAAGGCGGAGAAAAATTTTATTGAGTGATGAAAAAGTTTTCAGCGGAGACCACCCCAAGGTGGGAATGTCCCCCATGTGGCTGGGCATGGGCCTTTTTATGGGCTCAGAATGGGGAGTGTGTGCTGATTGGTTACTGAGTATGCAAAAAAGGTTAAAGCGAAGACACCACTCAAAGGTGGGCATGATAATGTAGAAAAACAATTAGGAAAGGGTAGGTATATGTAAAATAGGTGAGGGGTGGGGATCAATCAGAGGAAAGTAAGCCAAACAGGAAGACAAGTTCTCAATCAAGTCTGAAGATTTAACTTGTAGCTTGACTTTCAGGCTTTGAACCGTGTTTGCCTTGGAGGTGGGGTTTCACCAGGTACCAGCCTAGGCATTTGGCTGCCTCCTGTTGATACAGATTTGACCTTCCTAAACTTCTCATTTCTTATCTGTTAAATGAGGATTATGTCTGCCTTACCTACCTTAAAACATTGTTGTAAGGTTTAGATGAAAGCAGTATATGTGAAAGTACTTTGTAATGTACAGTACCTACAGACATTAGTGATTATGATTATGGGGCAAAAAAAGTAGGCAGGATGGAAGAAGGGATATAGCAAGGTTGCTGTTACATTCATTCTAGCTGTGTGGCTGGAAATGACTAATACTCAAATCCTTAACAGTTTAAAGACAGGGAAAGGATGACCATCCTGGGGTCACAGCAATGACAGGGCCCTTTAACCGACCACACTGAATGCCAATTCCAACCATTTCAGGTAATATTGGAGCGTCTACAGTGTGCTGAGTGCCCTGTTAGTTACCAGGGATACACACCATGACAACATACGGTCCTTTGCCCTCAAGAAATTCTCAGTCTGGCCGTGGACACCCGGCTGTGTGTCTCTAGCAGAGGTGAGCCAGGATATGACAGGCTGGGTGGAGCATGGTTGGAGCAGAAAAGGAGCTGGTTATTACGACTGGGTCTGACATGTTTTTTCTATCATTAAATAGAGTGATTTAAAAATAATACACCATATTTATATTTTTAAGTCACAGAGAAAAACAACAAGGGTGTTTTAAAGTTTGGTTAATTACAAAATCCTGTAATAACTTTTGTTTTTCTTTTAATACCTGTGGAGTGACAGCATCAGCATAATCTGTCCTACAGTTTTGTCATGTTTTGGGATTTTAATTTGCTCGTTTTAGGTTTCAGGGACATTATTGTCACAATGAAGTTCTGTTCTGTTGCTTTTTGGTATTCTAGTTGTACAACACTAACTCTTTGGATGTCATTTTTAACTGTGTCTTTTGTGTTGAAGAGTTGAATTATTAGTGCTCTTTATCTTTGGTAATTTTTAAAGAAAATAAGTGTATAACATATTATCCATACTAAATGAGAGGACCCATTGACAAAGATTACTCCCAATTAATGGTAATCATTTTGGGGTCTGGAATACCTTAAGTATTTCTGTTTTACTTATTTCTTAGATAAATAATAAAATAAGCTTTTACTTTCTGAGTATAAACAGGGAGGCAGTGAGGGAGGAAATTCCAAAGATGTCAAGTAATACGAGGTGCTAACCTAGGGTTAATAACTCATTGCAGAAAATTCAGGAGATGACATGGTACTGAATTAAGTTCTCTGTGGTATTTAATGCTTTGGTCTAGTAGATTTGCTCATTTGGTGTCTATTTTAACCTAAATATTTAGAGAAAATATGGGCAAGTTTGTGAGAAAATGAAGTCTTGTATAAACATGGTAGTCTTAATTGTTTGCCTTTGCTGCAGAAATCCCAGGCTGGCACCAATGTGGCCCAAACTCTCACTGTGTTACTATAAATTTACATGATGTGCTGGATGTTTTGAGAGGTGGAGGCAATCCCATATTCAAAATTGAAAACAAAACGAAAAAAAACATTTAGATACCCAAGTGAATAAAAATCGACTCTCCTGGATAAGTCTGGACTCATCTTTCAAAGATTTTGAGCGCCTGGAATTTTTATGTGCATTTTCAAGGCCGCAGTTTCCTCTCACAGACAGTCCATTGTTATTACTGGCTGTAGGCAGTCCTGAAAGGGCAGAGTCAGGAAAGACAAAGAATTTACAGTACAGAACTTTCAATAATGTGTTGATGTCAGGAAAAGAGTGGAGCCATTTCTGATAAGAAAGAAGTGTTAATGTTAAACAGCTGTGAATGTACTTTCTGTGCTCTACTCCTGCAAAGTAACAGCAGGGTAATTCATAGGCTTGGGTCACAAGATGAATTTGAGTAATCAATCCCTAAGTGAAACCGAAGAGAGGAGAAGACTGGAAGAGGTGACACAGGACAGCCCTGACAGTGGAACATGGAGTCTTTGACAATCTCATGTTCTTGTCCCAGGTTTAGATTTGGCAGCAGCTGCCTTCCTCCTTTAAGTCCTTGCCACCACTCCCTTACAGCAAGTCAACATTTGTCAGTAACTATGAAAGCATAGTATCAAAATTATTTCTAAATTAGAGTTTGAGAAATGATTTTGAGTTTATACGGCATTCCTAGTACTCAGGCCAACTCTTCATAGCAACATACTCATTTTGATTCTTAAAGAAATGTGATGTATTTTTTTCCTAAATAGATTTAGAATTTTAATCAACACATTTGGCTGGTATAATGAAAAACTGCCTGAGTCTATAGAATTGGGTGAGAACTGGTCCTTTTGGTGAAGGTGCATCTATTCTGAAGATGTATCTGCAACCCACTGGGTACACATACTGAATGTGAGTTAAATTTGGAAATTGACTGCTTCAGGGTTCCAAATTGGGCCATCAGTATTAGGATATTTGTAGTTTTAAATCCAGTCTTAATACCTGTGTGTGTTTAGAATATCTTTTTTCAAAGAGTGAGTAATAAGCTTCTGTTTTTCCAAAAGCAGTTTAAGTATTAGGTGTTCAGGAACCGGATTCTTATTCAAATCTTATTTATAAGAGTTTGAAGTCAATAACTTATTTCTCTGTCCCTCATCTCTTTTATTCCACTTATAAAACATGCATGCTAATTCCGGCCCTCCTGCTTTTGAAGGTATCACACATATAATACTTTGTGATAAGGCCGTAAAGTATCAGAGTGGTAATACTTTAAGGCTTTATTAATCCAAAGTAAGCTGTGATATTTTAAGGCTTTGTCAATCCAAAGTATTGTTATAGGCTCGACTAGTGGTACATACATTGCATAGAATAAGAACTGAATCATGTCAATCAATGCTACATCATTTGAAGTCTTGCAGGAATGGACCAGGCCAGTACTCAAAACTACTACCATTTTTGCTTGATTTTACATAACTTTCAAATCATCTTCTCAGAAAGCTAAACCCTAACTGCTCTTCAAGATAAGCCACGATGACAGAGTAGCTATAAAAGTAGTATGTCATAGATATAGAGAAGTATGGACAGGTGCAGGGTGGTTGAATGATAGCTCTTTTCTCTCTGAAAGGAAATGGAAGGAATGTAGCTATATTTACAGGTGATGAATTTCAATTCCTTATTACTTTCTTTGGGAAAGTGATCACATTTACTATAAACTGCATTAAGAAGGAGGAATTTACATCTAAGCATGGAAGTGGATTAGAAATTAGCAGACATGTAGGATCAGGTAGATCTTTATCATTGAGCAAAGGTCTAAACATAGTAATGCAGCCTCTAATTCTGTAAGTGGATGTATAGGAACCATAACAATAACAGCAACAGCTAACGTTTATTGAGTGCTCATTATTTCTTAGATACAGTATTATGTATCATCTGTAGATTATTCATGTGTGAGGTAGGTAGTATCTTTATTCCCATTTTGGAGATGCAGAAATCAAGGTATACAGTGGTTAAGAAAATTACTTAAGGTCATACAGATCTGTGCTAGCTTTCCGATTCAGGGAACTTGACTTCAGAAACCATACACTTAACCAGTATGCCAAACCACCTCTATGAATTGATGAATTCATAATTCATCAGTTGGTGTTAATGGAGGTGGTGGAATATAGCCCTGAGGCCAAGTTCTAAATTGTTTAGGAAGTGACCCAAATACTGAGGTAATCATAACAAAAAGAGAGAGAAAGAGAGGTAGAAAGAAAGAAAGAGGAAAGGAATGGACGAGCGAGGGAGGGGAGGAGGGAGGGAAAGAAAAAGCCCATTCCATCAGGCACTGGGTATTGGATATTATGGCAGTCTCCCATAAAGTATTATGGGCCCATAACCAAGAAACTGAGACTTCACGGTAAGGAACTCAGCCAGTAGAAACTGGGGTACACGGCAAGGAAACTCCAGTAGCAGTGGACTGGAATAAAATCAGAGCAAAATCAGAGATCATTAATTCAAGGTAGAGGCAGGATCTTGACTCAAGATTTCTTATGTTATCTCCCCTGCTGAGGGCTGAAGTTGGCCCCAGAGTCAGATGCATAGCTATAAGTCAGGGTTAATTTAATAGAGTCAGCTCAGAAGCAAAGAGAAGCAAGGGCACTGAGCCAGGTAGGCCGTTACAAAATGGCCCAGCTGGGTTAGAGTTCCAAGCAAGAGACTTACTTTACCAACTTTACCACCATCATTTCTCCATTGTGGCAGCCCCTGCTTCTGTGGGACATGGCATCATGTAGCAGTGACATTAGATACCCAAAGACTGTGGACTGGGGAGAGGAAGTTTCATTCCATAATTACAAAATTTAACAGCACCTTTTCACATATTTTATGGCCCAATCTACATTGATATTTTTATTTTTAAAAAACATAAGTTATGTGATATACTCATTGCAGAGTTCATGAAGTCATTTGGGAGATTACTAGGAACAATAATTAGACATGAAATTATTATTTAATTATATCACTTGTTCTGTCTCATAACCTTTGCAGAATGTATATTATTGGGAGAGCTGGTTTGATACCCTAAAAGAGTAAACGTTCAAGATAGTACTTTATGAGAGTAATCTGAATAGTTTTCATTTGCTAGTTCCATCCTCTTTTTTCTGTGAAAGAGAAAAACAAAAACATTTTGTTTTCTTTTATGTAGTGTTTATCCAATTGCCTTCATATTTTATAATGGTGCCAAAGACTACAGTTTTTCTGTTCTGTTTAAAGCTCATGGTTTCTTAGAACTAGTTGTAAAAACTGTTAAAAGTCTCCCAGTTTTTTAAGAACCCAATTTGGTTTCATTTGTGCTAAGAAGCTGTTTTCCAGATGACTGACATACAGGATTGTTTCCATCAAAAAATACTAGTCTGGCATTTATCATGTTCTGTCCACTAAATAGCTTTGTTATTATTGAGGTCTAAGCTCTGATTTTTTATCTTACCCTAATTCCTACCTAAGGGGTCTAGGGAGTCATGCCCCACAAACCACAAATTCTCATGAGATGCGTTTTATTTGACCCTATATATTGTGACTTACTTTTCAGTCGGACTCTGGCATAATATTATGAGACAAGAAAAAAAATACTTAACCCCAAAATATATTTCCTTGTCATACCTTGAAACTGTCCTGCAGTCTTTTGTGGGAAAAATCCACATTCTATAGAGAACCCTTTTCCCCTTTTGTTCTCCTTCCATTCTTTCCAGATCCAGGAGATAATCAACTAAGAGCCAGGCACCTTTTTAAGTCCCTTAAGAAGCAATTTACAACCAGCTCTCCCTGAAGTCTGCTATCTCAGAGCTTCCTCTACACAATAAGACTTGGTCTCCACAATCCCTTATCTTTAACCTGAACGTTATTTTCTATCGATCCCAGGTCTCTAGACAAACTCAACCAATTGTCAACCAGAAAATGTTGAAATTTATTTAAAGCCTGGAATCCCCCATTTTGAGTTGTCCTGCCTTTCTGAACCAATCCTATGTATTTCTTAAGTGTATCTGATTGATGTCTCATGCCTCCCTTAAATACATAAACCAAGCTGTGCCCCAACCACCTTGGGCACATGTTCTCAGGACCTCCTCAGGGCTGTGTCATGGGCCATGGTCATTCATATTTGGCTCAGAATAAATCTCTTAAAATACTTTACAGAGTTTGACTCTTTTTGTCAACATTATGAAATGGGACTGAGATATACAAAAGAAAAATACTAAAATATAGTATGTATCCAAGAAGTGTAGTAACTTTCTGTTACATAAATTATCTAAATTGATATAATTCAATGTGCATCTCTGAGTCTCATCTCACATCAGAGAGGCAGCCTGAGATGAAGAATTGGGACCTGATAAAAGCAGGCATCACCATTTAAGGAGCAGAGACCTCAGCTAGGTTGTCTGACCTCTCTGAGTTTGCTTCCTCATGTATCAGTTGGGAATGATATAGGATTTGTATCATCCATATAAGAAAACAAATTGGTGGGCCGGGCGCGGTGGCTCACGCCTGTAATCCCAGCACTTTGGGAGGCCGAGGCGGGTGGATCACGAGGTTAAGAGATCGAGACCATCCTGGTCAACATGGTGAAACCCCGTCTCTATTAAAAATACAAAAAAAATTAGCTGGGCATGTTGGTGCGTGCCTGTAATCCCAGCTACTCAGGAGGCTGAGGCAGGAGAATTGCCTGAACCCAGGAGGCGGAGGTTGCGGTGAGCCGAGATCGCACCATTGCACTCCAGCCTGGGTAACAAGAGCGAAACTCTGTCTCCAAAAAAAAAAAAAAAGAACTCTGAGGTTAGTTTCTCTGCTTGGCTTTCAAATGGGCTGGGCGTGGTGGCTCACGCCTGTAATCCAAGCACTTTGGAGGCCAAGGCAGGTGGATCACCTGAGGTCGGGAGTTCAAGACCAGCCTGACCAACCTGGTGAAGCCTCGTCTTTTAAAAAAAAAGAGAAAACAAATGTATATAAAGTTGCAAATATAGGTAACAGAAGTTACAGTTATTAGTCACTGGCATCTAGACTTTAAAATGATTCCACTCAAGAGAACTGTAGAATTTTAAATAAGAAAATGCTTTTGATAAAAGAGTCTGTTTCCTGCCTCTCAGGCATTCCACCACATCCTGATGCTCCATTAGCTGTTGCTATCTGTAGTTAATGATGATAGCTTGGGGCGTATCTGGCGCTGTACTAAGTGATCTACATATGTTATTTCATTTAATAATGGCAGTCCTTTCAGGAAATTTTGGTTTCTGACTTTCTACATGACTTTGACCTACGTACATTTTCTTTTAGTCTACGTATTCTCTTGACTTTTGCCTGTCTTGTTCTAGCCATTGCTTTGCATGAATTATGGTACATTATGCCATCAAACCATATTAGTTAGGAGGCTCTGGGATGCAAATAGCAGAGAACCAGACTTGATCTGTCTCGAAAAATAAAGGGAATTTTTTTCACACACACAATTGGATAATTCTTCACTGGGTTTTATCTCTGTGATTCTTTTCACTCTGTCTTCCACCATGGCCCTGCTGGTTGTATTAGAAATGGCTGCAGCAGTTCCTGACATGACATCTTTACACTACACTTTCCAGAGGAACGGAGAGTTTCTGTTTTCCCAGACAGAAGCTCTTGGCTTTCTTCGACAGGACCAGTCTAGGTCTCGTGCTACCTCTGACACCATCACTTAGAGCAGGGGGTTGGGGTCATTGACTGTTTTGTCTCTGCCCTCCCTGAATCAATCACTGGACAAGAGGAATGGTGTTACACTGCTTAGTTCAGACCTATACGCAAGAGTGTGGTCCATGTCACCTAATCACATGGGCATCATGGAGCAGGAGGTGAAATGGGTACAGTAAGGCTGTCTTGCCCCAATGTCAAAGGGAATGTGTATTAGTCCATTTTGACACTGTTATAAAGAACTAGTTGAGACTAGGTAATTTATAAAGAAAAGAGATTTAATTGACTCACAGTTCTGCATGGCTGGGAGGCCTCAGGATACTTAGAATTAGGGTAGAAGGCAAAGGGAAAGCAAGGCACGTCTTACATGGCAGCAAGAGACAGAGAGAGAGAAAGTAAAGGCAGAAGTGCCACACTCTTAAACCATAGATCTTGTGAGAACTCACTATCACAGGAACAGCAAGGGGGAAATCCATCCCTGTGATGTCACCTCCCACCAGGCCTCTCCCCTGACATGTAGGAATTACAATTCGAGATGAGATTTGGGTAGAGACACAGAGGCAAGCCATATCAGAATGCTTTCAACATTTCACTTTAATTATGATATTTTGCTAGAGGGTTTCTTCAGTTTAAGGAAGTCATCTTCACAATTAAGAGGTTTTTTTAAAAAAAAATCATGACTAGAAGTTGACTTTATCAAATGTTTTTTTCCTAACTCTGTTGAGATGATCATGTGGATTTTGCTCCTTTATTCTGTTAATGTAGTAAGTTACATTGATTTTTAAAAACAATTTTAATTAGCTATAATGGCATATAATAAACTACACATATTCAAAGTATATAGTTTGATAGCTTTTGACATATGTATATATACCTGTGAAACTATCACCATAATCAAAATAATTAAAATACTGAGCATATTTATAATTCCCTTCCAAACTTTTTTTTTGAGACAGCATCTCACTCTGTGGCCCAGGCTGGAGTGCAGTGCATGATCTCTGCTCAGTGCAACCTCTGCTTTCCTGGGCTCAAGTGATTCTCCAGCTTTAGCCTCCTTTGTAGCTGGGACCACAGGCATGAGCCACCATACCTGGCTAATTTTTGTATTTTTTGTAGAAATGGGGTTTCACCATGTTGCTTAGGCTGGTCTCAAACTCCTGAGCTCAAAGCGATCTGCCCTACTTGGCCTCCCAAACTGCTGGGATTACAGGCATGAACCACCATGCCCCACCCCAAACATTTTCTTATCCCTTCTGTAATCCCTCTCTCCAGCCCTTCCCTCCCATGCCTGCCCCACACCTGATCTACTCTCCATCACTACAGATTAGTTGAATTACTAATTGAAGTTTTGAATGTTCAACTAACTTTCCATTTCTGAAATAAACCAGTTTGATCATTATGTATTAACTCTCTTTCTCACATAGGAGGGAACTTCAAAAAGGTCATGGGAAAAAAGAATTAAAAGATAAAAATAAAAAATACAAACTTTATTTTTCAACATAAGCTCATCAAGTTTTAAGACACTTTTATAAGTGATGATACCAACCATTTAGCACATTCCTAAAGAACTGAGGGTCCTGGAATTTAACCATGTCAGTGCAGTCTTTGTTACATTAGTAATTGAAGAAAAATGGGTGCCCTTTAATGATTTATTAAGGTTAGGAAACAAAAAGAAGTCAGAAGAAGCTAAATCAGGACTGTAGGTGGATGCCTAATGCTTTCCCATTGAAACTCTAACAAAACTGTTTTTGTTTGATGATAGAAATAAGAGCAGTATTGTCATGGTGGAGAAGGAGTCCCTGTTGAAGCTTTCCTTTCTGCTAAAGCTTTGGTTGTTAACTTTCTCAAAACACTCTCATAATAAACAGATTTTATCATTCTTTGGCTCTCCAGAAAGGCAACAAGAAAAATGCTTTGAGCATCCTCAGCCACTATTGCCATGACCTTTGCTCATGACTGATAGGCTTTTGCTTTGATGGGCCACCTCTACATCTTGGTAGCCATTGTTTTGATTGTGCTTTGTCTTCAGGCTCATACTGGTAAAGCCATGATTCATCTCTTTGCAATTCTTTGAAGAAATGCTTCGGGATCTTGATCCCACTTGTTTACAACATCCACCGAAAGCTCTGCTTTTGTCTGCAGCTGATAAGGGATGCAATGGTTTTGGCACCTATCAAGTGGAAAGTTTATTCAACTTTAATTTTTCAGTCAGAATTGTGTAAACTGAACCAAATGAGATGTCCATGGTGTTAGCTATTATTACTGCTGTTAATCATTGACACTTTTCAATTAAGGCATGAACAAGATTAATTTTTTCCTTAAAAATTGATGCAGATGCTTTGGCACTTCCAGCTTCATCTTCAACATTGTCTCATCCCTTCTTAAAATGAGTTATCCATTTGTACACTGCTGATTTCTTTGGGGGATTGACCCCACAAAGTTGTTGTAAAGCATCAGTAATTTAGCCATTCTTCCACCCATGCTTCACCATAAATGTAATGTTTGTTCTTGTTTCAATTTTAGCAGAATTCATGTTACTCTGACAGGGGCTGTTTTCAAACCGATGTCTTACCCTTCTTAGTGTCTCAAACTAGATCCTGTTCAGACATTTTATGACAAATTAGTATAAGTTTATTCTGATGCAAAAAAATTGAAATCTATGCATAGGTTTTTCAAAATGCACATTTTCCATGAACTTTTTGACAACCCCTATGATTTCTCTATTTGTTTAACCAGTATTTTGTTTCTGTGTTTACAAATGAGATTGGGCTGTATTTTTTCTTTCTAGTAATGCCTTTCTCACGCTTTAGTATCAAGGTTATGCTAGTCTTATAAGATGACCTAGGTAGGGGTGAGGAGAATGTTTCCTATTCCTTTTTTTACTCTCTGGAAGAATTTATGTAGGATAGATTTTTTACTTTTTATTTTTTTCTTAAGTTTTGGTTTGAATCAACCAGTGAAACCAACTAGAGGGATTTTTTTTTTTTGGAAATTTTTTTGATTTTAAATAAATAATTTAAAATAAATAGGGATTGTTCACATTTTGTTTCTTCTTATGCTGTTAGTTTTTGTAAAAGGTATGTTTCCTTGACTTTTTAGTTGAAGTATGACATGTAATATGCATAATAATAAGCCTACAGCTCTATGATGTTTTTTTTTTACAAATGGAGGATTTACTGACTTAAAGTTGTTCATAGTATTCTGTTATTATCTCTTTAATATCTATAAGCTCAGCCAGGCACAGTGACTTATGCCTATAATCCTAGCACTTGGGGAGGCCAAGGAGGGTGGATCCCTTGAGCCTAGGAGTTTGAGACCAGCCTAGGCAACATGGCAAAACCCTGTCGCTACTAAAAGTACAAAGAATTTGCCAGGTATGGTAGCCCATGCCTGTAGTCCCAGCTACTGGGAGGTTGAGGTAGGAGAATCACCTGAGCCTGGCAAGTCAAGGCTGCAGTGAGCCAAGATCATACCACTGTACTCCATCCTGAGCAATAAGAGTGAGACTGTGTCTCAAAACCAGCCAACCAAACAACAAAAACAACAACAAAACTCTGTAAGTTCTGTAGTGATGTTTCCTCTTTTATTTCTGATATTTATTAGTTATTTGAGCTTACTTTCTGTGTTTCTTCATTATTCTCCACAGGGGATTACAAATATTCATCATTTCAAAGAACAACTCTAAGCCTTATGGATCTTCTCTATTGTATTTTTGTTTACTATTTTACTTGTTGCTGTTATCTTTTTATTTCCTTCCTTATATTTTCTTTAGATTTCTGTTTTTCTTGTGTGTGTGTGTGTGGTTTTTTTTTTTTGTTTTTTGAGACAGGGTCTCACCGTGTTGCCCAGGCTGGTCTCCAACTCCTGGGCTCAAATGATCCTCGTGCCTTGGCCTCCCAAAGTGTTGGGATTACAGGCGTGAGCCACTGTTCACAGCCTGTTTTATTAACATTTAAGTTGTTTGCTTTATAACTTTTTATTTTTATTTTTATTTTTTTTTTGAGACAGAGTTTTGCTCTTGTTACCCAGGCTGGAGTACAATGGTGCAATCTCGGCTCACCGCAACCTCCACCTCCTGGGTTCAGGCAATTCTCCTGCCTCAGCCTCCTGAGTAGCTGGGATTACAGGCACGTGCCACCATGCCCAGCTAATTTTTTGTATTTTTAGTAGAGATGGGGTTTCACCATGTTGACCAGGATGGTCTCGATCTCTTGACCTCATGATCCACCCGCCTCGGCCTCCCAAAGGGCTGGGATTACAGGCGTGAGCCACTGCGCCCAGCCTATAACTTTTTATTAACAACGTTTAGCTTATTGCTTTTCAGCTTTTCTTTTCTCATATATGAATTTGGGGCCACAAATTTTACTCATAGAATAGTTTTAATGCACCTCATAAATTTTAAGGAACATTTACTTCCAAATAGGTTCTAATTTCCATTATGATTTTTTCTTTGACTCATGGTTATTAGAAAGTAATTTCTTAATTTATAAGCATTGTGAATTTTCTGGGTAAATTCTTGTTATTGATTTCTAGTCCAGTTTGTTTATGGCCAAATAATTTGTTTCATATAAATTCAATTCTTTGGAATTTGTGGCAGTGTGCTTTTATTATGGTTGATTTTGATAATGATCCATGCATATTTGAAAGCAATGTGTACTTTCTGATGTTTCAAGGTAGAGTGTCATATATGTGACTATTAGGTCAAATATGTAAATAGTATTTATATCCTTATAAATTATCTTATCTGGTGTACTTGAGAGAGGTACATTCAAGTTTCTCACTATGATTTTTAAATTTCTCTATGTTGTTTTGTCATTGTTTTTTAATATATAATTTTGAGCTATGTTACTAGGTGCATTAAAATGTAGAATTATTATCTCATAATGGAGAACTTAAACTTTTATCATTTTGAAATTCAGTTGTCCCTCCATATCCATAGGTTCCACATCTGTGGATTCAACCAAGGGTCAAAAATATTTGGGGAAAAATTGCATCTGTACTGAACACATACAGACTTTTTTTCTTGTCATTAATCCCTAAACAATACAGTTGACAACTATTTATACAGCAGTATTATAAGTAATCTAGACATGACTTAAAGTATATGGGAATGCATTTTATGCAAATACTATGCTGTCTTAAATCAGGGACTTGACCATCCATGGATTTTGGTATCCATAGTAGGTTTTGGAACCAATCCCCCATGGATAACTTAAAGCCTTCTTTGTCTGAGATAAATATAGCTTGCTTACATGATATTGGCACATATTTTCATTGTATATATACTTAAAATCTCCTAATGTATTATTTAAAACTATTGCTATATTCAGTTAAAAATTTAGATTTATCCACGTTTTCCCTTTCCATTGTTCTTTATGCCGTCCTGCATCTTTGAGCTTCCACCGGGGAGCTGAATATACCCTTTAGTATTATCTTTAGATTAGACTGTTGATGCAAATTATCTATATGAAGTGAAAAATGTTTTGTTTTTTTCACATCATTATTGAGGAGTAATTTTACTGGTAGAGAATTTTAGGTTCATAGCTTCAGCACTATGAAGATATCATTCCATTTTATGCTGGTTTCTCTTGATTCTTTCTAGAGGTCAGCTGTCAGTCTAATACTTGTACCTTTGATGTTAATCTGTCTTTTCTTTCAGGTTTCTTTTAATATTTTCTGTGTAACTTTTACTTTTAGCATTTTTTGCTATGCTGTGCTTTTCTTTTTCCTTAGCTCGGTTCAGGTTTGGAGATCTACTTGAATCTGTGCTTTTTGCCAATTTTTGGAAAGTCTCATTATTTTCTCAAATATGCCTCTTTCCCATTCTCTCTCTCTTCTGGATATCTTCTGTTATTTTTTCTTGACATGCATAAATGATCCCTGGCAACCTATCTGACCCCATTCCCTGCCATTCTCTCTTGTTACTCACTGGTCTCTATCTTGCTGTTTTTCTAACACGCTAAGCATGCTTCTTACCCCCAGATTTAAAAAATATTGCTTCCTTAGCCTGGAACACTGTTTTCAAGATATGTCTAAGACTCATTCCCTTACATGATTCAGGTCTCTGCTCAAATGTGGTGTTATCAGACAGGCTTTCCCTGATTTACTCAAAATTATCATCCAGACCTCTCCACTCCCATATTGTTCTCCAGCGCTTTACCTGGCTTTATGCTTCTTCATAACACTTATTACAATATGACACATTATATCCAATATTTATTTCCTTATTTTTTGTCTCTCTCCATTTGACTAGAAGTTCTGAAGTTCTGTAAGAGGGGAGAGCTTTTTTTTAAAAATTATTTTTCCCCCTCACAGCTGTACCCCAATCCCTGGAATAGTGCCTGGATTAGAGCAAATATTCAATAAGTACTTGTAGGTGAATGAATGAACAATATATAATAGATGCAGAAAGAGTTCTCTATAGGAAGTGAAGAAAGTGGAGAAGGTAGAATAACCAACTAAGCAAGTCATTTAATTTGCATGGTCTACATTTTAATCTTCTCAATATAAAGATAGTATCACTGATTGTGTTTCTGTTCATCAGTGTTACCTAAAATAGC
Source organism: Callithrix jacchus (assembly GCF_049354715.1). Classification (NCBI taxonomy): domain Eukaryota; kingdom Metazoa; phylum Chordata; class Mammalia; order Primates; family Cebidae; genus Callithrix; species Callithrix jacchus. Next base: position 60,281,439 of record NC_133515.1, on the reverse strand, counting down.
AAAATGAAATGTTAATATGTTTAAATTAACTGGCATCTCATTATGTTAGGCATATGGACCACAGATTTTTAAGAACATTTAATTTTAATTAAAAAATTAAACCTACCAAATAAGATGCATTATTTTCCAGTGACTTAATATGTAGATTCAAGACTTTTTCAATTTTTTTATAGTATGAAATTATGATTGCATGTGCAAATTTATTATTTTAGCAAAATATTGTCAGTGCATATAAGTACAAATGCTAAAACTGGTATCTCAACCAACCACAAAAAAAAAATAGGCCAAGCAGCTGGGTACTGCCTAGCCTATTTTTCTGTGGTTGGTAGGGATATCTCTTTATTGTGCAGATATTTAAGGACTCATACAGACACATCATTTTCTATAGGCAAAAAAACCCCAACTCTGATCTTTTAAATGTCTTTGTAAATTTCTTTCCCTAAATAAACCATAAATCCACCTATTATACCCACACCCACACAATTTGTAGTCGTCATAGCTGCTCAGAAGGAATCTGTAGTGTAGGTCAGAGCTACTTAACTAGAGAAAGTCTTGAGTCTGCTAATGATGTTTTTACCTCACTGGCACCAGAGTATTTCTGCCAGATTGCCTAAAGTCAGCATGCCTTCCTGATGGTAATGGACTGTTCTACTTTTCCAGGAATGTCTCAAAGGGAGCCTGCCTAAAAGAAAAGAGGCCATATTGTGATATTTCACTGCTTATAAAGAGACCAAGAATGGCCTCTGTCTTCTTTTAGTCAGCTTCAAACTCAGGCAGCTTAAAAACAGAAATGGAACTGATGAAGTCCTCAACCTAGAGCCTCCCCACACTGCCCATGTATTTTCTAGTCTGGAATGAAGCTAATCATCTCAAGAACTGCTTCCTAGAAAGGTTAAGGAGAAAAGCATGCCCATCCCACTTCTCCTCCTATTTCCCACTCTTGAAATAGCATTGTTAGCATCTGATGTGAGCCAGAGGAGTATTTGAGGCTGTGCCATATGTCCCTGTTAGAAACACTGAACTTACAATGACTAAGAAACTCCAGGGGGTTGTCTAAACCACCAAGGTTATAAAGGGCACAGCATTATCACAGCTGAACTAAAATTTAATATGATTCTGCCTTTACCACACATGGTGACCTAAGAAGGTGGTACAGCAGACAAACTCTAAATAGAGGACTCAGTTGTGGCTCACCAAGAAGCTAAATATGCTGTTTTCATGGTAGAATAGGGAAGAAGAAACTGGTAAATATTTCCAAATGGCATGGGTTTACATATGAATCTATTCATTTCTTTACTTTTAAAAATCTTCTGAGAAGTACTTTAAAAGTAATCCCTAAATTTAAAGTATTTATAATAAAAATTATATATTTTCTCAGTTAAAATTAGAGCATTACCCAGAAGGAATTGTGACTCCATGGTCCAGGGGCTTAGAGTTATGTCATCAGGGGTGGGAATTTCTTCTCAGAATGAAGTTAGAGGTGTACTTCTCCTTATGTGACCAAGTAAATGTTTGAGAAAGATCTGGAATTATTGTAATGAAGGTGTGTAGCACTGAGAATGCCCATAGAGTCTGTGGCTTAGAGCGGGGTGGGTGTCACCGGGATCTTAGTGTTGCATTTTTAGAAACTAAATTTAGGTGAGGAATGAAGTCACAATCCCCTAAGAAGAGAATAATGAATAAACTCGTTACCAGTTTGTAACTTTAGAGTAGAAAACAGATCTCATGCAGGAATCAGTCTGCATGTGTCGTGAAGCCTTCTTGGTGAGCAGACAAACAAAAAAGAAAATTCACTTTTTCCAAAAAAATAGCACATCAGACTTTCATAGCCTGGAGAACTCATTTTTCTCTACTTTAGAAATGTTTCTTTTTCTAATAACTGGAAAGGGCTGTCTCTAATCAGAGCTCCTGTACCACCCCTGAAGACATCAATACTTGGTCGTTTTCCAACTTTTAGTTTTCCCATTTTATTGGTCCTCAGAACTTTGTCTTTGCAGCACTCCCTGCCTCATCATACCTGTGACAAGTTAAATTCCTAAGACTGAGGCTCGTATTACAAAGGATGCAGTTTAGATGAGCAACTCCATGGTGAGATGAGTGGCTGTCTGGCAAACCGGGCAGGAAACAGAGAGAATTAAGAGTCAGGAAACTTGGGGCCTATACCTAGGGTGCCTGTTACCGAACATTCTGACCCAGACTGTTTTTCTTGCTTCAGTTGCAAAATAAGGTCCCTTTTACTTTTGACACATAATCAAGATGTTGTACTTTAGTAATTTTAGAAAGAAGACGTTTAGGCCAAGGAGAATCTCTGTTCTCATTGAGGTAATGAGACTTTGTACCATTTTATTTTTCTTGGTGAAGTCTTTGCTTATAATCTGGCAGCCTTTATTTGTATTCCTTTCTTCTTCCTTTGGCTGGCTGGCAAGCAAGTGTCATTGACATGGCCCAAAGAGCCTTGGAGCAAGGAGTGCCAGCGTAGAGCACCCCCCCTCCCTCCCAAAATGCCTGCGAATGACAAGGCAGGAAAAACATTTTTTAATTAAGTCAAGTCAATTATTACAAGTTGAATTAATCTCTAATTTAGGGATATCATGGGAAACTATAACATATGCCAACTGACCCTTATCCAGATTTCCATGGAAATAGCAATGTTATAACACAGTGTGTTCTTGGACTGTTCTAAAAATTCCAGTTGGTTTAAGTATGAGACTGAACCTAAAAATGAAGCCTTCTATCAACAAGTATTTTGAAGTATGCGCTCAGGTGCTCAGGAGGTATGGGCTTAGCTTGAAAAAATTCAGTGCATGATACCCTGGGCTTTCCCTCAAACCTCTTTAATTAAGACCTCTGATATTGTGTTGTTTCTATCTGAAATCAAATAGAAATTGCAGAAAGTTTTGTATTTTTTTTCTCTTCTATGAGGAAGAGATTTGTCTATGCTGGGAGAATTGAAGGTAGTCGTATCTTTCTTTTCAATGATGTAATAAAGTGTTGCAAGGGATAAACCATATTTCAGTTGTACCAGATTTATTTACCAAATGAAAATACTTTGGCTGAGGCCGGGCACAGTGGCTCACACCTGTAATCCCAGCACTTTGGGAGGCTGAGGCAGGCAGATCACCTGAGGTCAGGAGCTGGAGACCACGCTTGCCAACATGGCAAAACCCCATCTCTACTAAAAATATAAAAATTAGCTGGGAGTGGTGGCAGGTGCCTGTAATCCCAGCTACTCAGGAGGCTGAGGTAGGGAAAATTGCATGAACCCAGAAGGCAGAGGTTGCAGTAAGCCGAGATCACGCCACTGCACTCAGCCTGGGCAACAAGCAAGACTCTGTCTCCAAAAAATAAAAACAAAGAAAGAAAAGAAAATTTCAGCTGAAATAATAGCATATGGGAAAATTAGCTGTGTATTTATAATATGCCTAGTAAAAGTGCAGACGCCATGGCTATATGCTTGGTGAAACTAATGGCAGGTTTGCCGTATTCCTAACGTTTGAGTTAATCTGTTCAAACCACGCACAGCATTACAGAAATGACATTCCAGCACAGTGACTACAGTCTGCAGCAGTTTTGTCATCTGTACAACGTCAAACAACCAGTCTTGGTAGAAAGAATATCCTTCGAGAACTGAGTAATGCTGAGATGACTTTACTCATCACCGATGTCCTGTGACATCAACTGAAGGCTTATCTTGCCGATTTTTCCTTGTCATTGTGGTTATTGGTTTCCTCCATTAAGATGGAAAACTGGATTAAATTTAGCAGAATGAATGTATACTTGATGTTTTAGGTAAAATATATACAGTCATATTCCATGTAATGACTTGATGTTTTAGGTAAAATATATAGTCATATGCCACATAATTCAACATTTTGATCAACAATGAACTGCATATATAACAGTGGTCCCATAAGATTAAAATTAATATTTTTGCTGTACCTTTTCTATGTTTAGATACACAAATGCCATTGTGTTCCAGTTGCCTGCATTATTCAGTATTATGCCACACTATACTCCTAGCTTTGTAGCCTAGGAGCAAACAGGCTATACCACATGTCCTCGGTGGGTAGTGAGCTATACCATCTAGATTTGTGTAAGTACACTCTATGATGTTCACACAACGATGTAATCACCTAATAATACATTTCTCAGAATGTATCCCTGTCATTAAATGATGCATGACTATATGTATAATCTGAAGTTAGCACTTCAGAGTAGCAAACTTCAGAGTCATTCATTTGCAGCCCTTTGGTATACATCTTTTCTTACCTTTGTAAGAATTTGCTTAATATGAATTTATGGATTAAAGGGATTTAAAGTACTCTCTGTATTAGGGAGATTAGGCTTTGTCTGTGATATGAGGTGACAATATTTTTTCCCCAGTTTGGCATTTTTCTTTTGAAAATTCTTTTTGTCAAGTAGATTTAAACTTTTTTTCATGCGTTTAATGATGGGGATACATTCTGAGAAATGCGTCATTAGGCAGTTTCTTTGTTGTGCAAATATCGTAGGGTAGATTTACACAAATCTAGATGGTAGAGCCTATTACACACCTAGGATGTGTGGTGGAGCCTACTGCTCCTATTTTACAGACCTATATGGCATGTTATTGTACTTAATACTGTAAGTAGTGGCAACACAATGGCAAGTATTGTGTACCTATAGATAGAAAGGCACAGTGAAGATATATTAATCCTATGGGACCATTGTCACATACAGAGTCCATCTTTTTTTATTTATTTTTTTTGAGATGGAGTCTTGCTGTGTTGCCCAGACTGTGGTGTAGTGGCAGAATCTCAGCTCACTGCAACCTCTGCCTCCCAGGCTCAAGTGATTCTTGTGTGTCGGCCTCCCAAGTAGCAGGGATTATAGGTGTGTGTCTGGATAATTTTTGTATTTTTTTTTTTTTAGTAGAGATGCGGTTTTACCATGTTGGCCAGGCTTGTCTTGAACTCCTAGCCTCAAGTGATCCACCTGCCTCAGCCTTCCAAAATGCTGGAATTACTGGCAGGCCCATCATTGATGGAAACATAGTTATGGTGTGTGTGTGACCATAGTTGTTGTTGTTGTTGCTGTTGTTGTTTTTAAATCCACAGCTGACCTGAAAATCTTTTCCTGTATGTCTCCAGATTTTAAGTGACAGAAAGCCTTCACCACTCTGAGCTAATAGAGACAGTTTCCTTTGTTTTCTTCTAGTATTTTAATTATTTCATTTTTAAAATTTAAATATTTACTCTCTTTAGAATTTACCTAGTATATAGTATGAGGCATGAATTCTACTTAATTTTATTGCAAACACCTCTCCAGTTTTCTCAAGACAATCTGAGTTGCTCATCTTTTCCTCACTAATTTGAGATAACTTATGAATTTATGTATTTATTTACTTAGAGATGGGGCCTTGCTCTGTCACCCAGGCTGGAGTACAGTGGAGTGCTTGGTTCACTACAACCTTTGCCTCCTGGGTTCAAGCAGTTCTGGTGCCTCGGCCTCCTGAGTAGCTGGCCCTACAGGTGTGCGCCACCATGCCCAGCTGATTTTTGTATTTTCAGTAGAGACAGGGTTTTTTACCATGTTGGTCAGGCTGTTCCGCAACTCCTGACCTCAAGTTACCTGCTCATCTCGGACTCCCAAAGTGCTGGGATTACAGGCATGAGCCACTGTGCCTGGCTGAGATACCCTATATCGTACACCAAATTCTGTATGCGTTGGGATCTATTTGTAAATTTCCTATTCTGTTTTCTTGATTCGTCTATTCCTGTGTCAGGAATATACATTTAATTGTTTTAACTTTATATTATTTTATAATAAATGCTAGGAATTGTCCCCCTCATTTTATTCTCTTTTGGAGACTTCCTTGAAATCCTTATTTTATTTTTTTCTGTATTTTTTAATTTTTGAATTGACACATAATTGTACATATTAATGGAGTACATAGTGATGTTTCAATATATACAATTTATAATGATCAGATCAGGATAATTAACATATCCATCATCTCAAACATTTATAATTTCTTTGTATTAGAAAAGTTCAATACCCTCTCTTCTAGCTATTTGAAAGTATATAAACTATAGTCACTCTGTAGTGCTGTAAAACACTAGAAGTTATTCTTCCTGTACATGTCCTTTAATGTATCTCACCATCTTCCCCTTCCTTTTATCTCTGTCCTCTAATAACGCCTCTTTTACTTTTTACTTCTATGAGATTGACTTTTTTTTTTAGCTTATGCATGTGAATGAGAATATGAGGTGTTTTAACTTTCTGTTCCTGGCTCATTTCACCTAACACAATGTTCTTTAGTCCCGTCCATCAAGGAATCCCAGAATTTCATTATTTTTTATGGCTGAATTATATTCCATTGTGTATATATACCACATTTAAAAAATTCATTTATCTATTGTTGGAAACAGGTTGATTCTACATTTTAGCTACTGTGAATAGTGCTGCAATAAACATGGGGGTGCAGATATCTCTTCAACATACTGACTTCCTTTCCTTTGGATTAATGCTGAGTAGTGGGATGGTTGGAATGTATGGCAGTTCTATTTGTAGTTTTTTGAGGGATCTCTATATTGTTCTCCACAGTGGTTTTGTTAGTTTACATTCCCACAAACAGTGTATAAGTGTTTGTTTCCTTTTCCCTGCATCCTTATGTCTTTTTGATAATAGCTATCCTAACTGGGGTAAGATGATATCTCATTGTGATTTTGATTTGCATTTCTTTCATAATTAGTGATGTTGAGCATTTTTTTCCATATATTTGTTGGCCAAATATATGTCTCTTTTGAGAAATGTCTATTCAGATCATTTTCCCATTTTTTAAATCAGATTGTTGTTTTGCTGTTCTGATGTTTGATTTCCTTGTATATTCTGGATATTAATCCCCTGTTAGATGAATAGTTTGCAAAATATTTGCTCCCATTCTATAGGTTGCCTTTTCACCCTGTTGATTGTTTCTTTTGCTGTGCAGAAGCTTTTCAGATTGATACAATCTCATTTGTTTTTGCTTTTGCTGCGGGTGCTTTTTAGGTCCTATTCATAAAATCTTCCCCCAGACCAATGTCCTGGAGCATTTTCTCTGTTTTTGTCTTAGAGTTTTATAGTTTTAGGAACTACATTTAGATCTTTAATCCACTTGGGGTTGATTTTTATGTAGAGTGAGAGGTAGGGGTCTAGTTTCATTCTTCTGCATGTGGCTATTTAGTTTTCCCAGCACCATTTAGTGAAAAGATTGTTCTGTTCCTCAACTAATGCTCTTGGCATCCTTGTCAAAAATGGGTTGCCTGCAGATAAATGGATTAATTTCTGGCTTTTCTAGTCTGTTCCACTGATCTATGTTATTTTTTAATATATACTTTAGAATTTATTTGTCTCATTCTCCCTCCATCCCTACCCTTCTTCAATTTTTGGACTTGTTACTGTAATTATACTTAATTGCTAAATTAGCTTAGGGAGAACAACTTTATAAGGTTGAGTCTTCCTATCTAACTTGGTATGTCTCTCCCTTTGTACAAGTCTTCAGGAATGCTTTAAAATTATATTAATAAATCTGGCACATTTCTAAAGCTTTTCCTTAAATATTTCATCTTTTGCTGTTGCTATTGTAAATAGTCTTTCCCCATTTCATCTTCCAGCTTTGTGTTTGTATATCTAAAATCTATTGATATATATAGTAATTCTGTACCCTGCTGCCTAAGTTTTCTAATTGTTTACTTTTTCACTTGAATGTCATAGGTTTCCTATATTCATCACAAACTGTAGTTTTATGTTCTCTATTTTTTTATACCTTGTTTCTTTCTCTTAATAATTATGTTGTCTAATATCTAATGTCTATGATGTTAAGTAACGGTAGTGACAAATGAGCATCCTTCTTTGATCCTGACTTGAGTGGGATTACCTCCAGTGTTGTCCCAGTAAGCCTAATGGCTAGTTTGGGATCAAGGTATATTTTATCAAGTTAAGAAAGTATCCATTTATTTCTACCTTATTGACCTCAACATATTTCTTATATCATAAAGCCCAAGGGCTATGTACCTGCACCATGATAGGATAAAAGCTCTAAAAGGAAAGAAACTTAGGACCCTCTAGTTCATCTTCCTCCCATCATGAGTAATAAATTCCAAGCACACGAAGGTTGTACTACTCCCTGCCCCAATGCCCTAAAATTAGATTAGAAGACAAGTTGGAACAGTCTCTTAGGCTTATACCAATGTTTTTTGGGGTATGAAATAACACTATTTCTCTGTAACTTTCTCTTCTATTGTGCTCTCTCTTTGAGATTTTCCCATTTTATCCTCCTCTTTCCATCCCATTTCTTGGACTTCACATGTGTTGCTTGGCTGTGCATTCTTCCTTCAGCCTGCCATTGCTGACGAGCCAAGTGTATCATACGAGATTTCTAGACAGTGACATAATCCCTTCCCCACCCAAAAAGACTCTTTGCTATTAGCTCTTTCTGTACAAAGTACATTGTCTACCAAATGCTGCTGGTTACATCTGGAATTAAGGCAGAAAGCTTATTGGAGCCACTGAACACCTCAAAATAGTTTTGACAGTGCCTTTAGCAAGGTGATTTTAGCCAACAGTGAATGTATAATAGGCACTATTGTATCCTTTTTTTTTGAGACGGAGTTTCAGTCTTGTTACCCAGGCTGGAGTACAAAGGCGCGATCTCGGCTCACTGCAACCTCCGCCTCCTGGGTTCAGGCAGTTCTCCTGCCTCAGCCTCCTAAGTAGCTGGGATTACAGGCATGCACCACCATGCCCAGCTAATTTTTTGTATTTTTAGTAGAGACGGGGTTTCACCATGTTGACCAGGATGGTCTCGATCTCTTGACATCGTGATCCACCCGCCTCGGCCTCCCAAAGTGCTGGGATTACAGGCGTGAGCCACTGCGCCCGGCCTATTGTGTCTTATATTCATTTGTAGTTGGTATTCAGATTTCAAAAGAAATTGCCATAATATTGACAAAATTTAAATGAAAAACAATTACATATTAATACTCTACTTCTGATTTTAGATTCACCTGTGTCATAACTTTAATATCGAAATTAGTAAATGTTTCATATGCTAAGAAAAATTATATGCAAATAGAACAAATCTAAGCCAATTATTATTTTCATAATGTTATACTGTGAAGCAAAAGATAGTATCTCTGTCCATATGTAGTTATCAGACTCTGGAGTCAGAAAGACTTGGGTTAGAATTCTGGATTTACCACCACCTGGCTGGGTGACTGGACACACTGAGTCTCATGTTCCTCATTTGAAGAATGGAGACGGAAGTACTTTGTACTTGAGAATTAAGAATGCATACAAGGTGCTTAGCCAGTGGCTACCGTGCCCTAAGACTAATAAATGATAGCTATTATTATAGCCTATTATTAATGGCTATAATACTGCCTGTCGTTTTTCTAACTTATATGAACTTAGATATTAAAGAATAAATGTTGCAGTTTGATTCAATGTGGGACTGTAATTGCAAACCGACTCATCTATCCACACAGCCTTCTTTCTTAGAGTTAGAACTAATGTACTGAGAAGGATTTGACTGAAGTTCTACTCTGGCTTTTCCTAGAAATTATTTGGGCAACCATGTCAATTAATACTTATCTAGAACCTCAAGGCTAAAAGTATGTTATTATTTGATTAGGTATTCATCAGCCAATTATTTATTGACCATGTGATAGGTGGAATAGAAAAGTATCACAAAAGACTAGTATGATTCCAAATACACATTTAGAACTAAAAACAGATGGGCATCTTTTATTTGCATGCTCATCAAGTAATTTTCAAGAATCCATTTTGTGCTAAATATAATACTGTGCCCTAGGGATACATCATAGATGAAAAAATAGCCCCCAATATAGAAGAAACTTACAATCTAGTATAGTATCTAGAATGGAACTTACAAGCCACTTATAGGAATCCTTCCCTAACCTTTAGGTAGGGAAAAGGTCCCTCTTATGTGGTCCCATAGCTCCCATGCGTACACTTAAGTTTGGCATTTGTCACACTGTACATTGTCTCCTATGCTAGACTGTAGGTTGCTTGAGAACAGGGACTATGTCTTATTCATCAGAGAAAGGAACATAACTGAAACACAATTTTGGCGCATGAAGAACTTAAAATTGAGTGACAAATATAAACTACTAACATATGTAAATAACTAAGTTCAGTATCATTTGTATGAATTATAAATACTACACAGTATATGCTACAAGAGGTAGGAGGGTTTGGAAAGGCGATTTAGAGGATATGTCATTTGAGTTTAGAAGGAATGGTATTATTTCCATAGTTGAGATGGGCAAGAGAATCCAAGGTTATGGAACATCATGAGCAAAGGCACAGAATTGAGATAGTATATGAGCTACTTTTAACAGTAAGGAGTTCCATGTGAGTGGACTCTGGTAAGAATGTTAAGTAGGGGCTTGGTTGTAGCTGATCCTGAATGCAATAGTAGGGTGTTTAGATTTTCTTCTGCAGGCAGTGGTGCATTGATAAGGATAGTTGAGCAAAAGGCACATGATTTGTCAATAATGAAATGATGGAAAAGAAAGATAAGATTCAGGAAGGTGACTCCTCAGACTTCCGATAATATAGACAAGAGATATTAAGGTGAAAATAGATACGGAGAGGGAACAATTCTGGAAACACTGTGCAAATGGATATGTCAAACCCTGATCTGGAATAAGGGAAATTCCAATTTAAAAGTCCCTATTTCAAAGATGATGGCAGAAGCTCTCGCTGTGGCATGGGTAGTCATCAGAGTATAGAGAAGAAAAGCCACAGGGGGGTCACAGAACTTTGTGGAAAACTTACATTTAAGGGGTAGGTAAATCTTCAGATTTAGGAGAAATTCTGTTTCAAAACTGTTATTAAAAATAGAAAAATGGGCCAGGCACAGTGGCTTATGCCTATAATCCCAGCACTCTGAGGCCAAGGCAGGAGGATTGCCTGAGCCCAGAAGTGCAAGACCAGCATGAGCAACACAGTGAAACCTCATCACTACCAGAAAAAATAAATAAATTAGCCAGGCATGGTGGCATGTGACTGTAGTCCCAGCTACTAGGCTGACTGAGGCAGATCACTTGAGCCCAGGAATAATGAGCTGCAGTGAGCCATGATTGTACCACTGCACTCCAGCCTGGGCAACAGAGCAAGACCCTGTCTTTAAAAAAAAAAAAAAAAAAGCCAGGAGCGGTAGCTCACACCTGTAATCCTAGCACTTTGGGAGGCCAAGGCGATTGGATCAGTGGGTCAAGAGATCAAGACCAACTTGACCAACATGGTGAAACCCTGTCTCTACTAAAAATAGAAAAATTAGCTGGGCATGGTGACGTGTACCTGTAGTCCCAGCTTCTCGGGAGACTGAGGGAGGAGAAATCACTTGAACCCAGGAGGCAGAGGTTGCAGTGAGCCGAGATCACACCACTGCAATCTGGCTTGGTAACAGAACGAGACTATGTCTCCAAAAAAAAAAAAAAAAGATGAAAACTACGTAGTTAACGTCTGGTTTACGGCAGAACCCCCAACCCCTGACTTGTAGCTCAGTGCACTATTTTATGCTGTAGATTTTAGTTTAATGCCAAATGTGAAAATATCACCTATTTTTTCCTTCCTCATCTATCTCAGTAAACTAGATTAAAATGAATTCTGGACCCCTTTACTTAAAGAATATTCTATCTCATATGCTTATAGCTACCAATAGCAAAGAGAAAACTGTGCCATTGGAAAACAGGGCAAGTCATCTATATGGATGGCACTTACTATATGTGATATGACTTGATATAAAAAGCCGAGATAATTAAATATACCTTATGTTTCAAAAGCAGTAAGTTAATGTTATACATTATTGTTTTCATACTCTTTATGTAAAAGAAAAATACCTCATTTTGAATGGTATATTATCCTTATTATCCCCAAAAACCTTGCTGTATACAGAAGTGGAAAGATTTTGCTCAAATAAGCCAAAGCAAATTATTTCATTATAGTTCTATAAAAGTTTTTGTTGGTACTTACACTCTTAATTGTCTATAGCATGTGCCAAAGGTATGGTTTGATATTTTTATCTCTTAATTATCAAAGGAAGTATTTATACCTCAAAGAGGAAAGCCTGAAAAGAAATAAAACTTTGAAATATAGACCATCTTAAAAAGCAAGTATATGGTGGGGCCAGTCTTCAGAGTAGCATCATCCCTGTTGTACAGAAAAAAAATTATATATGGATTTTATTACATATTTTGCTGGAAGAACAAAGCTATAAAAATGAACCACCATGAGCTATTATTAACTAAAACTGTTTATAACTAGAAAACTCTGATACAGGTCAGTTGACAAAATGAGCGGAGCACTGTAAATACTAAGAGTTGATGGCCCATGCCTAGATAATTCAGTGTTCCTATACTTAGAAAATGGATTTTAGCCATTTAAATGTGGCTAATAATCCTATTATAATTCTCATATATCAATTCATGGTCTTCCCAAAAAGATCTGCAGCATACTTTTAAATTGGCCTTTTTTGGCATAGAGGTTCCAGGAAAATAATGTGGGATTTTCATTTTTTTTTGTTCTGAATTTCTTTGCTTGCTTTGGTTTCTTTTTCTTAAGCAAGAATATTTTATTAAAGTACAATATATAGAGAGAAGTATGTTTTCTAAATGTAGAACTCAGTGCAGTTTCACAAATTGAATATACTTACTTATCCAGCACCCAGATCAAGGCCCAAAACATCACCAGCCCTTCTTCAAAAAATCTACCATCTCATACTTCCTTCCAGTCAATAGGTACTTACCACCCCAAAGTTTATTGGGAGACAGTTCTCCATGTGTCTCACGTTTCTGCATCTCTTGTGAGCAAAGGCACTGACTCCGTGTGTTCAGAATATTTTTCCAAGGATGTATACTCAACAGCCTTGGAAGACAGAGTGTCTCCAGTGCAAAGGGCTGATTTGCTTATAGCCTTGAAAAATTGAGATTATGTCCCTTAGAGGGCAAAGAATAGGTTTACTTACTATTCAGTGTAATAGAGATGTCTCCTGTCAAAGCAACAAGGACAGGCATGCTTACTGCCCATTTTAAATAAGATTCAGATTCCTTATGCTCCTATAGGAGATCCTCTCCTGTAACACAATGCACTGTATGCAGGTGTCACTTGGCTTTATGTTGGCTTGTGGAAATTATAGCTCAGGGAACCAGTGCAAATACTGCGACTCTGACTATTGAGTTATAAGGTCCTTTGTCTCTGACCTAGCATGTAAGGCTAACTTGTGAGGCTTGCAAGGAGGGTAAATCTCAGAACCGTCACTGTCCTTGGCAGTAACCACTATTCTGACTTCTACCACCATAGATTAGTTTTACCTGCTGTTATACTTCATACATAAAAGAGTTATATAGCGTGTACTCTGCATCTGGCTTCTTACATCCAACATGTTTGTGAGATTCATTCATATTACTGCATGTAGGCATAATTCTTTCTCATATTCCATCATGTGAACATTTTTAAAAATTAATTTTTTCCACTACTGATGGATATTAGGACAGCTCCCAGTGTCAGCCATTAAAATTGTGCTGTTACAAACGCTTTTTGCACATCTTTGTGTGAATATATGTATAGATTTCTGTTGGGTATATTCCCAGTGCTAAATCAGAGGGTGTGTACTGATACTGCCAAACAACTTTCCAAAGTATTTGTACAAAGCTACTCTCCCATAAGCAGTATAAGAGCCTTCTGGTATCTCTGTTACATTCAACCTTTGTTATTTTCCATCATTTTCTTTTTCAGTAACAAGCTTTAATTTTACCATCATCCATTTATAAGGAAAGATGCCATTGACTTAATGGAATCAGACAAATATGCCAATGGTATCATTCCAATTTCACAAAGCAGTCTCACAAGCAGTTCCATTCTTTGGGCCGAGGCAGGTGGATCACAAGGTCAGGAGTTCCAGACCAGCCTGGCCAACAGGGTGAAACCCTGTCTCTACTAAAAATACAAAAATTAGCCCAGCGTGGTGCTGATCGCCTGTAATCCCAGCTGCTTGGTAGGCTGAGGCAGGAGAATTGCTTAACCCAGAAGGTGGAGGTTGCCGGGAGCCAAGATCACGCTACTGCACTCCAGCCTGGGTTCAGAGCAAGACTCCGTCTCAAAAAACAAAACAAAACAAAACAGGCATATTAATTACTAAGTTGTTACCAGGATAAATTATCAACAAAGACAATAAGAACCATAAATTTTTTTGTAATTTATTTATCCATGAACACAACAGTTTCCAGTCTTCTGCATCAGATTAAGACCAGGTTATTCAAATTAATATGTTAAAGATATGGTTTTAACAGAAACAAGACCAGGCTGAAAACTGTCATGAATATCCACATTAAGTCTCTATAATGTACAAAAAAGAAAGACCGATATTATTCCAAATGTTCCAAATTGAAAGTAACTCTGCACAGCTGAATCTTCCCAGTAAACAGAAACAAAGAAAGTGTTACAACACAGTATTAATCTTCTACATAAATAAGGCCACATGCAAACAAGAAAGAAGATACCCAAAATTGCAGTGTGTATTCAAAGAACCCTTCTCTAGGCAACATAAATTAACATTCCAACCATCTTCTATTCTTCTATCCCAATACAAAAAAAAAAAAAGTACTTCTCTTCCCATTATAACTAACAGAGTAAGTTCCCCTTCCTCACAGGATCTCAAGTCAACCCAGTGTTCATTCTAGGCCCAATTTTCCCCTGAATCATTTCTGCCTCACCTCTGCCTTTTTGTTCAGTTTTCCATGCTTAGAGCACCCATCACAATCTCTTTAGTTCTTCCATCCACTCTCAACTAGAAATCACCTTTCATTCCATCCAGCTCTGTATTCCTTTAAAACCTCTAGGAATTGCTAAAGAGGGGTGAGGGGCTGAAAAGAAAGAGTGGGCAATAAGAGATTTGGCAGTGTATTTTATAGAAGAGCCTGCCCTGGACATGACAAAAAAAGCCAAGAAACTAAAAGGCCTGCTTCTGCGGAGATTTCATAACTACCACTTTAAAAAAAAAAAAAAAAAAAAAAAAAAAGGGCCGGGCATGGTGGCTCAAGCCTGTAATCCCAGCACTTTGGGAGGCCGAGGCGGGTGGATCACGAGGTCAACAGATCGAGACCATCTTGGTCAACATGGTGAAACCCCGTCTCTACTAAAATTACAAAAAATTAGCTGGGCACGGTGGTGCGTGCCTGTAATCCCAGCTGCTCGGGAGGCTGAGGCAGGAGAATTGCCTGAACCCAGGAGGCGGAGGTTGCGGTGAGCCAAGATTGCGCCATTGCACTCCAGCCTGGGTAACAAGAGCAAAACTCCGTCTCAAAAAAAAAAAAAAAGGAAGACAGAAGAGATAGATGAGGGAGGCCCTGGACATGACAAAAAGAGCCAAGAAACTAAAAGGCTTGCTTCTGTGGGTATTTCATAATTACCACTTAAAAAAAAAAAAGGAAGACAGAAGAGAGATGAGAGAAAAGAAAGTGTACACCCACTCTGGCACTTTATTAGGTACAGGAAAGGAGGCAAATAAAGGTACCTAGATTTTAATGAGGCCACTGATGGTGGCTGAGAAAGCCTGGTACTTGTCAAGATATTACCCTTGCCATGAGGATAGGGTCTATCATGTCCCCTCAACCACTTGTTTGACAGTAGGATTTCTGGGTGACGAGGGTATGGTGGTGAAGAATTCAAAGATCTTTTGGTAGAGGAACGGGTCTTTTGTGTGTTGACAGGAAACCTGTGTCCACCACCAGTGTTCCGGAGATCCCTGTTTATTAGAAACCAGAGAGTAGAGCTGGCAATGGTCTGGAATATGTTCACTTAGCAGGGAGCTGCCCAAGGTGGTGGGCATAGCCAGCAGCAGGCAGCAATCAGTGACCAGAGTCTCAGGAAAAGTAATGGGGAGTCCCATGACTCACGCAGACCAAGCTGCCCCCTGCTGTTCTTCCTTGACTTCATCAATGCCTAGCAGTTGTCCACAGGCCGCCTGTACTGTCATATGCAGAACAGGGTGAGCAGAATACATTCTTAGACACAGCTAGAAATCCAGGTAGGAGGAGCCAGACCAGAGGTCCTGGGAACAAACAGAGTCCAAACAAAGGTAAAGACAGTGCAGTCTACAGCATCCTTCGCTTAGAAGGATGTGACTCATCGGCTGGGAGCCTATGATGTTAATGCAGAACAGCAAGAAGACCAGGCGAAAGGGGAGCAGCATAGCCACCAAGGTCTCAATCTTCAGGGTGAGAGAACGGAAAGTTTAAACAGAGTACAGAAAAGTCAGAACAAAAACAGGAAAGGGCATACCTAATACTGTTGCCCAAGCACAGGTCCAGCAGGTGGTGGCAGGAGACCTTCTGCGGGAGCAGTTCCAAAGGCCAAGGTTAACCAGACTGGAACCCAAAGGGCCTCGGGATCTCCACTGGCTCCCTTACCGGGCGACGTCTAGCTCTATGGGCGCCTTCATGCAACAGGTAGTACTGCAGTGGATTCGGCCAGATGTCCTCTTTAATAATGTGAGCAATCCTGTCGGACTCTGGAAGGCAGTGGTCTGAAAACCAAGTGAAGAAGGTGCAGATGACATGTCGGTTCCTATGAATGAAGGACTGGGGTCCATGGCCCCGGCGCCACATAACTAGAGTGGAAAAAGACACCACTTGGCCGTAGGATATGACCTCATACACCTTGACAATCAGCTTGTTTTTGAAGTAAGGGTTTCTTCGGAAGAAGAACTTAAACTTGCAGCCTGTCCTCGGGTGTCTGAGCTCCTTCACTTCCAGATCGGTTAAATAGCTTAACATCTCTGCATCTTGGCCTCTAATCATGGCAGACAGCTGTGGGTGGTTGTGGAAAGCTGTGACCCAGAAGCCCGGGATACTGCGAATCATGTCATTCCTCCGCTCCAGGTAGTATTCATGTATCGGCCCAAACCTGCGCTCCACCTGCAGGAGGGCCCTGTCAGCCTCGGCATTCATGGAGTCCAGTTCCAGATGGATGGCCTCCAGGGGGTTCAGATGGAGATCCATGTTGAGGGGCCCAGGCCCTGCCTCCATGTTTACCTCATCTGTCGCGCGGTTTCCTTCCGCCATGTCCATTTCTGTGCCTCCGGCCTTCTCATCAGCTGGGGCTGAGAGCATGGCGCACTCTTCAGGCTCCAGGTCCTCGGGCTTCCCCACTGCAATCACTTCAGACTCCAACCTCCCTGTGCCACAGGTTTCTAGAGCCTTCTCCCCACCTGGGCCGCGCCTCTCTTCACCCTGAAAGCCATCTTTAAGGCTGCCGTCAGTTGCCGCGGAGGCAGAGGCTGTTTCCCGGCCCTCCGCGGGTAGTGGAGTCACTTCCTGCCCCGCGTTGATGGCTCCATGACCGCGACCCCCATTGACCAAGATGTGGAGAGTATCGCCACAATCTGTGGGATCCTGAGGCGCGACCCTTTCCTCTGGAAGCTGTGGCGGTGGGAGCAAGATTGACTCCAAGCGGCTCTCCACTGTCTCCGCCATTACCTGTTTTGCCTCACTCTCGTCTCCGGGCCGCTGGCCCTGGTGCGGGTCTTCCAGGACATGGTCGAGAGTAGAGGGGCTGCCGGGACTCTCCGGGAGGCTCATGTTGGTAGCGGCCAGGGCTGCAGTGGGGAGAGGCCAGGCCAGGCGTGTGTAGCGTCAGCGTCCCTCACACAAAATGGCGAGTGAACACCTCGACCATTTGCGCCGCCCACTCGTCAGTCTCGCGACACCCACTCGTCAGTCTCGCGACACCCACTCTTCAGTCTCGCGACACTTACCACTCAGCCTCGCGAGTCCGTGGTGGTGTCCTGTTCATCTTAGTTATTTTAGCCATTGTGCTGGATGAGTAATGGTATTACGTGTTGATTTTAATTTGCATTAACCGAAGTCTAATGAACTGAGAACCTTCCCTTGTGTTTTTTGGCCATTAGGGTATCTTCTCTTGTGCAGTGTCCGAGGCTTCTATTTCTCTACTGGACGGGCGTTCTATGTCTTTCATACGGATGTGTAGGAAGCCTTTTTACATGGTAAATACTAATTTTTCTTCCAGTGGGAGAAGATCTTTGTAATCCATATGCTGGAAGAAAAAAATGATGGTGAGGAGAGTATTACATGTAATGCATATACTCCGGTGTGTGTGTGTGTGTGTGTGTGTGTGTGTATAATATATATATTATCTCCTCACCTTTTTTTTTTTTTTTTTGAGATGGTGTTTAGCTCTCATTGTCCAGGCTGGAATGCAATGGCGCAACCTCGGCTCACTGAAGCCTCCACCTCCCGAGTTCAAGTAATTCTTCTGCCTTAGCCTCCGGAGTACCTGGGATTAGAGGCGCCTACCACCACTCCTGGCTAATTTTTTTTTTCTTTTTGTATTTTTAGTTGAGACAGGGTTTTGCCATGTTGGCCAGGCTGGTCTTGAACTTGCGGCCTCAGGTGATCACACACTTCAGCTTCCCAAAGTGCTGAGATTACAGGCATGAGCCACTGCGCCTGGCCTATGTGACCTTTTTTTTTTTTTCTTTGAGATGGACTCTCACTCTGTCACCCAGGCTGGAGTGCAGTAGCACAATCTCGGCTCACTGCAACCTCCACCTCTGGGGTTCAAGTGATTCTTCTGCCTCAGCCTCCTGAGTAGCTGGGATTACAGGTGCATGCCACCATGCTTGGCTAATCTTTGTATTTTTAGTAGAAATGGGATTTCACCATATTGGCTAGGCTGGCCTCGAACTCTGGACCTCATGATCCACCCACCTCAGCCTCCCAAAGTGCTGGATTACAGGCATGAGCCACCGCCCTGGCCTTTTTCACCATCTTAATGATACCTTTTGAGGAACAAAAGTTTTTCATATTAATATGTGCCAATTTGTCATTTCCCCTTTTACCTTAGTGTTCTTCTGCTCTGTTTGTGAAATCTTATCTGGGCTTAGGCCTGTAATCCCAGCACTTTGAGAGGCCGAGGCAGGAGGATCACTTGAGCCTAGGACAAGCCTGGGCAACAGAGCAAGACCCCATCTCTATTTTTAAAAAGAAGGAAAAAAGAAATCTTTTCTCACCAAGATTGTTCAAATTTATATCTGCCATCCATCTGGAAATGATTGTTATGGGGGGCGGTCACAATTTGTTTTTTCCATATAAATATCTAATTGACCCAGCACTGTTTATTGAAAAGACCATTGTTTCCCCATGCATAGGTTTTTAGATGTTTCCATCAAAAGTGACATCTATCATTGGCCCGAGCTAGTCAGTTGGCCTTGCCAAGTTTTACTAGGATAGGGAGGTGTAATCTTCTCCTGAGCCTAGAAGGAGGAATCTGGAAATACTGGCAAGTGCTGTACCACTGATCATGAAAAATAATTTGAGTAATATAGAAAAGACCAATAGAGTTAGGCCAAAGAACACAGAGAAAAGGTAGTAATAAACAGGAGAAAGTTATGTAAGACAACAGAGTATCAACCAGATTGATAGTAAAAGGAGAGAGAAAATAAACATTTGGAAAGAATAATATAACCACAGTGGTGATTTAAAGAAATGTAAGACAGCATGTTAGACATCTTTATGCCAATACATTTTCAAACTTAAGATGAAATATATGGCTTCATAGAAATGTAAAACTTATCAACATGGACTGAAATATAAATATAGACATTAAATATAAATAGACATTAAATAAATGAAATCACAAGCTTAAAAAAATCTTTCCACAAAAATAGCATGAAGGTCAAATGATTTTGAGGGAAATACTACTGAACCTTCAAGGAACATGTAATCCATTTTTTATGTTTATTGAATATTCAATAAACATAAAATATTTACTGGGTACCTATAGTGTGCTTGGTACTCTTATAAGTTCTCTGGATATAGCAAGGAAGATCTCTTCTCTCGTGAAGTTTATATTTTAGCAGTGGAGAAAGATAATAGTGGTAACAAGAAAACAATATTTCATATTAGAAAGTTATAAGCACTGTGAAAAAAACAAAGATTGAAAGTTCTGGGGGTAGGGAATGGGGAGCAGATTACAGTATGAAATAGGGTGGTCAGAGGAAACCTCATTGAAAAGACAAGGTTTTGGCAAAGAGTCAAAGAACTTGAGAGAGTCAGTTAAGTAGAAATCTTGGAGGAGACTATTTTAGGAAGAGAAGTGCTAAGCAGAGGCACTAAGATAGGAGCATGCCTGGAATGTTCAAGAAACAACAAGGAGGCCAGTGTGGCTGAAGCAGAGTAAATGAGAGAGGCTAGATCAAGTACGGTCTTATGTGATAGTGTAAGAAATCTGGTTTTTATTCTTATTGAAATGGAAAATTACTACAAGATTTTGAGCATAGGACACAATATCTGACTTAAGTTTTGTGTGAATCATTCTGGGTCCTGAGTGAAAAATAATCTGTGTGTTAGCAATGGTAGATGTAGGGGGATCTTTTAGGAGGCTACTGCAGTAACCCAGGTGAAAGATGTTTCTCAGACCAGTTGGTAGCAATGGAGGTGGATGGTGGATATACTATGATGGCAGAGTCAGCATGATTTCATGGTAAATTGGCTATGGGATCTCTTGGTTCATTTTATGCTGCTAGAACTGAGTACCTGAGACTGGGTAATCTATAAAGAAAGCTTATTTAGCTCACAGTTCTGGAGGCTGAGAAGTCCAATATGCTATGCTATGAAGCAGCATGGCAAAAAGGCGGAAGGGCAAGCAAGCACCTGGGAAAGAATGGACAAAAGAGACTGACCAGCATAAGAGCAACTCACTCTTTCAAAAACTAATCTATTCTCATGATAAGTAATCCAGTCTTGCAAGAAAGACATAAATCCATCTTAACAACCTGATCACCTCTTAAAGGGCCCACCTCCCAGCATGGGGTATAAGAGAAAGAGAGAAGTCAAGGATGATTCCAAGGAATTTGACCTGAGAAACTGGTAGCATGGAGTTACTGGAAGTAGAGATGGTGGTCATTATAATGAGGAGGATCTCTGCAGGAAAATTAGAGTCGTCTTGTTTTTTAAACATATTGTTTGAGATTATTGGGCAACAGTTTAGATGGCAAGTAGGCATAATGAGTTTAGAGCTCAGGAGAGGTCTGAGATAGGTATTCACATTTTGGGATAATCAGCACACATGGAATTTAAAGCCAAAAGGTTGGATGAAAACACTAAGAGAGTGAGTCCTGATAAACTGGGCCCTGAAGCCTCCAAAATTATAAGGTCCTGAAGAAGAGGAAAAACCAGCAAGGAAGACTGAAGAGACACCAGCAGGGTAGGAAGGAAACCAAGAGATATCATGTGTTTGAAGCCGAATGTGTAAAGGAGGGTGTTCAGCTGTGTCACAGGGTGCTCATAGGTCAGTTAAGATGAGGTCTGAGAATTGAAAGTTAGATTTTAAAATAAAGAGTCACTGGTGACTCAACAAGAGCACTTTCAGTGGAGTGGTCGGGTTGAAATATGTTTGAAGGGGAAAGGGGGGAAAGAAATTGGAAACTGAATATTGACAATTCTTTTGAGGAATTTTTCTCCAAAAAGAAATAAAGAAATGGGGTAATGGCAAGAGTAGTGAAGCTACTTTCAGTGGAGTGGTGGCGTAATAGCTTGGCTGGAATAAGTTTAAGAGAAGACAGGAAGGGAAAAAGTGAAAACAGCAAGTATATACAACTCTTTTGAGAAGTTTTGCTTCAAAGAAATGGGATGATAGCTGGTGGGGAAATGGATCAAAAAACATGTTTTTACAATGGGAGATGAAGCATGTGTAAAGAAGCAGGTTGATGTGAATCATCCACTAGGGAGCAGAAACTAATGATGTAAGAGACAGAAACAATATTGGAGCGGTGTCCTGGAATAGCCAAGAGGAGATGGAATCTAGTGCCTAAGTGGAGGAGGAGATGTCAGCTTTAGGTAGGAGCATGACAAATTCACTAGTGGTAACTGGCAGAAAGTCAAAGTGTGAGGGTATATATGCTGGTAAACAGGTAGAAAAGTGAGATTTGTGAAATTTTCTTCTGATTGCTTCAGTGTTCTCAGTGAAATAAAAAGCCAGATGATCAAATGAGTATGAGGATGGGGCAAGAGGCAGTGGAAGTCTGAGGACAGAGAAGAGGGTATGAGATAGTTGTCTAGCAAGTAGAAGGTGACTAGACTATGACCTAAAGTATTGTCAGACAATACAAAAGTCATGAATGGGAAGTGAGGCCCATCAGCATGGCTGTGAATTTTTCTTCAGCCGCATTCAACTTAACAGGTGCAGTGTGAATAAGCAGAGTTGGATTTAGAGCTGAAACATGAAGGACAAGAGAATGATTGTAATAATTGATCTTACAGTTTAAGCTGGAGGAATGGAAGACATATAGGATGAGGTCAGTGAAAAGGTGGTCTGATCAATGAATTGGAAGATGCAGGGTAATTAAGGTCTCCTGGGGTCAAGTCCTAGGGAGAATAAGCTAGATTGCTGAGAGACAGTGGTTGAAGAACAACCTGCAAGGAATTAGTCAGAATTCAACTCATGCATCAAAGTTGGTCTCTCATGAGGCAGATGGAGGATAAGGTCATTGCAGGAGAGAAGGTCAGTGAGCCAACAGGCCAGGGTGGGAAGGATAGTCTATGTGTGTATTGAAATCACTGAGAGATACGACAAGAGAGAAGTGAGAATAGGCTAAAAAACAGGAAACATGAGAGGGAATGACATAAAGGTGGCAAGGTCTTAGGGCAATGGGTGGTCCAAACCATTGACAGGAGACTCAAAGCTGGATTTGTATTTTAGAGCCAAGCTACAGCACCACCACCTTTGTATAAAATCAGTTAGTGGGAAGGCAGACACCTTTAGAATTTTATATTTCTTAAAGTCATATGCCCTGGTGTTATACATTTCCTCAAGGGTACACATATATTAGCACATAGTACCCTCAAGGGTACACATATATTTCCTATCAAAAATAGGAAATGTATTTTTTTTTTAATTGAAAAGTGAGAAGTGATATTATTCTTTGAGTTCACTGTGAAGTGTTATTTTCTTTCGTGCTTACATTCTGCTTTGTGCTAAGGCATGGAATAGAAACTGTTGAAAAGAATAATATACAATTTCAACGTTGGAGCCTGAAATATTCTGGCTAGAAATTGTTTTTCCTAAAAAATGGAGGGGAACAAGAAGAGCTATATACAATCTTTGAAATGTTTTGTCAACTAGAGGCAGAAACAGAGATGTGAAGAAAGAGGGAGAGAGAAAAAGGAAAGAAAAATGAGTAAGGGAAGGAAAAAAGATATGGCTTCTTGGAGAGTGTAATTTAGCTACTAATCTGCACATCATAGAGTTGTAAGTGTTTAAATTCTCTGGGAAACAGAAAACGCATGAAGTTTTAAAAGGTAAACTTAATATTAGATGATTGAAAAGAGCCTGTCAATTGTATAGTCTTGTTTTCCTTGGATTCCTCAAATACTGTTTTTCAGTTCTTGTTTTGAAAGGGATCCTCCTCTCTTGACTTAAATTCTTTTAACAACTTTGTTTGTATAGTGATTTAACATACAGAACTATTGCTCTTAGAACTAGGCCACCCATTAAACAACTTTGTTTGTATAGTGATTTAACATACAGAACTATTGCTCTTAGAACTAGGCCACCCAGTTTAGAAAGCTGAGGGCCAGAATACAATGTTACTTTCCTACTTCAAAAGAATGTTGGTAAACAAGGGAGGGAGATGTACCCTTTTGTTAATTTCCTCTGTTTCTCATGGAAAGTCTATCAGACTGTTTGCCAAGGAAATGGTTAAAAAGAAGCTTTAGGTTGGGCAGGCGCTGTGGCTCAGGCCTGTAATCCAAGCACTTTGGAGGGCAAGGCGGGCGGATTACCTGAGGTCTGGCGTTCAAGACCAGCCTGACAAACATGGTGAAACCCTGTCTTTAAAAAAAACAAAACAAAAATAAATAAAACAAAAAAAGAAGCTCTAAGTGATTAACCAAGTAGCTTTACAGCTGCAGTCATTTTATTGCATATAAATACAGATAAGAGGGGCGAAAAAATATTTGAATTACTAGGGCAAGGGAAATGGTTTACCCTGGCAGAGTTAATAAATTATGATTTCATCATTTTCTACTAATGTAGCACTCATAGAAAGAAAATACACATTACTGTGCCTACTGAAACTGTAAGAGGCTAAAAGGTCTGTGTACAATCCTGGTCTGACAAGACTGGCCCCAGCGTGTTTCAGCCATTGGTGAGCACAGCCACAGGCTTGTGACTGGACCTGTGTCCTCACTAGTGCCATCCGTCTTCACCATTGAATTCAATACAGGAGAAAAATGATGCAACCACTGTTACAGTGTTTATGTTACACAAAACCAAAATACCAGTATTTATACCAGACTTTTATTTTAAAAGTGTTTAGAGTTCAGGAAATACGAGTGAAACTCAGCAATACGTTTTAAATGCAAATTAAAAAATGTATATGTTTCTAATATCTAAGTGTTAGACATATATAATCACTCTAGCCTAATCTAGATAAAATGTATTAAGTATTTGAAAATAAATTGATACTACAGTAAATGAATGAAAGTTAATCATGGAAAATTGGGTGAAAATGAACTATGACTGGATCTTTAAAAACTGGTGTGATTGTAGAACACAAAGTGCATTGATGATGTCATCATTACCATGAGAGTATTTTTTGGAGCTGCTATAGAAGCTTTCAGTTTCTACACTGGTGGCAGAAAGGTGAACAGAGTTTTGCTCTAATTCTTCGTATTTTCTTGAGTTTATCATTTTAATCTCTCTTTGTCATTACCTTTTTTTTAGAAATAGTATTTTTATGGATGGCAAACCGTAGCTTTTGTTTCAAGTAAAGCATTTCTAGTTTTATCTTCATCATCTTTAATTTATCCTGTTTGCATATAGATTAGGTGCAACTATATCAACCTAATTAATTACTGTCCCATTCTCATTCCACTTTATTGAAAGGTCTTTGCAGTAGGAGTAAGATTTATGTATGTGATAAAAGGTTTAGGCTCATGCCTGTAATTCAGCACTATGGAAAACCAAAGTGGGAGGATCACCTGAGGCTGGAGTTTGAGACCAGCCTGGACAAGGTAGTGAGATGGTTGTGTTAGGTCATTCTTGAATTGCTGTATTAAAAAATACCTGAGATTGGGTAATTTATAAAGAAAATAAGTTTAATTGGCTCAGCAGGCTTTCAAGGCAGCATGATGCTGGCATCTGCTTGTCTTCTGGGGAGACTTAAGAAAGCTTACAATGGTAGCAGAAGGCAAAGGGGGAACAGACACATCACATGGCAAGAGAGAGAGAGAGGTGCCACACCCTTTTAAATGACCAGATCTTGTGAGAACTCACTGACTACCGAGAGGACAGCACCAAGGGGACAGTGCTAAACTATTCATGAGCAAGTGCCCCCATGATCCAGTCACCTCCCACCAGCCTCCACCTCAAACACTGGGGATTACATTTCAACATAAGATTTGAGCAGAGACAAATATCCAACCGTATCACCCTATCTCTACAAAAAAAATTAAAAATCAGCCAGGCATGCTGGCGCATACCTGTAGTCCTAGCTTCTTAGGAGGCTGAGGTGGGAGGATCACTTGAGCCCAGGAGTTCAAGCTTACAGTGAGCATTGATTGCCACTGCACTCCAGCCTGGGTGACAGAGTTACAACCTGTCTCAAAAAAAGAAAAAAAAGGTTTGGGTTGTCAATTGTTATTTTCTCTTTTGAGGAATATAGAGTTGCTTCTTTGTTCTTTTCAAATTTTAATATAGTGTATAACTCTTTGCTTATGTTTCAAGATGATAATTCAGGACCTTTTAGAGTACTGAATACTCAAAGTAAAATAAATATACCGGAATTTCATTATTTTACATATACTGTATACTGAACTGCCAGAATATTGAGAAAAGGTATTACAATCACTAGTTGAAACCAGGAAGCCAGATTCTGTCATCAAATCCAAATAGCACAGGAAGAGCAGTAAGTGTACATTTATTGACCACCTTTTGTGTGGCAGGAAGGTAATGGATGTTTAGTGATGGATGAAACAGGCATGGATCCTGCTCATGGAGCTTAGAACAAAGCGGGCAGACACAGGAGACTAGCCATGAAGGGCAGAAGCTGAGCAGAAATCAGGAGACAGTGCAGCAAACTCAGATGTAAAAAACAAGGTGGGAGGAAAGGGAGAAGGTCCAAGATAATTGCCCAAAAGGATGTGGGGGGTGCTGGTCTGGAGATGGGTGGATGCATATTATTTAGAAACAAGTAGAAATCTTAATGCACTTTCAAAATATAAGTATAAATTTAGGTGGCGAGTTGTTTTAACAAGATACATGATCCTGGTTTGGGGTAGAGGACAGGAAAGCTCTCAAAAGCATTCTTGGGACAGTGGAGGAAATTAAATTATGGACTCAATAGAAAAATTTTAAAAGAAGAATTATACGAATTTTCTTAGGTGTGATAAATGGCATTATAAGTATAGGAAACAGCACTCTTATTCTCACGAGAGGAATTTTAGTATTTAGGGGGTTGAGTGTTATGATTTGCAACTTGCCTTTGCAAAGTTCAACTACAATGCCAAAAACAAACTTATGGAGAGGGAGGGAGGAAAGGAAAGAAAATAGAGCAAATTTTAACTAGGTGGAATGTGAGCTATTTGATTCTACTATGCTTTATATATATATATATAATTTTTTTGCATATATATGCATGTATATATATGTATGAAAATTTGTATAATAAAAAGTGGGAGGGTCAAAAGATAAGCATCTGTATTAGACCATTTTCACATTGCTGATTCATATACCCAGCATGGGCAATTTACAAAAGAAAGAAGTTTAATGGACTTACAGTTCCATGTGGCTGGGGAGGCCTCACAATCTTGGTGGAAGGCAAGGAGGGGAAAGTCACATCTTACATGGATGGCAGCAGGCAAAGAGACAGCACTTGTACAGGGAAACTCCCATTTTTAAAACCATCAGATCATGTGATACTTATTCACTATCACGAAAACAGCATGGGAAAGACGCACCCCCAGGATTCAGTGATCTCCCACCAGGTTCCTCCAACAACACATGGGATTTATGGGAGCTACAAGATGAGCTGTGGGTGGGGACACGCAGCCAAACCATATCAGCATCCTACTCTCCTTTTGACAATGGATGAGGCAGATGAAAGGAATACCAAGGAGAAAGTGGAAGAATGCAAGGTGTGACTTTGGGCAAATGCTTAACCTCTTTAAACCTGAGTTTTCTTCCTCTGTTTCACAGATAATATCTACATACAGGGGTAATACAAAGATTAAATTAGTTGAAATGTTGTGGTTAAGAGTGGTGGTTCCAAATCTCAAACTGCACTTAGTTACTAAATAACTTTGGGAAAGTTACTTTTGTGCCTCAGTTTCCTTATCAGTAAAACTGACATAATAATAGTGCCTACCACACAGAATTGTGAAACACAGAATTGTTCTAAAGAGCAAAAGTTAGCATGTAGCCAGTATTTGATAAATGTTAGCTCATTATTTTTGCTATTATGGGCTCAGCATCCTAAAAATAGAGAATACCTCTTATTTTCACATGCCCATTGGACATTCACAAAAATTGAGAATTTATTATGCCATTAAAAAACCCTCAATATATTGCAATAAAGTAGAAAGAGTGTGAGCAACATGTTCTGAGAACAGTTCTGTAATCGCTGATGTAAGTTAACTCTCTAAACCAACTCTTGGGTCAAAGGAAATAAATTACAGAACACCTTCAAAATAACAATAATGGAAATCTCATATACTAGAACTTATGGCCTGCAACTAAAAGACTTGTTAGTATTACTTGTTAATAATGATACAAAAATACTGAATAAAATATGAGTAAACAAGATCCACCAACACAATCATGTACCACAACAAAGTGGGGCTAAATCCAACAATTTTGTTTTGGCAAAGTACATCCTTATCACATCCTATGAACCAGGTACTATCATTAGCTCTGTTCAACAGATAAGAAAACTGAGGTACAGAAATATTAAGTAATTTGCAGATGGGGACATAGGAAATGGCAAGGTCAAAAAAATGAACACAGGCAATCTGACCCTAAAGCTCTTCCTTTTAAACTCTATAGGGTAATCTCTGAGCTTTTCTTGGCTACAAAAGAGGGTTAATAATTCTTATCTCTTGTGGTGGACAGGGTAAAATATGGAGCTGGGTGGGGAGAGGCACTGATGCTATCTTTATCTGTTCCTGTATTGTTGAGCTGTTTTAATGAGCATGCATTATTCATGTATTTTTTAATCAAGAAAATGATTTTTAGGGGCCTATAAAAGTACCTGGCACAAAGAGGCTCCCAATAAAAACATAATAATGTCTGAAAGCAAAGTCAGAAGGTCCATTGGACTTAATAGGAATTCATAAGCTCCAGACACTTGGTGAAGAAAAGAAACAAGATAGGGCAATAGCTAGAGGAGAATTCAGGTGAGAGGTTTTTACTTTCAAATGAGAAAGGCTTATACATCCTAAGATAAGGGGTGGGAACAGAAGGAGGGAGAGGGAATTGGTTCAGATAAAGTCCAAGGAATTGGGAGCTGGGGGAAGAGTGGTCCTAAAACCTCCCTAGATGAATTTAATTATTTGAGGAAAGGTTACTAGTGACCAATTGTTGGCAGGCCATGAACAATAGGGCTCCCTGTGGTAACAAAAATTTAAAGGTCACTTTGGAAAATGAAACAGGAATTAAAAGAACTCTATGGCTTTCTTTATCAACCTGGTTCTGGCAATGTGAGAATAGGTTTTCTGAAGAGGAACCAACAGTTTATTTTTCCACTTGTGGGTTACAATGGCAAAATGATTGTTGGCAAAAGAACATCTTTTCAAGCAGCTTCCCTTGGTGTAGGTCAGAGGGGCAACAAGCAGAGTTATTTCTGCATCTGGGAAAAAGGTTCAGAGCTATCTTCCTGGAATCGGCTCTTGTTTCAGAGTCTAAAATAGATGTGAAATACTGTGCTATTTGGGAATCGGGGCCTATTCATGCTAAGCACATCTGCTGGTAGCTGTTGAAATTCAAATAAAGTCCAAGTAATGCTCCCATTAACTTACCAATTTCAAAATTTTAAAATATATGTATACAAAACCTACACCCCAGTTGCTGTCCCTACCTAAGACACAATATGGAAAACCTTGATTTTCTGCCAGCCATAGCTGCTTTGAACCTGAGCGACAACATTTAATTCCTTTAAAAATGCCCCTCCCTCCCCACCTGAGCTTTTCAACTGAGATTCATTTTCAAACGTTTAAATACGAACTATAGCAAATAATTCTAAATTTTGATTTTGATTATTTGACGGCCTTTAGTAGCTGCAATGAGGTCATTGGACTACTAAAGTCATAAAGTCAGAATTGAAGAAATGCATTTCCTTCTTGTCATCTCTCCATGTTTAGTAAATACCTTTTTTTTTTTAACTTAGGCGTGATGATTAAGGAAACTTGGTTGATTTATTTATACACTATTGCACTCCGTAAAGTATTCAAAGTGTCTTTTAAAAGGCAAACACAGGACATCAAATTAAGGGAACTTGCCTTTTTAAATTAAACCATGACTTTCTTATAGTGATCAACCAATGTATAGAAAGAAGTAGAACTGGCTGGGCACAGTGACCGACACCTGTAGTCCCAGCACTTTGGAAGGCTGAGGCAGGAGGATCATTTGAGCTCAGGAGTTCAAAAACAGCCTGAGCAACATAGTGAGACCCAGTCTCTACCAAAAAAAAAAATTAGCTGGGAGTAGTGGCATGGACCTGGACTCCCAACTACTTGGGGGCTGAGGTGGGAGAATGCCTGAGCCCCGGAGGTTGAGGCTGCAGGGAGCCATGTTGGCACCACTGTACTCCAGTCTGGTGCAAGACCCTGTCTCAAAAACAAAACAAAACAAAATAGAAAAATTATTTTAAGGTTGTTAATTTTTCTTTTTTTCTTATTAAAAATTTGAAAGGTATTTAAGTGACATATTCATGTCAAAACCTGAGAGTTTACAATGTTATAAGTAGGTAGCACACTAAGCACATTACATGAATTACCTCATAATTACCAGACAAAGTTCTTCTCATCATTTCCATCTTACTTATGAATGTAGTCAAGGCTTACAAATAAGTAATTTGTCCAAGGTCACACACTGACCCAGGACTGAAACTGTGCCTGTTATTCAAGTTATTAACTCTTTTTATTTTTATAATTATATGTAGAGACAGGATCTCACTATGTTGCCCAGGCTGGTCTTGAACTCCTGGCCTTAAGTGATCCTCCCATGTTGGCCTCCCAAAGTGCTGGGATTATAGGCATGAGACACTTTGTCCAGCCCAAGCTATTAACTCTTAATCTAAATGATTGTTTTTACATGAGAAACAGTAAAGGAGAAGGCAAGGGATGATAAAGAGGATATTGAAATAGGAATTGCATACAAGAAATAAATTCACAGTTAAAAGATGAAGACCTTTATCTAAATCCAGGCAAACCTTAAAAAGAATTGTGATAAGAATAAAGAATCAGGAAGGAGGAAGAGAAACTGATGACACTGATATCTCAGAATAAGACTCTGTTTTCACTTTTGTGTTCTGGCCACTGACTGACCCGATCCAACCAGTGACTCATGAGTCAACCAGTGTGTCCTGTGGCCCCCTACCCAGAGGAGGACTCAGGACACTGGGACCATTTTCCATACCCTTATGATTTCATCCCAAATCAGTCAGTGGCAACCATTCCCTAGCCTGCTGCGAACCAAATTATCCATAAAAACCCTCACCTCTTAGTTACTGGGAAGACTGATAGGAGTGTTAACTCCAGTCCTTCCACTTGGCAGCCTTGCATTAATAAAACTCTTTAACTGCAATATCACGGCCTCAGTAAAGTGGTTTTGCCTGTGTCTTCCCCTCTCCCCGCCCCTCCCCCCTGCCCTGCCGCCGCCTTTTTTGTTGCAATTTCAAATAAGATTTCTTCTCTTTTTATTAAACTGGTAGTTACCACAATAAAGAAGTCCCCTAACTATGGTAAATTCACTATAAACCTAGTCACTTTGATAAACTCACATAGGCTAATAAACAGATTTCTTAGGATTTTCAGACATGCAATGCTTTTGGCAAATAATCATCGTTTTATCTCACGCTTTAATGTATCATTCTACTGTCACAAAGTGGATGCAGTTGCCATTACTCATATATTAGAAAGAGTGCTAGGCTGGAGAGGCAGGAAACTTGCGTGTTACTTTCAGTTCCTCATCTGAAGAAGCCATTGATGAAGCACCTTCTCTTGCTTCATGGATCAAGCACCATGCTAGGCCCTTCATATCAGCCATCTTGCCTAAGGCTGAGAACAAGCCTACCAAGTATACAATTATTAAGTATCAGCATTGAGGAAACTGCAGTTTAGCAGATGTAGGCTGACCCTGTAGGCCCCAAGAAGCAATAAAAAATGGAACACTGAGGGGCCTAACTATGGTGGTCTGTGTATGAAAGGGTGTGGGTCTGTGGCTTTGGGCTCCTGTGACCTGGCAGGTTTATCTCTACCCAGGAGCTGCATTGACCATCAACTTTGAGGAACCAGGGAGGGATCTCAGAGCTGAATCCACTCATGTGCATCTGTATCTTGTGCATATGCTTTGCACTTCCTGTTTCTGGGTCATAGTAAGTCTTAAGTGAAAGCAATCCTGAAGGTAGTTTATGTTATTTTCATCTGCCCTCCAAACCCATCAGCCCTTTGAGGTTAGGTAATTTATCTCAGATCTTAGAAATAGCAAATTTTAGAGTAAGTGGCTTCCTTCACAACCAGTGGTCTTTCCATTGTACCAATGATGTCCTCATCTGAATATAAAAGAGTCAGATGAGATGATCCAATTTTGACAGGCTGAGTGTTCTTGAATATGTATTACATAAATCTTGTCTTTTCTTCAAGATTGCAAATCTCTCAGACAGAGGCTATACTTTCCCATCCTTGAGTTGCTCATATTGCTTTGCACATAAGTAGTACTCAAAAATATTTGTTGATGTAGAATGAATGAATGAGGCCAAGACAGCAGTCTTAATGCTTTTCCTACAAGACTTTCAATGCTAGAGTACAAGTTCATGTGGTAGCTCCTAAAAATCTCATTTCACATTTCAAATGTGGAATCTTCTATAAAGACCGCATTTGTCATGAGCCTTTTCACAAGAAGATGTTGAGTACCGGGTCAGCTTGTTTTCAAAGAATTGGGGTTAGGAAAGCAGGAAACTAGGAAGGATCAAGATGGGAACAGTGGTAGGCAGGCTTTTCTCTAGCAAAGTTGTTTAGGTTATTTTTATCTTTGTGCTGCTGTTACAGCAACAATTTAAGAAAAATGAGTTTTCAAATTTAATAAACTAGAGTCTGTCCAAACCCAGTTTTGAACAAATGACAAACTATGACGCACATGCGTTAACGTTTCTGTTTGGGTATGCAATGGGAAACTAAGTCTTGCATTCTCGTCTTTAAACATACGATGTTTTAAATGCTTCCTTAGAAAATACAGTACAATACTAGTACATTAATTGAGTGTTCTTTGTTATGCCAAAAAGTCCAAAGGAAGCCACACAGCCCCAGGAGGGATAGAATCTATACATTTTGTAATTACTGTTTTTAAACTTAAAATCTCATCAAAGTCGTTAGTTAACATTTCTAAACTTCTTTTGTTTTTTGAGACAGAGTCTGGATCTGTTGCCCAGGCTGGAGTGCAGTGGCATGGTCTCTCCCCACTGCAACCTCTGCCTCCCAAGTTCAAGCAATTCTCCTGCCTCAGCCTCCCAAGTAGCTGAGATTACAGGTACCCACTCCCTCGCCTGGCTAATTTTTTTGTATTTTTTAGTAGAGACAGGATTTCACCATGTTGGCCAGGCTGGTCTCAAACTCCTGACGTCAGGTGATCTGCCCGTCTCAGCCTCCCAAAGTGCTGGGATTACAGGCGTGAGCCACCACACA
Organism: Callithrix jacchus; assembly: GCF_049354715.1. Classification (NCBI taxonomy): domain Eukaryota; kingdom Metazoa; phylum Chordata; class Mammalia; order Primates; family Cebidae; genus Callithrix; species Callithrix jacchus. Next base: position 60,248,479 of record NC_133515.1, on the reverse strand, counting down.
TGGCCGCATTTCTAAACTTTGTCCGAATAATTCCGAGCAGATATTCCAGCAAGCTTCCTGCCCTCCACCTCATCCCAGCCAAAGCTGAGAGAGAGGGAAGACCTATACTACCAATAGTTACAACCGTTATTTTTGGAATTAAAAACAGGAATTTGCACCATGCACGGTGTCTCTCGTTTGTCTCTTGAGCTTCTCAAAAACCACCATTATATTGAGACTATAAAATTGTTCTCTAGGTTGGGCAAGATGGCTTATGCCTGATAAAGACATGCCCGAGACTGGGCAATTTACAAAAGAAGGAGGTTTATAATGGACTTACACTTCCACGTGGCTGGGGAAGCCTCATAATTATGGTGGAAGGCAAGGAGGAACAAGTCCCATCTTACGTAGATGGCAGCAGGCAAATGAGTACTTGGGCAGGAAAACTCCTCTTTATAATAGCCATCAGATCTCGTGAGACTTACCATCACGAGAACAGTGCAGGAAAGATTAGCCTCTATAATTCATTTGCCTCCCACCGGGTTCCTCGGGACACATGGGAATTGTGGGAGTTACAATTCAAAATGAGATTTGGTTGGGGACACCATATCAGCTGTAATCCCTGCACAGCCAAACCATATCAGCTGTAATCCCTGCACTTTGAGAGGCTGAGGTGGGAGGATTGCTTGAGCCCTGGAGTTTAAGACCGGCCTGGGCAACATGGTAAGATCTCCATTTCTACAAAATGTAATAAAAATTAGCCAGGTATGGTGGTACACACCTGTGGTCCCAGCTAGTGGGAGGATCACTTGAGCCTGGAGGTCAGGGCTGCAGTAAGCCATGTTCATGCCACTGCACCCAGGCTGGGTGACAGAGCGAGACTGTCTCAAAAAAAAAAAAAAAAAAAATCTCTGAAATGAAAAGAAAAATCTGGGGAAATGAAACTAGTTTTTGGTTGCAAATCACTTAACCTTAGAATGACAAAGATTTTAACTAAGTTTTTATATAGGCCAGGCATGGTGGCTCATGCCTGTAATCCCAGCACTTTGGGAGGCCAAGGCAGGTGGATCAACTGAGGTCAACAGTTTGAGACCAGCCTGACCAACGTAGAGAAACCCTGTCTCTACTAAAAATATAAAAATTAACAGGGCATGGTGGTGCATGCCTGTAATCCCAGCTACTCGGGAGGCTGAAGCAGGAGAATCGCTTGAACTTGGGAGGCGGAGATTGTGTGAACACGGGAGGCAAAGACTGCATGAGCTGAGATCCCGCCATTGCACTCCAGCCTGGGCAACAAGAGCAAAACTTAAAAAAAAAAAAAAAGTTTTTATATAAAGGAAAGCATAGGGGTAAAGCCATAGGGAATCAAACTTTTATGAGCCACAGTATTTGCAAGAAGAGAAAACATTACATAAGTCATGAACAGTTTCTCCAACATGGATACAAAGGAGAATGAGGTAATAGCAGCTGCAGTTTTGGGCTACCACATTAAAAAGTGCTGCTTTCAATATCATTTAACTAAACCAAAATATGCAGTTCAAACTCACATAGCTCAAAATATTCAGTTCAACCTGAGATGGTTCTGAATTCTCTAGGCCATCTTCAGGCTTCTAAATATTATTTTTAAGTTCTGTGTAAGGTAAGGTATAGAAGAAAACAGAACGTCCTTGCCTCGGTAACTTTGGGTTTAATAAATTCCCCAATAAGACTTATTTGGACCATAAGTTAAATGATCCATTGCTACTGGATGACCATACTGAGGCTGCTTTTCTGTATTTATTCAAGTTCGGTTTCATGTAAACCCTTAAATTGTATGAATTCAACTGTAATTTCTAAAGGAGCCAAACTACTATGGACCTAAATTTGAGTATACTTTTCCAGAAACAGCTGACTATTTAGGTCCCATTATCTGTACTGTATCTCACTGTCTTATTCTCAACCACAGGAAACTGAGGATTGGCTATTGACTATTGGAAATGGGCTATTTCATAGAGGTAAAAATTGCATCCGTGTGTTTTCAACAGTCTTTAATTTTGAAAGAGAAATAGTACCACTTGACTATTTCTAGCTTCTGGTATTAGGTCAGGAGAGAAAACATTTCTTTAAAACCTTTTCCATAAAATCAGGGAATAATTTAGGAATTATTCTAGTATCTTTTCTAGGGGAAACATTCTAGTGTTTTATTTCAGCACCCTCAGGGAAGTGCTTCCCAAGGCTCTCACAAGGAAGAAACTGATAGAATCGAAGCTGATCCACACTGATAACTAACAGTTTCCTTTCTAAGGAACATCAAGCATAGAGAAATGATTAAGCATTTTTATAGAATCTAACATATTAAGTGAATTACATTTAGGTGAATTTGGAAAGTCAGCATGTATTGTTTCATAATGAACATCCAAGCCCTGCTCGATTTGCCTAATGGACTATTTGATAAGGGCAAAATACGTTCTGATTTAATATAACTTCTAATTAATATAATTTCTATTAATTTCTATAGCTAATATTTAGTTAAAATGTAACATTAAGCATATCCCTAACTATATGTATGATAATCGTTTACAAAGCAATTGCTATGGGTTTTATATTTACATGTATATATCATACATCTTTTTTTCTGGAAAAAAATTGAAACTAGAACTTAAATAGCTGACATGTTTATCCTTTCTATCCTTGTTAGGAAAAATTCCTTTAAAAAGGTTACAATTATTACTGTCCCTGGTATACTCCTTATGCTTAATTTTCAGTCCTCTAATCCATCCTTTACCTTGATTTTTTTTATCCCAAAATACAACTCCATCCATGTCTTTACAGAAAAAGTAGAAACCCTTAGCAAGCTGTGCAATACCCTTCCCCATCTGGCCATCGTCCCAACAGCATATTTTAGTTCATAAGAGTCTCTCCCTCAAAATTTCTGGTGTCTCAATGTTGTTAGTTTAGGTATTTCAGACAGCATTCTTCTTTGTTCATTAAACATCCTATATACATTAGTCTAACAGTTGTCAATGTTGTAACATTTATTTGCACACTGGGGGGAAAATTACTCTTTGCATTACCATGATAGAGTTGCTAAACCCAATGAGAAGACTCAATACCATGGGTAAAATCTTCCATAGTATTTAACTCTGGGCGTCACTACCTTCCAGCTAGAGAAACTGTCAATAAAATTTCAGCATTTATTATAATGACTTTGACTTTGATCATGAAAGCCACATTTTATCTTCTTTGTGTTCAGATTTTTCTTTCACACACACACACACACACACACACACAAAACTGTTTTTGTTTCCTTAGGTACTTTCTCAAACCCTTTCATAATCTTTTGTAAATTTTAAATTAGTATTTACTGGAGAAATTTGAAAATAAGTAAAGAAAAAAGGAAAGAATGACTGCCATTCTTATTTCATGGGGTAACCACTATTATCCCTTTGAGGCATATTTCCCAAATATTTTCCTGTCCGTATATTATTTTCTCACAAAATTGGGGTCATATTCTACATCCTGTTTTGCAACTGGCTTTTAAAAAACATGAATACCATATTACAAGCATCTTTATATATTAGTAAAAATTCATCTTCATAACTGTAATGGCTGTTATTTCCACATATGGAAATAACATATAAAAATTCCTATTAGACATTTAAATTGCTTGAAATACTTTCCTGTTACATACTATGCTGTAATGACCATTCTTGAGGCAAAGTCTTCTTCTACAACCTTGATTATTAGGATAGAATTTTAGGAGCAGAATCACTGAATCAAAGTACATGCTCATTTTATTTGTTTATTTAATAAGGCAACACAGGCAAGATGTACAAAAATTCAAAAGGAACAATGGGAGATTCAGTGGCAAATAACTCTCCCTCCTTCCTTTTCCCTTCTGGGGGACACCTACTTTTAATAGTTTCCATTTATTTTTCCAGAGATATTTAATGCATTTATACACACATACACACCCCAATCCCTTAATATCTCCATTAATAAATTAGTCAAATGATTTCAGTGATGAAATTTGTTTTATAATTTCACATGCTAGATAATCATAGGCGCCAAGCTTTCTATAATTAGGCAACATTCATTATTTCAGTTCTATATTTCTTCATTTAGATTTTACCTTTATGAAATAATACATTACTTGTCATCTACCATGGTATTTTTATCTTCATTGGAAACCTTAAAAACATTTTATTATAGGAAGTTTCAAACGTACCCGAAAATAGAATAATACAATGAACCCCCAAGTCTCCAACTACTATGCACATTTTAAGTCCTTTAAAGAACAATGCCAAGTTTTTCTCTATGAAAAGTTTTTAGTGACTTTTACTCCTCTATCCAATGTATGAGACTTACCCTATCTTCATTTCTTGTGTTGAATTTTATAGCTGCTGAAGCCAATGTTATACGTGTATCTTTTTTAGCAAGAATAACTTGGTGGTAGGAATAGAAAATGATAGAAAAAGTAAAGTATAGTAACTTGTTGTACTGTGACAATAGATTTCATCTGACATGGTAATGCCAATTAAGTTGGCATTGTTTTCTGGTTCAGTGAGTTTGGAATAATTATGAGAATATATTCAGAGTCTGTGGGGAAAATTGCTAGGCTTGATTAGCAATACCTATCATTGGAAAAGTAGAGAATTGTTGGCTTTGATGATATACATCGTGTGCTGATTCTGCTTTAGCTTATAGGCATAACAGCATACTTTTTTTTAAAAAAACCATTCTATTGCTTAGTAGTCATAAAAATCAGTTTGGTTTATTTAAAAGTTTCATAATTAAACATACCTCCTTACCTATAGGTTTCCATTGCCAGATATTATATTGACAACTTTTCTTAAAAATAATTTGCTTTTTTGAAAGGAACTAAATAATGTCAGTATAGGTAAAGAAGGTGTTGCTGTACCATCATTAGGGAAACATGTGCTGAGGTTGTGTTCTTAGAAACAAGGAAGAATGACATTTGTCTAGTCACAGAGCTCGGTGGCTCCATGCAGGGCCGTGAATTTGTTGACATCTGTGATGTGGTGTATAGTCATAGAACAGAGAAGCTAACTGACCCACGATAAATTAAACCCCAAATCTTACCACTTTTAATGCCACATTTAAATTTTCCAAACTAATCAACCACAACAAAGGTATATTTAAAAACTAATATAAAGTATATCAAGAATTTAAGAACTGCTGTTTTGTGAACCTGTGGAATGGTAGATCTGGAAGACATCATGGAGATCATTTAGACCAGGAACTTGCGAACTTCAGCCAGTGGGCCACATCCAACCCACTTCTTGTTTTTGTAAATCAAGTTGTACTGGAATACTGCCAGGCTCATTTGTTTACATATTGTCTGTGGCTGCTTGTGCACAATTGAGTAAATGCAACAAGGCTATATGGACTACAAGCCTAACACACTTACTGAGGCTATATGAACCACAAAGCCTAACACATTTGCTATCTGGCCCTTTATTGAAAAAGTTTGCCAACTCCTGATTTTAACCGACTTTTCATTTTAGAGTTATGAAAATTAGAAATCAGAGGTTGTGTAACTTGTTTGGGATAATTCTATCGCCTGAGGGAACAGCCAACAGAATTCCCAGAACTCCCAATGGCAGGATCCAGAGCTGCAGTCTCAAGATTTCTGCATGATAGAGAGCATTTTCACATCTTCTGGAAGTCGTACTCTACCTTGTCAGCAGGCTGCCTCTACCTCCCTCCCCACTTCACACACTTACTGCAGTGAAGACAAAATGAATACATGGATGGAAACTCTTCTGTACTCAGAGAACACTTCTCACATTCCTTCATCATTCCATTTATTATGCAGAATTGTAATCATTTGCCTTTCCCACTAGAATATGAGCGCATTGGGGACAGGGACCATGCCATATTTGTCTTTGTAGCCCAGATGCTTAGCACAGATTACAGAATAGATACCTATTACATATTTGTAAATGGTTAGCCTTTGCCACCTTATCTTCTTCTGTGACCATCTTAAGATAAACTTCAACTACAGTGAAGATAAATGCAAGTCATGGTTTGCAATTTTCATCATTCCTGACCAAGACCCACCACTGAGACCCAACAACAGAAGATATCCAGAGCCAAACACCATGACAGCAAGGACACAAATCTGTTTTCTTCATTGCACCTACTAAAGAATGCCCCCAAGCCTCCAAGGCAATCTTGACCTGCATTTCTGGCAAACAGACAAGAACCTGATATAAGTCAGGGATAATAAGAGTGAAGAAGAGAGAGATAGGAAAAATTATTAAAATTAAGAGGACGTCATGGTTGATTGTCCAGGGGAAGCTGAATGTCTGTGACTGCCCAGTTTCTGCCAAGTTTCAGAATGCAGCAGGAAGAGCACATTGGGTGAGGGAGGTGTGGGTAGGCGGGGGCATAAGGGTGGAGGCAGATAGGGAACAAGGGGGGAGATTCAGTAGGTAATGGTATATGAACCTATAGCTTTCATACTAAATGTGGGTCCAGATGAAGTCATTCAGAGAGTAGATCAAGGTTAAGAGAACTCGAAATTAAGCCTAGAGATCACTAAAAGGATTGAACAAAGTAAAAAGGAACTCCCACTTAGAAGGATTAATTAGAGATACAGGAGGGAAGCAAAAGGGTAGTGTCCCAAAAGCCTTGGACAGAGAAAAGGAGAAATGTCAAGTAAGATGGCAACACAATATATGCTTTTCATTTAGCAGTTTGGAGGTCTGTGACAACCTTCCTGAGAGCCGCTTTAGTGGAGAGGTGGGCTTGGAACCCTGATTCAATGGGTTGAAGAGTTAGTGAGAAGTTGGGAAGAGACATTGAGTATATTTTACTCTTAAGAAACTTAATTGATAGGAAGGAGAAATGAGATGGTAACTGGAAGGTAGGTTTATATTCTACTGAGTGGTTAGCATCATTGATTTGTGAATTCTTTGAAGAGAATCTACCAGATGTCAGAATCATAGAGGGGAGGTGTATAAAAGCAAGGCACGAAAGAAAACATCACCAAGAAGAAGAGGAATTGATCTCTATGAGGCTAGGTCTTTTCGCTTATAAATGGAAACAATAATGCCTTCCTCAGAGAGAAGTTGGGGGTTTAAATAACCTAATTTAAAACATTTTGAAAATAGCAAACAACTATTCAAAACTATTCTGTGTATTATCAACTCCAGTTGATTACCTTGACTCAGTACCTGATTAGTCTCAATCTTAGAGTCCAGTTATGATTACCCTTGTCATTGTAGCTCAGAAACCAGAGATAAATTTCCTTTATCTGACAATGGGACATATTCTGATGCCTTGGATGCCAGATAATTCTTATCTACTTAATTCAGTTATCAAATTAAGTAACATATTTAAAGCAAATCAGTGGTGCTGCCACAGTGCACATGCACAGTCAGTGGATGTTATAGGGGATACAAATGTCTCTGTCAGTAAACTAAGGGGTGCAAGTTACTAGCCTACAGGATGATGCCCAGGACAGGTAAAGATGGGCTGATGTTGGGCTAGACCAGACTTCAGTCTAGTAAGACTTCCCATCTGGTTAGAATTATAGTAGCAAAGATATCACGTGGAAATCACGACAGCTAGGGTCTGGCGAAACCCTTTTGCTCAATTTTCGGTGCTGTGGAAATTCATTCTAGGCTCTGGTATTATGCAGTAAAATTCAAAAGCCAAAATCAAAACCTTACTCTTGTAAAGGAGGGTGCTACAACTCTTGGTGAGAGAACTAGGAAGGAGGTCTTGATTATGGGACCATTTTCTAAGGAATTAAATATAGGCTGTAGCAACATAGATCGTAGATGATTATGAAAAATGCTTTACCAAGTTTCACTTTTTTTCATTACACAAATTCAATTTGTTTGAACAGGATTTTTAAAATAGCAATTATACCCTACCAGCTAATAATTTTTTTTAGAATGAATGAGTTATAACAGAAGTAAGCAACACAATTAGCAAGCAGCATTACTGTTTATTTTCATGTATACACTTACTTATTTATATCCTGCGTTCTTCCACAAAGAAGCTGAAGTGACTGTTGCTATTCATTTCATATGTTGTTATTAATAATTCATTACCCAGGAGACACCAGTTCTCTTGGTAGTGAAATAAATGTTAATTTATTTTTTGCCTCAAACATTTGACTCAAAAGTAATTAAAATCTCTCATGAAGTAACAACAGAAGAATATACAAGTTCTCCAAATCATTCAAAGAATAAAAATATTATTTATTCCTATTATCTGTTGGGGTTAGGAATTGGGGACCTTAAATAAAATAACTCAAACAACAAATGACCACTAAATCCCACCATCACAGACGATGGGAAACTAAAATCAGCTTTAACTCTTTCAGACAATTTCCAACCTCCCATCCACTCCTCATTTGTGTCCTTGCCCTTCTCCACACTTTGTTTGGCTCTGCTTTAAGCAGATGGCCCTGGTGGTCAAATGTCAAGATCCTGAAACTAATTCTGACCTGCAACACAGTTCTGCTGGATTTGATCTTAGTTCAGGTCACATGCTTTTCCCCATCTATTCCTATGAATGTTTAAGAAAAAGCACCAAATACTTATGCACTTCCTCATTAATATAACAAAAACATTTGGCTTGCTCTTACATGGTTAACCTACTACACTTAACCACTCACTCTCGGGGAAATCACTAGAAACAAAGATTTAATGGATGAAAACACTAGTCTAGTGACAATCTTTTCTGATGGAAATTGCTTAGAAGTTTTTTCTTAAATATGAAAGTAGAGCTCCGTGACGTAATTAAATGCTGATTATCCTCTATATGGATATATTCACAGGTAGCTATGTGTATACTCGTATATGCACAGGAAAGGTGTGAAAGAATACACCTTCAAAAAGTGGCCATATCTAAGAGTGTGACTGGGAGATGAGAAAGGAGAGCTTTCACTTCCTGCTTCCTATACGTATATCCTGTCCGAAGTTTTACAGTGATCAAATAGTTTACTAATAATTCATTATTTAAATAATAATTTAAATAAAAATAATTATTTCTAACATTCACAAATTAAAGATGATAGCATGGTTGATTTAAAATCTTTTCTAGATTTTGCATAGTGGTGTTTTGAATACAGTGATTTATGACACATTTTGGGCTTTATTCTACTGTACAAATGATTGAAAATAAACAAAAAGATGAAACCTATACCAATTATCATACATAGGCAATTCCTGTTAGATATGAATATCTTGCCTCAAGATTTTGATTGAAGAGTTCTAATTTAGTCCTACCTCTGTGACTAGGATTATAACCTTTTAATATTTTTACCAAGATCTTATACAAATCACCCATTCAACAAGCAACTCATGGAACACCTTGTCAGCCACTGGGCTGGGCATGGAGTGTTGTATGAGCTAGCTTTTACTGCATGCTGACCATGCCCCAGGACTGTGTGTGGTGCTTTACATGTATTAACTCCTTTCATCTTCCCAACACTTCTGTAAGGTAGAAATATTATTTAACCCATTTTATTCAGATGAAGACACCAATTCATAGAATCCCAGAGGTCTGGCTCTGACTCAATAGCTCATGGTTTTAAACCATGATTTCATAGTGCCTTCTGGATCCTAAAGCAGATGTAATCTAGTAGGAGACATTTTACAAATTTAAGGATATTTTAACAATTGGAAAAACTTGAATTTCTAACAATAGGAAGTTGATTAAGTATAGTGGACTCTACCCATACAATGAAAGACCTAAGAAGCATTTAAAATGATGATGTAGATACTTATCCACTAACATTAAAAAACTATATTTGGCCTGGCATGGTAGCTCACACCTGTAATCCCAGCACTTTGGGAGGCCGAGGCCAGAGGATTACCTGAGGTCAGACGTTCAAGACCAGCCTGGCCAACATGGTGAAACCCCATCTCTACTAAAAATACAAAAGTTAACTGGGTGTCATGGCAGGCATCTGTAATCCCAGCTACTCTCAAAGCTGACGCAGGAGAATTGTTTGAACCCAGGAGGTAGAGGTTGCAGTGAGCTGAAATCATGCCACCACACTCCAGCCTGAGCAACAACTATCTTTACATTAAGTGGAAAAGATTATAACAGTTCTTATAATGTGATTTAAACTTTGTAAAAGAAAAGTCATATAATTAAAAGCCAAAGCCAGATTCATAAAAAGCATCTACATGTTTGTAGTCCAAAGCAGGCTCCATAAATGATTCAGGTCAGAATACTGGGGAGCACTTCACTTGTCTCCTCAACATACAGCCCCAGGCATCCACCACCAGTTAATCCGAGGTAGCCCTCAAGAAAATTCTCTTTGCCTTTTGAGCATTTGCTGCCCACAATTCCACTGCTAGAATCTATTCATCTCGTATTTCTTCTTGGTCTCATTCTTATCTCATTTCATTCTCCTGTCTAAACTCCGTGTCTCTCCTTTTTGTACACTATTCTTGTCACTCAGTTGTACCCTGGATCCTGGTGTGCTCCTTCTGTTACTGCTCTCTTCCACATCATCACCTTTTCCTTTTCTATCCCATCATTCCCACAAGCACACAAATGTGCTCTTATGGCCACAATTATTTTTTAAAGGTTTTCTCTAAATCTAGATCATCTCTCGCCCCTTATAGCACATCTCCTTGATAAAGCTATGTTGACTGTTTCTACTTTCTCTCCTGCCTATTTTTTCTCTTCATTCTCTCCCAGCAGGCTTTGCTTTCTACCTCTCCATTGTAACCAGGCTCAGCTAGTCTCCTTGACTTCCAACTTGCCAAATCCAGTGATCAGTTCTCTAGCCTGTGTTACTCAAACATTCAGCAGCCCATGAGACTGTTGAGACTCCCTTCTTGAAATACTTTCTTTGCTGAGTATCTTAGTTTCTTCATGCACCTGTAACAGAATACTGTAGACTGGGTAATTTATAAACAGCATAAATTTACGCTCATAGGTCTGGAGGCTGGGAAGTTCAAGATCAAGGCACTAGCAGATTCAGTGTCTGGTGACAGCTCCTTTCTGCTTCAAAGATTTTGCCTTCTAGCTGTGCCCTCACGTGGTTGAAGAGGCTGATAAGCTCCTTTGGGCCCTTTTTTATAAGGGCGCTCTTCCTATTTATGAGGGCTCCACCCTCATGACCTAATCATCTCCTAAAGCCCTATCTCTTAATACCAACACATTAGGAATTAGATTTCAACATACAAATTTTGGGAGGACACAAACATTCAGACCATAGCACTGGGTTTCTAGGACACCACAGTCTCCTGGCTTTCCTTCTGCCTCACCCACTGCATCTTCTCAGCCTATTCTGCTGGATGCTCCTCTTGCTGACCACTTATCTTCTGTTCCCATTTATTCCCAGGTATTGCCATCTAGCCCTGTGGCATTAAATATCATCTATAGGCCAATCAGTTCCCAATTTATAATTCCAGTTTCAATCTCTCCCCTAAATTCCATTAACTTGGGTGTCTAAAAAGCATCTCATGCTTACCGTGTCCAAAACAGAACACTCAGTTTCCACCCTGTGGCTGAGACTGCTAGCTGCCCTCCAGTAACCATCCTCTCCTTCTATTGTAATACACGTGATTTTACTGGGCACATAGCCACTCAGAATAAAGCCTACACTAATAACATTTCAGTCTCTTTTGTAGCTGAGTTTCTGGTCAATGAGATGTGATCAGAAATATCATGTAGCACCTGCTAGAAAAACTTTTAACATGCTGCAAATATACATCTTTTTCCTCCTCTTTGCCTTTCTTCCTTCCTGCTGCTTGGAATACACATGTGATAGTTGGAACTTTCGCGTCCATCTTGGGTGATGAGAATGGAGGACGACATCCTAGAAACGGGAATGGTGATTCGGAAAGGTTTCTGAAGGTATGGAGTTGTCTTACCTGCTCTGGACTGCCCACCTTCAGGCTTCCTTTATGTGATAAAGGAATACAGATGCTCTTCAATTTATGATAGGGTTATGTACCAGTAAACCCATTGCAAGTTGAAAATATTGTGTCAGAAATGCATTTAATACACCTAACCTACTGAATATCATAGCTTAGCCTAGCCTACCTTAAATGTCCGCAGGGCCAGGCACAGTGGCTTACACCTATAATCCCAGCACTTTGGGAGGCCAAGATGGGAGGGTTTCTTGAGCCCAGGCATTCAAGACCAACCCTACAGTTGGGCTAAACTATTTGGCAACACACCACACTGTAGAGTAGCCATTGTTTACCCTTGTGATCTGGGAGTTGTGGTTTGCTGCTGCTGCCCAGCATTGTGAGAGAGCATTGTAATGCATATTGCTAGCCTGGAAGAAGATCAAAATTCAACATTCAAAGATTTCTACTAAATGCTTAACACGTTAGCACCATCAGAAAGTCAAAAAATTGTGAGTTAGAATGGTTTAATTCAGGGACTCTCCGTAAACTACCTTGGTCAAGCCACTATTACTATGCTTCAAAGCTGAATCTAACCCTAACTAATACAGTCATCTCTATCAGAGAACGATCCTCTTTTCACATACCAGGCAACTGAAAATATAAAAGTAGTAGAAAAGATGATCTGTTTTTATACTACTTTGCTCAACAGATAAATTTTCTAGAATATAATTGTACTGAATAACTTATACTTCCATTTTCTCAGGTTTTAAATGAATTATAATAAAAATCCATTTATGCTATTTAAATTATACTCCTCTCTAAATGGATTTTTCTTCATCTGACATTTTGTGCTGGTTTAAGCACTTTCAAAGACAGGCCTAAAACCAAATACAACCTTCCCAATACTTGAAATCATATCCAAATTTGAGTTTTTCTCAGGCTATAATATCTAGAATTTTTTAAGTTTAAAAAGTAATGTTTATTCCATATATGATACAAGCTCCATAAGTATTTGTGAATGACTGACTAAATTAATAGTATGCTATCACCTAATTATTTAGCTATATAAAATTACCCTGGTTATTTAAAAATATGTTCCCCAATTTTTTTGGATACACTTCTCACTAAAGGTGAGTCCATTTGTGCTGCTATAACAAAATATCTTAGACTGGGTAATTAATAAATAAAGAAACGTATTTCCCACAGTTCTGGAGGTGTGGCTGTCCAAGATCAAAGTGCTGGCAGGTTCAATGTCTGATAATGGTCTGATCTCTTCTTTCAAGATGGCACCTTGTACACTGTTTCCTTCAGAGGGTGCTAACTCTATGTCCTCATGACAGAAGAGATGGAAGGAATCGAAGGAACAGACTTACGCCTTCAAGCCCTTTTTATAAGTGGCTAATCCTATCCATAAGTGCTCCCCCTCATGACTTAATAACCCCCGAAATGCCCTACCTCTTAATCCCATCACACTGGCAATTAAATTTCAACATATGAAATTTGGAGGATACATTCACATCACAGTAGGTGGGATTTAATTTCCCACCCCTTGTGTATAGTGACTGACTTGGAACTGACAGAATGTGGTAGAGGTGACACTGAATGTCTTCCAAGACTAGTTTAGAGCAGGCAGTACAGCTTCTGCCTGGCTCTACTGGACATGCCTTTGGATCCCTGTGACAACACATACATAAGAAGTCTGGCTCCTCTGAAGCTGCCATGCTGGAGAGGTCATGCAGGGGTGGAGGGAGACGATTGAGGAGCCTGAGCTGTCGCAGATCCCAGCTGACTGAGTTTTCCGGCATCACCTGCCAGACTTGTAAGTGATTCCAGTTATTCCAGTCCTCAGCCTCAGAGCTGCTCTTGGCAAGTAGGGCAGAGATGAGCTTTTCCTGCTGAGCCCTGACTAAATTGCAGACTTCTAAGTAGGATAAATAGTGTTTGATACGTCTAGATGTGAGGATAATTTGAACAGCACCCATAGTAATGGGAATTTTCCTTAATCAGCATATTGACTCTATATGCTGCTTCCTGGATTGTCTTGGAGAACATTCTGACCCTTTTGCTCATTCCCTTTGGGCTAATTCCCTCTGTGGAAAAGGGGCATTCTTGCACTTGCCTACCACTCCTGTCTCCACAGTTTAGAGAGGGCTTTGTTCCTTTCCCTTTGTTCCCTTTCCTCTATCCAGGGAAAATATCAGACCTGTTGCCTTCCATAATGGGAACAAAATCACCTGTTTCAAAGCAAACTGCCTTAAGATACAGTTTGTAAAGATAGTACAATTAAGTGATAGGCTTTCCCTTTTCTTTACCCTAGAAACAGAAACAGAAACAGACTCAATGGAATGTGTTTCAGCATAATGGAGGTGACAAAGGAGTAGCCTCTGTATAGGAACAAAGCAACCAAAAAGAAAATTATAGCCTCATTAACCTGTCTAAGGTAGTGATTTTTTAAGTGGAAAGCAGTGGGTGGTGTAGTTTTTAAAAAGGTGGACCACATTACCATTTCTTCAGTGCTTCCTGTAGAGGAGGGTACTATCATTACATATATTCTCTAGGCCAAGGTTCACCTAGGCTAGAGAAAGAACAATCTAATGTAATTCTGTCTCATTAGTGCACTTCCCTCAAAAGGAAAATTATTTTATAAATGGTTGATATGTTTGCCAAATACAGAGCCTACTATAAATGATGCATGGTATTCTAGTTTATAAATTGATCTCCTATGAAATAATGTGTTTCTTCCCCTAAACTTGATCATGCCCCAGAAGGTTATTAGGATCAGTTCCTAAGCCACTGAAAAGCTTTGGCAACTCCACCGATGTAACAGTGCCTTGAAGGAGTCTACAGGAAGCTGATAACTCGTTTTTTTCTTTCTGTGATGTAAGTTTAGCATAGCAGGAAATAGTGTGTAATTAGAAGAGGTTCCCAGAGGTTGAGGCCGTATCTGGATGATTGCCAAGTCCAAACAGCACTTTCTAGACCGAATCTCAGGGAGTCCAGTTTCTGGAGTTAGTTTTATGGTTGTAACTTCTGCAACCCCAGACTTTTAATTCTACTCAAAGGCAAATATATCAGTCTGGTAAGTTTGGGTTTGTATCCCAAGATAGAGCCACCTCATCATCTAAAAGTCATTTGGAAAACTAAAGAATGACGGCTATCAACTATATAAGTAGCTTTCAATTCAAAAGAGTGAGGTGTAATATAATTAAGTTAAATTACATTTTGATTCTGGTTGCTGATATTATTTGATCATTTCATCAATGGTGTCAGCAAAACTGAGCACACCTTAGAGTCTAATTACATGTCCCTCAACCTCTTCCATTACATATTTCTCTCCTCTCCCTTTCAGCCTCACATCCTTCCTTCCTTCTCCTTTGTCACTGCCCACCAGAGGCAACTTGGTTATATTGATGATATCCTCTTATTTGTCAAAACTTCACCAAGCAGTTAATAACTTAGATTTATTTATGAAGAGTAGAGCAGATTGAAGTCAACTGACAGGCCCACACTATTTAAATTTTTTGTTACTAGGGTGACAATTCTACACCCAATTTTAGTTTTCAAAATCCAGGCAGAAACATCTTTATTGGGATTTAGCAATGACTTTGTTTTACAACCTGCAGAAATTACTAGGAAGATACATATTTTTCCCTCACCTTCTATTTTGTTCTCTATTTTCGTAAGAAAAAAAGAAATAAGCTGTCATAGTTTTATGAGTACAAAAAGGAAAACATTTTTTATGATCACCTCTGTCTACATAAGACTGAAATTTGTGAGCATTTAACACATTTGTACAGAAAAAATATTGAAAATATTGTAATATAAAAGTATCATTTTAAGGCAACCACCTACAAACTGAAACATTACTAAGGCATTTTTATGTGCCATCATGAGCCTGCCTATGAACTGAGTCATGTATGAGAATCTTAAAAAAAAAAATCCTAGGAGGTTCAAGATAACCCTTTCCATAATGATGAGACACATCCATAAAGAGGGGCTTCACTATTTTTGATTCTCATCCAGTATTTCATGGCATTCTGAGAGCGCTCATCTTCAGGGTCAGCTACATGGAGTGCAATATGCTCAGCACAGCCCGTCTCTAATACACAGCAAACATCTTTCCATTAAAATGTAATTTTTGCTTCTGCTTTTCCATCTAGCACATACGTTCTAGTGGTCCTTGTGTTGTTGGCCTCCTTCCATCCCCCCTTAGCTCTATTCTTTCTATTCAATTGTGCACAAATCAACCAGGGCCGTCAGGGCGACGCATTACGAATTTCGCTTTGAGGCCGTGCGCACCCCTCTCTGCGCAGAGGTCTGAGACAGTGGGTGCCTGGCCTATGTCACCCCACGATCGATGACACCTGAAGCTTCCCGGGTGAGGCTGTGACTGCCTGGCTTAGTCCCGGAGTCCGTGGCCACGAAGACTGCTGCCCTGACATGATTTTTATGACCATAGAACGTTGCATGCCTCCTGTTAAGGGAAAAGGTATCTAGGGAAGTTGGCTGTAAAGCCAAAACTCCTTATATAAATCTCTTTCCCACCCCCACTATTTCTATTATAAAATCAAAGAAACAGTATCAGCAAGGGGGGCACAAAACACAGCTTTTTATGTTTGCGTCTCACTTTGTTCCCAGCAGGATTGAAAGTGATTTTTAAGGATATGTAAAACAAGAGATTGGACATTTAAAAGTGAAAAGGGATAAAAACAAGGGTGGGGACATAAAATAGAGCCAGGAACAAGGCTTAAGTGATGTCTAAAATAATGACCTCTGCTATATGAGTGGGCCACAGTTTGGCACTAAATTATCTAGTAGTTCTCTATCAGCTAATGGCATCCCCCGACCCCAACTCAATTTGTGTATGAGCATTTCTAGGGGGAAGTGGAGAGGTCAGGGTGAGGGTGAAAATGTAGGCGTGTCCAGCCAGCTCATTTTTCATTTGGCTTCATGTAGGAGACAATTTTCACATAGCTGGAAGAAAGAACATCCTGGACCTTAAAGAAATCTTCCTCAAATATTGCTCTTCAGAGACAAAGGTGCTCGTAAATATTGGAAGGTATTGAATTCAAAATCTAGGCAGGCTTGCCTTGCCAGGAACAGAAACCTTAAAGATGTACACAGCTGCTTGCTCTCCTCTCCTTCACAGGCAGACAGCTCAAAAGATGATCTATTCTTGCTGTCTCGGATTCTTCACATCCCCCTCACTCTAAAACCATGCAAATCTAGCTGCCACCCCCACCACTTCACTGAAACTGAGCTTGCTGAGGTCCCCAAAGCACTTCGCAGTTATTTTACCTGGGTCCCAACAGCATTTGAACATTCACTGCTCTCTTTTTAAAATACCTTGTACCTTGGGTTCTCCTAACAGCACACGTTAGTGGCCATTATCTCCCTCTTCTCTGCTCATTTCTTCATGTCCTCTGTTGCCTTTTCCTTCTGCACTTGACCTTCAGTGTTGGTGTTCCTTGGGATGCTGTTCCAGTGCTGAGAACCCTTAATTAGAAAAGATTCACAAAAGTGTGGCCACCATACAGATCAGCAAAAAATCTTTCTAATTCTTCTGAATCCCAGAGTTGTAGGAAACCAGCCCCCACATCACCTGTGGGCACCCCAAGTGCAGTGGTGACAAAGGATTGAGAAAAAGACAGATTAAGAATAAAAGTGGGACCAGGGGGCCATCACTTATTACCAGAGGCAGTGAAGGCCCTGAGCTCTGATCTCTCACACTATTTGTTGGTGACAATCACTTTGATCTTTAGGCTAGGGGTAGAGTGATGGTGGAGTGAATCAGTGAGCCGGAACTGGTGTGTCATTCTAAAGATTGATAACAGTGGCAGTTTGGGAGTTTCACAAAACAAGAACATGTGGTTATCTTTAACCTATTGTCTATGTGAAGCTGGTAGAATTCGGGCCTTACAAGAAGCCTACAAGTCTGGTTACGTCTTAGTGCTATGAAGGGATTTTACGTCCTTGAGCACAATCACAATGTTTATGGTAACACAGCCTAGGTCACCCTGCACCAGAACATGAGGCATGGAGAGGCCTTCCTCCCCAGAGGCCTCCTGTGGTATTCCACAGTTTATTGTTCCTGATTTCTTTTATACATATAACCAGTTTAATGTGGGCACACTATAAACTCTTCCTACATTGCTGCTTCCCCCAACACAGAGTGAAGAATTTCATGAAGCTCTGGTTGACTGAATAATGGCTGCGGCAGACACAGTATTTCGACTTGGTTGGCCTCTATTCCAAACTCCCTCTGGGGTCTTTCAATGTACTGCAGACACTGGAGAGCTAGGAGCTACATTTCCTGACTGCTTTGCACCAAGGGTTTCAAATGCGATTTAGTCATTATTAATCAGAGGTGCTCCTGTGAAATTTGAATTTAGAACCGAGTTCAGTGGAGGGAGAGGCAGCAGTGCCTGAGGCATCCATTTAGCTGGTGTGAGGATCTAGCCAATGTGGCTCTGGGGTCAAGAATTCTGGTGGTGCCTTCCTGATACCTGGACTGATAGTTAGGGTAGTATGTTCATAAATGCAATATTTTTAGTGGCAGCCTCCTGATTCCCCTAAAAGGCCTATCAGGAAAAATTGTCCGAGGCTTGAAATTGGATCATAGAGATTGGGAGTGTCTTTCGGGAAAATTCTGGTAGAAACTTTAGGAATTTTCTAATTCAATAGGGGTGTACACTGGTGACTTCCTATTAACTATGCTGTTTTACAGCTCTGTAAGTAGAAATTTATTTGCAGCAAACTATAGAAATACAAATAGTTCTGTTTTTTACTTTTAGTTTTATTTGGATGTAGAAGAGACTGGATTTCATTTTTTTGCCCAGGCTGGTCTCAAACTCCTGGGCTCAAGCAATCCTCCTGCCTTGGACTCCCCAAGTGCTGGAATAACCAGCATGACCAGCCACAAATAATTCTTTATCCATAGCAAAGCAAATTTTTTTTTGGTAGCTATAAAATTGATTTTTGCCCTCAAGGAGAGATAATCCCAAACATTATTTTTTTTTTTTTGCCCTAAAGCTACATTGTCTAATATGAAAGCTACTAGTCATGTGGTTACTGAACTCTTATAATGTGGCAAGTTTGAATTGAGATGTCTTGTAAGTGTAAAAATACGCCAGATTTCAAAGACTTAATATGAAAAAGTATGTAAAAATTTCTCATTAATTTTATGTATTATTTATATTGATTATATCTTGAAATAATTCTATCTTAGATATCGTGGATTAAATAAGATATATTATTAAAATTAATGTTAATTATTTTTACTTCTTAAAATGTGACTCCTTGAAAATTTAAATTACAGATGAGGCTTGCATTATGGTCCTGTCCTATAGAATTTGAGCTAGTTTTGCCTCAATTAGCCAGTTGATTTCAACATTTCTGATTATATGTATCTCTGAATTCTCCTTTGAACTGTACTTAACATCTTACAGGTTCCCTCATTAATTACTGTATTAAATAAAATCTTTGTGACATGTCATTTTATACTTGCATGAGAATCACAGTTTTAACATTTATACTTTAGCAGTCAGTTCTCCTGCTAAAGTATAAATATATTTAATTTATACTAATTTAATATATTAAATTCCATTCTAAAATAGCTAAGGTGGTTTTAGTTACCTGATACTGCACCCTGAGTATACCCTGACATTAGCTTAAAATTGAACATTTACTATTTTCCAGATACTTTGTTAAACACTTTACACAGATTATTTTATTTAATCTTCAGAACAACTCTGTGAGGTAGGCAGTACACTCCTCATTTTACAGATGAGGCACTGAGAGTTAACAAAACTTGTCTAAGATAACCCGGAAGTAATAGCGGGACTCACACCTAAGCATACTGATTTTAAAGTGGACTTCCATCCATCATCACTGCTAGCACCTATTCTGTTCTACCAAAAACAGAAAGAAGGGCATATCTGTCACTGTGTTGACCTAGAAGCTGCAGTGTGGCAGGGAAGTTGCAGGTTATAGTTATCCCCTCACTTGTTCTGACTTCTCTGCTCCCAGGCCCTTTGAGTCAATTAGCTGGTTCTCAGAATCTTGGGCATAGCTCAAGCCTGAGTGGCTCTTTCAGACTCTCACCCAACTCAGGAGGTTGAATGACGGGCCATTTTCCACTGCAAGCTGAGAAGCACCTCTGCCAAGACCAGAAGGTCCTACTGGTGGAGGTGCATTAGAAGTATGTGACTCTGAGGGTCACAGAGCTTGCTAGACAGGCTGTCTACCATCTTTGGCAAAGGCAGAGAATAATTACACTGTAATAAGTTATTAATTGCCAGATTTTGCATTAAGTGATTTACATACATTCTCTCTAATCCTTTCAGTAGCTCAGTAGGGTAAATACTAGTATCATCATTTTAAAAATGAGGAATCTGGGTCTTAGGTTAATTATGGATGCTCTAGGATTCCCTGGATAATCACTGAACTCACTAGTCATGGGCTATATATCTGACAAATATTTCAAATATTTAAACATTTGATAATAAAGGAGTCTAGGTATTATTTGCCCACATGTAACTGAATAAGGAAACTTGTTAAAGAAAGAATAGCAAAAAATTTATATATTATCCTTCCATTATTAATGCTAGTTTAAAAGCTTGAAATTGACAGACAACTCAATATTTTCCAACATGCATCACATTAGCTTTTAATTCATTAGCTGTCTTTTTTCTACTATCTCCTTTCTTGCTATGGTCTACATTTTATATTCGTGCTGCAGAGACATCTGAAAGGATTATGCCACCCCACTTTAGTCCCAGGAAATAGAAATACTATGAATTATTGATAGTGTTAGCTTTCTAGTGCTTTAATTTCACCTCTGTTTCAGACAAGGGTATTAGTTAAATGGAATTTTTTTTTTATCACTCGAGAGCTTACTACGTAGGAAACACTAACTGACTTGAATTACAGAAAAGACAGTCCTATGTTGATTTCCATTTCTACAGAGGATGGATTCTCCATATATTCCACTCCCCTATAGTTTTGCTTAGCATTAGGTTAATACGGCTCAGTTTTCAAATGGAGTTCCTCAGAACCCGTGAAATTCCCCAGAGGTGCTTGTGGTACAACTGGAAAAGCAAGAGGGCTGGGTGGGATGATATGTGCACGTGCACATACACATGAGCACACACATAGGCCCCCAGCCATTCCCTTGCTTCAGAAAAGAACTTCACTTGTCTACTCTAAGCAATAAGCTTTTTTGTGAGATTATGTTGGAAGAAAGGATTCTTATCTTTAAAAAGCTTGAGGCTGGGTGTGGTAGCTGACACCTGTAATTGCAGCTCTTGGGAGGCTGAGGTGAGAGAACTGCTTAAGGTCAGGAGTTTGAGACCAGCGTGAGCAAGATAGTGAAACCTCATCTCTACAAAAAATAAAAAAATTAGCCAGGTGTGGTGGCACACATTTATAGTCCCAGCTACTCTGCAGGCTGAGGCAGGTGGATCCTGTGAGCCCAGGAGGTTGAGGCCAGAGTAAGTCATGATTACAACACTGCATTCCAGCCTGGGTGACAGAGTCTCTTTTTTAAAGAGACCCTGTCTCTTTAAAAAAAAAAAAAGTAAAAATATCCTAAGTTAATACAATAAATACAATAGTAGATGTTTGTACATCTTTGAGATACTAGGAAAAACTGTCTAAGGATTTTTATACTATATACTTGAGCATTTACAGCTGTACACTGGACTTGACAGAAGCGGACAGCATGTTTTATTACTGGGCTTCCTGTGGTGTTGTAAGAATTACCCTGAATTCTGGGTGAAGCCAGTTACCATGTATATTTATGTAACGAATCAACTCACAAGCACAAAAAATGCAGTAACACTGGGGCTGGCACAGATAAATGAACCAATTGCACAAGTAAACTTGGTTCACTTTCTCCTTTTTGGGTCAGTGGGTCCCTGAATCCATAGGCCTCCAATGTCCTTTAAGAGAAGGAATATAGTCATTGTTTGTGTTTTTCAGAATGGACTACCTTGAGTAAAATATTTTATCAGTTTCTACAGAAACTGATAAGAGCAAACATTTCTCTAACTTGCCAGCAGTATTTTAAAAAGTGAGGGTTTTGTGTGAGATAAAATGAAAGAGTTTAAAAGTAGCACTCAGGGTTCCTTTCTGTGTGTGGATGATATAGGTGCCTAGAAATTGCCCTCCTCCCCTGCATGGAAGCTGTAGACCTGGAGAAGACAGGCAGATAACAAAGACTCATTCATTCAATATACATGTATTTATTTGGGTGGGGGAGCTGAGTCTTTGTTTAAGTTTTATTTTTAATTGACAGCACCCACTATCACCAGGCATCATGCTAGGTGTTAAGAATCTAATAGTAAGACTAATCCTGCCAGCCTTTTTTTTTTTTTTTTTGTGGGACAGAGTCTCAATCTGTCACCCACACTGGCGAGATCTTGGCTCACTGCAACCTCCACCTCCCAGGTTCAAGCAATTCTCATACCTCAGCCTCCCAAGTAGCTGGAATTACAGGCACCCACCCCCATGCCTGGCTAATTTTTGTATTTTTAGTACAGACAGAGTTTCACCAGGTTGCACAGGCTGGTCTCGAATTCCTGGCCTCAAGTGATCTGCCCGCCTCCGCTTCCCAGAGTGCTAGGATTACAGCATGAACCATGGTGCCCAGCCTGATCCTGCCACCTTCTTAGAATTTGCATTCTAACGTGGAGGAGGCATATAATAAACATGTTTATTATATATGTTTGTCATGATGCACACAACAGAATAGGAGTGGGGCCCTTTTAACATAGGGCAAAGAGGGGGCCCCTAGGACAGCAAAATCTAAGTGCATTTTAGAAGGCCACAGCTGGCCTCTGCTGGTTTCCAAAGCAATAAATGTGTGGTGCTTACTGAATTTGATGACTAAATATGTGCCATCTGTACTCAATAATTATGATGCTGTGGAAACCCTGAGGGGACCAATTACTGGTCTGTATAGGAACAAAATATATAGTACAGTTAATTTATTACACAAATAGATTTTCCCTTGGTCATTTGACATTTATCAGCACTGTGTTTTATTTTTTTTTAATGCAAATGTGGCCTGAAGGATAAATAAAAGTAATACATGCAAGATCATTGTCCTTTGCTATTCCATAAAAAATTGTCTTCAATACAGTTTATGATCCTCAAACATATAAAAAAAATGCATCCCTACTGAAATCTCCTCTTATACTGTTACTTTATAATTGTTAAAGGCAACATGATTTTTGTAAGGGATTAAAATGCACTTTACAAAAATTAATTTCATTTACAAAACCTCTACTTAGGTATGTAAAATATATTAGACAGAAGAGGGACACATGGTTATCAACTAACCTGACTTCTCTCAACAGAAGTTTCCAGTTTACATTCTTATTCTTTCATTTTTACTAGTTGAACTTCCTTTTTTGTTTTTAAAAGCTTATCAGTGGACCAGCCTTTCTTAGATCTTTCAGGTATTTCTATTTATATGCAAAACGGATTCAGATTTGCAGCAGAAATGTTAGACTTCAATCTGACATAATTCATCCATCTACCCACTCATCCATTCAATATTTATTGAGTCAACTAAACTCATAGGTAAAATATGCTGGAACCAGAGCAGTGTATTCTGGTTGTGTTGGCTTCTTGGGTAGGTGAACACTGTTCCTGGCTGTTTTCTTTCTTTGCACACTTACTGTAGCAAAATTCTGAAAGGCAAGTAAGTAGTCAAACTGGCTGGATAGCCTAAAAAATTTGAAATTATCTGGCCAAGTGCAGTCGCTCACACTTACAATCCTAACAATTTGGGAGGCCAAGGTGGGAGGATCACTTGAGGTCAGGAGTTTAAGACCAGCCTGGGCAACATAGTTAGACTCCATCTCTACAAAAAAAAAAAAAAAAAAAAAAAAAAAAAAAAACTTTTAAATTAGTCAAGCATGGTAGCTCATTTCTGTAGTCCCAGATACTTGAGAGGCTGAGATGGGAGGATCACTGAAGCCCAGGAGTTTGAGATTACAGTGTGCTATGACTGTGCCACTGCATTCCAACCTGGGTGACAGAGTGAGACCCCCCCATCTCAATAAAAAAGAACAAACAGAAAAATTATCCAGTCTGGTCAATGTGCTAAAACAGACTAACAGAATGAACTTGAGGAAAATAATTCAGGAAAAATATATGGGGTGGTTTACCTAGCAACCCCTAGGAAAAGAAAAACATTCATACTACTAAGGGAGTTCAGTAAGGCGTCTGATTACAATATAAAAGATCACTAGTTTTTCTTTATCTTGTTTAAAAACATAATGACTACAAAGTATCTTGTTCAAAATAGCAAAAAAAAAAAAAAAAAAAAACCTAAATATAAATTTATCAAGAAATAGGCAAGACCTGAACTGAACAAACTAAAATTTTATTGAGAAAATTTAAAGACTTGAGCAAAAGTAGAGAAAATTTTCACTCTTGATGACAAGCTTAAATGTTGTTAGAATTGCCACCTCCCTCCAAATTATTTTTAGATTTAAAAGGGATGTGAAAGGATTGGACAAAATTATGCTAAACTCTAATAGAATGTATGACACAAACAAGGACATTTAAAACTAGAAGAATAAAGAGGTGGAGGTATAGGGACTAATGGACATTAAAATATATTCTAAAACTATAATAATTAGAACAGTACTGGTTTAAGGATTAACTAATCAATGGTGCCAAATAGAATGTCTATAAACAGACTCAGGCATATATACAAATTTAATATAACAGTTACATTTGGAATCTGTAGAAATGGATAAATTATTCAGTAAAAGGTTCTGGGGGAAATGTCTATTCAAAATTAAGATATCTTTTTCATATAAGGCAATCACATAATTCCAGATGTATGAAAGATTTAAATATAAAGGATAAAGCCATACTTTCATATAAAGATGGCACATTTTGAACACATACATTTGCCTCTGCTCCCTCCTAAACACTGCTTAAATATCAGTAAAAAGGATTTTTAAAAACACCCACAAGGACAAACAGTGGGAGATATAGCTACCACAATAAAACTTTGGGAACTAGAAAGCAGATGAGCAGGTGGTAACGCAGATCTGACTGTAAACCTGCAATGGATAAAGCAGAGAAATGGTCCAGTTAACACGGTGGAAATCCCTCAAAGCTCAGGCCACTAGAAGTGGGCATGAGGTGGGGCTAAAAATGATTCCAAATCTGTTTACTAAGTAGTTGTCCTCCATTTCACACAGGAGAGTAGCTGCCCTGCCTACCCAGGCAGAAGCCAGAGTTTCATTTTTTTTGATTCGGTCTCACTCACTCTGCCGCCCAGGCTGGAGTGCAGTGGCACGATCTCGGCTCACTGCAACCTCCGCCTCCCAGGTTCAAGCAATTCTCCTGCCTCTGCCTCTCGAATATCTGAAATTAAAGGTGCACACCACCATGCCCAGCTAATTTTTATATTTTTTAGTAGAGATGGGGTTTCACCATGTTGGCTAGGCTGGTCTTGAACTCCTGACCTCAACTGATTTACCTGCCTTGGTCTCCGAAAGTGCTAGGATTACAGGTATGAGCCACCGAGGCACAGTTGAGAAGATGATGTAGTGCTGAAGACAGGGATTCAGCGAAAGTTAATTCCTGGATGTTGGGCCCTTAACCTTCCTAGATTCTCAAAACACACATAACTAGACTCATAGCTTCTAGGCAGGAAATAGAGTGTATCTTTCCTGGAGAATATGACCAGCCCAAGAGAAAAGATGTCAAGGTACCAACATCAGCGGCTCCCAGATGCAATGGTCACCCTAGGAAACCTAAGACCACAGCTCAGCACTAAGGAGAAAGAGAAGTCCATTGCAGATTGGGGGATGGGGAGATTGACACTCCGTCAATCGCTCCAGGAAACATCTGATTGAACTGTTAAATCTGCTCTCTGAAATGGATTGTCCCTACTGAAAAAGCTCTGGCCCAGGCATTGATCCCAGGCTCCACTGGTTTGGACCCTGCTTTTAGGACAGTCATCTGAAGAGTACATCGCATGGCAGGCAGTGTGTTTGCAGGTCCCTGGCCATCTAGACGAACTGTAAGTGTCCTCATTGCTCTTTTGCAATTTCTTTCAGTTAACATTTGTCAACTCTTAGAGCAATTATTACACCTTTTCACTTTATTCAGTTCCTCAACTCTCCCACCACCACTTACTACTTATTTTATAAGTAAAATAAGTATAATTTACTTATTCTTAGTAAATTACCTTACCTCCCACACAGAGAAGATGGAAGCTAGGTCATGTGAATGCCTCTTCCTATCCAAATTGCTCTCCAATTTTTTTTTTTTAATCCATTGTTTTCTCTTCCATACAGAGAAGATGTGTCCTCTTTTCCATACCTAATGAGTCAACTCATCTCTTGATCCTGTTTCTTCTGACTGCTCTGGGCCTTGTTCTGTCAATGATCATTCCTTTGCTGGAATCTCCATTCACTCCCTTTGCCTACTTGTGAGAGTATGTGTAGTGGACACTGATCTACCACTCAGATTCTCTTTCAGGATTGATGGATTCAATCCCCCAGATGCCAGAAGTGCTGCTGGAAGATGGTCCTCAGCCATCAGTCCTCTTCAGAAATTGCTCAGAAGAAGAAAGTCACCTCACTCAAGATCACATCCTCTTCCCTGGGCAGCTCTCCTCTAATGACTGGGTTAATGTGGGGAATATAAAGACCAGCTCTCTCACCTTAACTTGAGACAACTCTTAAAGGTCTTCCCAGTTTCAGAGCTCCTTGAGTCTTGGCTAAAGACTTCACTGAGACTGCATCACTGCCCAGCTCTCCCTCAGTCCAATCTTGTCTCCTTTGCTTGCCTCCCACAAGTTGTTAAACCTGAGAGCATTCCCTAATTAACTTCCTGCATGCTAATCATCTCAGAGCCCTGCATCCCATCCTCCTTCTGACAGTATGTTTGTAAGACAAGGACATTTAATAATTTGTCAGGTAGTACTAGGTTGCCCTTTCAAAAATCTGTACAAATTTGCATGCCAGTCACCAATGTAGAAAAGTTCCTCTTTCCCTACACCCTAACTGCCACTACTGGAGATTAATCAAGCTTTTAAATCTTGCCATTTCATAAGTGACAGATGGTGTCTTATTCTTTATTTGTATTTTTTTAATTATGCTTAAAAGTGAGAATGTTTTTACATATTTACTGGCTATTTATATTTCCCTTTCATTTGCTTGTGTTATTTGCCCATTTTTCTGTTGCACAGTCATACATATTGGTAACGCACCATGTACCATAAATACGGTATATTAATTTCCAAGTACCGTTTGTATAGTAAGAAAGCTGCAAATAAGTTTTATCAGATTGCTTTTTGTTTGGTTTTGTTTAAGACTTTCTTCTGGCATTCAAATGTTTTGCATTTTTTAAATTTGTGAACATCATCAACATTTTTCCTGTGCTTCTTGGTTTTCTGTCATGCTTAAATTGGCATTTCCCATTCTAAGATTTGGGGGAAAAAACCACTTATATCTTCTTTAAAACTTAGCTCAAATGTCATTGCTGTCACAAATATGTCTCTGGGTACCGTGACCAGAGTTAACCCCCTCAATTCCCTTCTCCCTTGATGTAAATCACAATGCCCATCATATTCTGAGGGAAGGAATTCCATTTTAAATCTCCATGTATGCCCTCCAGTATCTAGAATGACTTAAAGTCCTACGTAATTATTTATTGAATTGTATTAACTAGTACCATTCGATTATGTGACTCTAACACTAAGGATTAGTGATTATATGTATACATACATGCATGTGTTTATACATATATAAAAACACACACATATATGTATATTCCACACGAATTCTCATTAGACATAAATATTGTGACTGGTTCTTTTTTTACTTGGAGAACTCTTAGTTCTGCTATCTTCAATCCTGAGCCACACCTACCAAGGCCTGACTGCAAAAGCAGCACATGAGAGTGAGGTCTCAGGGCTTGCCAAGTGACAGGTGACCAGAACACTCCTAGCTGAGGAGGCAGATCAGGCAGGGCAGTTCTTAGCAACAGGGCTGCATATATGGAGCCATGACACAAAGTGACCATCCTCCCCACAGGGTAAACAGAGCTCAGTCTCCCAACACCATGACCATCTGCCCCATCAGTGGCATAGATTCCTCCCAGGCTATACTTTTGGCTGGGAAGAAGTCCCTGATGACATTCAGGACCAGATACAGGCAGGTATCTTAACTAGGTGAATACATTGAGCTGTCAGCTCAGGTGGATCAGTCATTGCAGTTCCTATGCCCGGTAGTCCTAGTCTTGATTCATTGGTTTCAGTTTCTCCCTTCTCATTCTCTTGAGCCCATTCAAATATGGCTTTCATGCCACCACAACTTCTCCTGCCAAGGTCACAGGTCATGTCCACATTGCTGAACACAATGGCCAATTCTCATTTCTCACTGTCCGTGCCAGCAGCATTGGCCTGGTGGATCCCTCTCTGCTTGCTGAGGGCTCGATTGGGCTTCCTGCATACCAGTTTTTCTCATACCTCCCTGGATGCTTCTCCTCCTTTGCTGGTTCTTCCTCTGCTTACTGAGCACTTAACATTGGAGGACTCCCAAAGTACAGTCATTGGACCTATCTTTCTATCTATATTCATTTTCTTGATGATCCCAGCCAATCTTGGAGTTTTCATCACTGTCTATCTGCTGACAAATTCCAAATTTTATTTCCTTTAGCCAGACTCGTAGGTCCAACTGCCTACTCAACATCTCACTTTTGGATGTCTAACAGATATCTCAAATGTAACACTCCAAAACTGAGATTCTGCTCTTCCCCTTCCCCCAAAATCTGCTCCTCTCACAGTCTCTCCATTTCAGCAAATGACAACCCCATCCAACTGGTTACTCACACCAAAAACTCTCGTGTCATCCTTCACTCCTCTCCTTTTCTCACACCCACATTCAATCTGTCAGCAAATCTACTTTTACTATATCTTCAAAATATACGCATAATCTGAATCATCCTCACAACCACTCTGCTAACCACCTTGGGCAAGTTACTATCTCTTAAGTGTCTCTCTTTTCTCATCAATAACTGGGGGTAATACTAGCCTATCACTTACAGGGTTCACATTTGAAATAAAGGATAAGACATGTAAAGAACTTCACAAAGTGTCAAACCAATTGTTAGTGCTTGGCCAGGCATGGTGGCGCACACCTGTAATCCCAACACATTGGGAGGCTGAGAGGAGAGGATTGCTTGAGGCTGGGAGATCAGCCTAGGGAACATAGTGAGATCTTGTCCTACTAAAACTCAAAAAAATTAGCCAGGTGTGGTGGTGTGTGCCTATAGTCCCAGCTACCTGGGGACTGAGACTGGAGGATTGCTTAAGCCCTGAAGGTCAAGGCTGCAGTGAACCATGATCACACCACTGCACTCCACCCTGGGTGACAGAGTGAGACTCTGTCTCAAAAAAAAAAAAAAGTTGTTAGTGCTTAATAAATTTTAGCTCTCATTATTATTTGTGGCCTCTCTTTTCTAGGTTTCAGGAAGACATGACTAGTAAAGTTGAAGCTATCAGCTCCTTTTCATAAAAACTGAGTTTTTTGGCTGGCCACATGGCTCACACCTATAATCCTAGCACTTTGGGAGGCTGAGGCAGGCAGATCACCAGAGGTCAGGAGTTCAAGACCAGCCTGGCCAACACATGGTGAATCCCTGTCTCTAATAAAAATAAAAAAAATATCCAGGCATAGTGGCAAGCACCTGTAGTCCCAGCTACTCGGGAGGCTGAGGCAGGAGAATTGCCTGAATCTGGGAGGTGGAGGTGGCAGTGGGTGGAGATCTCGCCACTACACTCTAGCCTGGGCAACAGAGTGAGACTCTGTCTCGAAAAACAAAACAAAACAAAAAAGAGTTTTTTTCTTCAGCATATGAAATTTTCATTTTAAAGATTCCAACTAAATGAGCTAAAGGAAAAGAAAAAGAAGCAAAGTCTAAATTAAACCTCACCCAGTAAAACTGTCACAAATATGATCCAAATAAAGGGTTAAGAAAGCACAATGGCAATTTGAGTCATTGGATTTCTTCTCTAGCCTGATTAAGAGTAATTTTCAGCTAACCCAGAAAATATTCTTGATCTAAAGTTATGTAAGATTGTCACATATCATACTGCATAGCTGTATACAGCCCTAGCTTCATAACCTGAAGTAATTCTGGGATATGAGTAAACTCATAGGATGTTTCTACAATAGCAACTGAGATAACAGCCACTATTTGTATAAAATAGCTTTGTTTTAGGGAGCCGCGGTGGCTCCGGCCAGTTGTTCTGGTGCTTGAGGAGGTGAGGCTATGAGTTCAAAGCCAACCTGAGCAACGTAACAAGCTCTCATTGATTAACAAAAAATTTTTAAAAAATAGCATTGTTTTATAAACCCATAGTCCCACTAAATCTATCATCCCAACTAATTATTAATAGGTAGAAAGATTCTGGAAAATCCTCAGTGTTAGCTGAGATGTCAGCAATATACAATAGGCCTGAATTATATAGGAAGCATCTAGGGTAAGTGCCCTAATGCATAAATTAGATATATGGATATCACTAATAATATAAACCATTGCACTAATAAGCAGAAAAATATTTCAGAGCATTCAACTTGTACTTTAATATAATTGCTTTGTTAATATATGTGATGAGAAACAATATTTGGATAAGAAAAAATGCTCATCTTTTAATGTTTTTGGAAAATAATGTTTATTCTTTATTCTTTCAGTATTTATCTCTCTCACCATATATATATCTCTGTTCATGCATGTGTGTGTGTATATGTATATATTGATCTCTCTCACCATATATATATCTCTATGTTCATGCATGTGTGTGTGTATATACATATACACACACACACACACACACACACACACACACACACCTAAATACATGAAACATCTACCACGTGCTGAGTAATGAGGAAACAATAGTGAATTGTTTTTATTACTAAGCTCCTTATAAAAATGTTTTTATCATTTTGAGTATAAGAGCTAGGTAACAATGGCCTTGGAGTGTTTTAAGTTGGGGAGTGCGGGGAATAACTAATATAAAATAATCAGGAATTTCCTGTTCTTAATTTATTAGCTTTTCTTTGTCCATATTTAATTATACTTTATGGTATTCTTAGAGTGATATATACAATGTAAACCAATTTAAATATCACATATATGCAAAAAGTTACTTAGTAAACTCCCATTAATACCTACCACAGGATCATTTTAGCCTATCCATGTATACTCTGTGTGCTAATTTTATTTATTTGTCTATTTTTTGTAGGAAGTCCTGGCTGAGCAAGGTTGGAAGCCCTAGTTCTCGCATTGACCGCACGAATTTTTCTAATGAAAAAACCATCTCTAAACTTGAATACTCTAATTTTAGTATCAGATACTAATAGAAGAGAAAAATCATAAAGCTTACACTCCACAACAGATACTGTATGTTCTTAAGACTATGTATATTAGAATAATGGTAGCAGAGTAGTATAAAAAAGAAACTTTGTTCTGAAAACTAGCTGATTGTATGTATTACTAAAAATGTCTGACACTGAAGTAATTTTACTAAACTGTGTTTTCAACAAGCAAAAATATAGAATTCTAAGATCAAAATGTCATTACAAGGTATTTAGTATGAACATTTAAACTTGTCTCATGGAATCTTTAATTTCAATGAATATTACAGCATATATGTTATTTAGTGAGACATAACACAATAAAGTTAACCATTTAAAAATTATTTTCACATACTGTTGTCTGTGTTGAATTATAAAATCCTCTGAATAACAATTTGTGACTACAGTTGAATAATTTGTTATTAAACTTTTTAAAAAGAACCAGTGGTTAGAAATAAATGTATGTGATGATCAATATAACTATAAAATATTACCAACAAATAATTTTAAATTCTGGTTAATGTGAACATTATTCAGTTGGAGCTACTTAATGCCTCCTATATGGTGGTGTCCAGTGAACATTCAGGCTGAATTGTGGTAGCTAACAAGAACTCACTACTTCAGTACAGCAGGCAGAAGATTTTCAACCACCACCCACAACAGATGTCCTATTAACCAGAAAAGAAACTGACAGTCTAAGTGAATCATATAATAATGTCCCCTAAACTTAGCCTATCACTTGGGAATCTTCACATGTAACTGATAAAGCAACAGAGAATTTAAGGGGAAGTTTTTTTTTCTATCACATAAAATTATAATATTGAAAAACTAGGACCTTTAATGCAAAACACTGGGGAATTTCAAATGTTGTAGGCATATACTTGCACATCTTCTGTGATTTTCAAACTTTTTATAGCAATGGAATCCTTCCTTAAACCAAAATTTTATGTAGAATTGAATACATAAGTTAAAAAAAAATCACAGCTACTGTAATTAAAGTAGAGATGGGAGTCCCCAGAGCCTTGCACACTTGGTGTCCCTTTCTCTACTGGGACAATTTCAAATACCTTGCTAGTACACTTTGAAAACTACTATTCTAGCTGTGGAACAAATCTCCATTGCTGTCCTCCATGGCCTGGAGAATGAAATGAAGGCCTTTTTCTCTTCTACCTACTGCAAGGTAAGAAATTAGAAGAGATGAAGAGCGGGGTGAGTTTGTTCATTGGGAAGGTTAACTCCTTGATGATAATATTGATATCACATGTATATAAAACAACACAACATTAGGGAATGACTTTCCAGACAAACAAAGGAATAAAGAACTTTTCTATTATTCTAATACCATCATCATGTTGAGTATTATACATGTCAAATGTCACATGGGAGAATCTGTTGAGATACTCATTTAGATTTTGCTCTCCTTCTGTTTCCCCACTCCTGATTCAAGAACGGCAGACAAGTCTTTGTGTTCCCTTATTTCAGGGAAAGCTTTGGGTGCCAGATCCCCACAGTTTGTTGGAAGACAAACTTTCTTCCAACATTTCATTTAAAAGAGAGCATTATCCTGTGGGTTGAGGAGAAAGACAAAGGCTGGGCTTTTAGAAGGTAAAAGAGAAGTGGTTGTAAGAGCCAAAGAGGACAAGGAGATTATCCAGGACTTTGGAAAGGAACCAAAGGTTGTGCATTTCCCAAGCTATGGAGACCTGCACCTTTCTCCCCAGTGGCGCCTCTGCATATAGCTAAACCTGAAAGGGAAGCAGCTATAGTACCCAGAGAAGCTAGATCCCAGGCCCAGGGTCTCCCAGCATTACTAAGATTCCTGTCTCCAAAACTTTTTCAAAGCATCCTACAAACACCAGCGTAGTTACAAGGAACCACAGTGATCTGAACAGTGGTCATAGTAACTGGTATGCGCTGGAAACCAGAGGTCTTTCCTTAACGTTTTCTCTATATATAACCCTTTATGTGCTCCTTCTGAGAGTGGGAACAAAGCAACAGGGATGACTAAATATCCACCTCCAGACAGGCTTGGGAGCTGGCTTGCTTTGATTTGGAGAAAATAAAACAGACTTTTTTTTTTACCAGCAAGTTTGAAAGCAAAACCCGTATCTCTCTACACATAGAAAGGCTAAGTGGGCCGGGCGCGGTGGCTCACGCCTGTAATCCCAGCACTTTGGGAGGCCGAGGCGAGTGGATCACGAGGTCAAGATATCAAGACCATCCTGGTCAACATGGTGAAACCCCGTCTCTACTAAAGCTACAAAAAATTAGCAGGGCATGGTGGCGCGTGCCTGTAATCCCAGCTACTCAGGAGGCTGAGGCAGGAGAATTGCCTGAACCCAGGAGGCGGATGTTGCGGTGAGCCGAGATCGCGCCATTGCACTCCAGCCTGGGTAACAAGAGTGAAACTCCGTCTCAAAAAAAAAAAAAAGAAAGAAAGAAAGGCTAAGTGATTGAAAAAAATATATGCTCTCAGAAGTGACACCAATATGTCGCTTTTTATTATCCTGATATCCTTTGGCAGTCCTCTTTAAAAAAATCACACTTTGCTAGAATAATCTTCTAACTGCACAAAGTGAATCCCACTAATCGAGATTACTTAATGATTAGTACATAACTAAATTTTATTACTAGATGAAAAATGTAGATTATGGTTGAAAAATGGGTGTTCAGGAGTGGGTAGGAAGCAAGGGAAATCAGGCTAAAGCAATATAAAAATGTGCTATGGAGACCAGGCAACACTTCTCAACAGTAAACTTAATATGCCGAATTTCATATTGAATTTACACAGCGAATTTTTAATTTCCATTATTTTAGATAACAAATTGTGATAGGTTTGTGTCAGAATTAGACATTTTAGAAACCAAGAAAAAATTTAAGCAAAAACTGGAGACCTACATTTCAGTGACTATCAACCAGTGATCTCAACACTCCGTGCACCCATGCTATTCCCCCAAGACACGACATATCAGAATTAGGGGAGAAGTGTGATTATAAAATCATATTATTTTCCACATTTGTACAAAAATATCTTTTTGTTTTTGAGGCAGGGTCTTGTTCTGTTGCCCAGGCTGGAGTCAGTGGCATGATATTGGTCATTGTAGCTTCGACTTTCTGGGCTCAAGCAATCCTCCTACGTCTGTCACCCAAGTAGCTGGGACTATAGGTACATGCCACCACACCCAGCTAATTTTGTTTATTTTTTGTACAGACCAAGTCTCACTATGTTGTCCAGGCTGGTCTCAAACTCTTAGACTAAAGTGATCCTCCTGCCTCAGCCTTCCAAAGTGCTGGGATTACAGGCATGAGCCACTGCACCCAACTAAAAATGCTGATTTTTTAAACCCAAGAAGTTCAATAGAATTTTCTTAGCTGGAGGGAATGTGCAAAAAAACCAGACTCTTTACCGGTAAGGCACATAGGAATGACAGGGGTGTAGGAGACAAATTAGATTTTTATCTGAGGAAGGGTGTGGGTCTCTAAGGTTGAAGAGAAGCAATCCAAGTTTCATCTGGGAGTGGGAATCTTTAAGTTCGGGGAGTACCCTAAGGCCTGAAGAACACAGCGTAGCACCTCACAGTACAAAGGCAGAAAACACTGCAGAAGGCAGGAACAGGCAGTGGGTGGAGACAGTCAGCAATATCAGTCAGTCTGACTTTGCGGCAGGCTGATCACCATTTTTAAGACTAAGTATTTTTAACTTCACCTACTGAAGGAATTTTTCAAAAGTATGTATCACTAAACTCATATAGGGACTACAGAAAAACAGAATTCACTTCTAAAAATTAGCTTGTATTTGAAAGTATACAGGCCACAAATATACTTTACACAGTAACTCTCCTTGGTTTCTGTTGATAAAGAAATGTTCTCTATTTGGTTAAAAGGAAACATTTTCATGTCTGGGACTAATTTCAGGAGCTGAAAACAGGCAGCATGGTATGGCAGAGAATGCTCTGCTCTAGGAAGCAGAAGACCTGCATTCTGGCCCAGTCTATCCACTGATGAGCTGTGCCTCAGTTCCCTCAACTGCAAAGTCAAGAAGTTAAACTAAATCAGGATTTTGTACTGCATTCCATTGAGCCACAGGACTCCCAGGAGGTGGTACCAGGAGGGCTACAGAAGGGCAGTCAGAAAGATGGGCAATCTGACCTTGGCCCAGGGCCCTGATCCCCACACCGATCAGAGCAGCTCCACCCCCATCTCTTCCATACATCGGGATTGTCCATAAGACATCTTTGAGAAGAATTCTGCCTCAAAGAAAATTTTCAAACCACAAAGACACAAAAAAATTTAGTATCTAGGGTCTTCTTTTTTCAGTGTCGATAAATGCTAAACTCAAATGCAGTTCCCATTCTCCTGATACTTCTGTCAAGCCCATGAAGTATGTGCATGTAACCTTAAGCTATTTCTGTTGAAAACACATATAATTCATGAAAAGTACTATTAGAAAAAAGTTCTTCTTTATAATGGTTTCCATGAAGGTCCACAGTGGCTAAGGTGGCTACATTTTTTTTTATTTTTTATTTTTGAGACAGACTCTCACTCTGTCACCCAGGCTGGAATGCAGTGACACAGTCAGGGCTCATGGCAGCCTCAATCTCCTGAGTAGCTGGGACTACAGGTGCCACCTGTAATCCCACCAATTTTTCTATTTTTGGAAGTTTTTTGTAGACACAGTGTCCTGCTATGTTGCCCAGGCTGGTCTAAAACTCCTGGCCTCAAGCGATTCTCCTGTCTTGACTTCCCAAAGTGCTGAGATTATAGGGGTGAGCTGCTGTGCCCTGTCAGCTAAAATATTTCTGAAACTAATTTTCTATTGTCTTTCATTCCTATTCTTACCTTACCGTGATTTTAAAAATTCAAGAGGAAATATACATATATAATTTGTGGATTAATTAAAAAGTGTCTTATAAGCATATCTTGGGGATCTTAACCTAACATTTAGAACGGGGTGTAAGAACTACTTTTTCTTTTCTTAACTGGTTCAAATGGTTTTGAATAAAACTGACATCTGAAAAAATTTTAAATTTTAGAATTAAAAATTCTAGTCACTGTATGATCGCTTTAGCTGGTTTTTCCATAGAAATGCGGTTCTTTGTATTTGCCTTTCAGAGAGCCTGACTTATGCTTTATTCTCTGCTGGAAATATCAGTACACATTCCTGGTTGGACGTTCCAGATACTTTTTTCATCCTCAAACTACATTTGTATTAGTTTTATTTTCCATGTTGGCAAAGTGGACTTTGCAAATAGCAGTGAATACAAGCCTGTAATGTAGATTTTTCTCTCTTGCTCCCATTTTTTACAAATATTAGAAGACAGAGAGAAAAAGAGAAGGTGCAAGAGATTGTATTGAAAATGTCATTTTATTTCAAAACAAGAATTATAGTCATTTCATTATTTGCAAACATTAAGGCAATATTTCTGCCAAATTCAGTGCAGATTAATCTATATTAAAAATATGCCTGCAACACTTAACCAGGAAATTAACAAAATGAGCAGACACTGTGTAATATGACATCGACCAGAAAAAAAATGGAGCAGAAATCATTCTATTCCTCAGGGATGATTTTCTGAGGCAGCAAAAAAAGAATCAACCCCTCTCTTTTACCTCATCCCAACTACCCCTCCTTTATCCACTGAGTGGGCTAACATGACTCATCAGTCAGCACACAAGAATGAGAAGGTCACAGGAAGTGGCATAGTGGGTAGCCCTTTTTCTCAAAGAATGGAACTGGAGGCATAGAAAAGAGCCTCAGTGGCAGAGCATGCTGGAAATTGCAGTGAGGGATGCTAACAGCAATAACAAAACCAGAAAGAAAACCAAGGGGGTGATTATCACAAAACAAGGATAATGGTTATTCTGGGTTACAGGAAAGGCGTTGAGTCCCAGGACAAGCACATGAAGCCTTTTCAAGTAGCTGGTGATCTTACGTTTCTCCACTTGAATGGTAGCTCCATAAGTGTTCACTTTATAATTGTTTAAACTCTACAACATATTTTATACATCCTTTCATAGGTATATTTCATAATTTAAAAAATATTAAGGCTCCTAGAAATCTCATAGCAAAAAAAAAAAAAAAAAACCCCAAATACTGGATTACAGCAGATAGACTAGTCCAAGATTTTAGACTTGAGAGAAAAAGCCTCTACTGGCAAATGCCAGTATATAACCAAACTCTCCTCATTAAAAGATGAAGAAATGGGAAACAAAAACCAGCCTTGCTATTCACAAAAAGCACTATACAACCCAAGGTACAGGGTGCATTGCCCTTTAAAATCAACGGAAGTACATACCTCTAAAAATTACTACACAAAAAATATTTCAGGAAACATCTGCTGATGTCCATTTTATGTCCTGAGATGCATACAATAAAAGTTGATCTCTATGAAATGAGAAGGGAGCCTTTAGGAAGAAAATGTGCAGGTTAACATAAAATATAGAGATGAAGAAATTTTAGCTGAGATGTAAAGATCATAGTCTGAAGAACAGGCAACACACACATACACACACTTAAAGACAAACTGCAGGAAATACTAAAGACAATAGAATTACAATGCATTCTGGAATTAGCAACTGGTAAATTGAATTGGTATATATAGAACGGTGGTTGCTAAACCCAGTTGGCTTCAGAATTACTTGGGGAGCATTGTTAAATATATTTCTTATCAAACCCCACCCTGGACCTACTGAATAAGGATCCTCCATGGTTTTTGTGTCTAAATCTGAATGTATATAAAAAAAAGCACCAAATGGTTTTGACAATCAGGAAGGCTTAGAAAACAATGGTGTACAGAATAAATTTTAAAAGTTCATCAGGAGAGTAAAAGGAACAAGAAATAAAAGTGTGAGAGAGAAAGTAATTTGGAAGAGAGTACATATCTAAAGCACCAATAAATCAATGATAGAAGTTCCTGGGTAAAAAAGTCAGCATAATTGAAACAGAAGGAAAAACCAGCTATGATAGAAGAGAAACCTCCTTGAGTTAAAGTATATGGCCACAAGGCTGGGCACAGTGGCTCACACCTATAATCCCAGCACTTTGGAAGGCCAAGACGTGTGGATCACCTGAGGTCAGGAGTTCAAGACCAGCCTGGCCAACATGGTGAAATCCCATCTCTACTAAAAATACAAAAATTAGCCTGGTGTGGTGGTGGGCACCTGTAGTCCCAGCTACTCAGAAGGCTGAGACAGGAAAATTGCTTGAACCTGGGAGGCGAATGTTACAGTGAGTTGAGGTCACGCCACTGCACTCCAGCCTGGGCAACAGAGCAAGACTTCCCCTCAAAAAATAAAACAAAACAAAAATAAAGTATATGGCCATAAAGTAAACAGTACAGTATTAAATGATACAGTATAAACAAAAATGCTTTAGCATTCCACCTCAAGAGGAACCTAACTACTACCCAGGATCTGCTGTTTCTCTAATCCATTCACTCCCCACCCTCTTATACTGCCATTTCATGCTTTCTCCTCAGTCCTCAAATCTCCACACCCTCTCCCTGACTCCATGTGACCTTTCTTCCTATTTCCATCAGACAGAACTTCCATGAGCACCTAGCATTGCATCTACCTACCTACCTCTATCTGTGTCCAAGTGCTTGCTCTACCATCCTATTACCACAGATGAACTATTTATGATCCTAATTAAAGCAATGCCTAGATTCCACATCCTCAAGGATATTTCCTTATCACTCCTCCATTATCAATTTTTATTTCCTACTAAAAGCCTCCCTCCCCTCAAATATGCTATTATTTCTCCCTGTCTTGGCCTATCTGGCTCTGGCCACCTATTTCTTCCTTTTACAGATGAACTCCTCAAAAAAGCTGTCTACACTTGCTGTCATCTAACTCCTCTATTCTCCTTGAACCTGTTTCTATCATGCTTCTGCTCTCCTACACCCACCAGTCTACCAGCCTCCTCTTCCCTAACGATTTCATTTCATGGCTGCTAATTCCACCATCCACTTGTCTATCCTCTTCACTTAAACCTATCAGCACTTTTTTCACTTGGCTTCTTGGACATCACACTTTCTTGGGATTCCACTTTCCTCAATATTCACACCTTTTCAGTCTTTCCTGCTGATTTCTCCTCATCTCTAACTTCTCAAGGTTGGAGGGCCACAGAGCTCAGGCTCTAGACATGTTCTCTCCTTCACCTATACTCATGCCTGGCAATATTATCCACCTCATAACTTTAAATACCACGTGCATGTTGACAACCCTAAGCTTTACATCTACCACTTAAGCTTATCCTCTCAACTCCAGATTCAGATAACCAACAGCCTACTCAACATTCCCAGTTGGACATCTAATAGGCATCTCAAATTTCAATGTTCCAAATTGTGCCACACTTCCCTCCTTAGCTGATGGCTCCTCCCACAGACCTCCCTCCTCAGCTCACAGTCCCCCTCGCAGACCCTCCTCCTCAGCTGATGGTCCCTCCTGCAGACCCCCCTCCTCAGCTGATGGCCCCTGCCACAGGATGATTTTGAAGTCATCTTTACCTTTCTCTTGCATTCATGCCCTTGTTGTCTCTATTTTCAAATGTCCAGAATTGTTTAAAACTAATCCACTGGGATAGGGGGAAGAGTTGGGAAGAGAATGGGATAGAAAATACAGGTATAGATGAAACAAGACTGAACATGAGTTGACAACCCATGTTCTAAAGTGGGCACATGGGGATTCATTAGACTATTCCCTATTCTTTTAATATTTTTATAATACAAAATTATGCTGATTTTAACCACTTCTGATTACCTCTGCAGTGGCAGCACTGACCCCATCACCATCATTACTGTCATAGCCTTCTAACTGAACCCCTTGCCTCTGACCTTCTTCAGTCTATTCAAAACAGCACACAAGTGACGCTGTTAAAACAGAAGCCAGATCATGCAAAACCTCATTGCAATCTATCTTACTCTCAGTAAAAGCCAAAATCACTACAATGGCCTACCAGGCCCTGCGCAATCTAGTCTCCCCTTGTGTCTTTGGCCCCATCTCCTGCTCTCTCTTGCTCACTCTGGTCCAGCCATGGAACTCCTTGCCCTTCCTTGATCATCCCAAGTAAGCTCTGCCCTTAGGCCTTTCTACTTAAATGCTTTTCTTCCAGATATACACAGATATCACTCCTCCACTTCCTTCTGGCCTTTGGATCAATGTCCCTTTATCAACAAGTCCTGCCCTGATCACTCTATTTAAATTGTCAAACATTCACTCCTTTACTCTCTATATGGTGCATATCACCATCTAATGAGTATGTTTTACTTATTTGTCTTTCATTCCAACATAAGCTACACTGGGGCAGGAATTTTTATAAGAGTATACCTTGCTAGATCTGTAACACTGAGAAAAATATGTAAGCATAGGGAATGATCAATAGTATTTGTTGAATTAAATAAAAGAAATACTCCTCCAAGGACTTAAGCTAAGCTGACGGAAGTCAGACCCCATATTCATGATAATAAATTTAAAATGGTTAAAGTTATCCTATAATAATTCCTCTCATAATTCAAGCATATGCTGATTACGAGAGACAGATTTAAATCTGACAAAAATGACTATAATCCATGATATAGTGACCAACTCTGGACCTAACCTATGGTAAATAACTAGAATGTTGAACAAAATACATGGAACAATTGTTTTCACACACAGGACAACAGTTAGTCCAACAGCTAGTGTAACAAAAAAAAAGAGCTCTACAATTGCCCTAGTTTTGTGCATACAGGCAATTTCCAAACTGCAGGAGCAGGACAGGAGAATCGAAACAGTGCCTGGAGATGTTGCTGAACAGATAGAGAACAGTGTTTAAAGAGACTAAGGCAGCTGAAAATTCCACGTTAGAATGCCAGAAGAAAAGAAGCTACGCGGGCGGGGCGGGGGGGAGCTTCAGAAATCTGCACAGGGGTTCTCTTGAATTTTTCCTGAGTATTAGCCATGCATATATAGACTGAAATTCCATAAAGTTGTGCAAAAAATGCCTGGAGAACTATAAAAAGAAGAAAATCTTGGAGTTAACATGAAGCTAAAAGAAGTTCAAGCCAGAAGCAGATAGTTCTCAGTGATCATTCTAGATCCACCCTAGAAAAGATTTAAAACAGCACTTTAAGGGACCAAACTGATTAACCAGTAACTGCTGGCCAAAACAAAGTACAACATTCCAGAGAGAAAGGTTTTTAAAAAATCTAGACTCTAAAGAACATTAAGTATCTAGCATTACGTAGAATTCTACATCTACTGAGATTTGAAAATAAAGACAACATTTAAACTTTATCAGATAAATCAAATCTGAAAAGAATTGTCAGCAGACCTGCACTACAAGAAATGTTACATGAAGCTCTTTCTGTAGAGGGAAAATGACACCAGATGGAAACTCAGATTTACATAAAGAAATAAAGAGTACTAGAAAGGGTACATATGGGATAAATTAAGAAGACATTTTCTTCTCATTAAAAATTTAAGACATTTTCTTCTCTTTAAAAAAAAATCACAACAAAAATAACCATTTATTGATAGGCTTATAATTTATACAGAAGCAACATGTATGACAATAATAGTGCAAAGGATACGAGGGAGAGATGTAAGTACTCTGTGGTAAGGGTCTTGCACTATACATAAAGTAGTGTAATTTGAAGGTCGACCATGATAAGTTAAATTTGCACATTGTAAGCCTTAGAGCAAAGACTTTAAAAAAAGTACAGCTATACGTTCTATATCTGGATTGAGGTGCAGCTTACACAGGTACCTGTACCTGTGCACAGGTACAGCCGCCGCTTCCAGACCATTAACATCAAAGCCCTGATGTCCCAAGGGCGCAGCTGTGCCTAGGGCGCCCCTGCTACCCCAGCTGCCTGGTAGTTGCAGCGCTGCTTTCTGGGGGATTTTCATCTATGAGGATGTTTCCTCTAAACCTACAAGGAGGAACACCTGATCTTCCAGAAAATACCCACTAGAGAATGGGCGATGGTCCTGTCCATCCCAGTCTCTCTGCCAGACCAAGGCAAGTTTTCCCACTAATAAAGTGCCAGGTGTTAGCCAAAAAAAAAAAAGTATGTGTGGACACACACATATGTATTTGTCAAATTTTATTAACTTACACTGTTAAAATAGGTACTTGTATGTGAATTCTACCTCAATAATGTTTGATTTTTTTTGAAGTGGTCAGGCAGATTTGAAAAAGAACCCAATAAAATTTTCAAAATTTTTCAAAAAACCTAAGTGCTAAAGTTATAAACTTAGACATGATACTAAACAGCAGATGAGACACAGCCAAAGAGAATATAAGTGAGCTGAAAACAAATACTGCAAAGTACTGCATAGAGAAACACTGAAAATTTGAAAGAAAGTAGAGACCCAGAAGATAGAAGGAAAAGTCTTAAAAATGCTTTATCAAATTCTCAGAAAGAATAAAAGGGAAGAAAGTTAGAGGATAAGTAAGCAGGGTGATGACAGACAATTCTGCAAAACTGATCCAAAAATCTTGAATCTACACAGAAAGCACAGCATATTCCAAGTAATAAAACACTTTTAAAATTGACGCATCAACATTTTATAATAAAATTGTACAGCTTAAAATAACAAAGGTAAAATATTTAAAAGTAGCCAGAGAGAAAAGATAGAACACCAAACAGCAATTGGTTTTACAGTTGATTGTTCAACAGCAACAATCGAAGCCAGAAAAAATTGGAATAATATCTTCAAGGTCTTAATATAGAGTAGCTATCAATCCACCAGAGATCTCTTTTCAAAATGAGAGAGGAAAAAAGAATGAAGACATTTTGCAAAACCAAAATCTGGTATTATAAGTCTGTGTATTTTGTGAAAAAGCAGAAAACAAAATTGTGTATACATGAGTCTTCATGGAAACTATATATAGTTTTACTCTCTGCAGCTTTTTGCATATAAATAGTTGTGTGCATATAGTTTTGTGTGTGCATGTAGTTTTACATATATGCATAAAATATATATTACATAGGCTATAGAATATATAGAGATAATTCTGTATATGTACATAGAATTATGTTCACATAGATATGTAGTCTAGGTATAAGTATACCTGTAAATATCTCTACCAATAGAACTTTCTGTAATAATGAAAAATATTTTATATTTGGGCTAATACCATTGCCACTAGCCACATGTGGCTATTGAGCCCTTGAAATGTGAGCTAAATTTTTAGTCTTATTTAATTTTAATTAATTTAAACTTAAATAGTTTCGTGTGGCTGGTGACTACCATGTAAGAAAGCACAGCTATAGACTGATGGTGAGAAATGGAAGCAAATCCACTGAAATTGGATAGTGATTGTCTCCAACTGGTGGAATTTTGCTTTATATCTGTATTTATGCAATCCTTTTACAGCATGAAAAACTTATTTAAAATGATGCATTATGTTTCTAATACTTAATTTGTAATTAGTGATTTTACAAGAAAATTTTAGAATTAAATAGTGTAGAAACTGATTAACACTTAATTCTTGTAGTGTTTATCTCTGGATATTTTTATGCCAACAAATAGTCTTGCAATGGAAACTTTTTAAAGTTCTTTTTTCTTTTCTTGGTAGAGAAGAGGTATTGCCATGTTGCCCAGGCTAGTCTCAAACTCTTGGCTTCAACCCATCCTCCTGCCTCAGCCTCCCAAGGCATGAGCCACCACACCCAGCCAGAAACATCATTTTAATTTAAGTAAAACAACTTAGAGTTTTCATGTTACAATAAAATCAGTAGTTTCTTTACAATAATATTTCTTTTGCATTGCAATGGATCTAGATAGGCTTATTTGCAAAAATGCAAGAGAAGATAGTCTGTCTCAGAGACATAATGGATTTATACTCTGAAAATATAAAAATAAGTTAAAATGTCGAAACATTCATTCAAGAATTCTATAACATAATTTAAAAAAGAAAGAACTTTGGGTTTGTGGTTGCATACAATTTAATAAATATTATAATAAAGTAGAAAATAAAATTCGTTTAACTGTAGAGATGAATAAAAGATTTAATATTAGATTTTTAAGAAACTGGGAAGATAAGCTATAAATTTTTCCAATTTGCCTATGACCTCCTTACCATCCCTCTCCCATACCAATTTGCTCAATTTAGCAAGAGTAAGAATTATCTTAATGGGTCCCATTATTGCCTACAATATGCAGTCTGCATAATACATTTGAGGCATCAGCATTCTGGTATTTAGGCTGTAGCTTAACTCTGATTTTAAAAAGAATGCCAATGTTCCATTCATT
Organism: Callithrix jacchus; assembly: GCF_049354715.1. Lineage (NCBI taxonomy): Eukaryota > Metazoa > Chordata > Mammalia > Primates > Cebidae > Callithrix > Callithrix jacchus. The sequence goes on along the minus strand of NC_133515.1, from coordinate 60,204,021 downwards.
GTTTCACCCATTGTTTGAAAACAGAGTGAGGGGAAAAAAATGAGCTATTTTCAAATGTCAGCAAACCCGGGTAACTGTAAATGTTTAGAGCTGTCAATCTACGGCACATCACAGGGGTTTAATTCAGCAGTACGTGTATAAGCAAGTATCACTGCCTGCCAGCCATGAGTTCAGACTGCTAATACAGGTTTAATTTCTACTTTGCACATCCTTTACTACTAAAAATTTCACTACATTTAAAAAATTAACCATAGGCAAGGACAAAGGCTATGGGTATGTTAAAGGCTCTCTTTATTCAATTACATTTGAAAATATCACTTTGAGATATTACAAACCAGATCATTTTCATGATAATCATGTTTTTCCAAACCATAATGTGCATTGTTTTTTTAAGTGTAAGACTTAAATGCTAGCTGTCCTTAAGTAGCCCACAATTTGACTGGGACACAAGATAATCACAAACACACATCTAGAGTAGAATTCTAAGGTAATAAACAAATGATGCTATGGTACTATACTCTGTGTGGTATAAATCCTAAGATTAAGGGTCAATGTTGTGTGTTGCCTTGACATCTGGTGTAACTGGGAGGGCCTCAAATGGTTTTCTTGAAGTTCCCTTTCCCCCACCTCCCATGAAAAAGTTCCCTAGCCAGAAAACCCTCCCTGCTTATCACTAAATTCAGTTGCTTACCCACCTGCAAAATTATTCAAAGAAGCCAATCACATCCTTGGGCAGAAACTGTGGGTCATCCCATCCTCTTGATACCACACAGCCTGCTTCCCAGAGCCTCTGATTGCTCATTCTGTTTTCAAGTGCAGTCCCCCTGTGGCCCTGTGTGGCATAGTGCCCTCTTCCCCTTGTCTATCAATATGTGTGACTAATAAACTGCTGCTGAGCACATCTGCTCAGTGTCAGGTGTCATGAGTTTGGCCATTCTCCTAATGTTAGGGCAGGAATCTCCCTCATCAACAGGGTGACTAGGAGGTGATTAAAACATGGTATACCTCACAACACTATAAGAGGTACAGTTTTAGAAAAAGATCCTTGTAATGGCTGTCTAAAAAGGTTTTGAGAAAGAGGCTGGTCTGGATGGAGATTACTATTAGGATCTTCCTTCTGAGATTCTCTGCTGAAGGAGCATATAGACAAGAAATGATGACACCACAGCCGACAAAACACTGATTTACTAGCTAGACAAATCCATTGCAATAATAAAAACTTGAGTAGAAACTAGATTACCAAAACTGATTTAGGGTAGGAGGCCAAAGTGAACTCTCTTATTTCTTGTGCTCTTTGCCTTGAAGTCTATACCCAATCTCCAAATAGTTGAGTGATTATGGATAACTGGTCCATCAGCTCCCCCAAGGTACAGGTAGGACAGAGAGAGTTGACACGAGGAAGCCAGCTAAGACAGGCCTGCCCGCTTCATCCAATCCCTGGATATAGGAAGTGAGAAAAGGCAAAGTTGTGTACCATCCCTGGGCACTGACCTTTAATACTACGAAAGTGGTCCCAATCAAAATCTGCTTCTAACAATCTGATTAGCAAGTTTGTTCTCCATTGGAATGAAAGTGGGTGAAGAGAGGGATGCCAGAAATGAGGTGACACTTTCCTACTAATCCATAAACGAAGACAAAAGTAAGTCTTCAAATAGGATGTAATATATTGAAGAAAAGTCAATTAGGTCAACAGAGCAAAGCAGAAATGAGGATTGTTTGTAGAAAACCAGAGTACAGTTTAGCGAAAGAAATCCATGTTGTGGAGGTGTGAAACCAGTGGGGCCAGTGTTAAGACATTTGTATTTTTTTGAGTGTATGAAGTCCAAAGCCAGAAAAGAGCTAAAAAGCCACCCAAAAAGAAACATAAAGTCTCATCAAAAAGATGAAATCTTTTCTGCCTATCACCAAGGTCTCAGGATACTCTTGGTGAGTGCAGTCTCTGGCACTCAAAACTTCCAGTGAACAATTCCAATGAGCTGGAGAGGAAAAGAGTGGTATGAAATTTAATGAGGTCCTTTTTTCATTCATTCAGGAAATATCCACCAAGAATTCTCCAGGTACCAGGAACTATGTGTGGGACTAGGCACAACAGAGAGGAGTAAAGAATCTCAACTTTTAAAACATTTACATTCTGGTGAAAATGCTGATGGACAACAAGTAAATCAGCACTTGCTATGGGCCAGGAAGTATACTATGGACCATCTTATTTTTGTCCTCATGGAAACTCTGTGAGGAAGGCAGGTCCTATAATTATCATTTTATAGATAAGAAAATGTCAGAAATATCAAACTTGCTCAAGGTCATGTGGTGAAGACGTGGCTCCCACTCCAGAGCCTGGCTTGTAACTGTTATGCTATAGCCCCTCAAATACTGAATGAAAAGAACAGAGAATATTAAAAATAGGAAGTAAAATTCAGTTCTATCTATATTCAGTTCAGAAAAAAAGGCTGTAATAATCTAAGTTTAAAAATGTTCATAGAGAAGACAAAAATAAAAAGTTTAAAGAGTAGTAGCCAGAAGAAGTAACATAAGCCTCACATTACTACATATGAATAGAAAGTGATAGAAGATAATAAGCTTGGAATATAACCCTATGAAATACACCCAAGATAAAATTAAATAACTTAAGTTTCTACTACTTCAGTAACTTCGAGCATTCATTAGGAAAATAACATATTTAGAATCATTATATTTTACACTACAGAGGTTTTCTGCTCTCATTCAAATTAATCAAACCATAATCAAGTTAAAGCAAAAGTCTAAAATTAGTTATTTGGCCCTATCTTCTACATTATAGAGGCTCATATTTAGAGAGAGAGATGAGTTTGGAATAGATGATCTCATGAGCGGGCTCCTCATCCTGATATTCTCATAGAGATGAAATCTGATTTAAAACAAGGATTAATAGCAGGCTCAGCAAACAAACAGAACCTAAAATATAAACAAAAGAGCAAAGGCAGGCAACAGTTCTGCAGGGGAGGCCGTTACCAAAGTGCATGCTGATGGAAACTATAGTTTACACACCGGAAATTGTCTCCTCCTCTGAAACTAATCCCAAGAGGGTGAGTTTAGGACACTTACGTAGCCAACTATTGGATTTCACAGTCATGATGTCTCCCATTTGTTAAGCAAGACAAAGTTCTTTCATATGTAACTACTCCTTCAAGCTTGCTATGTAGGTAGAGTAAATGGTAGCATCCCAGTCTACAGATAAAAACGGGCTCAGAGAGGTCAGACTTCCTGTCTCAGGGATGATAAACACAAAAGCCAGCCCCAAATCTGGATTTCCAACAGGGGAATCTCCTGTCCTTGTTCACTGTGGTGGCTTAGACAACAGTGGCTTGCAAGGCTTAGATCTTAGGTAACGATGCCCTCTACCCCCACCCTGGGCTTCCCTGCAGTCCCCATAAGGTTGACTAGCCATGACATACGGAAAGCAAGGTCTGTGATGCTTTCCCTATCTATTCTCTATGTGGCAAAAAATTGTAGAAATGCTGCATTTCTTTCTAATGCTTCTTTATTTCTCTTATAATATAGAAAATGTTTTCTAAGATTTCTTTTCCTGAATCTTACAACTCATTATTAAAGTCTTAGAGGCTGGCAGAGAAAGCAAGAAAAAGGGACACTCAAATCAGCTAAATAGTTTGCTCCCAGGCTTGCTGGGATAAGAGGATAGAAAATATGGCTAAGTTTCCAACTCTTGAAAAGCTTATAAATGCTTCAGTAATTAACTATAACTTAAACTACATAATGCCATTATAATTAAATAAGGGGGAAGGATAGATTAGAATAATAGTTTAAAAGAAATGACTTGCTAAAGCTTTATTTGCCACACCGTTTTGAAAAGAACGACATGTATCTGGGAGATACTTGAGGTAAACTAAACTAATGCTCATTCATTAGTGTTGTACTTCTCTTTTTAAAAGTTAAAATTGAAAAATAATTGTCCATATTCATGGGGTACACAGTGATGTCTCAATATATGTAATACATAGTTTGCACTTTTCTACTTAAAACCTCAACTGTGATTTCTTTTAGGCATATTCTTTTAGGTCAAAACCCTCATTGTCCTTTAAATGGAATTTTATCTCCTAACTCCTTACTTTTTCTACAGAAGGAAAGAATTTTTAAATTTATCATAATGTCTACGCATCCATATCAGCATCACTACCTTTGTTCGGTTCAGAGGCATAGTCTCAAAATTGTGGCTACATATAAAGTCATGAGTCAGAGTGATGGTGATTTGTGACCACATGCTTATTCTTGGCTTGTTCTTGTTTTTGTTTTACAAACCATGCAACCTAAGCTGCTGCATGTGTGTCAGAATGCATTGTGTATGACATTTTATAAGCAGATGGAGCACAATAACTCTTCCCAACAACCCCGTCACTGAATGACTATCATAGTACAGCCTTCCTATCTCAAAGCCTTCCACCCAGCATCCATGGACTCCTATAATATGGGCTAAATTTACTTTTTCTAGTTATTTTTACCCCACTTCATTCACAGAGTTCCTATCCTTTTCTAGTCTACCTTAGAAAGACTCTATTTAGAATTTTATGTTAAATTTTTGCCATGGTTTACAGCAAGAAGTAGAAAAACTAGATATGGAGGCAATGAGGTATAAATATAGAGAGAAACTGATCTAAAAACAAATCCTGGCTGTTTTACTTTCTAGCTACCCTTAGACAAGGGGCAATGATAGGAGAAATAATTATTGGGTGCTTATTTTGCACCATGGGCCTTACATACATATAATCTTACAAGATAACTTCTTATATCCTTATTCCATTTGCGTTTCTTTTAATTTATTTTTTAAAGATTAACAAGAGAAGCATTGAATATCTAAAGCTCAAATAATTTAGGTAACTTGCCTAGAGTCACAGAGCTAGAATTTAAACTCAGGTTTAACCCCAAAGTTCAATAAATGTTAGTTATTCTCCCCCAGGAAAAGGACAGAGAATGACAATTTGTATTATCAAAGGGATCAAAAATAGATTTTATGGGCAGAAGTTTAAGAGCTTAAGTTTTCTTTTAGCTTAAAAGATGTTCCAACTGCCATTTTAAAATGAGATTCTCTAAGTGTTTTGAACAGTTATTATCTATTTCCACAAAAAGCACTTAAAAATTAAAAGTAGAACATATTTTGTAGGATTTAAAGGAGGATTTTTCTGCATCTGTCTTATTCACAGGACCTATTATTTGTAAGATAATTTTTTTTTTTTTGAGACAGAATCTCACTCTGTTTCCTGGGCTGGATTGCAGTGGCACAATCTTGGCTCACTGCAACCTCCACCTCCTGGGTTCAAGCGATTCTCCTGCCTTAGCCTCCCAAGTAGCTGGGACATACAGGCATCCGCCACTATACCCAGCTGAATTTTTAGTAGAGATGGGATTTCACCATGTTGGCCAGGCTGGTCTCAAACTCCTGACCTTATGATTTGCCCACCTTGGCCTGGGATTACAGGTGTGAGCCACCGTGCCCAGCCCATTTGTAAGACAATTTTCTAGGTGCCAGGAATTTTAAAGAATAAATGAAAATCTCATGTTCCAATGAGAATAGGCCAGAATACAGAAGGTACTCAACATTGACTGGCTTGGCTATATGTTAGATAATACGATATAGTGATGACCTACAAGGAAGATGATCACATCTCTGGACTTCTTCAAACAGAACAAGGAAAAATCTCTTTTAAGAGAAGCTAGGCGACATAGGAACCCTTCAAAACTAAAGAGCTTAGACTAATAATATGGTTTGACTCTGTCCCCACCAAAATCTCATCTTGAACTGAAATTCCCATGTGTTGGGGGAGAACTCTGGTGGGAGGTGATTGGATCATGGGGGCAATTTCCCCAATGATATTCTCATGATAGTGAGTGAATTCTCATTAGATCCAATGGTTTAAAACTGGCACTTCCCCTCTACCTTCTTCTGATGCCATGTAAGACGTGCCTTGCTTCCCCTTTGCCTTCCACCAAGATTTTATTTTTTCTGAGGCCTCCCCAGCAATGCAGAACTGTGAGACAATTAAATCATTTTTCTTTGTGAATTACCCAGTCTCGGGTAGTTCTTTATAGCAGTGTGAAAACAAATACAGAAAATTGATACCAAGAGAAGTGGGGCATTGCCATAAAGATACCTGAAAATGTGGAAGTGACTTTGGAACTGGGTAAAGGGTATAGATTGGAAGAGTTTGGAGGACTTGGAAGAACACAGGAAAATGTGGGAGTTTGGAACTTCCTAGAGACTTATCAAAGGTTTTAATCAAAATGCTAATAGGAAAATGAACAATGATGTCCAGGCTGAGGTGGTCTCAGATGGAGATGAGGGAAGAACTTATTGGGAACTGGAGAAAAGGTCACTCTTCCTGTGTTTTAGCAAAGAGACGCTGCATTTTGCCTCTGTCCTAGAGATCTGTGGAACTTTGAACTTGAGAGAGATTATTTATGATACCTGGAAAGAAATTTCTAAGTAGCAAAGCATTCAATATGTGACCTGGCTTTTTCTGAAGTGTACAGTCATATGAGTTCACAAAGAGATGGTCTGAAATTGGACTTTATGTTTAAAAGGGAAGCAGGGTGTAAAAGTTCGGAAAATTTGCAGCCTGACCATGTGGTAGAAAACAAAATCCCATTTTCTGAGGAGGAATTCGAGCCAAAGACAGCTACAGAAATTTGCATAAATAATGAGGAGCCAAATGTTAAGACAATGGGGAAAATGTCTCCAGGGCATTTCAGAGATCTTCATGGCAGCTCCTCCCACAACAGGCCTAGAGGCCTAAAAGGGAAAAATGGTTTCATGGGCCAGGCCCAGGGCCCAGCTGCTCTGTGCAGTCTTGGGACATGGCACCTGGCATCCCAGCAGCTCCAGCTACAGCAGTGACTAAAAGGGCCCAAAGTACAGCTCAGTTTACTGCTTTGGAGGGTGCAAGCCCCAAGCCTTGGCACCTTCTATGTGGTGTCAGGCCTGTGGGTACACAGAAGACAAGAGTTGAGCTTTGAGAGCCTCTGCCTAGATTTCAGAGTATGTACGGAAATGCCTGAATGTCCAGGCAAAAGTCTGCTGCAGAGGAGGAAACCTCATGGAGAACCTCTCCTAGGGCAATGCAGAGGGGAAATGTGGGGTTGGAACTCCCACATAAAGTCCTCCACTGAGGCACTGCCTAGTAGAGCTGTGAGAAGAAGGCCACCATCCTCCAAAACCCAGAATGGTAGATCCACTGACAGCTTGTACTGTGCACTTGGAAAAGCCAAAGGCGCCTGGAAAAGCTAGCCCATAAAAGCAGCTGCTGGGGTTGGACCCTGCAGAGCCACAGGGGCAGAGCTGCCCAAGGCCTTGGGAGCCCAGCTCTTATGTCAGCTTGTCCTGGGTGTGAGACATGGTCTCAAAGAAGATCATTTTGGACCTTTAAGATTTAATGAGTCCCCTGTTAGGCTTCGTGCATGGGGCCTGTAGCCCCCTTGTTCTGGCCAATTTCTCCCTTTTACAATGGGAACATTTACCCAGTGCCCATGCCCCCAAAGAATCTAGGAAGTACTTAACTTGCTTTTGATTTTATAGGCTCACAGGCAGAAGGGTCTTGTCTCAGATGAGACTTTGGACTTGGACTTTTGAGTTAATGCTGGAATAAGTGAAGACTTTGAGAAACTATTGAGAAGGCATGATTGGTTTTGAAATGTGAGAAGGACATGAGATTTGGGAGGGGCCAGGCTGGAATGGTATGATTTGGCTGTGTGTCCTCACCCAAATCTCATCTCAAATTGTAATCCTCACGTGTCAGGGAAGAGATGCGGTGGGAGATGATTGGATCATGGGGTGGTGTCCTTCATGATGTTCTCATGACAGTGAGTTCTCATGAGATCTGATGGTTTAAAAGTGTGGCACATTCCCCCCTTGCTTTCTCTCTCACCACCATGTAAGATGTGCCTTGCTTCCCTTCACCTTCCACAATGATTGTAACTTTTTTTGAGGCCTCCCCAGCCATGTGGAACTGTGAGTCAATTAATCACTTCTTTATAAATTATCCAGTCACAAGTAGTTCTTTATAGCACTGTGAAAATGGTCTAATACAACCAGTAATTCCTAACCTTTTGAAAATATCACCCCAGCCATGTTTCATTTTGCAATGTTCCTTCTTCAAGAAGCTAAATATCCGTAGCCATTCATTCAACCAATCTTCACCCCATGATCATTCTGTTTAAAATACCACTGCATTATGGAAATGGCCCTTCACTATTTTCTCCACCCAAGATAGGCTTTTCCATTCATCCTTTGATCATGCAACATCTATACAGGCAACTATATTTGGGATTATTTAAAAATGAACCTTAAATCATGAAATCATAGAGGTGGCCAGATGAATTAAATATAAGCCCTCCAAATTCATAAAATACAAATTTCTTCATTCAATCAGGTAAATTTGCAAGCTAGTGATTTCTGAAAAGTAACCCAGGCTGTTTTAATTTTTTCAAGACATCTCATGGAATTAAGATTTTAATTTATACATCTATATGAATGTAAACAGACCCATGCATAAATCCAGGATCATTTATATCAAAAGTGATCTACGTGATTTCTACTAGAGATTTTTACTCTTTAGAAAATGTAACAATTTATACTTACTTGTTTAGTAATATGTCTCTCTTAAAAGTATGCTATAAATCAATTAGCTTTGAACCTAGACCAGAGGAAAACTCAGGGTCCCTATCATTTCTGTGATTTATTTGAATCTAACCATATTCAAAGATAGGCAAACCTAACACTAATATTTTTCATTCCCATTATCCTCAAATTCATGTCTATTCTGGTTTGATAAAATGTTTATAGTATAAGGTAATAAAACAAAGACAACATAATGCATGCACTTAATGAATCTTCTACCCTACTAGGATATAAAAATAGGAAGACTAACAGCTAACTCTTAATAAGTGCTATGTGCCAGGATAAGTTCTCTGGACGTATTTTCTCATTTAATCCTTACAACACATGTATATGAAGCAAATAAATTATCTCTTAACAACAGAACTAGGACTAGCTTTTGTTTATGCCATATTTTCGAAATCCTCACCTGTGTATCATACACATATCACAGCAAAAATAAGTGAGAGAAAGCTGGATCTCCCTGAGCCTCAGCTTTCCTATCAGGTTATACAACTGTGCCATTCTTTATTTCTGGAATTTTCCTGTGGTTCCAAAACATGTTATAGATGTAGAAAATTTTCAACATTTTGAATGTGCAATTTCCATCTTATTGTGTTCCCTCACATATGGTGTTCTTGCTCAAAGAGCATCAGTATTTTTAACTTGCACAATGTTAGTAACTGCTTTGAATTATTCTTCATTGACAAGCATCCAAATATCTTTCACCAAATTAGAAAACTGCAAGTATTATTTAGGCTAGTGTGTTCATTGATTTTTCAGACAAATTTTCCAGTAGAATCACTGTATTTTACATTTGGAAGATATCATAAAGACAACTTAATATAAAGTTATCTCTTTTTACAAGTGAAAATCTACAATGCAGAGAGGTTTAAGTGTCTCTCCTAAGTCAATGTTTAGTTAGTAGTCAAAACCACTAATCGCAGCCCAGCTGTTTTCTGCATAAAAATGTTAATTATTATAAAATCCATATTTTTATACATCACGCTGCAGAAGATGCATCAGGAATAATTGGCACATTATTATAATACTGTATTATCATCAGTATTACAATGTAACACTTGCATCTATCAATTATATAATGCTTTTGTATATCATTGCTATTTTGTTCGTTTTTTTTTTTTTTTTTTTTTTTTTTTTTTTTTTTTTTTTTTACTGTATGTCTTATGTCCCTAACTAGATTGTGACTTCCTTGTGGTAGGCACAATTTCTTTTTTAAATGTTTCTCATAGCTTTTGGTAAGTCTTAAACATATGCAAACTGCTTAACACAGATTGACATAAACATAATTAAAACTAATACCATATTGCTCAAAATACAGGCAAATGACTCTAATACTCTATGGATGCAGGTGAATTTGTTGGTCTGAAAGGACAAAGTTGAGAAATTGCCCTCATTTCTTATCAAGCCCTGAGATTGTTCTTGAGGGTAAGTGGTTTTAGGCCTTGAAGAGATTGGTGAAGGGAATAGAAATTAGAGGGAATGATAAGGGAGTTGACTAACCCTCAAGGACACGTGGCAGCATATGCAGATCAAATTGATCAATACCAACAATAATAACAAACACTAAGCATCCAGCACTGCTGTCAGTACTCTGCCTATATTAAATCAGCTACCCCTCAAAACAACCCTAGGTATTTTTCTCATTTTGTGGATGAAAAAAGTTGAGGCTCAGAGAGGTTAGGTCATCTGCCCAAGTGAACTGGCTAGTAAGTAGTAGAGCCAGGTTTCAAACACTGACTGCTCAGGGCCTACGCTCCTATTCACAGTGTGATGCTTAGGATGGACTAGATAAGCATGTGGTGGTTAATACAATGCCTAACAAATGCCTGCTCCCATAGTGGAAGCTCAATTGATATTAGTTCCCCCTGCTTTCTGGTTTTCAACACACTGGCCCCATATTTATTTACTCAACCACTCCTTACTCACCAAACACACACACACACACACACACAATGACACATTCACACACACTCCAGTATTTTTTTTTTTTTTGAGACAGAGTCTCGCTCTTTCGCCCAGGCTAGAGTGCAGTGGCATGATCTCGGCTCACTGCAACCTCCGCCTTCCAGATTCAAGCGATTCTCCTGCCTCAGCCTCCTGAGTAGGTGGGATTACAGGCACCTACCACCACACTCGGCTAATTTTTTGTCTTACTTAGTAGAGACAAGGTTTCACTATGTTGGCTAGGCTGGTCTAGAATTTCTGGCCTCGTGATCCACCTGCCTGGACCTCCCAAGGTGCTGGGTTTACAGGCATGAGCTACCGCGCCCAGCCACACTCCAATCTTTTATCAACAAAGTCCACACTCAGATATCTAGGTCAGTAAGTGTCAACTATATATAGATACACACATATAAATATTCTTCTTCGAGATGGGATTTTAGATCACATACCTAAAATGAGTCCTAGGATGAACCTCCGCTCTCCCATCACTCTCCAAGGTGACTGTAAATACACACACGAACACTGACTCTGGATTCCAAACATATTCACATGCATAGCCTGATATAAGGCAGAAGTCAACTCTGTACTTTTCTTTTTCCATTATCCAGGGAAATGCATGAGTTACCATGACAGATGCCAAAGAGACCCTTGGCTCTGGTATTGGAAATTGGGAGGCAATGGTGAAATGAAGTAAGAAATTCCAGCGCCAGAAGGTGCATGCAAGTCAGTAACGACTTTTCCCAGGAGCTTGCTCTTTTGGGTAAGTGCTACACGTAGAAGCCCGAACTCGCCGCTTAAGCCACCCTATTCTGAACCCCACTTAGGCCGCAACAGATGCACACACTGCGGGGAGCCTCATTTGCAGGAGATGAGTGTTCCCTTGCTCTATTTTAATCCTGGCAGCCCAGCCGGGGAAGGTTTTGTCAGAAATGGTGGAAAACAGTGACCACAAAGCTTTCTGGAGTAAAGGCTAGGCAGCTCAGGAGCAGCGAATCACAACTAGCACAGTATTTAATAATTCAAGGGAAAACAAGTTTCCTTCCCACCGGCCGGCACTTTTGCAGCCAGCTGGGGTGCCGTGGCAGCGCCTGGGCGACGACCTTCCTGGCTCTGGAGGGCGGGCGCGGCGGAGACGCGGGCAGCACTGCCCCGTGGCTCCGGAAACGGCCTCTCACCGGTCCTCAAGGACCGAATCCATCCTGATAAATACCCTCCTGGCCCTACACGGGAAGGGCAAGTTCAAACGCAAGGCCCTGAACCCGCACGTCTAGAGACCCCAGCCAGGCACCCCCGCCCTCCTCGCCGTGCAGTCGCGCACTGTGAACGACAGTCCAGCGCCAACCCGGCTTACTGCGCCTGCGCACTCCCGGGGCTCCCTTGAGCTCCTTTCCCCGGCCTCCGGCCCGTCGCTTAGCAACGCGCTAGTCACAGTCGCCGCGCTCTGCGCGGGCTGCGTCGCTGCCCTTCCCGGGAGGCTCCTCGCTGCCTGGTGCTGTAGAGGCCCATGGAGGGAAAGGAGGATAAGCATCAGTAAGTGCTGGGGTTTGGTGTCTTATTTTCCCTCCCCAAAACCATTTTCCTCCTTCACTGGGAGGTCGGGGTCCTCAGAATGGACAAGGCCAAGCTCAGACACTCCCCTTGCTGCCTCTGATTGCCAGTTGGCTGAGCGCGTACAACAATAATTTTTAAAACGCACCGTTTACTGAGCACATACTCTGTGTAGGGGACTTGACTTGCATTACCAGGTCTAAAATTCTTGAAGTCATCCACTCCTCACACTTATTAGCAGATGCTGTAGGCTTTACCTTTAAAATTATCCAGAACCTACCACTGTTCATCACTTTCAGTACTGTCCCCACCCTGTCCCAAGTACCAGTTTCTCTTGCCTGGATGCTGCAACCGCCCTGCAGCTGGTGGCTTTGCTTTTTCCTTCCCCTTCTGCAGCCTCCTCGACACAGCAGTCAGAGCGGTCCTCTTAAAGCCCAGGTTAGATCGCGGTCTCCATCGGACATCATAGGGTAAAAGCCCAAGCTCCTCCAATGGCCCCTTCCGTTTTATCTACAGCTTGCCTCCCTCTGACAGGACCCTGCTACAGCAAACAGGCCTTTCTGTTCTCATCTGCAGTGATTCAGACCAGCATCAGCAGCACCTGGGAACTTGTTAGGAATGCAATTTTGAGGACTTCCCCACCCCACAGACACACTGAATCAGAAACTCTATGGCTGGGGCTCAATGATCTGGTTTTAAGCAAGGCATCCAGTAGATTCTGAGGTACCTTAAAATTTGAGACTATTAATCAAGGCAGTACATACAGCTAGTTAGGAATGATGTGGAGCCAGGGATACCTTCTTCCAAAGCCTGTATTTTTGTCCCTAGAACAATGGTTCTCACACATTACCATGCATAAGAATCAGCTAAACAGCTGGTTAAAACACGTTCCTGGGAACCAGCCCGAGATTCTGATTTAGCTGGTTGAAATGGGGCCCATAAATTTGTATTTCTAACAAGGTCACAGTTGATGCCAATGCTGCTACTCTGGTGCCCATACTTTCAGAAGCACTGCACTAAGGATGGTTCTGCTGCGAGCTTTGGCAGTTACAGTTCACTTTACTGGAATGCTTTCCCCACAAATATCCACTTAGCTCTCTCCTCCCCTCTTTCTGTTTTCAATTGCCACCTTCACAGTGCAGCCTCCACCCTACTTAAAAATGCAAACCTACCTCCCACATACCTGCACTCCCTTTTCCCATTCCCTACTTGATTATTGTCCTTGGCATTTAACAGATGATGTAATTTACTTTTTCATCTACCTTTCCCCATTAGAATGTAAGCTCTGTGAGGGCAGGATTTTTTGTCTGTGCCAACAACAGCACCTGGCATGCAACTCAAATATCTGTTGAAACAATCAATTATTCAGTGTTATTCTCATATCACTCACAATAGGTATTATTGTTCCTATCATGCAAATGAGGAGAGCAAGGCTCAGATATTAAATGGCAGAACAGGGATTCCAGTCCCAGTCCGACTCACTTCAGAGCCCATCAGTGCTTTTATCTGGGCCTTTCTTCTGGCAAGAGATTGCTAGAGTCATATATTTCACGCTTATTTATCAACCCATAGGCACACACCACAAGTGCTTAATCAAGTGAATTTAACCCATAGGCACACAAGTGCTTAATCAAGTGAATTTATGTAAGCAAATAGCCCCAGTCCTTTTCTTCACCATAAGTGTATATTGTTGGGTGATAACCATGAGAAACAGGTGGAAAAACTGATACCCGAAGTCTACAATAATAAATTAATTGACCCCAAAGTCTCTACCTTTAAATGAATAGGTATATCTCCAGAAAGGTAATAAAAAAAGGTTTAGAAGCTCTTTACATTTTACCAGTAATCAGTTTTTCCAAATCCTTTGCAGAGAGGAATTTTTGTTGGGAAGCAGGGAACTAGAATCCAAGGATTCTGAATGTTGTTTTTATATGTATTGGAGGAGTGATTGAGGGTATTTAAACAAAGCTGGAGTAAACAATTCCAGGAGATTCACCAGAAATATGTATGTCTTACAATGGTAGTCCATTTACCTTTGATCAACAGGACAATTTTCCTGATGTTGGGTACACAGTGAATGAAACAATCTGCACCTTCATGGAACTTATTGACTAATAAAGGGTATTTGTAGTGCTTGGTAAAAACAAAAAACTAGGTACATAAAAATTATGGTGTCAATAAAAGAAATGAACAAAGTATTAAAATAGAGAATACATGCAGTGGGGGGAAGGCAATCTAGGAAAAGCTGCCAAGGAGATGGTTTTAAGCTGAGACCTAAATATCCTGAGCCAGCTGTTCTGGGAGCTGGGGAAGAGCTGTCCAGGCAGAGGAAACAGCATGTGCAAATGCCCTGAGGGAAAGAGGTTGGTGTGTTCCCGGAACTGACAGAAGGCAGTCTCATGGGAGAGTCTTGAGTGAGGTTGAAGAGATTCACTGGGGCAAGTCACACAGGACCTTAGAGCTATAATTAGAAGGCAGTATTTTATTACAAATGAATGGAAAGCTACTTGAGGGTTTTAACTAAAGAGTGATGTGGGCCAGGCATGGTGGCTCACTCCTGTAATCCCAGCACTTTGGGAGGCCGAGGCAGGCGGATCACAAGGTCAGGAGTTTGAGACCAGCCTGGCCAACATGGCAAAACCCTGTCTCTACTTAAAAAATATATATATACATATATATATATATATATGTATATATATAAATTAGCTGGGCATGGTGGTGCATGCCTGTAATCCCAGCTACTTGGGAAGCTGAGGCAGGAGAATCACTTAAACTCGACAAGTGGAGATTGCAGTGAGCTGAGATAGCGCCACTGTACTCCTGCCTGGGACAGAGCGAGACTCCATCTCAAAAAGAAAAAAAAATTACATGGTAGAAGAGATGGACCTGGCATTCGTTTGAAGGAAGGCAGGTGTTATACTTTAAGGGCTGTGTATAATGTTAAATGGTGCTACCTGCTTTCTCTGTGAATTTGGAATTTCATTGACTCACCTGCAGCGGGATCACAGCTTTGATTTTTAAAAGCTATGTAAAAAGTATTCAAATTCATATATTTCATTCTTTGCTTTTCAGGTATGTGAATTTTAAAAATATTGCCTTTTATAATTTCAATTTCTCCTTAATTGAAAGGAGAAAAATTTGATAAACTTTCTTCCTAAACATTAAAATTTTTTTTTAATTTTAGTAATTTTTACATTTGTATCAGTTTACTTACTAAAGGCAAAACATGAAGAGATTGACTTGATTTTGACTACCTACATAGTGTTCTTTTCTTGAAAAGATAAATAATGGTGCTCCTTTGGTAGCTTTAAGTTTGCCAGACAAGGTTTGAAAATTAACTAGTTTATCCATGTCCAGATAGCTGTTTACTAGGTAAAGAGGGGAATAAAGCCATTCTCTTGGTAATAAAACTTTTAAAGAAGATGAGTTAAGTATAGCAGGTAACTTATCCATACACAGGTAACTTATCCATACACATAAGTACTGCAAACATGATTTGGAAGCACAAATCCAATCACTACTCTTTCTTTACTCTAGCAAATGAGAGTTGGTACAGTGCACTGGTATATTATAATGAGTAATCATTACTAACTCAAATCCATTTATCACTTATATGATTTAGAATCAGAAAATGGCCTCCTAAATTTTAATAGCACAGACTCTTATAACTATTAATACAGCCTAAATTGTCTTGACTGATGTTTGTAATATATTTAAATCTTACGTAATTTTGACTCAATGTTGCAATGATTACTGGGGCAAATGATTTACTATTTATATTTTTCAGACAGCATAAAATAGAGGATGCTGCTATAGCATATGTAACTGAAAGTAAAGAAGAAATTAAACATGAAAACAACCCTGGACAAAGCATACAACATTCAAAACCACGTGTTGGAAGAGGACGTATCTATTATGCTAAATTCATTAACACAAATGCAAGAACATACAGTGAACCAGTTCCCTACATAGATCCAAAAAAAGGGCCAGAAATACAGGTTGGACAGATATTCATTGTATACAAATAGTGATTTAGATTCAGATGCTGTTTCACAGAATAATTTGGTCACAGACTATAAAGGATGAGACACATCTTAGTAGTACTTATCATAATCCAATAGTTAAAAGCAGTAAACTGGAACTATTCTGGCAGATGACTTTTACATATAAGCAATACAGACACAGGGAGGGAATCTAAATAATTATTTATCTAGAATGGGTCAGATTATTGCCATGAAGTAGTGCTTTGGGGTTGCTAAAGAAATTTCATGTATATATTGTATTTATGATATATATCCTAATATAAAAATATCCCATAATACTCAATAGTGCACATATCTTCTGTAAAATAATAACTATTTATTGAAAGCATATGAAGTTCTAACGAGCTAAGTGTTTTATATAAATTACATTCTTTCATCTCTACAACAATTTCTATGAAGTCTTATTGGATATAGTTTACAGAAAACACATACTCCGATGAGGTTAATTAACATATCTGAGGTTATGTAATAAGCAAATGTCACGGTCATAGTTCTGATCCAGAGCTGTTGGTTTAGCCAAACCACACTTCATTGACTATGCCATACTAAAAATCTTCCATTATCTTTTTTATAAAGTCAGGTTGGTTGAGGTACAATTTATTGTATTTGTTTCCTATTGCTGATATTACAAATTTTCACACACTTAAAAGCTGGTTAAAGCAGCACAAATTTATTTTCTAGCTCAAAATTCCAAGATCTGTCTCACTGGCTGTGGCCAGGCCTGGTTCTTTCTGTAGGCTCTAAGAGTGAATCGGCTTCCCTGCCTTTTCCAGCTTCTACAGGCTGCCCACATTCCTTGGCTTATGGCACCTTTTTCTTCAAAGCCAGCAACACAGCATCTTCAAATCTTTCTCTGACCCACTCTCCTGACTCTCTCTTATAAGGACCCTTGTGATTAGATTGGACCTACCCAGATAATTCAGGATAATCTCATCTCAAGTTACTTCATCACATCTGCAAAGTCCCTTTGCCATGCAAGGTAGCATTCACAGGTTTGGGGCTTAAAAGATGAACGTCTTTAGGGACAGAGGGAGCATTATTCTACTTACCCTTACACAGTAAATTAGTCACCCTCATAGTATATAATTCTCTGAATTTTGGCAAAAGTGTAGTCATGTTACTCCACCACAATCAAGCTATGAATCATTTCCAACACCCTCAAAAGTCCCCCTATGCCGTTTTGAGGTCATCCCCTTCCTCTACTCCAACAACCACTGATCTGCTTTCCATAGTTTTGCCTTTTTCAGAAAGTCATGTTAATGGGATTATACAGTATGTAGCCTACTGAACCCGTCTCAGAATAAAGCATTTGGGATTTGCCCATGTTGCTGCCGCATGTCACTAGTTCATTTCATTTTGTTGCTGCTGCATACATGCCATGTGACTTTGGGCAAGTCACTCTAAGCTTCAATTTCCTTATTTATATAATAAGGATAGTAATTGTCCCTCTCATAGGGTTTTTGTGAGAATTAAAATATTTTTGTCAGTTACTGTTTTAGACACTAGAGATACAGCAGTGAACAAAGCAAATGGGGGAAAAAGTCCTGTCCTTACATGGCTTACGTTTTAGGGAGGGAATAGATACAACAAGTAAGCTGTACTGAAATGTTACGTGGTATTAAGTGTGGCATGCAAGGCAGGATAAGGAATGCTGAGGCAGAGAGGCAATTTTAAATCGATGATCAGAGAAGGCTTCACTGAGTCACATTTGAGTGAAGACCTGAGGGAGAGTGAGGGAGTGAGCCTGCAGGAACGTGGCGGAAGAGCATTCATAATGCACAAAGGAAGCGCTCACTAAACATTAGCTCTTAGTGGCAGCAGAATCCTAGTCTACTGCTCTTTGCACAGTGACGGGGACTGAGGAGCCCATCATCTGCTGCTGAGAGCAGGATCCTATGAGAGAAGACCTAGCACAGTGCTGGGCCCAGCAAGTGTTCAACAGATGGGATTCAAAATATGCCATAGCAAAGGTAATGGCAATTTCTCATGTAGATTTGTTTCAGCATGATATTCAGAAAAGGCAGAAAAAGAAATGTGTACCATCTAAATGGTCTCAGACAACGGTGCCAGTGTCAGCCTCCTACTACTCCACTTCTTTCCTCATCTTCTGTGTGTGAGGTATAGCAGCGATTGAACACTGAGATGGAGACTGCTTTTTGTGAGCTCTCTTCATACTGATAACATCTGTTCTTGTCATAGACAGAATACCATGGCAGTGTGTGTGAATGTGAGATCTTCTCAGGGCAGGAATTCCTGTGGTTAAATGTTCTTTTAATTTCATGAGCTGAACGCTTATAAGGGCCATATTGAGGGTACTTCATTTTGTAAACTTGTTTCTGCTCTCATAGCAATTATTTCAGATTTTAAAGAAATCAGTTGTTATTGTTAAACCAGACCTACAGTGGAGAAATTAATTTGGTACCGAAATCCAGATTAGTAAAGTTCTTATATTTCTTACAAAGGCTCATGAATTACTCTGAGGTCTAGTTCAGGACTGAGTTTAAAACTGTTCACTGAACTCATCCTTACATTAGCGATACTAAGACAAAGAAGCTGGATGGAGAACAGAAATATGAAACATAAAAGTTTAAAAACTTAATCCCAACTAATTTTCTCTTTTCTTCCTACTCTATAGGTATATTGGGGGGGAAAAATGAACAAAGGTGTTAAGAGCTGCTATCAGCAAGACTAGGTGACAGAGCAGTAGTAGAATCATTATTCGTGCTGGACCTTTAAGTGATGGTGAAAGTGAGTTTGAGATGAAGTAAGAGCTCGGATAAGGGAAGCTGGCAGTGAATATGAATAAGGAGAGATACAGAGAAAGACTGAAAATACATCACTGAGTTACAAGTATGTCTGATTTGGGTGTGGCAGGAAGGAAATGTTTATATTTTTAAAACATTCTGGGCAACATGGTGATACCCTATCTATACAAAAATTGTTAAAAAAAAAATAGCTGGGTGCAATGGAGTGTGCCTGTGATCCCAGCTACTTGAGAGCCTGAGGCAGGAAGATCGCTTTCACCTGGGAAATCAAAGCTGCAGTGAGCTGTGTTTATGCCATTGCACTCCAGCCTGAGTGGCAGAGTGAGACCCTATCTGTGTAAGCCACTGTGCCCAGAAAGAAAATAGTCTGGGCACAGTGGCTCACACCTGTAATCACAACACTTTGGAAGGCCAAGGCAGGAGGATAACTTGAGTCCAGGAGTTCGAGACCTGCCTGGGCAACATAGTGAGACCTTGTCTCTACAAAAATAATAATAATAATAATAAATAGCCAGGTGTAGTGGCATGCCTCTGTAGCTCCAGCTATTTGGGAAGCTGAGGCAGTAGGATGGCTTGAGCTCAAAAGTTCAAGGCTATAGTGAACAATGATCATGCCACTGCATTACAGCCTGGGCAACAGAGCAAGACCCTATCTCTAAAAACAAATTTAAAAATAAAATAAAACACAGAAGCAATAATGAACCTTAAATATATTCATTTTCAAGTATTCAAGGACTAATAAAGAATGTATATTTCACATATTTGTAAACTGTTCCTTCGTTTAAGATGACAGGTTTCTTTTTAAAGGTTAGCTTGGTTAAGAAAAAAAACTGGTTGACAGTAATGCTGTCTTTACACTAAGAGTAAAGAAAATAAACTTGCCTAAATATTTTATATGACACCTGTTGTTTTCTGTGTTTTGCTAAGATCGTATCTTTAGGATGCAACACAAGATTGGTTGGTTTTAATTATTTACAAGATTTTTAAGATTTCATCCATTTCTACCTAGGAACATAAAATTGGGAATGCTAGAAAAGGTAAGAAGTTTTAGCTCAGTCACTTTCAAAGGAAACTGGTTTGATTGTCTTATATATTTAAATATTGGTACTTTTAAAGAGACTGTACTAGGTTGGTATTTTCGAAAGTTTATTTTTCAGAACACTGACCTTTGCCTACATGCTTAACAAAATAAATTTGCAAAGTCAAATATGTTTTGGAAAAGCTGTATTTTTATAAACCTTTCTCAGAGCTTCACAATTCACATTGGTATACAAAGGTTCTAAGAAGTCTTGTGATAAACTTATTTATCTTTGCTTTTCTATTTCCCGAAGTTATTTAACTGTAGACACCTCTTTTTAAAATTTTTATAACACCTATTAATATGCTAGAGAACTGGTGTTCCGGTTTAGGAATTTTTTATGTGGGGGTGGCATTATGAACTACTTAAAAAATGATTTTTTTCTTTTTTTCTTTTTCTTTTTTTTTTTTTAGCACGTATAGTATCTATAGCAAAAGAGAGAGGTACTGTGTAACCAATGTGACCTTAGCTGCCCTAGTGTTTGTGATAGTACTTCAATTTTTTAAAGCCACTGAGTTCTACCAACAAAATGCGATTGTTTATGTCTAGTTTTGTCAAAAGCCCACATTTCCTTGGGAAACCCCAAAGTATGATTTTATGTTCCACAGATGACCACCAGCAGCCATCTTGGCTTGGCCATTGTGGCTGTGGCTGTGGAGCTTGACTTACGACCTCTTTCATTGGCTTAATTGGTTTCTCTAGGATATTTCACTTGCTTTTACAACTTTTCTTCTGAGGATTCTCCCTTAATTTCCCAAAAAATGGAAAATAAGTAATCTTAACTAAAACATCTCTGAAAGTTTAGGAATACTAGGAGTATAACATAGAGACAGCCTTACACTGGCTTCCAAATGTGACTAAGGGACCCACATAGCCACATAGCCACAAGTGCAATAGCCATTGGCTTTCCCAGGGCTGCAGGTTAGAAGGAGCCCTGTCATCAGGAATCTCCAGGCACCTCCTGACCATGGAGCCCCTGGGGTTTCCTACCCATATCATCCTGGGGTAGGAAAGAAGACAGGCCTTATAATGGGAGGGAGAACTTGCAGGGTCCAAAGTTTGAGTTAGGCAAAAATCTCTATAATCTGCAAGATACAGCCTGTTCCCCAGAGCCCAGACAAAGCCATCACACAGGGCAACTTTTCCCATTTCTTATTTTGTCATAAATAACTCCGTGTTAACCCCAACAATCCAATGTAAGTGATGGTACACAGAACAGTAAATTTTTTGTTAGTCTTTCAGTGTTAGTCCCTTCAGTGTGAAATAAAGATTAAAAACAAGCCTCCATTTATCTCTTTCCTTCATCTCATAATCTTTTATGAGTAAATGCTTGGACCAAAAAGGCACACACATGTTGCATGGGCACATATGCACTTCCACTCTTCCAAGAGCAAACCAAACTTTTTAGCCCTAAGGAAGACTATCCGGAAACTCAAAAGATAACCTTTTTTTTTTTGGACTTTAGGATTCACTCAGCTAAAGTGAAGATGCATCCACTTTATAACACTCATCAGAACACTTTCACAAACTGCAGAGTCTTAAAATCACCAATCACATTTCAGGAAAAACTATTCTCCATTTCCTTTATATTTGTGAAACTAAGACCATTTTGGCAACTCAATTTAAAAGAAGTTTTCTCAAAAAATGAAATTATATCTCTGCTTTAAGTCTAGTTTTGCATTACACTTTTAAGAAAAAATTATAGCCAGACATAGGGGCTCATGCCCATCATCTGCTACTCAGGAGGCTAAGGTGGAAGGGTCACCTGAGTCCAGGAGTTTGAGGCTGCAGTGAGTTATGATGGCACCACTACACTCCAGCTTGGATGACAGAGTGAGGTGAGACCCTGTCTCAAAAAAATAAATTCATAATAATAATTAAAGTCTATCAGACATTTCCTTGTGGTTCACTTATCCCAGAGTCATTTTTCCAGTAACTTGGGTATTAGCAAAATAAGTTTTTGATCAACAAAAGTAGATGATATGAAGTGTATGTGTATGCTTTACAATCTTATCATAGAAGAACTTTCTCAGGATACTTACGGCTTTGGTTTGAATGTTTGTCCCCTCCAAACTCATGTCGAAATGTGATTTCCATTGTAACAGTATTAAGAGGTGGAACCCTTAAGAGGTGATTAGGTCATGAAAGCTCCACCCTCACAAGTGAAATTAATGCCATTATAAAAAGGCAAGTTCGGTCCCCTCTTGCCCTCTTTTTGCCCTTCTGCCTTCCACCATGTGAGGATGCAGTGTTTAAGGTGCCATCTTAGAATCATAATTACCAAACCTGCCAGTGCCTTGATCTTGGACTTCCCCGCCTCCAGAACTGTGAGCCAATACATTTCTGATCATTATAAATTATCCAGTCTAAGGTATTCTGTTATAGCAGCACAAAACTGACCAAGACAGGTTCTTAGAGCCTCTCTTTTCTCTTTGAGACCAAGTCTCACTCTATTGACAGGCTGGAGTACAGTGGTGTGATCTCTGCTTACTGCAACCTCCGCCTTCCAGGTTCAAGTGTCCTGCCTCAGCCTCCTGAATAGCTGGTATGACAGACAAGCACTACCATGCCCAGCTAACTGTTGTATTTTTAGTAGAAATGGGGTTTCACCATGTTGGCGAGGATGGTCTTGATCTCTTGACCTCATGATCTGCCCGCCTCGACCTCTCAAAGTGCTGGGATTACAAGGGTGAGCCACTGTACCTGACCTATTTTCACTTCATAAATAATTTAATTTGGTTGTGCTTAGCTGGTTTTACAGAAATTAGAGGTGTGCACAAAGACAGTTTGAATTGTGGCAGTGCAGCAGTCTGCTAGTGATATACCCTGGGGAAGTTACTTAATCTCCTGGCAGTTTCTCATCTGTAAAGTGGGTGTTCCTGCCTCATAGAGTTGTAATGAGAATAAGATAAGACCTTTACATTCTAGACCTTGGAGCATAAGAAGCACTATCATAATTGTGAAGTGGAGTGGAGGAGAGCTGCCAGAAGCAGGCGCTCTGACAACAGTAAGATGTGACTATTTTCAGCCAGATAGTGAGAAGACACCATCTGTTTAGTAATCTGTTCTAGAATTTTCCTAGGATCTACAACAAGTAGTCTTGATTTTTAAAATTCACCTTTCAGCTCATTCTGAAAAATGAAGCATTAGCCAATCTATTCTTCAAAATCCCCTAGTTCCTAAATTTCTGTGATCTCTGCAGAAATTATCCCTAGTTCCAATTACCCATTATTCCATTACTCCTGCTTACAATTTGTCATTGGCCTAAAAACTGGCACTCTTTTAAAGTGACAAAGTCCAACTGATGAGAGAAGTCCAACTCTCTCATCAGCTATTCAGGGCTTAGTTCTTTCTTTGGTACATGTTCATTTCATCTTTTTCAGGTTGACTGTAATCTTCCTTAACAAAGAACCTAAAGTTGAATAGTTCTAATTTCTTCTCTCCAAATTTTTAGCCAGAACATGAAAGATAACCTTTTTTGGACTGTAGGATTTCACTCAGCTATGAATAATTTTTTCTAGAAAACCTTATTTTTGCTATCTTTGACAATTTTATAAATTTATAACATTTTATCAATTTATAAATTTCTTCTAAGTTTCTTGACAATCTTCTAACAAGCTGACTCTATTAATTATTTTTTAAATCTTATGTGGTATATGTCTTTTATACATGCTGTCTTTTTCTAAACTAAGCTCATTTGAGAGCTGACTCCCTATGCAGCTACATGTTTTGTTTTTTTTTTTAAGAAACATCTCCCTTTTTGCATCAATGTAGCCTCAATTGTATTGATAGAATTTTACCTATTAGAATTGCATATTCATCCCCCTTGAATCATATTTTAGAAGTCTTTGGTTATGGAATCAAAGTTGATTTTTTTTAGAGGCAGACTTGCTTCCTTATAGCCCATGGTAAGTGTTTGGTTATACCAAAAATTACTTTCATACCCGAATTGTATTCCAGGAACTCCTATGTATCACAGGATTTCTCAACGGTTTTCTTACTACCACTTGATCAACCAGTTTTTAAATTTTTGATCAGAATTAAGCTGACTAACAGTTCCCCTCTCTACTCTTTCACCTTCCAAGAGAACAAATTGTCATACATGCTAATGAAGAATCTATCAGTTTTTCCTTTCTTGTGTACTTAGGTTTTAGTACCAAAATTCAGTAACAATGGAGAGACCTTCCCTTAGAAAAAAGTTTATCAAACTGAGTCATTAGTGAATTATAAATCAATGAGTTGCAGTCAGCAATGGGAAATGAAATAGGAAAACAGTAAAATAGAATAGAAAAATAGCTGAATGCACTGCATAGAGTAAGAAAAAGCATTTTGTGAAACTTTTGTTTGTTTTATGTATGTGTAGCATTGTGGGCTATTGTATGACATAAAATATATTTCATGGTGCAGGTTATGGACTAAAAACTCTGAAAACCACCATTTTTAGATGATGATACATTATTTGTATTGTCATAATGACAAGTATAGAACATAATTTTTAAGATCAAATCACATTTAATACATACATATGTACATACATAATAAAATTGTAGCACAAAACAAAAAACAGCTGTTTTGTTGATTTTTACCATTTCATCTATTGATAGAAGGAAGATAGTTTAAGAATTTAGCAGCTGTATTTAAGCTAAAAATATATGACAACTCATGTTTTTGGTGCCTTAAAAGAAATACATTTTTTTTGTGAAAAGATATTTCTAGATATCAGAACTCCATATTAGTACTAGGATATCCACTAACTTGTTAAAATGAATTACTGAATATCCATAGACATCAAGCAATACATAACAATGCCCTACAGTATCCAATTTTGTTTCCAATTATTTTCTATAAAGGGTGACTGGTGGCCACATGGTAAAGCCCTGGAACCTGTCTTCCTACCACCTTATGACCCTAAGAGCACCCAGAGGAGTGACTTCCAAAAACCAACATGTCCACTGGTTCTGCCAGTCAAACACAGCAAGATGCAAAAGCCTTCTTATGGAATAGGTAAGGTTTTACAGTGGTAAAAACCTTTTTTTTAATCTCAAGTTATTGCTATCAAAACTAAGATGTATTAGATGTGCCAACACCTCCTGAAAAAAATTACTTCCTTACAGAAATTGAAAATGTATACACAGCTAGTGCAGCCCTTGGAAAGTTTATTTCTTCCTAATCAACAGTTTGTCTCCAAACACAGTTAATATGAGATAATGAAAATTGTACTGATCATTCATAACACCAGCCTCAAAGTCAGAAACTCAGTAGTATTCTGCTCATTGTTGTTGTCGTCACCACATTTTAATAATTATAATAACCCTTGTCATTTCAAGGAAGTTAGGCTATTGATAAAGGGGGCTATTAAATAATCTGTAACAATGACCTGTCCTTTAGAAAGATAATAAAGTTTGCTTCTGATTCAGGACGGTAGACTGAGCACACACATCGAAATTCCCTGCCTTCTAAGACCCTAATACTGTGAATAGTAGCAAAGCAATAAACTCATAAGGGTGAAGAGAATAGAAGGAAGAACTTTCAAGAATGTAGGAAAGAGTAGAAGCCTACTGATAACTAAAAGAGAATGAAGAAGCAATACCTAGAAGGAGGTGCAGCAATCTAACTGGCCAAAGCCCTGACTGAGCTACATGTGAGGCCAGCAGGCATAGCGGAAGGCAAGAATAAAAGTGGGTAGGAGAGAGTCAGAGAGTTACTTCAAAGCCTGTCCCTTAAATAAAGGCTCCAGTCACGAGCATTCCACCCTTTCCCAACATGAAGACTACTAGAACCCAGTGTCTTAGCCAGATGTCAACTATCACACCAGTCTTTTTGGTCAGTCGAGCCAATACCCCCCATTCCGTTCTTAATTATGAATGGACAACCAAAGATTAGAATTATGCCAATTAAAAAAAAGATTTAGAGGATAAAGGCAAGAAAATATCACAGGGCATGAAACAACAAAACAAAAACTTAGAAAATGAAAAGAAAAGCAAAATAGAGGATCTGTTTGGGATATCCAACTTTTCTGGAGCTCCAGAAAAGAGTAAAAATGAAGGTAGATAATTAGCAAAACATAACATTTTTTGAGCACATGCTATTTGCAAGGCACTTTATGGAACTTCCTAAATATTAATTTATTTAATTCCCACATTAACTCTATGCAATATAATAATGTAGAAATACTATGAATATTCTTATTTTTTCAGATAATAAAGTGTAGAGAGGCAAAATTTTACCTCTACCCTCTTAGTGTTTTTGGCTGGTCTTGATAATTAAATGGACACAAACATCAATAGGAGAAAAGCATACAAATTTATGTAATACAAGCTTTATACAGAGGGGAAGCTTCATAAGGAAAGGAAGACCCAAAGACACAGAAAGAACACATACACTAAATTGGACAAAGAGTAGCGAATTGTAAAAATGGGACAAGGCAAAGGACTCTGGGCTAGGGTAACCGGGTAAAGAAGTGACTAGGAAGGTAAGGGTGAGTTTAACAAGGTTTGTTTATATAGATTTCCCCCCACCTCAAATTCCTGTTAGACATAGGAATTTCATCTCCTGCTTTTGAGAAAGAGAAGAAAGGTCAAAATGTTTTTCTTGTATCTGTGCCTCTAACTTGCATCAAGTGCCTTTAACTCAATATAGTCAATATGCCAGTAGCATTTTAGAGTGGCATGTTCTGGACTCCTTTGAAAGCAAGCATGTAGTTAAAATAACTTTTCCAAAGCTACACAGTGAATAATTGGTATTTGAACCCAGATAGCCTGACTCCGGTACATATACTCATAACCAGTACTATACAGTACTCTATACAACCTCTAAAATAATAAGAAAGTTTCCCTACATAAAATGCATTAAAAGGGTCTACTGAGTGCTTCTAAGTATGAAGGGGGAAAAGATACACACCCTACATATCATTACAAAATTGCAAAACAATAATCATAAGCAGAAGTTTCTAAAAGCTTCCATAAAGGGATAGAAAAATAAGTCACCATCTAAGAAGTATCAACATGCAGGCAGGCAGCACTGATGCAAGAGTGCAATGGAGTTAATGTGTTCAAAGTTCTCAGGGGAAATGCTTTTTGACCTAGAAATGGGAATTCATGTGGCATGGATACTAAACCTTTTTCTTTTAAAGGGGCACTGGGCATTAGACCCACTGAAAAGAAAATGACATCCTGGCACAACATTTGGCCCTTAAATAAACAAAATATATGTAATAATGTAATATTATGCATGCTGTTTAGTAGCGTTCAACTTTCAGGCTCAATCCATAGACACAAGTTTAAATATGGCTACAGAACAGAATATATATTAGCAGCTTTAATAAGAAACATACATAATTGACAGAAAATGAGAAGAAGAGAAGAAGGGTGCCAAAATCATTATTTACAATATAGGTAATCAAGAGATACTGTCCAATGGGGATGAAACAAGGAACAGAAGTTTGAGGTTAAAGGTCAAAGGAACCAGTCTAAAAACCAAATTTATCTCTCTAACCCTGGCTTCTTTACTGAGCTTCAAGTTCACATTCCAAACACCTACTTAACATCTCCTCTGGAATAGCTAGTCACCTTTTCAAACTTGATATGGCTGGAATAGAATGTTTCATTTCCCCCATCCAAACTTATCCCCCACAGGTCTTCTCCATCTCAGTGAATGCCACCTCCACTCTCCCACCAGGTGCTCAAGTTTTGATAAGCTAGAAGGCATTCTAAAACTCTCTCTTTTTGCTGCCCCCAGTACATTCAATCCATCAGCAAATCTTGACTCTCTCTAAAATAGACCCCAAATCTATTCCTTTCCATCTTCATTGTAACCAATGCAGTACAGCCGCTATTACCCTGCTTCCTTTCTTCCTCCTCCGTATATATTTTCTGCATCATTGTCAAAGGATCTTTTTAAAACACAAATGATATTTTTCTCCTTTAGGTTCTCCAGTTACTTCTCACTGTTCATAGAATAAATTTCAAATTCCTCACTGTGGCCCACCCAGCCCTTTTGATCTGTCAAATTCACCTATATTATCTTGTATTACTCATAATTTAGAGACAGAAAATGTAACTCAGACCAAGGAGGTAGAGACACTCTCTGAAAGTCAAGCTTGTTTCCAAACCAGAAAGCTTGTGTCTGTGCCCTTGTATTCCTGTAAATTAAAATCTGAGTAAGAAAAGAAAACAGTTGTTTCTATAAAACATTCAAAGTTGAATGTGCAGACTTGATAAAAGGTAATAAATTTCTAACTTTAAAAAATGCTCATTAGGTATAGGCAAAATAACTAAGAGGAGGTGGACTGAATTCTTTAAATCTTGAAGGATTCTGCACTCATTTTACTTGAAAGTTCTTTTTACGTTTGCATTCTGTGTGAAAGAAATAGAAACTGGAAATGATGCATTAGAAGCATGGTTTGTACAAGAGACACAAAGGTGAATTCCAATCAGTGGACACCTCCTCTTTTTTTTTTTTTTTTTTTTCTTTTCTTTTTTTGAGACGGAGTTTTGCTCGTTACCCAGGCTGGAGTGCAATGGCGCAATCTCGGCTCACTGCAACCTCTGCCTCCTGGGTTCAGGCAATTCTCCTGCCTCAGCCTCCTGAGTAGCTGGGATTTCAGACACCTCCTCAAAGTGGATTGGCATGCCAATAAAATTTGATGAACTGGTTAAAAAAATATGTAATATATAACGTCATATATATTATTTATAATGTTAGAACATTGTATATATATATTATATATCTGATATATAATATATATTTATATTTGAAATATATATCATATATATATTTTTTCTATATGGTATATGATTTTTTGCTTTAACTAACTTTCTTAGTAACCAACCACTCCTTTCCTTATAAGGAGCAGCTATGGTACATCTGCTACTCAGGTTGAAGGGATGTAGAAGAGTGGTGAAAAATGATACTTCCGCTACTCAAGTTGAAGGGACTTAGTAGAGTGGTGAAAGATGATATTGGAGAGATGGGCTTTGCTCTAGGTTGATAAGGCAGGGCTCAGTCATTTCATAAGGGATCCTCCAAAATCAGGGTCTGTAGATCTGGTCTGTTTATCTACTTAATTTGCACAGAGAGAAATCCTCCAAACCTCTGCCTAGGATAGAGGACAGAAAATCCATGAGTCCCTTAAGCAGTCCTCTGCAATGTCACCTTGTCCCCCTGCCCCATGCTCCCTGACTCAGAGGTATCTGATGCCTCCCTATTCTGGGGAATTCCTGGAATGCTGTGGCATGAATTGGCTTGATTTTTACCCCACCTCCTTCCCCAAAGCACTTAACTTTTAGTTTTCTGTAGTTTACTTGAATCTATTGCCACTTATCATCCATCTGTTTTCCAGCTTCCAAACTGGTTAACATCCACACTCCCATTTAGTTCTTTTTTTCCTTAAGTATGTAAGCCCTCTTAATTTCTGTAGTGTGATTGTATTGGGGCTTGGGAAGGAATGGGGGAAATGCATATTGAATTTGCCATGTTTAACTGGAAATCAAGTAACTTTGTCACCATCAACACTCCTTTTATAATTTAATATTGGTTCTGTATTAAACTTAGTATTGTGTGAGCCTGAACCCATTAAATTTAATCATTCTGTTTTCCTGAATTTATGAAGTGAGAATAGTAATTTCTACCTCGCAGGACTGTCGTGAGAAACAAATGAAATAACATGTAAAGTGCCTAACACAGTATTTGCTACATAGTAGACAATAAATAGTAACTGTTTCTATTATTAATTATTGCACTGTACTACCTTATGTGTTGAGTTGAAATTTAGCTTGAGACCTGGCATGGTTCTTTCTCTCTCTGTTCTTTTATTGGTATTTCTTTTTCTCTCTCTATTCTTTTATTGGTATTTCTCATTGCCAAGTTCATTATTGTATCCTAGGGTCTAATATGATGCACAGATTCAATAAATATAGTTAAATGATAATTACACATTCTTCAACAGATTAATTTAAAGTCAATGTAAAGTGACATATACTATAAAATATAGGCCTGCAATTTATTCATATTTTAGGTGGTATTCGGATATTAGATGAAAATGGTTTTTAAAAAAGAAAATATTTTAATGTAACATTTAAAAATATGTATATAATCTAGTCTATATGGGTCAAATTTTTACTGTAAGCATACAAACATAGAAAAATGTGCACATAAACATGCACAAATACCAATTAAAAGTCATCTCATAGTCATTCTGTTCCATCAGCCCACTTAATTACGCCCAGACTTTGGCATTTCAGCAATGTTATCTTGTGCTGACAATTCAAAGTGTCCTTTATGTCTTGTACCACACACAATTTCCTGGCTGCCATCCATGGCCAGTTAACAAATGGCTATGCTCTGTCATATCTGAGTCCCTGTAAGAGTAAGTGTGCACATTTGGTTTTATATAATAAAACTTTATAACTTGAAATGCCTAATCTAATTTGTGAAGAGGGTATTTCATGCTTAAATAAAATGTTTCTGTTTATCAACAGCTTGATATTTCAATGTTCTTTTGAATTGCAAATTCAGATATAGTGGTAAAATTAATTTTCTAAAATAGGTTTTAGTTTGTGTTGTTTCTTTTGTACCAAACTAAAAAAAGCAGGTTTTTTTTTTTGCTACAGTGATGTTTTTTCTTTTTACTATATTTTGAAAATCTATACTATTTTTATATTAATAATCTTTTTATATAAGATCAGAATACTATGGAGAAGAGTGGGATTTAAGAGAAAAATATTACCAATGAATGATCGTTAAGCAGACACAGAGTTAACAAAAGGACATTTCTCAAAGTAAAACTGCTAAGTTCTCACGAATATTAGAAGCAAATTGTATGTTTGAATAAATCCTGGCTTTGTTGATAAAATATAAATGGTTAGATAGCAACTTGTTTCAAAAATTCTAATTTTAATTAGATCAAGTTTCCAAGAAATAGAGTGGATTTCAAACATTCTTCATGGACTTTTGCCTTATTTTTTTTTGCAATTCTCATCTAACAAGGCTTCTTTCAAGTAATTACTTTGGGTACAATTTGAATTCTTAAGTAGAGTAACCACTAAGAATTTGAATATCTTCTTTGATGTTTTCATGTCTAGATATTCCTCACTATCGTGGGCTTCTGTAAAACTCTCATATGCTTGTATAAATGAACACAGTAGTTGTGTCTAATTTTAATAGGTATAATGTCTGAGTAATGAATTTCCCTCTATCATAACTCAGACTACTTTCTTTTCCCTTTATTTTCATGAAAAAAAGAATTATTTTAAAAGTTATTAATTGTGAGATTGTGGGGGGGTTTAGACTACTATTCAAAAGATACATTCTAATTGGTTTGACTTCCTTCTGAAATATTTGTTTCCATTATCTGCATAACTACCATCTCAAATTTAATTGCTTAAAACAATCATCTTATTGGCTTAATGTTCTGCGATCTAGGCTGAGTTCAGCTGGGTAGCTCTTGGTCGGGTCTTGGTGATGATTACTTGTGTGGCTGCATTCAGTTGGCAGGTGGACTGAGGACGGGACTCATTTGGGATGCAGAAATGACTGAGCCTCTGCTTCTCCATGTGATCACTCCACTTGGTTTCTCCGGCAGGGTAGCTGGACTTCTTACTCCCAAGAATGCAAAAGCAGAAGCTGTAATGCTTTCTTAAAGTTTATGGCTAGTACTGGCATAGTGTTACCTCCGTCATATCCTGTTCGTTAAAGCTAATCGTAACACCAGCCCACATTTAGGGGGAGGGGACTATACAAGGATTCGAATACTGCCAGGCCTGATTCATTGGGGCCACTAGTTTAACAGACTACCACAATACCCTTAAACAGTTATTTGAATCAGAGTTTAGAAGTAGCCAACTCTTCACCTTTCTTTGTCTGAAAATGTCTTTCAGTTGCCCTCTTTGATGAATGAAAGCATAGCTAAAAGTAGAACTTTGGGTCCATAATTATTTACCCTTTACATTTTGAAGATATTATTCCATTGTCTTCTGGATTCTATTGTTGTGTCAAGTCTGCAGGCAGTTCAGTTGTTAATAAACTGCTCTTGCTCCCAGGGTCATGCAAGTGCCTCCTTAAGTTTTGCATCCTTTGTGCCTCATTGCCTCATCTTTCTCCTGCCCCTGGTATTCTATGAGCTCTTTCAATCTGAGGTCTTCTATCTTTCTTTAATTCTTGGATATATATCATTATTTTATCAAATACTTCTTCCCTTCCACTATTTCTTCTTAGTTCTGGTGTTGATGCTTCCATCTTCCATGTCTCTGAGCTTTTCTTTAATATTTTTATCTCTTTATCTTTTCCTGCTGCCTTCTGGAACAGCATCTCAGTCTGATTTTCTTGTTCATGATTCTTGTTTAGACCACCTATTTTTTTGCTTCAGCTGTTGTATTTTTTTATTTCTAACATTTTATATGATTCCTTTTTATGACCTGTTCTTGTTCATATTAATAATACCTTCTCTGTATCTTTGAGGATATTTGTTATGCTTATTTTAAATCCTTGGTGTATTGGTTCTGACACTTCTGCTTCACACAGTGTATGTTTTAAATTTTTCTTTCTTTTATGGTCAAATTTATGCTAGATCATGTTTCCCTAGAGGAATCAGTAGCCCTGTGCAGGCAACAGCTGAAGACGAGGGTCCAGTTTGTGTGCCTCTCACTCAATTTAAGGAAAGAAAATGAGGCTCAGGCTGGAGAGCTTCTTAGACCACAAACCCTATTTTGACCATTGTTATTTGCAGTCACTCTACCAGGCTGGTCCTCTAGTCAGGAATCCACCCTACCACCCCTAAACTGTTTTTTAAAAGCCATCACTGAGAAAAGGCAGTATCCTGATGGTTTTAATTCACCAGCATTGACAGTTGCTGCGGGAATGTTGGAGGAAGATTGCCCAAGGGGGCAACACAGACTCATTTTCCTCAGCTCCTTATCCTGGAGGAACTTCTGTGCTTTTCTGATATTACTGTGTTTACAACAGATGGCTAGGCAGTTGCTACCAGTTTCTGTGGCCCTGGGCAAGCATAATCTTCCCAAGGCAATGTGAGGGAAAGTCAAAGGCAGATTTTAAAACTCTCCCCCAACCTATTCTCTCTTGGCTGCATCTGACCTTCCTACCCTCAAGCCCAAACTGCCACCAACCCTTTATACCAGTTCACTAAAGCCTTTGGGTTTCTCAGAGTTTTACTGAGAGTTCAGATTCCTGCTTCTTTCTCCTGCCATGGTTTCCCCTTTTGGCAAGATACAGAAAAGCTGACCCTTTGTTAACGTTGAAGACTACATAATGTGACCCTAGCATCCTAGAGACTTTATAAACACTGCCCTTAATTTTCACAATTCCAAAAGCAAATTATTATTTTCTTCATTTTAGAGAAGAGGAAATCAAATTTCAATGAAGTTCGGTGATTTTTTTTTTCAAAGTCACACAACTAGGAAATGTGGTAAAGCCAGAATTTGAAAACATTTCTATCTTATCCCCAAATCCATGCTTTGGATACTTCATTAACGCCACCTATTAATGCCTGCATTTAGAGCTACTACATTTTGTCTATCCATGAAGTTATGAAACTGTGTTCAAAAATACTCATGTTCTGTGAGCTGGACCATGGTATTCATCAAAAAACTGGTCATCTTTTCCCTCTTGGTAGAAAAAAATGTAAGTTATGGATAGAATTTTCTCGGTGTCATGCTTATTATATCTTTGCACTGTTTTCTGTGTGCTAGCAAGCCCTATAAGAAAGGTAATAATTAAGTAGAACATGAGTTTTGAGCAGTTGATTGCAATTAGAAATCAAGAAAATGTTAACATTTAACTTTTTTTAATACTGTTAACTGGGAAAAGATTGCCATTTTATATCATGTCATGTATAAGTATTTGAATACTCATCATTCTTGCTAATAAAATTAGTTTATAACAATGTCTGAATATCAAAGTGAATTCATTAATGCTTAATAAATGTAAATTTCCTAACAAATTTTTTCTATGCATTCTCCTAATTTAAAAGGTCTGATTTTTAAAAATTAAATTTTATTTTTTAATAATTAATATATGCTTATAGCACAAAATTCATATTGTACAAAAAGATATACAGTGAAAACTGAATCCTCTTCTCCCCACCTCTGTTCTCCAGTCCCCTAGTTCTCTTTCTCTACAATAACCACTGTTACCAGTTTCTTACATTAGCATTTCATAGATATATTAGGTGTACATAAACTCCTATGTACATATTTTTTAAGGGAGAAATTATTTTCCCTGATAGAATTTTACTTCACTAGACTTTTGTGATTGCAGGCAACAGTACTGAAAGTTGCTCTGATTCTTTAAATAACCTTCTCTGCAGCCAGATGTGGTGTCTCACACCTGTAATTTCAGCACTTTGGGAGGCTGAGGCGGTGGATCACCTAAGTCCAGGAGTTCGAGACCAGCCTGGCCAGCATGGTGAAACACTGTCTCTACTAAAAAGCAAAAATATAAAAATTAGCCTGGTGTGGTTGTGTGAGTCTGTAATCCCAGCTACTCAGGAGGCTGAGGCAGGAGAATCACTTGAACCCGGAAGGCAGAGGTTGCAGTAAGTAGAGATCGCACCACTGCACTCCAGCCTGGGTGACAGAGTGAGACTCTGTCTCAAAAAACAAACAAACCAAAAACCTTGTCTGCTGAAAATAAAACTAAACTGAGTTTTTAAAATTATTTAAGATGTTAAACATACATATATAATGAGGCGAATATAATGAACTCCTATATACTTATCACCCAGATTAAAAGATTATTTAAAAGTGATTTTTTTTTTTCTTGAAACAGAGTCTCACTCTTTTGCCAAGCTGGAGTGCAGTGGCGTGATCTCAGCTCACAGAAACCTCTGCCTCCAGGGTTCAAGCGATTGTCCTGCCTCGGCCTCCCAAGTAGTTGGGACTACAGGCATGTGCCATCACGCCCAGCTAATTTTTGTATTCTTAGTAGAGGTGGGGGGGTTTCACCATGTTGGCTAGGATGGTCTCGATCTCTTGACCTCGTGATCCGCCCTCCTTGTCCTTAAAAGTGATTTTTAAAGGATCTAATACTCTTACAAATTTTCAGAGCCTCTGTTATTGGGTGAAATGAAAAGAATTATGTTTTCAACTACAACCGTAGCAGCCCTTCCAACGTATTCCATTAGTGCTGGCTTTGCCCTGGAGTCTTCCAGTGTATTCCTGAAGTGCTGGCTTTGGCATAGAATTTCTAGTCCATGGCTGTAGCCACTTGGCCACAGCTATAGATACAACATAGAATTTCTCATAGTCTTTCTGGTAGTAAAAAGTTAACAAATGATAGTTATGCTTTCCCTAAAACTTACTGGTATCTGTGTAAAAAGCATAGTGGTACAGTCATGGCTCACTGCAGCCTTGAACTTTTGGGCTCAAGCAATACTCCCACCTTCTTCCAAATAGCTGGGATTATAGGCACATGCCATCATGCTTGGCTAATTTTTTGTAGAGTTGGGGTCTCACCATGTTCCCCAGGCTAGTCTCAAACTCCAGGATTCAAGCAATCCTCCTGCCTTGGCCTCTGAAGGCATGCTGGGATTACAGGCATGAGCCACAATGCCTGGCCATATTATTGTATTAATATTAATTTAATATTAGTTTTTTAAATTACTAATAATTCCACACATGGAGCTAATTTTGCTATTTTGATTTGGTTCTTTTCATGGAGAAAGAACGGTGAATCCATTCTATTTATTATTTAGATGTGTATGAATAATCTTGCATACTTAAAGAATTTAGTTTTGTCACCATATTTTATAAAGCATATTATTAATACTGATTATATTTCCATAAACAATTCTAATTTTTGTCCTGACTTCACCAAATCTTTTATTTTTAGTTCCACTTGTCTTTCCTGGTACATCAGAACTTCAAAACAATTTTATAGAATACATCTCTTTTATACATCAATATGATGCCAGGAAAACTCCGAATGAGCCTCTCTGGGGAAAGGTGAGACAATATTGATAATTAATTATTTAATATTTTAAGACAGAGTAGATTTGTACAAGAACTTTATACCTTTTCAAGTCATAATTATCTTTCTAAAAGTCTATTTAAACAAACTACTGTAGTTATTAATAGAATCTTAGTCACATGCCATGGTAAAATGTAAGGAATGAAATTATCCTGGTATGGTGATGCCACCTGTAGTCCCAGCTACTCAGGTGGGTGAGGGGGGAGGATTACTTGAGCCCAGGAGTTTAAGGCTGCACTGAGCCATAATTGCACTATTGTATTCCAGCCTGGGGGACACAATAAAACCTCATTTCAATCAATCAATAAAAACATAATAATTTGAACGAGTATTTGGAATTTGGTCTACTTACTGAAATAATTTGTGTAAAACAATGTCAAAACATGCTGGATACAGTGACTTGATGCCTGTAGCCCCGGCTACTCTGAAAGCTGAGGTAGGAGGATCATTTGACACCAGCAGTTTGAGGCCAGCCTGGGCAACATAACAAGTCCCCTTTTCTAATAATAATAATAATACATATGTGTGGCAGGGAGATGCATATAAGGTTTATAAAGCCAAATAGGAATGTAATTGTCAATTATTGGATTTTTTCCAACTATAGATGTTTGCTTTCATATTTCATTATTTCTTAGCTTTCCATTAGCACTAATAAACATTTGGGATGCAATCATAAATTCTTAGGTCTATGAACTGTACTTTTTGTTGGACCCATAGCAATCTTTAGAGCAAGAAATGAAATTTGATGTGAGTAGTCTTATGTAGTCCAAATGATAAAAAAGTTGGGAATGGAAGATAATGAGCTGCTGCTTCTTTGACTTTCTGCTTTTTTCCTTCCTGTTCATTTTCTGATGCACCCTATTTTATAATCTAAAAGGTTCACCCATATATGGTGGTGTCTAATTTGGAACTAAGGTGACACCAATGAAGAGGCAGAGAAGTGCGTGCCTGCATCAGTCACTAGGACTTGAGCTAACCCACAAACTCGTTCACAGCTGCATCTTCCAGCAATTTCTGTTCTCCCTGGTGAAAGTCAACTTTGTTTTCTTTTTTAGAGACATGGAGCTTTTGTGCAGAGAGAGATAAAACCAGGGAGTAGGCCGACAGTTCCTAAAGGAACAGAGGTATTACTGAATGCTCCAGGGTCACGTTCATCAGAACAGTCCAAAAAAACAGAGAAAGGAAGCTCAGCGGAAAGCAGAATGATCTCACCAGGTCTCTGCCGACAAAATTCCCAAGAGCTGTTAGAGACTAAAACTCACTTATCAGAAACAGACTTCAGACAGGCAGCCAAGGCATGCCCCAGCAGTCCTGAGAGCAGAGAAAAGACCACAGGCGCCACTCAAACAACTGAAGGAGATGCTCTTTTCACCAGGCACAAGGCTTTAAATCCAGCAATTAAAAAATCAGAATAAATTACCTTCTTCTGATAAAAGTATAATCCCCAGAATATAGGGGAATTTCGCAATCCTCATCTTGGCCCTCACATTTACCTTTTTTGTTATCAATAACCTGAGAACATACTATTTATGTAAATGAAAAAAGAGAAAAAAAGACAATTAGAATACAAACAAATGTTATTGATAAAAGTTGTCTCCATTAAGTGATTGAGACATTGTTTCCACATCACAGTCTTTATAAACACAACTTTGTTTTGCACAAAAGTTATGAACATAATTAACAAATATAACAAGACTTTTAGAAGAGAGGCCCTGTTAGAAGGTTGTGAGTGACAGCTTTAGAATCAAACAAACTGGAGATGGAATATTTGCTTCACTTTATTCCTTGAGCTGTGTGACCTTGGGTAAGTTACTTAACCTCTCTAGACTTCAGTTTTCTCAACTGTAAAATTGGGAAAATAGCAACTTCATAAGATTATTGAGCATGAGATTATGCATGTCGATCAATAGGTGGTCAATGTAATCATATCATCACTGCTACTATAATTCAATTTTCAATTTAAGGATAATGTTCTCCTACACATTTAAATTTTCCTCCTTATTCTTAAACTTAGAACTCTTCCATATATAATTAAGAGTGTGAAAATCTAAAAATATTTCTGCCAGTACAAGATGCACACATAGACGCAGACGCAGACACACACACACACACACACACACACACACACACAAACGCACTTAATCCAAAGGCATATGGGTACTTAGAATATTGAAGTATTTTCCAAATTGTTTTCTGTTTTACTCAGATCATTTCTAGTACCAACTCAACCTTTGCTTTTTGGATGAGTTTGGTAAGGATTCATTCCACTTTGCTTTTTGGATGAGTTTGGTAAGGATTTATTCCACTTTGCTTTTTAGATGAGTTTAGTAAGGATTAATTCCACTTTGCTTTTTGGGTGAGTTTGGTAAAGATTAATTCCGCTTCCAATTTTGTGTGTTCGGTGTGCCACATGGTATCTACTATATGATATGTTATAGTGCATACAATTGGAAGTAGGTGGAGTATTCCTGTACTATAAAGAGTATTTACAAATTTCCATGGAGAAATATCAGCTGCTCACTATTTTCAGTATTGAGAAGACTACAGCTATATCTTTATCACTTTATCCTCCACAAAGAAATTTTAATAAACTGCAAAAGAATAAATTTCATTATTATGTATTTTTATGTTGGGGACTTCTAGTTCTTATACATAATATAAAAATATTATATATTTTTGTGTTGCCACTTCTAGCTCTATATATCGCCAGTATATATCTTGGAGCTCTTTCCTTGTAGGCTATCTTGTTATTTTAATAGCTCCATAGTCTTCAATAGCAAAGGTACTGGAAAAATCAGAAAGCAAGTTTTGTTATGAGGGCAGGGAAGAGAGAGGTTGTTAGCATGTTTGGGAAAAGGTCTTAAAGTCTAGGGACTTGAATTTTTATACGCATTGGAACAGAAACGGAACATCATGTCCTCCAAAGGAGGAAGATAGAATTGAAACCTGCACAAAGGTAGAACTCTTGAATGGCTGGCCTGTCAGTACAAGGCAGACTCCACTCCTCTCATAATCGGAAGATAGCAAGGAAGTTTGCCTCTGCCTGGAGCTATAGATAGTATATAAACTCTGTGAAAAAGTAAAACCCCAAGTTTGTACCACACTCCAGTTAGGAATACGAATTTACATGCAAGTGTTCTCTTAGGACACAAAATTATATATATTACAAAAAAATCCACTAGTGATACTGCTGAAGTGCCTCACAAAAGCAAATGCAAAACCCCCTGGAGAGACGTTTCATGATCAACACAAAAAAGGAATCCCTGCTAAAGATAGTC
The DNA here is from genome assembly GCF_049354715.1 of Callithrix jacchus. Lineage (NCBI taxonomy): Eukaryota > Metazoa > Chordata > Mammalia > Primates > Cebidae > Callithrix > Callithrix jacchus. The sequence continues at coordinate 60,164,722 of NC_133515.1, read as the reverse complement.
ACACACAAAAATTACAAATCATAAAAGAAAACCAAACTGAGCAAGAGTCTGCAGTACAAAAGAATGACTATAATTTCAAAACTGGAGATAAAAGAATTAAAACATGTAATTTTAAATCTGGAGATAAAAGAATTAAAACACTTTCCATTTGGATATCCTTGTTGTTTTTTCTACCCTAGAAAATTGTATTATGTTGCCTTTTCTGTTACTTCCATCTCCTCCATTCTTTTTATTCCCTCCTTCTGGGACAGCTATTAGCTAAATGTTAGAACATTTGTCTCTTATTATCTCTCTCTCTCTCTCTCTCTCTGTGTGTGTGTGTGTGTGTGTGTGTGTGTGTGTGTGTGTCTACGGTTTTTTGGTTTTCTTTTGAGACAGAGTCTCTCCAGAGCCAGGCTGGAATGCAGTGGCTTGATCTCAGCTCACTGCAATCTCCACCTCCCAGGTGTTTGGAAAACTCTGCCCCTACCGCGAAAGCTCTCTCTCTTTCCCTCCCCCACAAAGAGGCTCCCTTATCTCTCACTTTACATACCGGCCCTAGCCCTCCCGCCACCCAGCTTCCCACCCAGCAGTTCAAACTGACCAACAGTTGCCCACCACCTCGGCTTTCGGCTTCCCCACCCCCCAGCCCTTCAGCCCCCTATAAAATAACCCTGCCCCTCTGAGCGGCGCAGCCATTCTCCTCTTCCTCCCGGCTGGTCCGCCTGGAGGCTCTTTCCTCTCAATAAAGCCTGAACTTAAGGAATTTCCTCTAGCCTGCGGTCCGGTTTTTTCCGAACGAGCTCAGTCTTCCCGCAGAGGGTAGGTCAGACAAATGGTGCCGGAAACCCGGGAGCTGGGGCCGTTGGCCCGGCCACGGCCCCCCTCCCCGACCTACCCAACACTGGCCCTGCCACCTCCACGTTCCGATTAAGGTAAGCCAAGTTTTTTCTTGCTTTGCCTTCCCCCGCTTCCCGTCTCCTCCTCCTATGGCACGGTGCAGTTGCTCCCTCTCCGGCGTTCCGCACGGACTCCTTGCCTAGTCTCAGCCAAGCCAAGGTAGTCTTCTGTTCCGGCTCCAGGAGCCTTCCGAGGGACAGCCGCCAGACGGGGGACGCCCCTCTGACCGCTTTCCTTTCCGTACTTAATTGTACTCCGGGGAATTTGCAGCGAACGGGGACGCCTTTTCGTTGCATCTGCCCATCCGCGCCGGAGAGTCTGTAGCTGCGCCTGCCATGGGAAATTCGGAGTCCAAAATACCTCTGAGCACCCCCCTTGGGTGCTTGCTGCGAAATTTTACCAAATTGGGATATTCCCAAACCCTCAGAAAGAAAAAGCTTATCTTCCTGTCTCAGGTGGCTTGGCCCCAATACAAACTCGGTAACCAGTCACATTGGCCCCCGACTGGCACTTTTGATTTCAACACCCTCTGAGATCTCGACGATTTTTGTCGCTGTGCGGGCAAGGACAATGAAATTCCTTACGTCCAGGCTTTTTGGGACCTCCGTACCCACCCCTACCTATGTTCTTCCTGCTCCACCTACCAAATCCTCTTAGCTCGAACCCCTCGTAAATCTTCCTCCACTACCTCTCCCCCTCCCTACTCCTCACCGGAGGATCTGCCTGAACATCTGTCCTCTCCTGCCAATCTCAGCAACCAGTCGCCATCAATGGCACGCCCTTCCCCCACTCCCTCTGCACCTCCTACCTCAGAGGCCATGCCTCGCTCTCCCTCTACTCCCTCCGGGCCCCCTCCCTCAGAGGCCACACTTCCTCCAGTGGTGGCCCACACCCGCTTTCACCAGCCAGCTATCCTGGCCCCACTCCGAGAAGTAGCAGGCGCAGAAGGTTTAATCAGGGTCCATGTTCCTTTCTCACTCCAAGACCTGTCCCAAATTGAGAAACGTTAAGATCCTTCTCAGCCAACCCGTCCACCTATATTAAAGAATTCCAATACCTCACTCAAGCATAAGAAGCCCTAGTCCGGTACACTCGGTTAGACCCAGCCTCCCAAAACGGGGCCACTGTATTAGCCTCCCACTTTATCTCCCAATCAGCACCCGACATAAAAAGAAACTAAAGAAAGCAGAAGAGGGGCCAGAGACTCCCATCCAAGATCTGGTAAAAATGGCCTTTAAAGTATTCAATGCCAGGGAAGATGCGGCTGAGGCTGCCCGCCAAACCCGCATCAAGCAGAAGGCTGCCCTCCAGACCCAAGCCCTAGTGGCGGCTCTAAGGCTGGCAGGGAACCAGAAGCCCAAGGCCAAAACCCATGCCCCTCCAGGGGCATGTTTCAAATGTGGAAAGGAAGGACACTGGTCCCGAGCCTGTCCACAACCATGGCCACCAACTAAGCCTTGCCCTATCTGTCAGCTCCCGGGACACTGGAAGTCAGACTTCCCCAGCTTCCCCAGGGTGCCGGTTCCTCAAAACAGACACACTGGCATTACGCAGCCGGCAGTCACCCTCGGTAGGGAGGAGCCTGCTTGCCAGGAACCGACCTCCGAGGGAACTCCATTCCCCAGGCTATTAGGGCTGCTAGACGACTAGCGGGGCCCTGGCTTTCCGATTCCGGTTACCCTCGCCGAGCCTAGGGTCACAAGACATGGGGGCTACCTACTCCGCTCTTCCTTCTTATTCTGGCCGTCTCACCCGTTCCCAGGTCTTAGTCATGGGAATTGACGGGACCCCGAGTATCCCCTACCAAACCCCACCACTCACATGCTCATATAACTCTACTCCATTTACCCACTCTTTTTAGTAATCCCCACCTGCCCAGTTCCCCTTCTGGGGCGAGACATCCTTTCAAAGCTGAAGGCCATCATAACCTTCCCCACCACCAGCCCACACAGCCTTTTTTCTTCTAGCCCTCAATACTCTGCCTCGGAACTCCAGACCCTCCAGTCTACCCCCGGGGTATGGTTCAAGGATGACTGGGCCTTCAAGCATAACCTCCTCATCCTCCCCGAAAAGCAAAAGTACCAGATAATCCAAGACATCCACAATTCACTCCACATTGGGCCTAAAGCCTTATACCGATTCCTCAACCCACTTTTTCACCCTCACCATCTCCTCAGTACCATACAGGAAGTCCAGTCCTCATGTACTGTCTACGCGAAAACTAATTCCCAGGGTTCCTGTCATCCCCGGCGCCAGCTTCATCAGCTACGTGGGTTCCTACCTGGCCAAGACTGGCAAATTGATTTCACCCATATGCCAAAGCACAAACAGTACCGGTATCTGCTAACCATTGTTGACACTTTTTCAGGCTGGATTGAAGCTTACCCCACAGCCTCTGAGTCTGCCGGGACAGTAGCCACTCATCTCATTGAAGACATCATCCCATGCTTTGGACTCCCAGCCACCATACAGTCAGACAACGGCCCAGCCTTTATCTCCAAAGTCACTAATGCCATTTCTACCTCTCTAGGAATTCAGTGGAAGCTACACGCCGCCTACCATCCTCAGTCCTCTGGTAAGGTGGAACGGGCCAATGGCCTAATAAAGGAGCATCTGACTAAGCTCATGCTTGAGCTCCGCCAATCCTGGGTAACCTTGCTTCCTATTGCCCTCACCAGGTTGAGAGCAAGCCCCCGGGGCCCATCACAGCTTAGCCCGTTCGAGCTGCTGTATTGTCGCCCCTTCCTACTTTCAACTCCCCCACCGCCAGAGACCACTCCTCTAGACAGCTACCTCCCCTACTTTACTCTCCTTCGCAGCCTTCTCCAAGAACACGCCAACGCTTCTCTTCCCCAACCCACCCAGCCATCTGAAAATACACAGAAAGTCTCCCCCGGAGACTCAGTTCTTATCAGGTCCCTCTCCCCAAAGCCCCTCGCCCCCAAGTGGGAAGGACCATACACAGTCCTCCTTACCACTCCATCAGCTATAAGAATTGCTGAAATCCCATCTTGGGTTCACCTCTCTTGGGTAAAAAGGCTCCTCATGGACCCTCCTTATGCTGGAAGGCTGTTCCTACTGGCCCTTTATCTGTCAAACTTACCAGGGCCTAGCAGCCACACCCCCTACAGATGGAAATTCTTCCTAACTGAAAACTATACCAAAACCACCTTCATCTGTAATACCCCCCCATACAGCCACAACCACCTTCTTGCAACTTCCGACTGCCCCGCAGCCGGATGCCAAAGTGCCATATATCTGAACTTCACCAAATTCCGCAACGTCCATACTGATATACCTCTCATGTGCTTCAACTATGACCAACCATCAGGAGCATGCAATAATACTCCTTGGCGCTCCTGCATGGGATGTACTTGGATGAGCTGTCGACTACATATAGCTATCGAGTCCACAGTACCTGCCCGATCTCAGCTCAAAATCATCCCAGATGTAGATGGAGAAGGAAACACCATTATCGGTTCTACATGGTATTCCCTTCTCATACCTGACCCCTGGGACAACCGGTGGAAAAGCCCCCAGAAAGCTGCCGTGTATGACCACATAGATACCAAATATCCCTCTTCCCACCTGTACATCTGGCGGGCATACGTACGTACAGTCCACCAAGTCCACTCTGACATTAGCCTACAAGAAAAATCTCTGAATGACCAATTGCAACCACATTCGCCTCCGTTTTCCTGGTTAACCTTTCTCCAAGAAGGAATCAAGTTAGCTAACCTCTCAGGATTAACTGACCTAACCTCATGCCTCATGTGTGCCTTCTTAGGACAGACTCCCTTCGTTGCAGTCCCCTACCCCATCCCTCTCAACCTTTCAGCCTCAACTTCTTCCTTCTCCCCTATCAAGGAAGTTGATCTCTATACACTCCACCTGATTTTGAACAGCTACCTGTGTGCTATTCCCTAGGCCGAAACTTCCCTAGCTGTAACAGAACTGTATGGGTAACCACTAATATAACAGCCCCACGAGGAACGTTTTTCTGGTGTAACAAGACCTTAACAAAAACTCTCTACATTGGTCTTTCCTCATCTCTTTTATGCCTCCCGGTAACCCTAGTCCCTCGACTCACTATATATTCCCCAGCCGAATTCCAGATGCTGTAAACTCCCCATCGCCGCACCCGACGAGCTGCCTTCCTACCCATTGCCGTTGGAGTCTCCCTTGCTGGTTCAGCACTTGCAGCAGGATTAGGAGGAGGGGCACTAGTCCACTCTCACCTGGCCATAGCCCGACTGACCTCGCAACTCCAAGCGGCTATTGATGACTCTACTGAGTCTTTAGCGTCACTCCAACGACAGATCACCTCAGTTGCCCAAGTTGCCTTACAGAACCGAAGAGCCCTAGACCTGCTCACTGCTGAACGAGGAGGGACCTGCATCTTCCTACAGGAAGAGTGCTGTTACTACATCAATGAATCCGGCCTAGTAGAAACCCGAATCAAGAGCCTCCAGAAACTCAAAACTAACCTGCAGAGTCAGAAGTTCTCGGCTGAAGCCACAGCGTGGTGGTCTTCCTCTATGTATACCCTCTTGTCCCCATTGCTTGGGCCCCTAGTAGCCGTTTGCCTAATCTTACTTATTGCTCCTTGCTTTCTACAGTTCCTAGAGCGGCGCTTTCAAGAACTGACTTGAGTCACCATCCACCAGATGCTGCTCCAACCCTACCCTGAACGAGTGCAAGAAGCGGACCTCTCCCCGAACATCCAGGCTCCTTAGGAAAAGAAACCTCTTCAGAACCCCCCGTCGACCCTTGTCAGCAGGAAGTAGCCAGAGAGACAACCGATGCCCCTGACCCCCTCTTTTTCTTTTCTTTAAGGAGTCGGGAATGTTTGGAAAACTCTGCCCCTACCGCGAAAGCTCTCTCTCTTTCCCTCCCCCACAAAGAGGCTCCCTTATCTCTCACTTTACATACCGGCCCTAGCCCTCCCGCCACCCAGCTTCCCACCCAGCAGTTCAAACTGACCAACAGTTGCCCACCACCTCGGCTTTCGGCTTCCCCACCCCCCAGCCCTTCAGCCCCCTATAAAATAACCCTGCCTCTCTGAGCGGCGCAGCCATTCTCCTCCTCCTCCCGGCTGGTCCGCCTGGAGGCTCTTTCCTCTCAATAAAGCCTGAACTTAAGGAATTTCCTCTAGCCTGCGGTCCGGTTTTTTTCCGAACGAGCTCAGTCTTCCCGCAGAGGGTAGGTCGGACACCAGGTTCAAGCGATCCTCCAGCCTCAGCCTCCCGAGTGCTGGGATTACAGGTGTGCACCACCAAACCTGGCTAATTTTTGTATTTTTAGTACAGGCGGGGTTTTGCCATGTTGGCCAGGCTGTTCTCAAACTCCTGAGCTCAATCAATCCTCCCACCTCAGCCTCCCACAGAACTGGGATTACAGGCATGAGCCACTGTGCCCAGTTCTCATTATCCTTCTCATGGTACTTTATCACTAAGTAATGGAAGAATTCCCTTGACACTTTCTGGGAACTAATTTGCTTTTCAGCCTTATCCACTGGTACGTCAGACCATTTATTGAAACTTAACATTTGACCATCTATTAAACTTAGTATATATTTAATGTCCAATCTATGAATGTTTCCTCAATACGTGAGACTCTTCCTCTATTATGGATGTGATCATGTTTCTTAGGATATTGTAGCTATGCTTAAAATGTTTTGTTTGCTCTCTTAATTCTATTAACTTTTGTTTGTTGAGTGTGAACCTCACACTCTGTACTTTTTTCTTAAATGCTTCATGTCTCTTAATTGTCTACTCTTCTTTGATTATAAGATTTCCAGGTTATTATCAGTATAAAATGTTTCAGCCTGACTTTGGGACAAGTTTGGGCTATGTAGACAGATTCTGAAGATTATTTGCCTGATGAGCTCTTTGGTCTTCCTGGGGTCAGTAGCTCCTTGGGCATCGCCCGGCTGCTCCAGCCCCAGAGTACGATTTGATTCATGCCACAGTTACCCCCTGGCTTAACATAGCAAGAGAACAGGAAGGGGATGCCTGGTTTGCTGCTCCACACATAGTTCCCTAATTTTTCAGGTTGACAAATGGCCCAGGGCATCTTCTACCTCTTCATATTCATTGGCTCTAGGCTTGTAGTTCTATGAGACCTACCATCAGGTCATCTATACCCATGTTAGGCTTTGGTTTCCTTTAGTTTTGTTCTTCTAAACATTAGTTCTTTGGTACTATCTTTCAACATTTATATTAAAAATATATTTCTTCTGATCATAAATTTCCCTGTTTTCTAATTCTGTTAAAATGGATGTCATTATCTATATTTATCTACATTCATTTTATGGACTTTAATGGGCAACAGGGAGGAGCTGTGCATGATCAGTCCACCATCTTGAGTCAATCTCTAATTTTCCTTCTAAATCATTTGCCATCTTAGTACTTTAACCATTAGTAAATAACACATTCTCTGCAAAAGACCTCATAGTTAACTGACAAATGTCACTGAGAATTAACACAGTCCTCGTGTCCTACACGAGGTTTTAGTTAGAGGAGGAGAGTCTGGGGTCATGCAGTCCAGTTAGTGATCCCTACCACAGGTTAGGTTGGTTCTCAATCTTTTCAAACATGAAGACATCTTTTCTCCATTAAAAAGAAAGTTTATGGTTCCTCACAATGACTAAACGTCATTGAACTTTTAGTATCCATTGTGTGGGAAATGTATAATAAAATGCAATGATGATTTCCAGGTTTAATTCTTTTCTTTTTTTTAAGTGCAAAGGGTGTGTCTCTTCAAAATGAATTCCATAGTCTATTAAAGTCATAACTGCCTGTCAGTACAAATAGTGCTCTTAAATTTCACAAGAATATTTGAATGTTTCCAAGTAGTTCCCTCATTAAGTATTTCCAAAGAATGATAGCCTTTACCAGGATACAAGATCTTTTTTCAAATTACAAAAAATAAAATAAAAAAGAAAACCAAACAAAAACAAAAACCATAATCTAACATTGCAAAAATACTTTAATGAAGGTGCTAATAATTTTTCAACCCTAACATTGTTATTAGTAGCATAAATTTGTATATGTTAAGTACTGAAGCATTTTTAAATTTATTATCTTAGGTGACTCATAATCCTATGAAGTAGAGCAAATAATAACATTTGAATTTTACAGCTACTTACAGAGAATGTAAATGATTTCCTCAAGTCTGCAGTTAGCAAGCAGCTATGACCAGATCCAAAGTTTCTCAATAACCAATCCATTAATTCCCGGATGTTAACCAACAAGGCAATGCTGGCCCATAATAAACGAAAAAGCAAGGATAGCATAAAGAAGTATCAAAACAAATAACTTCAATTCTTTTATTGAGACACTGCAACTTTATTGCTTTTTGGGATTGAAAATACTCTTTGTTAGACTCCTTATCACTGTAATGGACTAAGCTGATATTGGAAGCACCCAGCATTCCAAACACAGATAAATGTTAAAGAAAATATAACAGAAACATTTGAAATATACAGCTAAGCACTAAAATAAGAAATTAAAATACTCAGGTGCCAGAAACGGAGAGAACACAAAAAAGCAATGATCAAGAGGTGAGACTAAATAAACAACTGCAGAAATGCAATCAGAGGGTAAGCTTAGTGGCTGCATTTTAATGCCTGAGCTGGAATGGGGGTGGAAGCCCCAGGGGCAGTGGAGTTGGAACTGAGCAAAGAGCCAGGATCCTAGAAGACCTTTGCTGCTGTGAAAATAATTCTGGGCTATCTCCTCCCATTAGCCTGGGTATTACCACCTAGATGACACACCTACCAAACCGAGCTATGCACAGGAGTGGGGTCCAATGTGCATTCATGAGGAGGAATCCAAACCAAGAAAGCAACAGAAATACTGGTTTGAACCAGGGAAACTTGAAGAACCCTGTTAAAAACAAGTAAGAACTGCCCCATAATGACACTTGACAAGCCTGCACACATGACACAGTGTGGAAAGAAATACCCATGAAATCCCAAGACGAGATGGTTAAAAACAAAAACCACAAGAGGTAAGAACAAAAACTTCCCAGGAAAGAAGTTAACAGAATTCATTCACCAAGAATTACAGACAATAAAGAAAACAGACTACATAAAGTCAGTGTGCTTAAAATGTCTCAATACATAAGAGAATAAAAAGTATACAGAAAACTCTTGCTTTTGCTCTCACCATGTGATATGCTGGCTCTGGCTCTGCCTTTGCCTTCTGCCATAATTGTAAACTTCCTGAGGTTTCACCAAAGCCAAACAGATACCAGGGTTATGCTTCCTGAAAAGCCTGCAGAACCGTGAGCCAATTAAACCTCATTTCTTTATAAATTAAATAAAAAGGTATACAGAAAGACTAGAACACCATGGAAATAGGCACATTTGGGAGTGAAGCTACAGAAATTCTACAGTTTAAAATGTATAATTTTTAAAAAACAAGTAAATTAAACATAGCTTAAGGGAAAATCAGTAAATTGGAAGACAGGACTGAAGAAATCTCACAAAATGCAATGCAAGATTTTTTTAAATATTCAAAGGAAGACAGAGAATAGAATGTTACTAAGAGTTCCAGAAGGATATAATACAGGGATCATGAGAAAAAATTTGAAAGGAAAATGGCTATGATAGAGACTACTACTTGTTTTCCAACAGCCAGTCATCCCCTCTTTCTTACTGATAAAAGCACCCACTTTTAGCAGGAAATTTGGCAGACCAGAATAAAGATGGTATTTTCCAGCTTCTTTTGTAGCTGGGTTGACTATATTACTGTGTTCTGGGATATAACCAGAGCAGTATGTGCAACTTCTAAAAATGTCCTTGAAGGCAGGAGGAAGGCCCTTCTCTGCACTGTTTTTTCCTTGTAGCTGGAACACAGATGTGATAGTCTAAGATTTTAGCCATCTTGTTGAAAATGGAGGAGCAATAAAATATAAAGATCCTTGAGCCCCTGACATCATCAAACACATCAGGATGGCCTAATCTGTACAAGAAAGAAATAAACCTCTATCTTATATAAACTATTCTGATTTAGGATTGTTGTTTTCTTTAATCATTTGTAGCAAATTCTACTCCTAACTAATACAATGACTGAGAATTTTCTAGGATTAAAGAAAGATGTGGATTTTCAATTGAAGGAGTAAAATGAATTTAGAACTAGAAAAATGAAATCCATACATAGACACAATAGTGAAACCACAGAATATCAAATGTAAAGAGAAAAACCTTAAAAACAAGTAAGAGATAAAAGAGCTCTTACCTATAAAGGAAAGACAATCATAATGTCAGCAGACTTTTTATCCACAGCAATGGATGCAAGGCAGCAATGGAAAAATATCTCAACAGAGCTGAAAGCAATAATGGTCAACACAGAACTCCATGCTAAAATAAACTGTGAGTCAAGAATGAGGGTAAAATATGGACATTGTCTGACATACTCAGATTAACAGTAATTGCAAGCACTTATATAATACATAATTGTACAAGATGCTATTCTAAGTGCTATATAAATATGTTAACTCAGTAATCTCCACAACCCTCTGAGGTAGCTACTATGAACATAACCATCTTGGAGATGATGAAACTAAGATACAGAGAGGTTAAGGTAACTTGCTCAAGGTCACACAGCCAGTAAATGGCCAAATTGGGATTTAAGACCAGGCATTCTAATCAAGACTCCATGATTTAATTAATCACTGTGCTTCACTGTCTCCGTGACTAATAGTTACCCACAGATCTTCAATGAAATAATTACTGAAAGATGTCATTTAAAAATTTATATTAAATCTAGACAGAAAAAGTTATGATGTAAGCAGAAAAGCAAGGCAAATAAATCAGTAAATCATACTGATTAACCTATATATTAACTATACGAATGTTCTTTCATGAAATTCTAATAGATTCTATGGGACTTTTTTCCTTATAGTTTCTTCATTTGGCTATATATATCTACATCTACATATATACATACACACACATACATATATATATTTATATATTTTTATATATTTATATATTATATATATATATTATATATATGACAACCCTATGTTTCCCTCACCTCCAAAAGAAATTCGGTAATTTTTCTTGGTCTGTGAAATTCCAAAATCTGGAAACTATTGGTTTGATCTATTGTGAAACAGGATTTTTTTGAAAAAGCAAATTTTCAAGCTTTATTACTATATCATAGAAAAATATATATACATATTTATTGGTAATTGGGTGTTTGTATTCATGATGTAGGGAAAACAGGCTGCATGAAACCATTAGTTAGAATTGCTATTCTCTGAGGAATGTGGCCCAAGGAAAGGGTATGCTATAAATCAAATGCAAAAAAGGAGAAGAAAAACCCTTTCCACCACAGAAATGCATTGCCAACTTATTCAGATTTATGGAGAAACAGCTTTTCATTGGTAAAATATATCAAGATGCTCTATAATATTTCAGCCAGGAAGGCAGAGCCCAGTGCTATTCTGTGGCCACAAAAGCCAAAGATGGACTTTAAGAGATAGAGAAAACATGCTACTTTTTACTTACTTGCAATATTTTCTTTATTACAAAAATTTCCTCAAATTACTCTGTAAATTCTTTTTAGTCTGTAGATTCTAAGAAAACATTAGCTTTATTCTTAAGTAATCTTACAGGTCACATAATTTCCTCATTATCTGGTCAACTTTATGCTAGGAGACATCCCAAAAAATGGTCCCCAGAGTTCTAGCTCTGTGTTTCACAATCATAAGCAAAAGAATTGAAGAAACTTTTGACCTTACATAATTTTCATGGCTAGAATATTAATTGTAGCTCTAATAGAAATTAAATTTCCACATTTGGATCTTCTGCAAAAACAGTTTCATCTTTGTTTGCTTTTGTTTTTGTTTCTTTATAGTAGTTTCAGCAGCAGCTTATGTATTTTGTTGTGGTGGGAGTTGGGGGTAGTGGGAAGTTACTTTTAAACATCAGGCAATAAAGTTGAAATTTCTTTGAAAGCCCCTACATAGCCTATTATGTCTGGTATACATAGTTTTGTGCACAGTATTTCTTATATGCACTAGAAAATATCACCGAGCTAGAAGGACAAAAGGAAAAGTCCTGTCAGATGTCTGTCTGCTTGCAGTTTCCTCCGTTTGGTTTTAGTATGAGATTTCCAGAATCCTACTGCATGCCCATACAATAAAGGATTAACCTGGCCCAAAGAGAGGTCTGGCCTTTGCCCTTGGATGCTGTGAGGTAACTTCTAAGACCTCAGAATGTCCTGCGTGAGAAGAGCGTCTTTGTTTACTTGGGGGCACTGAGCCATGCTGGCCTATACTAACAATGTAAGTTATGGTGAGGGTCTTGGGCCACATGGCATCAGCTTGACCTCTGGAAGGACTGGAGTCTGAGGTCAGCCACACGGCTGACAACCATGTCTTATATGACGAAGCCCAATAAAAACTCTGGACACCAAGGCTCAGAGAATTTCCCTGATTGACATTACTCCCTGCCATGTATCGTCACACATCATTGCTGAGAGAAGTCAGCACTATCCACAATTCTGCTGAGAGAGTACAACTGGAAGCTTGTGCTTGGAATTCTCCTAGAACCTGACCTATATGCCTCTTTTCTTTGCTGATTTTAATCTGATTCTTTTACTGTAATGAACCGTAATAATGTATACTCTGGAGTGAGTGAGTGAATTCTGGAGTCCTTCTAGCAAATTATCAATCATGAGGGTGGTCTTGGGAACTTCACACTTGAATTGGTACTCCATACATCATATACACAAAGCATACCAGGCCACAGGAACCTGCAACCATCTCACTGGGTCACAGAACAATTTTCCTCTCATGACAAGCACTTAAATCCTCAGTTACCAAAACACTGGGATGGGCAAAATTTGTCAGGAATTTGTGCGTGTGTGTGTGTGTGTCTGTGTGTCTGATGTGAAATGAACCTTGATTTGCAGACATTTTGACTCATACCATCTAACAATAATCTCAGGAGGCTAAAAAAAAATCCTGAAAATCACTGGGGAGACAGCTTGGGCCAAATGGTGGACCAAACACTGAAAAATCTGGTTTCTAACCCTAAGGCAGGTCTTGAAGCAGTTCATCTCATCAACATAAACATCAGTGTTTTAATCCATGAAGCAAGAACGATTAGAGCAACTCTGCTTAGGTTGTGGGTGTTCTTAAGGATCACATTCAGAAAGAAAATTGATTTGAAAGTGCTTTAAAATTTGTAAAGCAACCAGACAGATGTATGGTTTCATTATTTCATTTTTGAAGTCATGAGCCTAGGAAAATGTTCACTGGCAAATCAAAATGGTTGTTTAAATAACCAGGACAATTCCTTGGTTACAGGAAAGCACTGTTTTGAAAGGAGGGAAAAGAATACTACTGAGTGCATTTGCTTTCTAATATATATATAATTTCCTAGACCACAGGGTAGTTTGTAAATCAATGCCATGAGGACATTTCTCATCACACCAATCACACCAAAGTTGCCGGAGTTATTTAAAATAATTCAATGAGAGGAATGAAGGGTATCCCCATGGCAGAACAGCCAAGCGAGCTGTTCCTTCCTTCACCTTGCTTCTGACATTATCGCTGAATTCACACACACAAAAACATGTAGTAATTCTATGCTACTTCAGTCCTATATTTTGGTCTTGCCAACTTTTTTTTTTTTTTTAATTTTTTATTGGATTTTAGGTTTGGGGGTACATGAGCAGAGCATGCAAGACAGTTGCATAGGAACACACATGGCAGTGTGCTTTTCTTTCCTTCTCCCCTTCACCCACATTTGGCATTTCTCCCCAGGCTATCCCTCCCCACCTCCCCCTCCCACTGGCCCTCCCCTTTTCCCCCCAATAGACCCCAGTGTTTAGTACTCCCCTTTCTGTGTCCATGTGTTCCCATTTTTCATCACCCGCCTATGAGTGAGAATATGCGGTGTTTCATTTTCTGTTCTTGTGTCAGTTTGCTGAGGATGACGTTCTCCAGATTCATCCATGTCCCTACAAACGACACAAACTTATCATTTCTGATTGCTGCATAATATTCCATGGTGTATATGTGCCACATTTTTCCAATCCAGTCTATTATCAATGGGCATTTTGGTTGATTCCAGGGGTCTTGCCAACTATTAAGGAAAAAAAAAGTAAGCCAGGCATGGTGGCTCACGCCTGTAATCTCAGCACTTTGCGAGGTCGAGGCGGGTGGATCGCCTGAGGTTGGAAGTTCAAAACCAGCCTGGCCAACATGGTAAAACCCCATCTCTACTAAAAATATAAAAAGTAGCCAGTTGTGGTGGCTCATGCTTGTAACTCCAGCTACTCGGGAGGCTGAGGCAAGAGAATCACTTGAACCTGGGAAGGGGGGGTTGCAGTGAGTCAAGATCATGCCACTGTACTCCAGCCTGGGTAACAGAGTGAGACTGTCTCAAAAAATAAGAAAAAGAAAAAAATAGTCAAAATTACATTTTCAGAGAAGAAAGCAGGGAAGAAGGTAAAACTCCCTGCTGCCTTTACAAGAGTGTTGGGGAAGTTATAAAATGCATCTTACAAATCCCCTCGAAGGTGTATTACAAATATTTTAGTACTTAAATAAAAACTATGTAAAGATGACTAGTAAACTTGGCATTACAAAATTGTTGCTGTATAGTTGACCATGGGGTTTTTTTTGGTTTTGTCATCCAGAGTTCTATCCCTATGAATCTGAATTGGGCAGGAACCCAAATGACTTGAAACACACAAATCTGTGGGTAGTTCTGCCTAGCGACTCCTCCTAAGCCAGCCCTGGTCAGTCTAAACTGTGGGAAAAGGTGAAGCCGCCCATTGGTCCTTAGGAGAAAGCTCTGTTGTGGAGGTCTGCTTCCCTTGTGACATGCATGGAGAAGAAGCCTGAATGGAGGGGTGGGCTGTGAACCACCAAGGCCAGAATTGCAGAGTTCCTGACGTTCTCAGGAACTTCCTGGAAGTCTTGAGAGGTGAGACACAGTCCCTGGGGGGGTAGTCTGCCCTGTCAACTTTGGCCATACCCAGGTTGGCCTGCCAAGTGAACTTTTTATTGTTAACAAATGTCGCTCCACCCAGAGCAGGATTTTCAAAGATTCCTTAGATGAATAGGAACTTCTGGTTGCTCCTTGTTTTCTGAAGTGTGTTATGACAGGCATTTGATCTGTTCCTTCTTTGTAATTCAGGAAAAATTCCTCAGAGCCTAGAGGGTGACCTTTAACAGAAAGCAGCAGACGCTGTTATTCCTTTCCAGGCAGTTGCAGCGTCTGACAGGTTGATAGATTAATTTTCTCACAGATGTGTTCATGTTTTCAGGCTGCTTAAGAGAAAAGAGGAAGCGTGTCACTCCCCCCACTATTTCCTTGTTTGATTTTGAACCCCCTACATGGGAAGATGGGGAGGATTGAGACAGGGAGGTGAAGTGCCAGGCTCGGCCATAGAGGAGAGCCCAGGAAGTGATAGGGTGTACCCTGCAGGTACCACCACTGGGGCTGACACCCTTCACCAGGGTGCTGGCTCCTACTGGGTCTTTAGGGGGAAGGCAGGCCCGTTCTTATTCCACATTCACCCGCAGTCATCTTGGGCAGGCACATCTGGGCCTGGCATCTGTTCTGGTGTGGTCCCAAGGGAATGGTTATGGATTGATGAGTTTGGTCCTGGGTTCTGAGTGGCCCTGGGGAAAGGGCTACACCCCACCCCCACTCCACAGCAAAGGCAGCAGTCTGGAGATTTCCAGCAGGGAGGCTGGGTGCCTGCAGGCATCACACCTGCTGTTGCAGTTGTCCACGTCTTGCTTCTAGTAAATTTCAGACATGCCGGTGGTGGGCGAGGACAGAGGCAGCCCAGGCGGCGTCTCCCGGGAGGACAGCTTCAGCGCCAGAAACACAGCGGGTTGGCCAGGAAGCTAATCCCACAATGTGGGTGGGCACGGGAGTGGTCCCGCGCATGCTCCAGTTTGGGGAGCAGCTGCGCAGCCGTGGGAAGAACTGAGTCTAGGGAAGCAGGAAAGCAGGTTTCCGAAATCACGGCCTTGTCACTTCCCGGCTGTGTGACCTTGAGAATGTTACCTAACCTCTCAGGGTCTGGGTCCTTTATCTGTTAAGTGATGATAATGTGAACGGCTACATCAGACGTCCTAGTAAGGAATGAATGGGATAGTGCATGTGGTGGTGCTCTGTCAACAAGAATAGCTGCTAACGTTTGTGGAACTATTCTATGAACTGTATGTTTTAGCTAGCAACGCTTTAAAGTAGGTCACTATTTTTTTTTTTTTTTTTTTTTGAGACGGAGTTTTGCTCTTGTTACCCAGGCTGGAGTGCAATGGCGCGATCTCGGCTCACTGCAACCTCCACCTCCCGGGTTCAGGCAATTCTCCTGCCTCAGCCTCCCGAGTAGCTGGGATTACAGGCACACGCCACCATGCCCAGCTATTTTTTTTTATTTTTAGTAGATACGGGGAGGTCACTATTCTTATACTCATTAAAATGGGATAGCAAATAAAGTGGGGCCACAGAGAGATTAAGAAACTTGTCTGTGGCCAAACTGTAAAGGTGCAGTGGAGCCAATATTTACGCCCAGGTCATCAGATTCCATGCCCACCTTCTTCATCACTAGCAATGATACTATCATACAGGAAATGGCAGTGTTCATGTTCATCAGAAAGCTTCCTTCCTTCTTAGCCTCATCTTCAGTCAGTTTCTGGGATCTGAAGAGTGTACCTGTATCATATTTGTCCTCTAGTTTTTATTACGTCACTCATCGTGGTGGTTATAAAGCATGGCTTCCGCTTTTTGATGCTCCTCCTATTGAGAGGTAGAGTCTGTGTCCACTCTCTGTGAATCTGGGCAAGCTTGTGATTGCTTAGACCAACAGAGCAAGGCAGAAGTTGTGACAGAAGACTTCCAAGGAGAGGTCATAAAAGGCCACTGTTGGCTGGTACACAAGGCCATCACTTAAGAAGGTCAACTACTCTGAGGCTGCTGTGCCCTGTGGTCTTGCCAACCAGCAGTCCTGGAAGAGCCCAGCCTGCACTCTTCCCCAGGGTGCCAGGCACACAAGTGGAAAAGTCATCTTGGAAGTGGCTCCTGCAGCTCCAGCTCTTCAGCCCCAGCCACCTGAGCCCAGTCTTTTCAGCTAAGGCCCGAGATTGAGGAGGAGGGACGAGTCATACCTCCTGCATAACAAAGTGGTGTGGTTTGCTGCTCTGTTTGGGGTCTGTTATTGTACTGTAATACCCAACTGGCATTCTTGGTATATTTCAAACCAGGGTCATCTCTACCTCCTACATTTCCCCTCCTATAGTTCTGCTCTCCAGTTAACAGTATCTTAGGTCACCAGTGGGTCCCTCTGAGTCCTCTTTTCCATTCCCACTGCCCCTGCCTTATGTAGTTCAGGACCTTACCGCTCCCCCCATTCACAGGCAGTGGTCTCCTACTGACCTCCCTGACTTCACCTTCTCGCACCCTGTCCCTTCTCTGTACTGCAGCTGGAACTGGTCTTTCCAGATGCACCTGAGTCAGAGCCATCCCAGTCTTGCTTAAAATTATCTAAGGTATCCCTTTGGCTGCCTGAAGGAGTGACATAACCTTCACAGTGGGGTGGCCCCTCTCTAGCCAGCCACGCTCCCAACCCAGTGCTCACTGCTCGGTCTTCCCGGAACCAGTCAGGCGCACTTGTGCCTCTGTCCTTCCTCCATGCTGCTGCCTGGGTGGCCCAGACCTTCACTCCTCCACATGGCTGTAATATTTTATTCTTTCCTCAACGCCTGGTGCGGGGATCACGCTCTCAGAAGCTCCCCTCCACCAACCCCACAGCACAAATGCTCCTTCATGGACATCCTAGCCTTCCCTAGTCTGCGTGTCACTTTTGCAGCACTTCTTATCTGTCTCTACACTCTGTATGTCCAGGGCTTGCCATGTGGCTAGCCTGGCATACAATACATGCCCTATAAATGCTTCCAGGAGTTCCTCTGCTGCTGCCCTCAGAGAGTAATCTTTGCCCTAGTATAATTTGTCTTCTTAAAATACAGACCCAACAGTTTGCCTCCTCCTCAAAAACTGCAGGTGGCTGCCTATTCAATAAAGACACAGCTCCTTGGCATGGCATCAGTGACCTCCACCTATGTCCTTGGGCTGAAGGAGGCTTGAGTCTTCTCTGTACCTGTTTATTCTCCAGCATGGCACCATCGTTGGTTTGTAAATTTCTGTATGACATATTTATATTCCTAATAGTCTGTTTCTCCTAGACAGAATCTATTCTTCCATTCCTCTATTCTGTCATTGAGTCTCCACATCAAGTCCCATGAATGCCCATGAGGTCGTTTTTATTCCTGGCTATTAAAATGGCAAGTTCACTTTATTATGCATGGCCTGGCCAATGTCACCTGGACACCCGAGGTGTTTCTTGCCTCCTTAGCCTGTACTGTACTATGCAGCATACCTGCCTGCTATATTCCTCCCTCTCTTCTACTCCCTACTCTCCATAGTAACTGATAGTCTGTTTTACCTGAGAATTTCTTGCCTGCTCCATAATTCTTATAGATGGAATCCTAATGTGCTGAAAATGCAAGTCTTTTTTTCTTTTCTGTTCTGTTCTTTTATGAGATATTTTAAGTATTAGAAAAGTAGTGAAGGTCCTTTTTAAAATAAGGTAATTGGAGTAATTAAATTTGAGTGATCTGATTGAGGGATGAGATTATAAAACTTGTTTGGACTTTCCTTTGGTTGTGGATGGTATTTTGAAGTATAAAGAAAAAACTCTGTCAGGGCAAAGGAGAATAAGGATTTTAAACTTTTAAGTAAAGTAAGATAATGCTTAGAGAACCAATCACAAATCTTTCCAAATTAACAGGATAGTTTGTCTCCTTTTAAGAAACTTAAACATCAACCAGTTGTTCACATTTTTTTCCTTTCAGAGGAATGTTATGCAATTATCCAAAGTGTGTGTCAGAAAGAAAAGGCTGGATAAACCTGAACTTGGATATGTAGTGGTCACTTTTCATACACAGAGGACTGAATAGATTTCAAATCCTCTTTCATTTCTTTCTTCTTGGAAAAATAAAGGCAGAATCAGCCAGTGCTAAATTTTGCCTCTAGAGCAAATGATGAAATACATATGTCAAGACACCCTTTCAGTTTCCCGAGGGCCCCCTCCCCCATCTCCCCTGCGTGTTTGCAATGCACAGAAGGCTCCACGCAGATTTCCCAGCTACATTTTCTTCCCTGATCTACAAAAGTGTCTATTAATCTTATTGGAGAAATATTTCTTCTTGTTTTGCTTCTACAGATAATAGAATATCTAGTGAATTATTAATAAATGCAGGGTAAATTTTCATGACATTAATTCTTCAAAGTTTTAGGCTTCTTTTTCTCCTCAAGGCTTTCCAGCTACCTTACCAGCATTTACAAATATCCCAAACAAGATCCCAAACCCAGAAGCTGGGAAGGAACAGAACAGCAGGTTTATCTACAAAAAAATATAAAGTGCTCAATGGCAAAAAACATAACTTTAATAAAGTTAAAAGATAAAGGGAAAAGTGGGAGAAAATATTTGTAAGATAACAAAGTATTAATATTCCTAACATAAAGACATTAAAAATTTTATATAAAGAGCTCAGACAAACCAGTATACATGAAGTCATCAAATTAATAAGAAAAATCAGCAAAGGGCCTGAACAGGCAATTCACAGAAGAAATACAGAGTAGATACTGCCAAACAATTACAAAGGAGGAACAAAACACAAGTTTTTCCCTATAGGTGGGCAAAAATTGAAAAGATCGTTTGTATACAATGCTGGTAAGGGTCGGGGGAAGCAGGTACTCTAATGGTGTGAATATAAATACATATGACTTTTTAGAAGGGCAATTTGATGAAAGTTATCAAAATTGGACATGTGTATACATTTTTACTTTATGATTTTACTCTTTGGTGTCTATCCTACAGAAATAACTACACAAGGAAAGAAGAGCACATTTACTAGGGCATTCATTTGCTATATTATTTGAAGTGCAAACAATTGAAGAAAACTTCAGTGTTCAACAGGGAACTCTTTAAATACACTGTGGTACATCTGTACAGCAGAACTCTCTACTGTGCACTGGAAGCATGGACTAGGTCTTCTCCAAGATACATGTGAACTAACAGCAAGTCACAAAGCTATTGATATAGGTAGTATGTTCCAATTTTTATTGTAAAAATTTCAAATCATATATATATAGAGAGAGAGACTGCGTGAGTTTTGGAAGATTACTCACCGCAGTGTGACTATCCCTGGAAAGTGGAGATAAAGAAGCAACTCCTTTTTTTAGCTTTATACTCTTCAATATTGTTTAAAATGTTTACAATGACATAACACATTTAAAAAATTTTTTGGGTTTGTTCTTGGGACGGTCTCATTCTGTTGTCAAAGCTGGAATGCATTAGCATAAACACAGCTTACTATAGCCTCAGCCTCCCCGACTCAAGTAACACTCCTGCCTCAGCCTCCCAAGTAGCTGGGACCACACGTGCACACCACCACATCTGGTGATTTTTATATATATATTTTTGTTTTGTAGACAGGTTTTCACCACATTGCCTGAGCTGGTCTGCAACTCCTGGGCTCAAGTGATCCTCCTGCCTCACCCTCCCAAACTGCTGAGATTATAGGCATGAGCCACGGAGCTTGGCCTGTTTTTAAATTTTCTCATGAAAACAGTTGAAGAAAAATAAAATCCAGAGACACTCTTAACTAGATTCCTGTCGTGAGTACCAACTCACTAAGTTTTAAAGATCCCTAATACATCGCAGTGACCTTAAAATCTCAAGTTCACATTATGGTCCCTCAATTGGAATAGAAATTCCTTCACTGGAATAGACATAATGAGTTTACAATTGAGACCATGTGTTTCATTTCTGACCCTCATCCCAATTACTCCATCTTACTCATTTCCAGACAAATATTCTCATGGACATAAACCTGAGCTTTGGTGACAGTCACCCAGAATAATGTACTATACACTCATTGAGGCAATGGGCTGGCAGTGCCCAGGATTAGGAGTAACAAGGAGTGAATTAAAGAAAGCCCGCCAGACATCACACCCCACCAACTGCTGTGAACAGTGTTCACACCCCTCGCCAGCCAGGGCTGCCACTGCTTGGCCATTTGCGCTGAGGCCCAGGAAGCTGAAGTATTTGGAAAAAGCATTAGCTCGATACCAGGGCTTCTCCCAGCTGGGCACTGTTAGCACAAGAAATTAGTCTTTGCTTTCCTTGAGGGCAAAGGCACTCAAGATCCCTGTGAATTTCACACAAGAGTTTGCATGCCAGAATTTTGTGAATGACCTAGTGTCGTCCTTCTGAAGAATGGAGTCTTCACTTCTCACCTTAGCAGTCTGTTTTCCTGACTTCCGCTCCCTCGGCCAAGTCTCAAAGGAGAGGACGGCACTCTTGGGCTTATAGAAGCTACTCATCAGCCCTTGGGGACTGTTGATTTTCTTACAAAAGGAATTTATGGCAACACCTGTCTGCAGACTATCCATGGTGTGCTGGTAAAGGTTTAATAAATGGCTCTCTGAGAAACAACAGCCTGATTCATAATATTGACCAATTTCCACAGTGTAACTACAACTCACATGGCTGATGTCAAGCTACCAGCAAAACTTTACTGAGTATCAGTTGGGAAGAGATGTGTACAGTATATAGTATCATTACATAGTATTTCTACCTCAAGAGCAGATGCAATGGTCAAGGGCAGTAAAATGATTAGGAAATGATAAGTTGTGAATATTTATGACATTTATTTTTTACATAATTTATATAAATATATATAATTTAACTTCTAATAACAGATAGGTTTAACAACCAGCTCTCAGAATTCCTGAAAACCTAACAGTCGGCTCTTCCAAGCCAATAGCAACCAGCTTCAGCACACCCTGAGACTGCTACACTGCAAAATACTGTAGATACTATTTTTCCCAGGAAAATCACAGTCATTATTTCCTTAATGAAAACCCAGTTCTCCCTGTGTTTTTAGCAGTCCACAGGTATGTTTGTGTGGCAACAGCAGGTGTTTGTATTCACAGCTCCTTGGACTTAGTGTAGGGGCTAGAGATTGTGTAGCAGATGAGGAAAGGCACAGATGTTGGAGTCAAATAGACCAGTGACTATTCTGTGTCAATGTGTCATTTAATTAACCTTTAGGCCTTAATTTAATAATATTTATCACCTGCGGGATTGCTGTAAAACAAAGAGGTAAAGCAGGTAGAGAATACACCTAAAAATAGAGCAAGTGTGAAGTATAAGGACTGACACACATGAAACCCCCAGCCCTGAGCAGGAGCTTCATACATGTTAGTGCTTCTCTCTTTAACATGTGTCCATAGATTCCCCAGTTAATTGGTGGGAGCTATTTAGAGAGTCCTGCAGAGCCGGGAGCATCAGGACACAGTAGGCTGAACTCGGTTCTCCTTTCCTTTTTACCAGATTTGGGAATCCGGCTGGGAAAAACGTTGACTTTATCATCCTGTTACCTGGCAACAGTCAGTAGTTTAACCTTCTCCATCAGAGTTGCCATTGTTGGGCAGAAGGTTCATTGACAAAACTGACCTGGGTGTGTGATGATGTTATTCCTCTGGGTTACCAAGGCAGGATAACCAGTGCTAGTCTTCCTTGGGAAAAATGCTGTCCCCTCTACTCTGTTTAAACTCCTGGATAAGCTTTGCAACCTCCGGAGCTTATCCAGGCACAGGCCTGCATCTAAGAGTTTAAAACAACATTTTCTTTTCTTTTTGAGATGGAGTTTCGCTGTTGTTACCCAGGCTGGAGTGCAATGGCATGATCTTGGCTCACTGCAACCTCCGCCTCCTGGGTCCAAGCAATTCTCCTGCCTCAGCCTCCCAAGTAGCTGGGACTACAGGTGCGCCCCACCATGCCCAGCTAATTTTTGTATTTTTAGTAGAGATGGGGTTTCACCTTGTTGACCAGGATGGTCTCGATCTCTTGACCTCGTGATCCACCTGCCTCGGCCTCCTAAAGTGCTGGGATTATAGGCGTGAGCCACCGCGGCCACAAAAACAACATTTTTAAACAGGAAAACTATCTATTATAGTGACTTAAATTCCTCCCCAATTAACTGAAAAAATCATATGTTTTATACATGTTCATGGATTTTCTTAGAACATCCAAATTTTGTTTTGAAATGCATGTGGGAAAATATGCATGCAAAATTACCCAAAAATTGTCTAGAAAAGAAGAAACAGAGAAATGGCCAGCTTTCTCAGGAAACAGTATTGTAATTAACAATAAAATGCAGAGGTACTGATTCAAACAAAAATAACTAAGGCATAAATAACAATTCCCAAAACGATAAAGAGAAAGAAGTATCCAACAAAAGGAGAAAACTGGAATGATGTTCCCTCTACTCTATTTAAATCAAACTCCCTTTTCAAATCACAGCTCAGTTCCCATAAGCTGCAATAAACCTTTTTGGACTCACATGTCCTGAGTTCTTACAGCTGTAGAACTTGTTATTCCTACTCCTAAGTTTGTGCTTTCATGATGAAAGTACTGTACTATTGTCCTTTGCAGAGATTTAAATTGTCATATTTTCACACCTTCTGTTTTTGAGGGCAGAGAGCATGTACTATAAGCCTCATATGACAGGCACACAGCCTCTACTTAAGCTTCACACACAACAGGCACCCAAACTTATGAATGAATAATAAACCAATGAAGAAACAAATGAACAAAGCAATAAATGAATGCTATAGATATCAGCAAAACAGAGCTTCTAGGGCTCTCAGTTTCCTAGCCTGGTCTCACACAAGGAAATGACATTGATTCAACTTAAAAATAAGGCTTTTGATATACATGTGGTTTATTAGCCTGGTCCACTGTGACTGACATCTCTGGAAAGTGACCTGGCTGCTCCTAACAATGCCTCCTCATCCACATGGATCATCAAACAGCCAAGAAAGGATGTCTGGTATGCATTTCAGATTTTATCCTTTGACTTCTATTTTTTCTCTAGTTCCTCACTCTTCTAGTGTTTCATAATGTGTGGTTACTAGATCACCTCATCAGATCATCTGTGGCCCTGGTACATATGCAGATTCCTGGGCCAAACTTGCAGGATTTTGAATCAGATTCTTGGGGATGATGATGTGAGATCTGCATCTCCTGGGTGATTCTTATGTACTCAAAGGTTCGAGAATCCCTTATTTAGAAGAACAAAGAAAGGCCAGGCAGGATGGCTCATGCCTGTAATCCCACTACTTTGGGAGGCTGAGGCAGGTGGATATCTTAAGACCAAGAGTTTGAGACCAGCCTGGGCAACATAGGGAAACCCTGTCTCTACAAAAATTCAAAAAATTAAGTTGGCCAGGTACAGTGACTTATGCCTATAATCCCAGCACTTTGGGAGGCCAAAGTGGATGAGACACCTGAGGTCAGGAGTTCGAGACCAGCCTGGTCAACATGGTGAAACCTCATCTCTACTAAAAAAAAAAAAAAACCCAGGCATGGTGGCATGTGCCTGTAATCCCAGCTACTCAGGAGGCTGAGGCAGAAAACTCGCTTGAACCTAGGAGGGAGAGGTTTCAGTGAGCCGAGATTGCACCACTGCACCCCAGTGGGGGTGACAAGAACAAAACTGTGTCTCAAAAATAAGCAAAAAATTAGCTGGGTCTGGTGGTATGCACCACTACTCTCAGCTACTTAGGAGGCTGAGGTGGGAGGATTGCTTGAGCCTGGGAGATTGAGCTGCAGTGAGCCAAGATCAGGCCACTGTCTTCCAACTTGGGCAGCAGCACAAGACCCTGTCTCAAAAATAATAATAATTTAAAAAGGGAGAAGAAAAATAAATGTGTTGAGTGCCTCTTATATGCTAGGTACTTGTATTTACGATTATGATACCTCCTTTGACGTTTACAATACCACTAAATGTAGACTTTATTATTCTCTTTCAGTGATGAGTCTTAGACACTAATGTATTGATAAGACAAATTGCCAAAGGCTCTTCAGTGAATCGGTACAAGCTCAGATTCCAAAACAAATGCATCTGACCACCTCCCTGTACCGTAACTCCCCCCAACCCCCTGCACTGCCTCAGTTCTTCCCATGACACCACACTGCCTACTCCCACCTGGAGTGTCTTCTCATTTGCATGGATTCAAGGTTCCAGGTTCCAGCTGATTGATAACTTTCTATACTGACCCAAAGCGACCTCTGAGATGCTACTCCACAACTCATTTGGCACAAGAGTTAAAATATTCAAAAAGCTCCTGGGAATTCCTTATCTACCTGTAGACATTACAGGGAGACCTTGTGCTTATAACCTCTCCCCCAGCTGCAGTGCCACATGAGCCAGGGCTATGTATCCTCCACACCCAGTTCCCACACCTGCCTCTGACATACACATGCGCACATGTGTGCACACACATACACAGACGTATGATCACACCCATGCCTTACCAAGTATTCTGTACAGACACGTGCTACCATGGGAACGTGGGCACAAAATACGTAGTTGGTTCTCCTCTTTCCTTTATAGATATTTTCAAAACAGTGTTTCTGTGGTGATATCTTTTTTAGTATTCGTGTTTCCTTGACTACAGGTTAAGAATGCTGAAATGCCTTGGGTGCCTTTTAGTAGGTCTTTCTCCTCTGGGTTTTGTGGCTGAATGATTGTATTCCTATTCCTGAGTCAAAGTCTATTGTATTAACTATGTCATTCATTTCTTAGCAGTGAAGTCTCAGGATACGCTTGGGGAAAACAACTCTGCCCAGGAATTTGAGATCACATTTCCCTCTTTCCTGCATCAAGCGCAAGCTGCTCTTCTGCTTTCAAGGCCTGGTACTGCCCCACCGTTCTCTGCCCAAGCCCTCCTCTGCCATTTCTGTTCCAGACCCACGTGATATGGTGTTTCCAACCTCTATGCCTTTGTTCATGCTGGTTCTAATCTGAGGTTCTACTCTAGTTCCTAACTGACCCCCCAAAGGATGTTGAGCTGGTTGTTACAACTCTCTAGGCCTGTTTCTTTCTCATCATAAAAAGTCTCCACAGATCATAAAGGCTACCATTGACTAAGCTTACTTTGTACATTGCCCTAAGTATTTTACATGTTTTCTCACGTCTTCTTAATACCCCATTACAGGGAACATTACTGTTCCCATTTTCCAGATGAGGAAACTGAGACTGAGAAACTAAATAAATTGCCCAAAGGTATATAGCTAGTGAGGAACAAAGAAAGGATTAGAACCTGGCTTTGCCTAATTTCAAACCCCATCCTTTAAACTACTTGCTAGGCTGTTCTTCAAAGACCTTTCCAATCCTGAAGTCTATGATTTTATGAACAAATTCAGCCTTCCCCATCCTTTAGGTCCAGTGCCATCTACCCCTTGGAGGCTTTGAATGACTTTTCTGTAATGGATCCATCTCAGAATTCCACCCAATTTAACACTTGATTGTAAACCATCACACTGTTTTCCCATAATTTTTCAGTGGCTATTCTAGTCTTTCTTCCAGATGAAACCTTGAGGAAAAGGAGCCAATACTATTGGATAATTGTGGTCCTGGGCCACAATGCAGAAAGAGAAGGAACAGAGAGATCACCAGCATGTTTTTGGTGCCTGCGCTATGTCCTAGGTGGTTTCATGCCATCTCATTTTCTCCTTGAAACATGTTTGCAATAAGTGTTAGCAGTTTCATTCTTATAATGAGGAAGCTGAGGCCCAGAGAGGTTAAGTAGCTTACTCCATCATAAGTGGGTAAAGAGAACTTAATAAAAGTTAGTCTGATTACAAAGCACACATTTTCTACTATAGAAATATGAATGGTGAAAGACAACAAACATAATTTCCTTTCTGTTTTAGCCATTCCTCTAAATATCAATATCATCTGGGTACTCAATACCACACAATATTCTAAATCACTATATTGTTATCAATGTCCAAACAGCTCCAAGAGTAAAATACTGAATGGAAATTGAGTACAGTGACACTGAGCCAGTGCAGTAATGTGTTTACTTATGAAAATCATTCACAGTGTGGCCATTACAGATATGCCCTGGAAAGCAATATAAATAATGGAGAAATAATTATAAAACATTGCAACTAATCAGAAGATTCCATTTTTACAGTTTCTGGTAGTTCCAGGACACCTTTCTAACCTGATATTTAGCTACTTCATTTCACCCATGCTACAAACATCTCATTTCCTGCCTCCATGCCCGTTTGTTTATTTTTCCACTTGAAATATCCTCTCCAATATGTCTATCTCTTCAAATCCTACCTATATTCTAATATCACTTCTTCCCTTCAGCCTTCCTTAACCTCCTCCTTACCATCTACTAGCTAGACCCTCCACACATGCTAATTGACACACAGATGTTTTCTACCCCATATCTCATTCTCCTCTCCTTCCTGTGCTCACAAATAAACCACATTTCACAGACATTCATTTAATTGGACCATGTGGCAGATTTATGCCAACAGAATGCAGACAGAAGTGATATTCATCATTTCTAGACTGTAGTGGTTTGAAAATATGTTCACAGATTCTTTGAGACTATTTCTTTCAAGAAGTGGAGCTTGATTCCCCTCCTTTTGAGTGTGGGTTGGACATAGTGATTCTCTTCTAATGAACAAATATGGCAGAGGTGGCAGTATATGACTTCTGAGTCTAGATCATAAAAGCCGTTAAGCTTTTGTTTTATGTTCTCTCTCTCCCTCCCACTCTCTCCCTCTCTCCCATATGACATGGCTGGCTCTGGGGGAAGCCTATGGCCACGCTGTAAGGAAACTCAGTCAGCCCCATGGAGCGGTCCACATGGCAAGGAACTAAGGCCTCCTGCAATAGCCAGCAAAGAACTGAGACCTTCTGCCAATAGCCATGTGAGTGAGTCCTCTCGGAAGAGAAGCTTCACATCTCATTCAAGCCTTCAGATGACCGTGACATGGGCAAACCTTGATTGCAGTCTCATGAGAGACCCAGAGCCAGAACCACCCAGCTAAGCTGCTATCCAGTTCCTGACCCCATATAAATCGTGTTAATAAATACCTGTTGTAAACTAAGATAACAGGTCACTAATGGATTAATAAGCAGGTTATATACAGGTTTAGCTACAAATCATTCCATACAATATTTTACACAAACTCTGTTTTTTCCTAGTTATGTGCCTTGAAGTGAAAGCAGCTCTAGAAAGCCGAAGGACAAAAGGATCCAGGACCTCTGAGTCATTTGGAGGAGTGGTACCCTAGGAAGCCACCCTTACATTAAATCACGAACTTGGGACTTGTTTGCTATCGTCGTTACTGCTACTAATTCTATGTAATATACTCTCCTTTTACTTCTCACAGCATTTATTGTTCTTTACCATATGTAATTATTTATTTATGCAAATAATTATATATGGCAAAGAACAATAAATTTTGTCATTTTAGTCTATTAGTTGCTTTAAAAAGAAAAAAAGAACATTGCTATGGTTTGACTGTATCCTCCAAAAGCATGTGTTGGAAAATCAATTGCCATCATAACAGTATTAAAAGGTGGGACCTTTAAGAAGTGAGTAGGCCATGAGGGCTCTGCCTGCATGAATGGATTCGTGCTGTTATTTCAGGAGTGAGTTTCTTATAAAAGAACAAGTTAGGCTCCCCTCATTTTCTCTGTTGCACATTCTCTTGGCCTTCTGCCTTCTGACATGGGATGACAGAGCAAGAAAGCCCTCCCCAGATGCAATCCCTCCATCTTGGACTTCTCAGCTTCTAGAACTATGAGCCAAATACATTTCTTTTCTTTATAAATTGCCCAGTCTTTGGTATTGTTATAGCAGTACAAACCGGACTAAGACACACGAAATGAGAAATGACAAGATGTTTGGCAGCATGTGCTTTGCCAGTGTCTCTCAATTAATTCTCACAATCGCCCTCCAAAGTAAATGCTATTATTACTCTGATTTTTCAGATGTGAAATACGAGCTTGGGAGAGGTAAAGTGACTTGTTCATAGCCAAGCTGACAAATCTGATGATCCCCAAACTCATGCCCTAAGCCATTCTGATATGCTCCCTCCCAGTGAGCCCTGCATCTCACATGGGGCCTAACAAAGTGTCTTACATACTTTGTTTGGTAAATTAATATCAGCGACTACATGAATAAGTGAATGAAGAAGTAGCAACATGTTAAAAGGGGAAATGTCATAAAAGTTCACAAAGAATCAAAAAATCCCATTTCTCTCAAACATTTTATCCTCATACAAATGGCCCTTTTTACTTGTATGCCTCTGAACTTTAGGGTACTATTGGCTAGGACACATAAAGAGACTCATTCACTGGGTGAAAAGCATGCTTAGAGAATACTAAAAAATTCTTCATAATGTCTACATTTTTAGATCAAGAGCCTCAAGTGCTTCAGGACATCAAACAAATTTAGGACTTTTCTGAAAAGCTGATTCATTAAGGAAAGCTGCTGAAATCCACGGGAACCTTTTAAGGAGAGGAGAGGGACACAGTGATGGGTGCCGTTTCACTAGAAACCTGTGTCCATTCACTGCCAGACTGTGGAGACTCCGAACATGACAAAGGCTTAATTGTTCTTGCCAGAACAACATGGTAATGGAGTGAAAGAGTGGGTGCCCTGTGTACCGAGGAAAAAAGGCAGTAAATGAGTCCCTGGCACCACCACAGCAGGTCAGCCTTCACAAAGATGGGGACAGCACTCTCTGCCAAAAACCCAGTCTCAGCAAACTTGCTCTATGCATTAAAACTCTATCAGATTTAAGCTAAAACAGCTATATTTCCAAAACATGCAGCCTGTGCACCATGGGAAAAGGAAGACTATCCCTACCTTGGGAGTAGTTAAGTAATGAATAGTCTCAAACTCTTTTAATGGGAGCAATGCCCACGGCTTCCTTTCTGATTTGCTTGCAATTGACATTAGCCTCAAGTCATCACCCTGTCTCCACTTCAGGTTCATGTCTATGAATGTTCCAATTCTCCCCAAAGAAAGCTTACACTTTCCTTCTGCAAACATTTTTTTTTCTGAAATGAAAAATGCTGCATTTCAACATTTAACTTTGGGGAATGGAGCAGAAGGAAGGAGACATTTGTTTCCCATGCTCAGTTTGTTTTTTTTTTTTTAAACCACATGTACTTACTACATTTTTTTTTAAACAGGGTCGCTCTGTTGCCTAGGCTGGAGTGCAGTGATACAAGCGTAGTTCATGGGAGCCTTGACTTCCTGGGCTCAAGCAATCCTCCTGCCTCAGCCTCCTGGGTAGCTGCAATCACAGGCGTGGGCCACCATGACTGACTAATTTTTTAATTTACTTTTTTTTTTTTTTGGTAGACATAGAGTTTCACTATATTGCACAGACTGGTCCTAAACTCCTCGGCTGAACTGCCTTGGCCTCACTAAGTGCTAGGATTACAGGTGTGAGCCACCATGCCTGGCTAATTTTAATTTTTACGTTAGAGAAGTTCATTAAGGTGATGATTATGACCACTTGGATCTTTTTGTTTTATTTTTTCTATTATTGTTTCAAAGAAGTTAAATTTTTTTGAAAACTTTCGTAACTATAACTTTCTGCCCCCAAACAACAGTTACTTTTCTAATAAACAAAACCCTTACTTCTCAGGGCAAGTTCATTCTGTATGTGCTTTTTGGGGTAGAATATTATAGAATACCATCACTAAAAAAGAAGAGACCTCAGATTATTACAGGTTTTTAAATTTTAGTATGGCTTAAAGTGGCATAATCAAGTAATATTATTTTAAATAGATCAGTGGTTTCCAACTGAGGTGATTGCCCCCCAGAGGACATTTGGCCATATCTAGAAACATTTTTGATTCTCATCTCTGGTCGGGATGGGAGAGGGTCATGCCTAGTGGATAGAGGCCAGGGAGCCTGTTGCTAAGTATGTTGCAGTGCATAGGACAGTCCCCACAACAAAGAACTACCCAGCCCAAAATGTCAGTGGTGCCCAGGTTGAGAAACCCTGACATAGATAGAATGACTCTGTTGTATAATACATAGAAGAAGTTCACACTGAAGTTATGCTCAGTAAGATGTTGGCAGGAGCAATCATTTCTTAATTGGCTGGGTGACACACCAAGTGTGAGGTTGAAAATGGCCAGATTTGGGGGCACAAGTTTGTGCCCTTTCTTCCTGGACGTGCGAGGTACTTGATGAACACTGTGAAATAGAATTGAATCGATCCTTGATCCTTTTTCTTTTATCTAATAAATATTTGTTCAGTCTCTGCTATGCTATCGGATACATAAGGTTTTTGGGTTTTGTTGTTTTGTTTTATTTTTTCATAGCTCACTGCACCCTTGAACTCCTGGGCTCAAGCAATCTTCCCACCTTTACCGCCTAAGTGGGACTACAGGCCTGTACCGCAATGTTTGGCTTCTTTTTTTTTTTTTTTTGGTATTATTTTTAGTACAGATGGGGGTCTTGCTATGTTGCCCAGGCTGGTCTTGAACCCCTGAACCCAAGCAATCCTCCTGCCTCAGCCTCCTGAAGTGCTGGGATTACAGGTGTGAGCCACTGCAATGGCTAAACACAGCTTTTGAGAGAGATAGTGCTTTAACCATGAGCACACCTATTCTTAGGAAAAAAAGTCCCAAGGCCATTTCTAAATACTGCAATCAATATTTTGGTCAGGATATGTCTGGAGAGCTAAAATGAAATGAGAACGAAACTGAAATATTAAGGTACCTTTTATACTAAATATGCATAAAATTAATTTCCACTGTAGATGATTTTGTCATGCTGGAATTAGAAATAAATTCCTACCCCTTGGGGAAAGTCAAGGCCTAAAAGGGCACCAATTCAGGGGACTCACTGAAGCTAAGCAAGTCAAGCAAGTTAGATTTTAGGCCTGGGACATGGGTGGGAGGGCTTCTGGTACTTTCACTTTATAATATAATATCTAACTTGTCCCCACCCTAACCAGTTATCTCAGGACAGGAGGTGTTCTGGGACTTCCCTTCACATCTACAATAGCCGGAAGGATGTGAGTGTGTGGTCCCAGGGGCTGGACTTGGCTTCTCACTCGGAAGGGAGTCATTGGGAAAGTTCCCAAACCATCCCTCCCTGAGCAGTCATGAATCCACACTTAATTCCCCATCAAAGTAGGCCTCATGAAAATATTTTCCCTGAAACGTAAAAAAACCAGCAGGATGAATTCTCTCAGAAGTTCTAAAAGTTGTAGCATTATTGATCCATGAACAATTGAATTCTTTGAATTCATGCCTAAAAACATAAAAGAAGCCCCTGAACTTTTTGCACAAGTCTCTGTGGAATTTCCTATTCCAATGAAAGCAAGTTACACTTTTTAAATTATTATTTAGCAAGAATACCATTTCCAACCATCAATGTAATCACTTAATAGAGCTTTTTTGTTTATGATTCAGATTTTTTTTCTAATAACAACAAAAAATGCAGCCACACAGCACTAAGCTCAGAAAAATAAATTTACAAAAGCATATTGCAAATTTGATTCTATTTTTTAGTTGCCTTTAAGGAAAATTGTAATTGGAAGAGCAGCATGTCACTAACTACTGTGCCAAAACCAAAGCTGGTTCAGGGCCAGGTGAACCCACGGAGCTGAGGTCAGGGAAGAAGTAGCGTGTCCTCCCTGCTGGGCAGGAGTCTGCGGAAGAGTCCATCTGCGTGCATCCATCCCGGTTGTGAGTACTCCTAGCTGGCCCTGCTACCCACTCCCGACAGTCTTAGCTCGGACCCCCCTCCAGTTCCAGAGGTGACCAAAGCCCTAGTCAGGGTCCAGACCTTAGAGTCTGTCTCCAGGTTTAGCCCAGACTCTTTGGAGCCATGGGAGTAGTTTCGGGGTCCAGGACCCATCAAACAATCCCCGATCAATCCAATAGCTACTCACATCCAAGGGCTTTGACTAGAACCAGAAAAATTACAGGAATGCAGCAAGCCATCTGCCTGGATGCATTCAGCCCTGGGTCAGTCACAATAGGTGTTCAGAACCCCCGGTCCTATGTAATCAATCAAAGACAGACATCTTCCACTGAGAACTGAAACCTCTGCAGGCTCGCTGGCTTTAAATCACGCCTGTGTCACTCTGGAGCTATGGAATGAGTTAAACCTCAGCATGCTCCTTGACTTTAACTCATTCCAGTTTCTCAAATGAGAACAAAGAAAACATCAGAAGTTATCCATCAACAGTGGAATACTCTCCACACTTGGCTAAGCATCATATCTTCACTCTCCACTCAGAATTTCCCTTCACTTACAGATTTAATGCAAATCCTTTGTTTGGTTAAATGATGGCACACATGTTTGGTTTTTTATTATAATGTACTGGGTTTACTATGTGCCGGGCAGCATCTGAAGTTCTTTATAAATACTAATGTATGCATGTGTGTATTTATGGGTATATCTATACATTTATCAAGGTACTACATATAGTATGCACATTTTTAACAAAATGTACACATCAAGGGGTTGCATACAAACAAAAACACTTTTTTCGTTTCTTTGTAACTGAATGTATTTTTTAATATTTTTAATTGCTGAAGTAACATGCCCATTTTAAGACAGTAATGAAAACAAAGCTTTATAAAGAAAAAGTGAATAATCTTGTTGTCCCCTTCCAAGTTCATCCTCTTGAGGTTACAGCAATGTTTTCTGGTGTTTACCACTGTGTTGGATAAGCCTTCTGAAGGGAGTTATTTTTTTAAAGTTTTAAAAAGAAAAGTGTCAAAGCAAACTGAATAGAACTGGATAAAGAATAACATTCTTTCAAGTGACAATAGAAAGAAATAAAGTAAGAGCCAAGACAAAGGAAAAGATTCATTTCCTCAATATGGAAAAAGGGTAAATAAGGCTGATTTGTTACATTAATGCAAGTGAGGAAGGAATGAAGAACAGACTGCCAGTCATTGCAGACCGGGGAGGATGGCAGAGGGAACGATTTGAAATTTTAGGACTTTCAGAATTGATTGGCGAGTTTTCATTGTCATATAGACATAGCAAGCACCTAGGCGGTTCCTTCCACAGACATTTCCTCTCAAGAATTTAGTCCATGCCTTTTTGAAATTAGACCAACAACCTTCTGCTCGTGTACCCCAAGGACCCCTGAGATTACATTTGAACATTCTGCCAACGCAAAAAGGAAATCTCGTCCCTCTTTCCTGGAGAAAGGAACTGAGCATCCTAAAGGGAATTCTGGAAATGGTTCGTCCACTAAAACCCAGCATTTTCTACGAGCCTGTGTTCCCCCCCGTGATGTGTGCAGGCGACATTTGGCCTGAACTTCAAGACGTCTTCAAAGCTGAGTGAAGCTCACAGGTGCACTGAAGAATGGATCTAAAGTGGCCAAGGAGTCCCTTGTGGGACTTAAAAATGTAGCACAACATAGAAAAGATTCTGCGTGAAGGGATTCACCCCAAAATAGAGAGGGAAGCAATTAGGACCGAAAACTACTCTACACCCTGCAGGGTCACCATTGTAGCCTTCAGAATAAAGTGAAGGCTTCAGGCTCCAGGGACCACCCTTCCAGCTGCAAAAATGTTGCACACTGATCATCTTTGTCTTCCACAGAGACCAAAACACAGATCAAATAATCAAGGGGTGGAAAGTAGGGACACAGAACTCCTCAGCTTGCTGACCTGAACTTAGCATGTGACTTGGAAGTTTTGTTGCATCCCCTGGTAATCAGTCTTTGGCCTTTTAAAAACACATGTGTTAATAGTTATCTCATATCTGCAAAGAGCTCTCTTAACCTCTCTCCATAGCTAATTGATGATTCTTAAAGAGGGTAGATGTCTTGACTTAAACTTCCGTGCTGGAAATAATAATGGGACGTGATTAAGATGGTGTTTGTCTAAGGCAGTAGTATGACACTCTGGTTGCAAATTAGAATCACAAGAGAGTTTTAAAACACTGATACCTGGAATCCATCCTGAGACATTCTGATTTGATTGTTCTGAGTTAGGGGTGGGCCAGCCATATTATTTTTAGAAGTCCCCCAGGTGATTTGAATGCTCAGGCAGATGTGAGAAACACAGGTCTACAGGATTCAGGCTCATTGGGATCAGAATCCATTCCTAAATAACCACCCTTCCCTATGAGGTCCACAGGAAGAAAAAAATCAACAACACAAGTAACCCCTTATTACAAGCTTGGGTTCCAAATCTCACTGCAGCACTGTGGTGAGCCAGGCTGGCCCTAATGAAGAATGCCTTTGCATGAACCTACAGAACCAAAGCCAAAGCCAACCGAAGGGCTAACTCTTCTTCTCCAACCCCGAGTCCAAACCCAAGCCTCTGTTCTTCACTATGTCAAGAGGAACAGCCACACCTGTCAGCAGGAAGCAGTACGAACCCCACAGAAACCAGACAATCCTTCTTGAGGCCTGGAGGAATGCTGGCCTGGGCCTCTCTCAGGTCAACAGAGAGAAGGATGTGGAAAGGGGAGAGGGATGCCAGTCCTCAAGGATGTGCCTCTTGACCTGTTTTGCTTAATCCTGGAAGAAGAAAAGAGTGTGAAGACAAAGCTGGGGCTTTCCTGAGGAACCTGAACTCTCTAGGTTCCTGAAGGAAGAAAGAATGAGGCTGAGGGCACTGGTGAATAGAAGGGCAGCAGCCCCAACCTCTCAATGCCCTGGCTGAATAGACAGTCAGGAGACACACATGAGCAAGCAGATGCTGGAGACAGACAGAGACCTCCAGCTCCGCGGCACACTGACCTCACCGTGGCTCCAGACACTCAGGAACACTGGGCACAATATGGCCTGAAGGAGACTCTGATGCACAGCCACACTCAAAAGAAAAACACTGGAACGAGAACACAAGAATCTTCTGAAGCCTGAGGAGCAGGCCCATGAACTGGCACCAGGGTGGCCCTTGGGACCCACTCTGGGAAACCAAGAGATGGCACTGGCAATACGTGCAGAGTCAGGAGATGTGGCCCACAGCCTCAGAGGGGTGGCGAGCTATAATCAGAAACACACAAAACTTTGCACAAAACTAGGGCCCTCAAAGAGCTGCCCTTCCTTCCAAAGGGCTTAGGAAAACAACCTGCTCTGTCAGGAAAGCAACGGGGAAGCTTCCCATCTGCCTGGGACATTGAGTAACAGGAAAAAAAAAAAAAAAAGACTGCAAACAAAATGTCCCTACCAAGAAATCAAAACCAGAAGTCTATAGGGGGTCTTAGGTCCAGATTACATTATTCGTGTAAGAATCCCAAGCTAAAGAATAAAGGTCGAAAACCAGATTTGGAGCAACAAAACTCCTAGTCCACAGAAACAAATGCAAAACCATGGCAGAGTGACGTTTCCGAAACTCAGGAAGCACAAACACCTCAAATATGATAACGAACACCTGCTGAAAATGACTCACAGCAAAAATGTGTAAACCACACAGGGTGATGAACTGTAACAAGGGAAAGTCAGGAGAGACAGCGAATTGGAGAAATCATACTGTCAGAACAGTAGGTAATAAAATAACCTTAAAGAGATTATGTGGCTGGGTGCAGTGGCTCACGTCTGTAATCTCAGAATTTTGGGAGGCCAAGGCAGGAGGATCACTAGAGCCCAGCAGTTTGGATCAGCCTGGGTAACATAGCAAGAGCGTGTCTCTACAAAAATTTAAAAATTAGATGGGTGTGGTGGCGCATGCGTATATCCTAGCTACTTGGGAGGCTGAGGTGGGAGAATCACTTCCACCCAGGAGTTTGGGATTACAGTGAGCTATGATGGCACCATTGAACTCTAGCCATGATAACAAAACAACAACCTGTCTCTAAAAGAGAGAGAGAAAGATTACATGTATTTTAAATGATTAAAAAATCGGTTTATACTTGGGAGGCTGAGACAGGAGAATCACTTGAACCCGGGAGGCAGATGTTGGAGTGAGCTGAGATTGCGCCACTGCACTCCAGTCAGGCAACAGAGCCAGACTCCATCTCAAAACAAAAAACAACAACAAAAAGTTTGTTTTAAAGGAAAAGATCCTAGGAGAGGGCCGGACAAAATGAGTAAAGAAAAAGGCATTTTTTAAAATGAACCAAAGAAAAATAAAAGATATTGGACATTGAAATTAAGAATTTAATAAACTGGTAACAGAAAATGCAACCTAACAGAAGAGAAAAATTCTTGATCCAGAAGATAGAGGCAAAGAAATTTTCTAAATTCAACACTGTGAGATGTGAGAATTGAATGAAGAAGTGTGGCATACATAATGGCAATTCTAGGAAGAGAGCATGGAGAAATGGACAGCATCAGACAGCAGAAGGGATAACTGAATCTCACAGGATTGCAGAAAGACACAAGTGCTCAGATGCAAGCAGCATAATGAGCAATATAAATAAAAATAAACCTACCCCTAGAAATATTGTAATGGAATAGCAGAGTGCCAGGGCAAAAAGAAAATCTTGAAACCAGCCAGAAAGAAAATATGGATTACCTAAACTGAATTACATTTAGACTTGTAAGCAAATGTTAAAAGCAGCACTACTCACAATAACCAAAAACTTAAAACAATACAAATGTCCATCACCTGCTGAATGGATAAATAAAATCTGATATATCCAGAAATGTAATACTATTTTGCATAAAAAGGAATTAGTGATAATGTGTTATGATGTAGATGAACTTCATAATTACTAAGTGAAAGAAGACTACATATTGTATAACTATTTATAGGACAAAATTCTAGGAAAGGCAAATTTCTATCTGCAGATTGCCTGGAGCTAGGAGAGGAAGCTAAGAGTAACAGCAAATGGTCATGAACTTTTTGGGTTGATGAAAATGCTCTAAAACTAGACTGTCGTGATGGTTGGACAATGAAGAGATTTACCGAAAAGCAAACTGTACACTTATAATAGGTGAATCATATGGCATAATAATGATAGTTCAATAGACCTGTTGAAGAAATCTATCAACAGTGACAACAACAAAATGTGTAGGGCCCAGATGATTGTATAAGTTGGGTTTTGCCACACCTTTAAGGTCAGATAACCCTGATCTGATACAAACTTTTACAGAAATTAGAAAAGAGCAAGTGGTCCCATCATTTAAAAAGCTAATATGAGATTCAAATCTAAGCATTTCAACTCCAAGTGTAGACCCTCACCCACTATATAACTGCCTCCATCTCTGTATCTGAAAGGTTGTTTTTTGTTTTTGTTTTTTTGAGATGGAGTCTCACTCTGTCGCCCAGGCTGGAGTGCAGTGGCACAATTTTGGCTCACTGCAACTCCTGCCTCAGCCTCTTGAGTAGCTGGGACCATAGGCATGCACCACCAAGCCCAGCTAGCTTATTTTGTTTTTAGTAGAGACAGGTTTTATTGGCCAAGCTAATCTTGAACTCCTGACCTCAGGTGATCCGCCCGCTCAGCCTCCCAAAGTGCTGGGATTACAGGTGTGAACCACCATGCCTAGCTTGAAGGGTTTCTTAAATAACACAGCAAATGTACCAACCATAAAGGAAAAAGACGGATTTTGACTACATTAGTAAGTAAAGTTATTGTATGATAAAACACCATATATAAGGTGAAAGGCCAAGCATGAGAAAAGATATCTGCAACTCATATTTTCAACCAAGAAAAGATTAGTATCCCAAAATAGAAGGAAATATTATCAAAGAAAAAGGCAGCAACCCAATGAAAAAATGAGCTAAAGGTATATACTGTCAATTAATACAAGAGCAGTCTCTAAAGGCAAATAAACAGATGAAAGAATTCTCAACTTCTTTAGTTGTATTAGTCCATTTTCACACTGCTATAACGAAATACCTGAGACTGCATAATTTATTTAAAAAAAAATAAAGAGAGGTTTACTTGACTCACAGTTCCCACATGGCTGGGGAGGCCTTGGGAAACTTACAATTATGATGGACAGCAAAAGGAAGATAAGCACCTTCTTCCCAAGACAGCAGGAGAGGAGAAAGCCAAGGGGGAAGCCTTATAAAACTGTAAGACCTCGTGATAATTCACTATCGTGAGAACAGCATGGAGGAAACCTCCCCCATGATCCAATCACCTCCCTCCTTTCACACACGGGGATTTACAATTTGAGATGAGATTCAGGTGGGGACCCAGAGCCAAATTGTATCACTAGTAGTCAGGAAATGCCAATTATAATCGCAACTGAATACTATTTTACAGTCACCTAAATAACTAAAATCTGAAAGTCTGATAATACCACATGAGCAAGAATATTGAACAATAGGAACTCTGATACACGACAGGGTGTACATTTGCACAACCACTTAGGAGAGGAATTTTGCAATATCTGTTCAAGCAGAAGATGCTCACACCCTTCAAGTATTTCACCTTCAGTTATATGCTGCTCAGACAGGTACAGAATGAGATACACATAATTGTTTTTATGTGAATAGGATAGAAGGTTAATGTTCATCACTAGCAGAAGACATAATTGTGGTTTCATCCTCACACAATGAAACATTATTTCTCAGTTAAAATGAATAAATGCGGCCGGGCGCGGTGGCTCATGCCTATAATCCCAGCACTTTGGGAGGCCGAGGCGGGTGGATCACGAGGTCAAGAGATCGAGACCATCCTGGTCAACAAGGTGAAACCCCATCTCTACTAAAAATACGAAAATTAGCTGGGCATGGTGATGTACGTGCCTGTAGTCCCAGCTACTCAGGAGGCTGAGGCAGGAGAATTGCTTGAACCCAGATGGCGGAGGTTGCGGTGAGCCAAGATCACGCCATTGCACTCCAGCCTGGGTAAAAACAGCGAAACTCCGTCTCAAAAAAAAAAAAAAGAATAAATGCTTAGATGTTTCAACACAGATTAATCAAAAATGTAAAGTCGAATGGAAAAGAGCAAGTTACAAAAAGTCATTTTCAGTATGATATCTCTTATGTAAAATAGCAAAACATAAACAATATCATATTTATCATGAATATGTGGAAAAAGTATAAAAACATGAGTGGAAAAATGTATATCAGCGATGTTATTACCTCTGGAGAGAAGCAATATCTCATTTGCGAATTCTGAGGCATTTCCTCTGTAACTAAAATGTTTTTATTCCTTTTTTTGTTGTTTTCCAATTGAAGCAAATATGGCCAAATTTAACAGTTTTAAAATTTGGGTAAAGGCAAATGTATGCTATTATACTTTTATCTGTAATTTGGGTTTTTTCTTGGGTGCTGGTGAGGCACAGCTCCCCTGACAGAATTCCATGGGTTCTTGGCCTCCAATCTCTTAAGGGAAAAGTGATGGGACCCCTGCAGGTGCGCTGCAGGTGCACCATATACTCGTAAAACTAAATATCAGACCCAAGAAGTGTTGCAGAAAGGTGATTTTATTTAGGTAGAGAAAGGGAGGCCGAGTCAGGTGGATAACCTGAGATCAGGAGTTCTAGACCAACCTGGCCAACATGGTGGAACCCCGTCTCTACTGAAAATACAAAAATTAGGCTTGGTGGTACTCACTTTGGTCCTAGCTACGCAGGAGGCTGAGGCAGGAGAATCGATTGAACCCAGGAGGCGGAGGTTGCAGTGAGCGGAGATCATGCCACTGCACTTCAGCCTGGTGAGAGCACAAGACTCCATCTCTAAATAAATAAATAAAATCTACAGAAACTATGTAATGATACATTTCTGGTAACCAGTTTATTTGAAGAGACTCAATTTGTAGAAGGAAATAACAGACAAGGGCTTGATACCGGTTTTTAATCACTACTTTCAACCATATTTTGTCATGATCATTTCCAGCCCTTAGTGCCATTTTAGGCAGATTTCCATCCTTTAGTGTCATTCCATCCTTCAGGTCGCTCTCCATTTGGTTGGTCAAAAGACACAGCCAAAACCCATTGGTATGCTGCATCCAGACCCATCTCACATGCAAGGATACACAATGACTCAAAACAAAGGGATGGAGAAAGATTTACCAACCAAATGGAGAGCAAAAATAAATAAATAAATAAAAAGCAGGAGTTGCAATTCTTGCCTCTGATAAAATAGATTTTAAAGCAACAAAGATCAAAAGACGCAAAGAAGGTCATTACATAATGGTAAAAGGATCAATGCAAAAAGAAGAGCTAACAATCCTAAATATATACGCACCCAATACAGGAACACCCAGATACATAAGACTTATAAAGAGATTTAGACTCCCACACAATAATAGTGGGAGATTTCAATATCAATATTAGATAGATCAACGAGACAGAAAATTAACAAGAATATCCAGGACTTGAACTCAGATCCGGAACAAGTAAACTTAATAAACATTTATAGAACTCTCCACTTTAAATACACGAAATATACACTCTTATCAGTACCACATCACACCTACTTACAGGTTTAAATGAAATATTGGTTGGCTACTTCTTTGTTATTTTCTTCCCTCATTTTTTCCTGTCTCCATTATTAAGCACAATTATTGGCATAAAAGAGGGTTTCAACGCCCATGTTTAGACTGCATTCTAGCCTAGGCAATAAAGCAACACTCCTGTTCTCTCTCCCTCTTCCTCTTCCTCTTTCTCTTTCTTCCTCTCCTTCATTAAAAAAAAAAAAAAAAAAGACATCCATAGTCAAGCTCCACAAGGCCATGGAACCACAGAGAGCAGACTGTTGGAGAATCTGTGCAAAACACATGTAGATTGACAGGGCTCAGTTGCTATCCAAGCATATACAGGCACCAGGACGCCTTCCCTGATTCAGTGTAGCCTCTGTTTAGGCCTTGCTTTTGCCCCAAGATGAATCTGTTCTGCTCTATTAAACTAAGGACTGGCCAATGAATCCCAATGAATAATTGATCAGTAACTGCATCAATGCTCTTTTCAGTGGTGAGCTAGGGAAAGAGGGAAAAGGAGAAATGATCCTCACCCAGCTGGGTTATAAGCTCTAAAGGTGAAAGAAGCAGCATTCAAAGCCTTTATTCGCATAGCTATTTTGTTCTGTTTGTTTGGTTGTAGGGAGGAAGGAAAAGTGGAGGAGAAGGAAGATATGTTTTTTCTAATCAAAGACCTTTTTTGTTTTGTAAAAACAGAGGATTACCAAGAAGTTACCTCTGGAGCCAGGGCTCATCTGACTATGTTCACTTCTCACAGATTTACCTGTCCATCCTTATTCACTTTTATGATGCCTTTGCATGGTGGTTCTGTCTGAGGCTGACCTGTATTTTAGGCTCCTACTCACCAAGGTAGCTGTGAGCATTTACCCACAAGAGGAAGCTTTCCTTAAAGAGAGCATCATTCATGCCAAATGGCAGGTTTGCTTGGCTCTTCAGACTTATTGAAGATCTTCAATTTCATATGAAATTTGCCACATTCCTAATCTCATTCGATTCAGAAACTCTAGGCAGTTAAGGCCCCATTCATTAGGGACCCTTATCTAAAATTCTGTTTTCAGTGTCATATATCACTAGGTAGGAATTGATTTAAATTGTATAGGTTTTGGAATAATTCATGGAATACTTTGATTAAGCACTACCATCCATATATTAATGCAATTTCAATATTTTTCATGTTGCTGAGATGTTCAGTAATTGATCTGTGTTCTGTGCTGTTAAGATGTTTTCAGTTTGTATCAGGCAGAAGTTACAGAACTGAAACACAGTCCAAATGAATCACACTTACAGGTTGTAAATGTACAGGCCCAGCTTCTGTCAAACATTGAAAATGACATTTTGAGGGTTACGTATGATATCCAGGGGGAGATTTTACTTATTTATAGGGTCAGGATGCCCTTCTTTTTACCAATTGCATCATGTATTTATTTTATATTTTTCCTTCTTAGTTTAAATTTTCATGACATTAATTTCCCTTTAAATACGCAGTCATTATTTGCATCTTACATCACTCATGTTAGCTAAAATTCTTCTCCCTTTAAAGTATTATCATACAAACCAAATACAATGATCCCTGGCTTTCTATTTGTTTAAATTGTAAGGAGCACCCTGGTTTGCAATACACAGAGGAAAGAACAAATCAGTCATCTTCTCAGAAGAAGCACATGGATCTGAAATATTTATAACACAGCAGGTCAAGGATAAGTGCACTTGAGGGTGATTGTAGTCATGCAATTAGTACAACGCACAGCTTCATGGTATATAGAAAAAGCAGCAGCTCCAAATAACATAAAGCTCTCTAGCTTAATAGACATCTTCCAAAAGTTGCTGAAGTGCTTCAGAATGTCTCTCTCTTTTTTTTCTGAGACGGATTCTCATCCTGCCACTCAAGCTGGAGTGCAGTGGCGTGATCTTGGTTCACTACAATCTCCGCCTCCTGGGTTCAAGCAATTCTTCTGCATCAGCCTTCTAAGTAGCTAGGACTACAGGCATGTGCCACCACAGCGAGCTAATTTTTTGTGTGTTTTTAGTAGAAACGGGGTTCCACCATCTTGAGCAAACTCCTGACCTCATGATCCGCCTGCCTCGGCCTCCCAAAGGGCTAGGATTATAGGCATGAGCCACCGCACCCGACCCAGAATGTCTCTTATGAGCAGTGACAGCTTTAAAGAACTGCCATGTCCCTTCACTTCTGTGAAGGGCTGACTCATTTTACCCATCTGGTTGTAAGGCTCTAGTTTCCCTTTAGAAGAAATTACAGGAATCAAAAAATGTGAAAGAGAGATTACTAAGAATCCCAGGAAACTAGCTGGGCACAGTGGCTCATGTCTGTAATCCCAACACTTTTGAAGTCTGCGGAGGGAGAATTGCTTCA
The DNA here is from genome assembly GCF_049354715.1 of Callithrix jacchus. Classification (NCBI taxonomy): domain Eukaryota; kingdom Metazoa; phylum Chordata; class Mammalia; order Primates; family Cebidae; genus Callithrix; species Callithrix jacchus. The sequence goes on along the minus strand of NC_133515.1, from coordinate 60,121,211 downwards.
CTCAGGAGTTTGAGACCAGCCTGGGCAACACAGTGAAACTATGTTGTCTCCAAAAATAATAATAATTATTCCAGAAACCCAATCAGAAATCCACCATTGGAATCCTTGAGACACTAGTGATGTAATGATATTGACTGATTGACAGGTCATGGTACATTACCTCATCTTACCCCTTTGGATGACTTAACAGAGGCACCTTCCTTGAGATATTGAGAACTGACCAGGAGAGCTGAATCTCTTTTATTCATAAGGAATTTTAAAGAACAGAACCTTCCCAGTTTTCTCACCTTCACATCCCTGCTTCCCACTCAAACAGATGTTGGTGAAGACTTAAATGTCTTCCAGCGAGCGCCGTTACTACTGTTGCTACAGAGACCCCTCAAGAAACCTTCTGTATGGTGGGACAAATACCTTTAGCACTCTTATTCTGCTCAAGGTGTCTATTAATTTTCCTTGCATCTTTCTCATATTTTGAATAATTTTTCCTGGGCTTTAGCTTTTATATGCTCTATCTCAGATTCTTTTTGTTATGCAAAGTTAAAATGCTTACATTTTCCTACCCTCAATTAATAATAGATCTGCCTGCTTGGCTGTAAAGCACATTCAGTTTTCTATCTGGAAACATCAAGAAGTGAGACATTAATATTTCTGCAGTCTACTCAACCATCTTCTTCTCTGTGGTGAATGCCTGTTACATCGATTTAGCTCAACTGGGACTACAGTTCCCAGAATTCTCTTCCTTGCACAGTGGGCTTGGGTCAGAAGGGAAATGTGGTTGGAGATTTAGAAGGCAGGAATAAAACAATCACTTTTTTTTTTTCTCACAAGGTTGCTGCACACTGGGCATGGTGGCTCATGGGTAATCCCAGCACTTTGGGAGACTTGAGGTCAGGAGTTTGAGACCAGCCTGGCCAACATGGTGAAACCCTCGTCTCTACTAAAAATACAAAAATTAGCCAGATGTGGTGGCAGGCACCTGTAATCCCAGCTACTCGGGAGGCTTAGGCAGGAGAATCACTTGAACCTGGGAGGAGAGTTACAGTGAGCCGAGATCGCACCACTGCACTCCAGCCCGGGTTACAGAGCTGTCTCAAAAAAAAAGAAGGTTGCTGCAGGCACAGTATGCTGTTGCTGCTCACACACATCATCACTGCTCTAGCTGCTCCACTGGCTGGCGAGGGGCAGTAGCTGGGCCCACAGCTCCTCCAGCTCCCACCAGGTCTCCTCTGTCAGCTTCTATGATTCCAGGGTGAGGGGCACTTCTCGCCAAAGGAGAAGCCACCAGCTTCTCCTGCAAGCCACCTGCATCAGAGAAGTTGCAGGATTGTAGAGAGTTGAGAGTCCAATGCGAGGCCAGCCCATCCTCATGGTTCTGCCTCACCCTCACAAGCTCCAGTTAGTCTATGCTTCCCCTGCTTCATGCCTGTTTTTCCTTCCTGATGACCTGCTCTGCTGACTTCAAATTCAGTATCAGAGGAAGAAGTAATAGCTTCACAGAGATGGTTTAGCCAGCTCCAACAATTGCATATGGTTAAATCCCTCATTAATGTATCATTCCTAGTGATTCTGCTTCTCTGATAAAACCCTGAAGGATACACTAACTTTACTTGGTTGGATACATTTTGGCAAATGAAAGAAGACTGATTTAGGCTACAACTGTTAAGGTCAAGATTAATTGTCCCTTAGCCCTACCTAGATGGGAAATCTCCAGTCACATTTAAACAATTCTGGTTGGGTCAAACACCTGGAATATGAACCAATAGTGTCATCAGCTTCCATCCTGGTGCTCAGAGCCGTTTAAGGTTTTTTGAGCAACCTTGCTTTAGCTTCTCTGACATGAACAGACTTAGGACGGGCTAACGGAGCACTGGGTGGCCAAGGTATAACCTTGATCTTTGGGAGTGCCCTGCTGCCAGTCATCTGCCAAAGCGGGGAAGTTCGGGGCATACAGAGTCACTCTGATTTGCCCAATCAGCCTCCCCACCACATTATAAGACATGTGATGAGGCCCGCTCAGGGAAATAGTAATGTCACTGGGCAGACACGCATTGAGAATTTATGTGACTCTTCCACATGGGTGGGTCTGTTGATTTTACAGGACATGTTTTAAATTATGAGAGTTGCCCAGAAGCCACAAAAATACATTTTCGTTACATGCATGCTTATGCAAGAAGCTGATGAGATCTGCAAAACACTTCAAGAAGTTTTCAGTATTGTTCTGATGGCTGAACTTTCCTAAAGACAATGCTTTAAAAAAAATGAGAGTTTCTTTTGGATTGAACTTAGGTATACCAGTCATGACTTGTACAGGATCTTAAATAACCCCAAACCTAGATAAATAAGAGAAGCTTCCAAACACAGCTGCTTGACAATGAAGATTGCCAATGTTCTTGCTATGAGGAGAAGGAAAGGATATTTTCAGAAATCTGTTTTCTTTCCTTCAGAGTTTGTTTTTTACTCAGTCCAAGAATGAAGACTTCATGTTTTGTTAACTCTAAATATTTATCCCTGAAGTAATTTTTGGGCAATCTTACTGTCTTAATCATCTTTACACCTTGGCTAAATCATGCTGGGCTTTGCATAAACTCAACTGAATAGAGTAATATGAATCTAGCTGGGCCTACACGTGATCAGTGACATGATCCTGCTAGGGAAATGTCATAGAAATGGAAACTAAAGGTAACCCAAATAAAGGAGATCACATACTTTGATATGATCTCCCACATTCAAGTTTGTCACTATGGATCATTAGAGCCTTGGGTATACCCAGGATGTTCTAGCCTGAGGATACACATGGGCTCAGGCACGTGGGGCTATTAGGGTGTTCACATTTGTCACCTCTCCTTTACCCATCTGAGCTCAACAACAATTCAGAGCTAGAGAGAGGTGTCAGATAAATGAAAATCAAAATTATCATCTTTATTACTAGGAATGGCTTAGTAATAAAGACATACATCAGTTGTATAACAACAGTAGGCCTATCCGTACCATCCCCAGTCAAAAGCACAGCTGGACGACGTCAGTTTTCACCCATAAGGTCAGGGTCTGTCCCACCGAACTTCCTGTATGATCAGAAACAGATGAGTCAGAAGATCCCAGAGGAGAGGAGGGAGAAGGGGAATGAAGTTAGCATGCCCAACTCCTTCCTTCCAAATCCCCCATCAGAGAAGTCACGCCGCCTCCCATGGGGAGAAGAGAGAAAGGGGTTGGGAGAGAGGCCGTGGTGCTGCTCAGGGCAGCTCCTCCATGGACACTGCTCTCCTTCCTGGGCTCTGTAGCTGCCTCCTACCAGACCCTAACACAGCTTCTGGAGCACTGGACCCTTTAAGGAACTAAAAGTGGCTGCATGATCTTTAGCAAAGCAGGAGAGACTAATTCTACTCTTTTTATCCTGTGTTTTTGTGGCAGCATTTTGCTAACAGAACCCCAATTCTGCTCAGGCTACATGTTAAATAAAAAATATTTAGCCAAGTACCAAGCCAAATATTTTCTTCCTCAGCTTCTCTTGCACCAAGGGATGGCCATATGACACAGTTCGAACTAATGAGACATAAACAGAAGTCTCCAGAGTTTTCCGATGAAATATTTTGATTTCTAGATTTTAAGAAAAAGATGTAGTGTCCTTCCTTCCCACTCCCTTCTTCCTGCCTTGGATTGGAAATGATGGAGTTATGGCAATCTTGCAGTCATGAGAAGCCAAAAATGAAGGCAAAAACTGGCTCATTAAGAATGGTGCAGCAGATATATAGAAAGGGGCTAGATGCATGGTGACGCTTCGCTCAGCTGAGCTAAACCAACATCAGCCTACTTTTGGGGCTCCTTGTCATGTAGGACAACAAAAACAAAACAGAAAGATATTTGTATAAGACACTCTGAGACGGTTTTTCTCTTGCTTATGGATATTTGCCACCTGAACTGATAACAACCTCGTTTCCCCAAGTAGCTTTGGGGCGCCCTCCCTAAAGCAGTAATAAATGAAGGAGCCTGCTTGCCCTCTCTCTCCCCACAAAACCTAGCCAGCCAACTCTGGCAGTCACAGGGATGAAACGTGCTTCGGCCATTTCATCCTATCCTGTCATCATCTAATCACAGTGTGGAGCAGAGCCTATTCCTTCATTCTTACCACTCACTTGCTATGTAAGTTCTACTCTCATTGTGTATACTAGATTCACCATCTCATCGTTAATAACCACAGAGCCCACTCTCCTGGCTTTCCTTTAAAACCTAAGTGTCAGCTGGTTTGCTACATCATCTACCACTTGGAAAAAAAGAGGGTAAGTGAGAATTGTGTCTCTAATAAAGAGACCATTTATAACAAGCTATTTTGTCACCAACTTCTCCAGCTTTTAGGCAATCAATTCCCCTCTCAGCAAATTCAATAACTTGTTATCATCTTCAAAATCAAATTCATAGTGAGTAGAGACACAGGCTGAATTGAAGAGACTCCCAGTACTAGATAGATAAAGAAATCACATTCTCAGCACTGAGGTAGTGCATCCTCAAATCCCAGAGAGCTCTGTCTTACATAATTTAGTAGTATTCTATGTTAATGAAAGGAAGTCAGAGGATATAGAGAAAGAGAAAAACAACCACCATATCATATCCTAACAGGCTACTTCCTGAGACACACAAATTCGAAAAGTTAATGAGCCAAAGATTACAAGCCAAAGAAGGTGTCTGGATTTTTGCTTTATTTTAATGAGAACTATTAAATACTATTTTTTTCTACTAAGAAACATTAACAGGCCCGGGGAACCTTGCAACAAGTAACTACTAACTGGGTGATCTGTTTTTCACTTCCTTCTATAAAAGCATAACATTCTTTTAAATTAATCTGTATATTTATTATAGTGTTTTCTGTTGCTTCGTGGTTTCTACATACTTGCATAGCTCTGTGTGTCAATGAGTCTTATTTTATCAATTAAAGTGCATTAAGCTGCAAGTAACAGAAAAACCTAACAGAAGGTTCAAACCACAAGAGCTTTTTCTGTGTTTAGGTATCAAGAAGTCTTAAGGCACTCTGTCCTTGAGGTTCCTCAGTGACTCAGTGATGTCATAAAGTACTAAATTTCTATCATTCCACCTGGGCCTCCCCAAAGAGTTGGTGATGTTGCAAGATGACTGTCACAGCTCTCAGAAGCAGTCCTCATAAGCAAAAAGACAAAGCAAGGTTGGGCATGGTGACTCACGCCTGTAAGCACTTTGGGAGGCTGAGAGGGGAAGATTGCTTGAGTCCAGAGTTCAAGACTAGCCTGGGCAACATAGTGAGACCCCATCTCTATCTACAGAAGACAAAAAAGGTAGAGCAAAAAGACAAAGACAAAATAGATTCTCTTCATGGGTCTCATTTGTTTAGTGAAGAAACTTTTTTGCAGCAGCATTCCAACAGACTTCCCTTTGAATTTCATTGGCTAGAAACATGTCACATGCAACCAATGGCTGTAAACAGGGCTGGGAAATCTACTACAGCATTTTCAACCTTTCTGTAGAAGAAGGAAGGGGGTTGGGTACACTTGATGAGTAGGCCACAAACATCAGCTGCGGAGGATAAGCTTTCAGAGCTCAGTAATTGCATATTTTCATTTTCTGTGTCCTTTTGTAATAAAACAGTACATAAAAAGAATCATAGCAATAAATATATTCAAAGAGTATTTTGAAAAAAATCACCCATAATTTCATCCCATGACAATGATTTCTTTGTGTGTATTGTCTTCCATTCACTGTCCATAGTCCATATTCATAAATATTTTACCTATGTACAATCCAATTTTGTGTTCTTTTTCATATAATACTATATCATTATCATTTTCCTGTTGTCCATAATTATAATTTTAATGAAAAATTATTTTTCATGGAGATTTTAATGTCACAGTTTACTTAACCATTTCACTATTATTGAATCCATAGGTGATTCTCCATGTTTTGACTAAAATAGATTATACTACAATATTGCCTTTGTGTGTGCAAAGCTTTTCCTCTAGTAGATTATTTTAAGAGCAAACAAGGTTTTAAATATTTTTAACATAAAATATTATCATACTCTCATACAACCATAATGACTTGTACTTTAAAATTTTACTAGCAACCTATATAATATATATTTTATACATATATACCATATATATTATATATGTACACACACTTTTGCAAATTTAATCGGAACCTCACCAATGTAATATTTTTAGATGCTTTTTATTCTGATTCACCAACTATAAAATGTTACATTATATATTATTTCTGACCTTTTCCTTTTTCCTGGTGGGAAGACCAGGTAACTAGTATAACCAGGGTGAATCTTATAGGAGTGTAGCTGGGGCAAGACTGTTTCTTACCTAAAGCTAAGTTAAACCAAAATGCTGTAGTTATTATCTTTGAAGGGCACATGTAAAAGAGATTTGGGCTGATTTTCATTTTCCTCCTTGTTTTTTTTCTAGTAGGAAAATGAACTGGACTGGTATGGTAATGAGTATAATGCAATTAGTATTTGCTCTTTTTCTGTTAAATGAACTGAACTCTGGCATAAGTTTGTAAGCTGAAGAGGAGGGTCCAGGCAGGTTATCCAAACATGGAGAGCCAGGGAGCCGAACAGGAATCCAGGGAGGTAAATCCAAGCCTCAGGGAGTCCTCGGAGACCAGAACAAGGAACAGCACATCCAAGTGGGCCGGGGGTTCCTGTGTGCTCTTGAAGCAAGGCAGGAGACCAACAAGACCATTAAAAGGCCCAGGGAAGAACAGATTGTTTCTTTGATTGCCGTGAAGGCGTTTCCTTGCTGTTCTTATTAATCTTGAGTGAATTATCTGCACACATTCTACAACATGCCTTTGTAATTATAATATTGATTTATTCATTCATTCCACAAATATTTATCAAGCACTTCTTATGTGCCAAGTACTGCTGTAAGTACTGGGAAGCTGCATTAAAGAGAAAAGACAAAAGTCCCTAACCAGAGAGGAAGACTACCTGTTATAAAGAAAAAAAAAGGGGCCAGGCACGGTGGCTCATACCGGTAATCCCAGCATTTTGGGAGGCTGAGGCAGCTGCATCACTTGAGGTCAGGAGTTCGAGACCAGCCTGGCCAACATGGTAAAACCTGTCTCTACTAAAAATACAAAATTCAGCAAAGGAAGGTAGGAGGGAAGGAAGGATGGACAGAACAGAAGGAAAATAGGAAGGAATGAAGGCTGGAAGCCAGTTTGCACAGGATCTCACAGGCCATGCTAAAAACAGAGATTATGTTCTTATGTTCTCAGGATGAGCAAATGTAGTTGGGTTAGCAAATTACTTACACTTTATTTATTTTTGAGACAGGGTCTTGCACTATTGCTCTGTTGCCCAGGCTGGAGTGCAGTATGATCTCAGCTCACTGCAACCTCTACTTCCCAGTTCAAGTGATTCTCCCGCCTCAACCTTCCGAGTAGCTGGGATTACAGGCACCTACCAGCATGCCTGGCTAATTTTTGTATTTTTAGTAGAGACGGGCTTTTGCCATATTGATCAAGCTGGTCTCGAACTCCTAATCTCAAGTGATCCACCTGCGTCAGCCTCCCAAACTTCTGAGATTACAGGTATGAGCCACTGCGCAGGGTCGATGTACACTTTAAAGGAATCACAAGTTGCTGTTTGGAGAAGAGATTTGTTGGGAGGAAGAATATTGCGTAAGATATTGCGTGAAAGATAAGAGACCAATTGGAGGTTGCTGTAACAGCCTAAGCGAGGAGTGCTAGGGATTTGGACTAAGAGGCAATGAAACTGGTAAACAATAAGTTAGATCCTGAATCATTTTTAAAGACAGAGATGACAGAATTTGCTGATAGATTAAATGTGGCATGAAAGAGAACAGGAGGCAGCCACGATGAATCCCAGGTTTTTGGCCTGAACAGCTAGGTTGTGAATCAGTACTGCCTTCTATCACGTTTTAGAATGCTGGAGGAGGAGGTTGGAGGAGAAAATCAAAAGTTCACATATTTTAAGTTGAGATTAGATACCCAAACGAAGATGTTGAATTGGCAGTTGAATTTATTTGTTTGGAGTTGAAGAAAACCAAAATATTTCACGCCAAAGTACATGCTCCAAGCCCTTATTCTTTCTGTAACCTCATGATGGTATATAAGCTTCTGAATCCCATGGGAGGTTTAGGAGTGATCATTCTGTGGTTCTTCCCCATCCACATTAATAAATTTGTAGCCATTTATTCTACTAATCTGCCTTTTATCAGTTGATGTTTCAGCAAACCTTCAGGAAGTAAAAGGGAAATTTTTTTGGCCCCTACAGAGTTCAGGGCAGAGACCTGGACTGGAGGTTTAATTTTAGAATCACCAACATATAAAGTCACAAGCCTGTATGAGATCACCAAGGCGGTGAGTGTAGGTGGAGCAGAGAAAAGGCTCTTCAACAAGCAGAAATTGGGGAGTTGAGGACAGTCCAGCAAAGGTCACTGCTAAGTAGCAGCTGCTGGAGAGATGGGAAGAGAATCAGATGAGTCTGGGGTCCTGGAAGGTCCACAGGAAATTGTTTCAAGAATTACTTCAATTAACCATGTCAAATGCTGCTGAAAAGTCTGTAAGATGAAGACTAAGAATTGATCTGTAATTATGCTCTGAAGCTTGATAAACTTCCAAATGCTTCAAGTAGATAACGCCATGTAAAGCAAACCCAGCAGTCGTCTCTCCTTGTGCTATTCTAAAGTGACATCGACAGGATTTAGATTTGTTATGTAAATAAGGATCAGTTGGCTGGAACCTGGAAGCCCCAAAATTTGTTTTCATTCCTTATTTGAGATGTAGGCTATTGTACTTGGCCATCCCTGAGGTTATTTTGCAGATTAAACGGACAATAAATGGAAAGTGTAAGGCGCAGGATTCTGTGCAGTATAGATGTTGGCAGCGTTGGCTATAATTGTAACTCAACAGTAGTGAGTCTTGCTTCATTTTTAGCTCTCATTTCAGGCTGTTGCTTAGCAGTGTTCCAAAGATAAGCACTAAGTTTTCTGGAAATGATTGAAAGTAATCACAGCATCTTAGAGCTGAAAGGACTGTAGAAGTTAATTACTCCATTCTCTTCTGTTGGCAGATAATAGAGATCCAGCAATATTAGGTGACTTTCTCAAGGTTATCTACCATGTTAGTGGCAGGACTCAAACCACAGCATGGGTGTCCTGGTACTGAGTTCTTTAAAATTAGTTATAGTAGAGCTCTCGATTGGATAATTGAGCATTCCATGACAAGGGATTTTTTTCAGACAACTGAAGCTTATTCCTTTCAACTACCAAAACTTAATAACAACCATTGCCACTTTTTTTTTGAGACAGGATCTTGCGCTATCACCCAGGCTGGGATACAGTGGCATGAACATAGCTCACTGCAGCCTTGACCTCCTGGGCTCAAGCAATCCTCCTGCATCAGCCTCCCATGTAGTTGGGATCACAGGCCTGCACTAGCATGCCCAGCTAATTTTTTTATCTTTTGTTATGACAGGGTCTCACTTTGTTGCCCAGACTTGTCTTGAGCTCCTGGCCTCAAACTATCCTCCCACCTCTGCCTACTGAAGTGCTGAGATTACAGGCATGGCCCATTATCACCTTTGATTAAAATCTTATACTGCTTTCAATTAAAATAGTTCTGCACAATGAAGTTATTCTAGTCTAGAGGGTTGAAATCCTCAAAGTCAGCTTTTCTTGTTACTTTATTTCTTTACCAGTTGCTTTAAGGTTTGAGCAATCCCTTTGACTTGTAAAGCAAATGACAACTTCATTAGATTGTTACTATATTATCAAATTGATCCTTTGATATTTTTTGAAAAGACAGAAATCCAAGAAGAACAGCAACAGGCATGTGATTCTGCCTCTTAGAGCATCCACAATTATAAGTACGCATTTATTTATAGTATATATGAATATAGAACTATAAATTTATTACTATGAAGATTTCAGTGCACAACACAGATCTGCAGCTCATGAAGAAATTAATCTTAAATGAGTCAGTATTACCTTTCCTTTAGCATGCCAGAATACATATGGAGCATATAGATATATATATTTTTTTTTACTGAAATAATTTTTGTCTCTATAGCATTTTTTCGTAGAGAAATTCAGAACATCACTTCATTAAACTCCTAAATACTCCATGAGAAATGAGAGATCAGATATTATTATTCCTATTCTAGAAATACAAAACTAACTCCGCAAATATTCAATATGAGCAGAGGACCTATACAAACAGGAACAAAGCCCTTTTCTCTCTTCTGCTTCTCATCAGTCAATCTTTGAGTCTCATCCAAGAGTCTGAATTTAGCCTTCAGTATTTTCAGCTGTTCCAAGAATAGACCCTGCCAGAAAACAAAGCCTACTGATTCCTGGTGCTCACAAATCCACCCTCGACACTTCCCATCACTAGTGACCACAGGCTATGCCTCTGCCTTCTCTAAGATCATGTGATCTCCGTTGCTACAACAACCAAGAATCCATCACGCTTAGCTCTAGGGTAGCTCTTAAGTGTAAATTGCTAGTCACACTCTAACCAATCTTACTAGATCAACTGAGCTGTGCATCTCCAGAGAATGGAGAAGCAAAAAACAGACCAGAAAAAGTTTCCTTCCTTCCCTGTATCGATTTTGGTGCTTTTGATTGATAGATGTTGTTGGGTACTGGGTATCTGGAATGTCCTGAAGGAACGGCTGACATCTGGATAATTACAGGATGGTTCGGAGGATTAAAATTAAGGGAAGTAATTAATGTGACATGCTTAGCAAAGGGCAAAGGATCTTGCAGAAAAGAAATGTTCACTAAATGTTCGTGGTTGTCATTATTAGTATTTGTAGGTTCGTTGGCAAAATTTGGGAAGAGCTAATAATCATAGTTGTGGTTACCATTTATTAAACTATACTTACATCTCATGATAAGCTTACAAGGTGATTATCATTTTCCCCATTCCACACATGTGAATGTGGCAGACTTGGAATGTAACGAAGATTTCTCTGACTCTACCAAGTTTGTCCATTTATTTATTCATTCATTCAACAAATACTCGCCAAGTTCCTGTGTACTAGGCACTGAGCTAGACAAAGAGGTAAAACAGACCTGGTCCCTGCTCTCATGAGGTTTAGAATCTAGGGAGGGGTACAGGCAGGTAAAACCCAAATGTCATCACATTCCGAAGCCAGCCCCCATACTTGCCCTGACATCTTGAATGCAAATCTCTTAAAATAAATCCACTCATATTAGGCAAGTAAGAAAAGCTATTTCACTGAAAAATGCTTAGGGAAAACCTCAGGAGGCACAGAGTTTACACGTCACAACACGTAGCTCTTCTCTCCCCGTAACCATTTTTGCCCTCTGCACCACCTCAATCCTTAAACTCCTCACCTCACCCTACTCTACCCTCAAGTCTCTCAACCCAGGGAGAGGCCGCTGGCCCAGGATCATCCCTTCCACTCTATGACTCTCCCTTCTGTATGCCAGACCACTTCAGCCTTACATCTCAGCTCTCGGAAGGGTCTTCCCATTAGCCAGCTACCCCCTCCTTAGAAGATGACCACCGGATTATAAATAAACTATTTTTTTCTTCTTGTTCCATAAGTAAATGGGCAGTCCTACTGTGCTGAAAAGCAGGTGTCCAGGCAAAAAGTGATATCTAAAGTATGCTGGGCAGTACAGTTGCCTCCTCAACATCCATTGTTCAACTCTTGGTAACAATTCCAATTTGGTGGTGGAGGTGAGACTAGGAGTTATGCACACCTCCTATATGATGCCTACCTGCTTTGGGGAGAGGCAATGCCGTGGCTCCAAGCTCAAGCTTAAACTAAATGGAATCATTTCATACCCCTAGCCATACTTGTTGGGTCAGGGGTGAGAAAGGACCTAATCTGGCCAATGAGACTGAAAGAGACATTTGTGGAAAAAGGGGAGACAGCAGCAGGGAAGGGGCAATCATTTCCTTCAATGAACACAAATAAAGAAGAGTGCCAGCATCACTACTCCTGGCCATCTGGTCACCATGTGGACCACCAGCCTAAGCTGGAAGGCTATGATGCCCAGAAGAGTAAGGAGCTGAAGAGAAACTGAACTCTCCCTGACCTGGTAGAGCTGCTGAACCAACCCTGGTAATGCGAGCCTTTCTTATCTAAGGCAGTGCTGCTTTAATTGGCTGTTACTTGTAATCAAATCCAACGTGATACAGAACGTGAGATCTGATCAACTAGTGGCCAATAACCTTAAGAAGGGCATAGGCAAGTCTCAGATCTTCAACTTACAGAACAAGTTCACTTAAATGACACAGTTCGATTTTCAAGACAATCATAAATCAAGACAAATCCTAACTACCCTTTATTACCAGCTAGACAATTGACAAGAAAAGAGATCTGATTTATAGTCTCTCTCTCTCTCTCTCTCTCACACACACACACACACACCCCATATCATGAATTTCCAAACTTAATTTTTTTTTTTATTATTTTATTTTGAAATGGAGTCTCGCTCTAACACCCAGGCTGGAGTGCAGTGGCATTATCTCAGCTCACTGCAACCTCTGCCTCCCAGGTTCCAATGATTCTCCTGCCCCAGCCTCCAGAGTAACTGGGATTACAAGCACATGCCACACATCCAGATAATTTTTGTATTTTTAGTAGAGACGGGTTTCACCATGTTGGCCAGGCTAGTCTCAAACTCCCAACCTCAGATGATCTGCCAACTTGACTTCCCAAAGTCCTGGGGTCACAGGGGTGAGCCACTTTGCCCAGACAAATTTTCAAAGTTAAAATGGCTAGGAACTGTATGATATGACTTCTAAAAAGAAAACCTTCAAAACTTTGTTAGAACATTTAAAAGATGATTCAAGTAAATGAAAAAATAGAATCAATTCCAAGATAAAAAGACTTAATAACACTAAAATGTCTATATGACCAATAGAATTAAATTTGGATTTAATTTAATTTATAGATTTAATACTATTCTGATCTAAAGCCTAATAAATAAATATATTTTTTGAGATGGAGTTTTGCTCTTATTCCCCGAGCTGGCGTGCAGTGGTGTGATCTCGGCTTACTGCAACCTCTATCTCCTGGGTTCAAGCAATTCTCCTGCCTCAGCTTCCTGAGTAGCTGGGATTACAGGCACACGCCACCATGCCCAGCTAATTTTTGTGTTTTTAGTAAAGATAGCGTTTCACAATGTTGGCCAGGCTGGTCTTGAACTCCTGACCTCAAGCAATTCATCAGCCTCAGCCTCCCAAAGTGCTGGGATTACAAGCGTGAGCCACTGCACCTGACCTAAAACCTAATAAGTAATTTTAATTCCACAAAATTATTCTAAAATGTATGTATGAAAATAATAAGAATGCCATCAACAGGGAGTACAAAAAAGACACAGAAAAGTTTCTACCAATGTCAACCGTTAAAACTTGCTATATAATAAAATAAAAATTTAAATAATGCACTAATTAGATCATATATTAATGGAACCAAATGAAGAGACTTAAAAAGGCCTAATAATTTACAATATCATTTTTGTGAAATAAAGTTTAACTATCAATAATTAAATATATATACACATTTTAAATATATTTATCTATCAAAAATAGCTTTTGAAAACATCAGGAGGGGAGGAAAATGTGTACAGACACACCTCGTTGTCTAACTGAATGGCCTTTCCCAAATCCCTTCTCTTCTGCTGCCTTTTGCTATAGAAAGAGGAGGTATGAAATACTTTCCCAGCCACGATTGCGCTAGGTGGGACCTTATGAGACAATCCTAGCCAATAAGACATAAGAGGGCTGGGTGCAGTGGCTCATGCCCGTAATTTCAGCACTTTGGGAGACCGAGGCAGATGGATCACCTCATGTCAGGGGTTCGAGACCAGCCTGGCCAACATGGTGAAACCTCATCTCTACTAAAAATACAAAAAAAAAATTAGCTAGATGTGGGGGTGCACACCTGAAATCCCAGCTACTCAGGAGACTGAGGCAGGAGAATTAGTTCAACCTGGGAGTCAGAGGCTACATCGAGTTGTCTTCATACCACTGCACTCCAGCCTGAGCAACAGAGTGAGATTCTGTCTCAAAAAAATAAATAAATAAAATAAAATAAAAGACATAAGAGAAAGTCTGCTGATAGGTTTCGAAGAAAATGTTTGTTTTCCTGATTAAAGGAACTGATATGGCTCTTACCGCCTTCCTTCCTGCTTCGAATATAGAGGCTCAGCAGCCGTCTTGGAATCATGAGGAGGTAGCATGAGAGCAGGGTCCAGAGAGTTCCAGTCTCCAACACCCACATCACAGAGACACCGAAATGCTGCTAACCCTACCAACCATGGCTTCCTGTAAAGTGAGGGGAAAAAAGCCCCTATTTGTTTAAGCCACTGTTAGTTGGATTTTGTTACTTTCTGTCAGATAATATAAATGATACAAGATTTATTTGATAAGGGATTTTGGAATTCATGATAACAATTTAAAAAATAACTAAGTACTTAATATACTCTAGATGGATTAATGAGTTAACTCTGTATGTTGAAAAAAAGAAGAGGATACAAAAATTTAGCTGGGCATGGTGGCACACGTGTGGTCGCAGCTACTCAGGAGGCTGAAGCAGGAGAATCGCTTGAACCCGGAAGGCGGAGATTGCAGTGAGCCAAGATCGTGCCACTGCACTCTAGGCTGGGCAACAGAGCAAGACTCCATCTCAAAAAACAGAATATTGAATAAAAGATTTAGCATGTTTGTGAGGAAGAACTTTTATAAACTTGAAAGTTTATAAGGAATTGTAAATAAAGAGATAGGTACACACATGTATACATTTTAAACTTCTGTATAATAAAAAAAGCAAATACAGAAGAAAACAAAATATAAAATATGAAAAATATATATCAAATATGGCAGACTATTTAAGTAAAATATAAAAGGAGCTTATTCAAATGTATTAGCTGTATTTCATCATACTGATAGACAAAGGCGCAAACACTATGAACAAGCAATTCCCCCAAGGAGAAACAGAAATAGTAAATAAACACCTGAGAAAATGTTCAGCCTTAGCAGCAATCAAAGAAATGCAAATTAAAGCCACCTTGAAATATCATTTGACATCTACCAAATTAGCATTTAAAAAAATGATGGGTTGGCAAGGTGACAGCGATATTGGCATACTCATCCATTTCAGGTGGCACTACAAATTAGTACCTCCTTTGAGAAAGCAATATGGCAAGCGTGGAGAAGCATTCATGCCCTTTGGCCCAGCAATTCCAGTTCTTGCAGTTGGCACTAAGGGTAGTAATTCAACAGAAACAAAGGGACACACTCCACACTGTTCTTCAGAGCCTCAGCAATTCAATTAAATCCAATTAGCATATATTTTACACCTTCCACCTGCCAAGCAAAGGCAACAGGGAATCAGAAATTAATAAGACACTGTATCTGACCTCAGGGGGCTCACAGTCTGACAAAGGAGCCAGGTGGGTAAATAAATACATTACAAAATGATGCAGTAAGTCCAGCAGTGGAAACACAGATGAAGTCAGAAGAGCTTGATTTTCATGATGAAGTGGGTGAGGTGGGTAAGCAGAGAGCTGGCAGAGTTGAGAAAGGATTATGAAGGAGGCCAGGTAAAACTGGGGAGGCAGAAAGGCACCAAGAATCAAAATAGGGAACAATTTATCTCTATATTCCCAGTACTGTGGGAATATAAATTCCAGAGAAGGTTTGTGAAAAACCAGGATTTGCAACAGAGCAAAAAGAGAGCTCTATTGCCCTTGTGTGACATCTATAATAACAAATTTAAAAAATTCCTAAATGACCAACATTGGAGATATCTCTTTGTGAATCGTGGTACACAGTGGACCGTAATTCCACTACAAGAATGAAAATTATAAAAATATATGACACTTAAAAATGTTTATGAAATGCAGGCAGGATACTTGGGGGAGAGCAGCTGGTCCTGACAGCACTTAGCCTTGCTCCAAAATTCACCATTCCTAATTTATTATCCTCACATTTCTTTTATTGAAACGTAATTAACATACTATAAAATTCACACATTGGAAGTACACAAGTCAGTGGTTTTAATATATTCACAAAGTTGTGAAACTATCACCTCCATCTAATTCCAGATTTTTTCATCACCCTCCCCAAAAAATCCATTAGCAATGGATCCATTAGCAATCATTCCCCATTCCTTCCAGTCTTTGACAACCTCAAACCTACCTTTGTCTCTACAGAACTGCCTCTTGTTCCCCTTCCCTGCCCTAACCCCTGCTGTCCTCCTTGGCCTGAGTAAGGAGGGGCCACACCCTCTCTAATGCTCTGGCCCTCATGGGGACTCTAGCCTTCCCCAGAGTGCAACAGTTGGAAGGCCAGTAAACACCACCCTACTCAGGAGGCTGAGGCAAGAGAATCGCTTGAACCTGGGAGGCAGAGGTTGCAGTGAGCCAATATCATGCCATTGCACTCCAGCCTGGGTGACGTGAGATTCCGTCTTATTAAAAAAAAAAAAACCCACCACTCTATTAATAAAGTTCAGACATACAAATGGGAATTCAACACTGTCATGAAAACTCAGGAATTTGCTTTACAGAACTCCTAGCTTGTTCTGTGAGACCCACCCCTTCTAATTTAGTCCCTTCCTTCCTGAGGTGAGTACCACCTTAGCTCCCACCTCCAGCTTCCCTTCCTGACATCTAGAGCCAAGACCACAGGACCAGTGGAACTTGTGTGAGGAGAGAGTGGGACAGGACCAGGAAGCACGCAAAGGAAGTCGCTGCTGCCTAAATTTTTCCACTAAGGAACTTGGAGGAGGCGCTGTGTGGTGGCTGTTTCTCTGGCTGTTTTCACCAAGATTATTATCTGTCTTCCTCACCAGCCTTATCTCCTGCAGGATGCTGTTTTGTTCTTTTTCCAGAGACATTCAGTGTAAGTGTAAAAGCTGTGGTTCTCTGTAGAAATGGCCACAGATGATCTTCCCTGTGATTTGTATAGGCAATGTTTTCCTGATCAGCTAGGGGGGATCCTGCACATTTGATGGTGATGACGTTTGGCCTTTTTGTTTTATGTGCCAGGGTGTGTTCTGTTTGGTGGCCTCAGAAGTTACAAGACCTTACCTCACTCTTCACGAATAAATCATCTCCCTGTATTTCCCAGCCTTCTGATACACTGCTAAGTGAAGGTGTGGAGGAGCCGCCACATCGCGTTGATAGAACAGACAGAGGGGACTTGGTGATGTGTTAGGGAGAGCACTGACCAGAAGTCAGGATATCTGGGTTTGTGTTTAACCTCCTTAGTTCTCAGTCCTCTCATGAATAAAGTGAGAGTTGGAATAGAAAGAGGTCACAGTGGGTCTTTCTAGATTTCATTCCATAGTTTCTCTTAAGTTAGTAAGGTGAGAACAAGGCACGAATCTCACTATTGAGGAGCTATCTGGTCTCAAGGTCCCTGAGGGAAGAGAAGAAGAAGGGAGGGGAAAGGGACAAGAGGAGATGATAAACAACAGAAGAGGAGGAAGGGGAGAAAAGTTGGGGGCACTGGAAGAGAAGTGGGGATCCAAGGAGGGAGAAGGGACAGGAGGGATGAGAGAAAACAAAGAAGGGAAGGAGACAGGAGAGAAGGGGAATGGAGGAGAGGAAACAGAAGTAGGAGGGCCCAGGAGGAGAGAAGAATGGTAAATGAATAAGACTTCTTTAGAAAGAAGGAAAGTTCACAGGTTCTGAGGACTGGGAAAAAAATTATAAATAAATAAAAACATTAGAAAGAAGATGGGAAGAACAGAACCAGCATTTCTTTTTTTCCCGTCTTCTTTTTTCTTTTGAGACAGAGTCTTGCTCTGTCACCCAGGCTGAAGTGCAGTGGCACGATCACAGCTCACAGCCTCGCTCTCCCAGGCTCAAGCAATCCTCCTGCCTCAGCCTCCTGAGTAGCTAGGACTATAGGCATGTGTCACCATGGCCAGCTAATTTTTTATTTCTTTACAATTTTTGGTAGCGATGAGATTGCACTATGTTGCCCAGGCTAGAACTAACATTTCTGATGTCCTATTAGATGCCAATTCTCAAAATATTTTAAAGGCAGATAAAAACAATGTTCTTTTACCAACAAGGAAATAATTCCCAGCACACTTTCCTGCTTCTGAATGAGCAATACTTTCTCCCTCAAGTGATTTTAGTGCAGTTGGGCAGGTTTTAAGACAAGCTGGGCTACGTGATTTGCTCGAAGTCTTCACACTAGTTAATCATAGTGCTGGGGGAGAGATCCAAGATGACTGTCTAGCAGCAGCTCAGGGTTGCAGCTCTCAGTGAAGGTGCAGGGAGTGAGTGGACGCCAGACTTCCAGATGAATTTTTGTTGCCTATGGACCAGGAGATTCCTAGTGGAGGAGCCCCATGGGTCACCAGCGCGACTCTTTTGTCCGGTGCGGCTGTTTTGCCGGCATCCTGGTGCGGCAGTTCTCAGTGCGGAGTATGCGGGACTGGGTGCCCTTTTAGTTGGTGTTTGGAGCTCTGAGAAGGCAGAGTCACCCATTCAGCTGATTGAGAGGGGGACTGAAGCCAGGAGCCAGACCAGGAGATTCCTGGGCAGAAAAGTGCCATGAATCTCAGAGCTGCTTTTTCAGCCGGCGTAGTCGCTGCAGGGGAAATTGCATAGATCCCGGTGCCTGTTCGGCGGGTGACTGGGGCACCTGGGAGAGAATCAACTGTTCAATTAGGAAAAGAAAAAAAGGGGGCTCCGAGGCAGGGAGCCAGGTGATCGGGCTGGGCTGGTACCACCCCCACAAAAAAACAGCAATTGGAAATGCTGACAGTTGAGAGTTTCACAACAAGCACAGCTGAACCTGGGAAGGTCCAGCTCTGTGGGGGAGGGATGTCTGCCGAAGGAAAACATAGAAACAGAAATAACATCACCACCAACAAGCTGGAGGTCCACTCAGAGACCCAATCTGAAAGTCAGCAATTACAAAGACGCCAGGTGGATAAATCCACAAAGATGGGAAGAACCCAGCACAAAAAGGCTGAAAACACCCAAAATCAGAATGCCTCTCCTCCTTCAGAGGATCATAGCTCCTCATCAGCAAGGGAACAAGGCCTGATGGAGAATGAGTGTGATGAATTGTCAGAATCAGGCTTCAGAAGGTGGATAATAAGAAACTTCTGTGAGCTAAAAGAATATGTTCTAACCCAATGCAAAGAAACTAAGAACCTTGAAAAAAGGTTTGACGAAATGCTAATGAGAATAGACAATTTAGAGAGGAATATAAGTGAATTAATGGAGCTGAAAAACACAACATGAGAACTTTGCGAAGTATGCACAAGTTTTAATAGTCAAATTGATCAAGCAGAAGAAAGGATATCAGAGGTTGAAGACCAACTCAATGAAATAAAATGAGAAGACAAGAATAGAGAAAAAAGGATGAAAAGGAATGAGCAAAGTCTCCAAGAAATATGGGACTTTGTGAAAAGACCTAATCTATGTTTGATAGGTGTACCGGAATGTGATGAAGAAAATGAATCCAAGCTGGAAAATATTCTTCAGGATATTATTCAGGAAAACTTTCCCAACCTAGCAAGGCAGGACAATATTCAACTCCAGGTAATACAGAGAACACCACAAAGATATTCCTCAAGAAGAGCAATCCCAAGGCACATAATTGTCAGATTCACCAGAATTGAAATGAAGGAGAAAATGCTAAGGGAAGCCAGAGAAAAAGGTCAGGTTACCCACAAAGGGAAGCCTATTAGACTCACAGCAGATCTCTCAGCAGAAACCTTACAGGCCAGAAGAGAGTGGGGGCTAATATTCAACATCCTTACAGAAAAGAACTTTCAACCCAGAATTTCATATCCAACCAAACTAAGCTTCACAGGTGAAGGAAAATAAAATCTTTTGTGAAAAAGCAAGTACTCAGAGATTTCATCACCACCAGGCCTGCTTTACAAGAGCTTCTGAAAGAAGCACTACACATAGAAAGGAGCAACCAATATTAGCCTTTCCAAAAACATACCAAAAGGTAAAGAGCATCAACATAATGAAGAATTTACATCAACTAATGGGCAAAACAGCCAGCTAGCATCAAATGGCAGTATTAAACTCACATATATTATTAGTAATCCTAAATTTAAATGGACTAAATCCCCAAATCAAAAGACACAGAGAGGCAAATTGGATAAAAAGCCAAACCCATCAGTATGCTGCATCCAGACCCATCTCACATACAAGGATACACAAAGACTCAAAAGCAAAGGGATGGAGAAAGATTTACCAACCAAATGGAGAGCAAAAATAAATAAATAAATAAAAAGCAGAAGTTGCAATTCTCGCCTCTGATAAAATAGACTTTAAAGCAACAAAGATCAAAAGAGGCAAAGAAGGACATTACATAATGGTAAAAGGATCAATGCAACAAGAAGAGCTAACGATCCTAAATATATACGCACCCAATACAGGAGCACCCAGATACATAAGACAAGTTCTTAATGACTTATAAAGAGACTTAGACTCCCACACAATAATAGTGGGAGACTTTAACATCATATTGTCAATATTAGACAGATCAATGAGACAGAAAATTAACAAGGATATCCAGGACTTGAACTCAGACCCGGAACAAGTAAACTTAACAAACATTTATAGAACTCTCCACCCCAAATACACAAAACATACATTCTTATCAGTACCACATCACACCTACTCTAAAAGTGACCACAAAATTGGAAGTAAATCACTCCTCAGCAATTGCATAGCATTTCACAGGTTTAAATGAAATATTGGTTGGCTGCTTGTTTGTTATTTTCCTCCCTTGTTCCTTCCTGTCTCCATTGTTAAGCACAATTATTGGCATAAAAGAGGTTTTCAATACCCATTTTTAGACTGCATTCTAGCCTGGGCAATAAAGCAAGACTCACATTCTCTCTCACTCTTTCTCTTCCTCTTTCTTTCTTTCATTCTTTTCTTTCTTTTTCTTTTTTTCTCTCCCCCCCCCCAAAAAAAATCATAGTGCTGACATTCAGACTCAGGCCTATCTAGTCCTGAGACCTGTGTTCTTTTTACTCGACTAAGCTGAGAAAAGAAAACATAAAGAAAAGTGAGAAAGGGTTTTGTAGTGGATACCTCTCCATGCATTTAATCAAAAATAGGCCAAGAAACCCTCTTAATGAAATCCACCCTCCAGGAAAAAAAACAGAAAAGTAGTCTGAGTTAAGTAAAACTAATTCAGCTCAAGGGAACAGAGTCAAGATAGTCTCACAGGCATTTCCAGGACAGCTGACCTTTCCCGTAAAGAACAATTCTCCCTCCACAATGGCGTGGCAGTAACTCTTACTGCCTTACTCTAATAGTGATCTAGATTGGACAAGAATGCTTTATAACTTATAACCTATTCATAATCTTTAAAGCACTTTCACATTCATGATTCCTTTTGACGTCTAATAATAATAATAATAGTAATAATAATAATTCAGGAGCTGAAACAAAGGTTTTAGAGTCAGACCTCAGTTTAATCACCACCCTTGCTACTTAGGAGCTCTGTGACCTTGGGCTGGTTGAGAAGAACCTCAGTCTTCTCTCCTGTACAATGGGGATAATAAAAATGCCTACCTCATAGGGTTGTAATGAGTATCCAAAGAGACAAGACATATTAAGTGTTGCCCAGTACATAGTAAGTGTTCAAGAAATGTTAACCAGTATTATATATATATAAAACACACGTGTATGTCAGAAAAATTATCTGACATTTGAAAATAGGCAGAAAATATTACTGATTATTGGGTCTTCTTTCAGTGCAGTATTAGGCTTGGTTTTCTACTGACTTCACACTCTGTAGGGGTAGAGGTTAACTTAAAAATTTTTATCTGGAAAGATGCAAATAATTTCTGTCCAATAGAGCCAGTAGTCACAAAGATAGTTTACTGTCCTGTTGGACACTAACCAGTTTTAACTCATCAATCTCATAACATTTTAAATTAAATTTTATACACACATACTCTCAAATGCTTTTTGGATCAGTTTTAACATCTTAATGTACACTTCTATCAATATTATCTTTGACATGTATTCATATTCTATTTTCCTGAGAAAGATGATTTTACCCTTTTGAAAATTATACTTAAAAACACGGAACCAACCCAAATACCCATCAATGATAGACTGGATAAAGAAAATGCGGTACATATACACCATGGAATACTATGCAGCCATAAAAAGAATGAGATCACATCCTTTGCAGGGACATGGATGAAGCTGGAAGCCATCATCCTCAGCAAACTAACACAGGAACAGAAAACCAAACACCACATATTCTCACTCACAAGTGGGAGTTAAACATTGAGAACATATGGACACAGAGAGGGGAATGACACACACCAGAGGCTGGTGGGGGATGAGGGGTGAGGGGAGGGAACTTAGAGGACCAGTTAATAGGTGAAGTAACCCACCATGGCACACATATACCTATGTAACAAACCTCCATGTTCTGTACATGTATCCCATTTTTTTTTGAAGAAAGAAAAAAAGAATGAAAAATGAAAATTATACTTAATATTAGACAGGTAATATGGGTAGGCCTGCCCCATTTACTCAAGGGACTGAAAGACAAAGAGATTTTTGACTTGCCCAGAGCTAAAAGCAGTATTCAGTTTTCTCAAATTCTAGTCCAATATCTTTGCTCTATCTTATGCCTCTGACCAAATAATATCCAAAAACACGATAACAACAATAAAAAATGCAATCTGGAAGGATATGAGGCAATACTCTTCTGGCAGTCTTGAACAGTTTCCAGATTATCTTCACAACCATCACTCAAAGAGGAATGTGAGAAACATCATTTGAAGCTGATTTCCAAATGTTCTGCTTCGCTAAATGTATTTTTCAAACTCTTAGAGGAAAAGGGGACCCTCTTTAAAAACAATAATCTAAAAAAGGGGTGGGGTGGGGAATCTGATAGTTCACTAACCTAGTTAATAGAAAATCAAAACTATTCTATGCAAAATCAATTAAATCCATTAATATATTGATTAGGTAGATGGAGACTAAGTTATATCTACCTTGGAATTTAAGCAGACCAGGGTCTCTAAAAACCTGATATTCTCTTTTCTCGACATGAGAGGAAAGTAAACCTTCAGAATTGGAAGAGTAATTAAGAGGGGGAGCCCTGTGTCCAGGGACTGAACTCACTGTTATGCTGTGGATGGGACTTGTGCTCAGAGCCCAGGGGCCCGAGCTGTCCTAGGAGACTGCAGACTGCGGAAGCAGCAAGCAAAACTCTGAGCCCACTACGCGCATGGAGGGTGGAACCAGGGTTCGTCTAAGTAAGCAGTGCCTGAATCACGTGAAAGGACTCACCTTTACATTTATCATCACTGCAGGTTTATGAAAATAATACATAAATGAAAGGATTTTTAATTGAAACAATTCCACCCACATCGTACTTTGGCCCCTCATTTTTAAAATACTTTCATCTCTAAATTCCCCGGGCCTCTGAGTTCTCCAGCTGCTCCTTTGCTGACTGCTAGCCTGTGATTCCTCAGTGTCTGAGTGTCTGATTCAGACATTTCCTGGCCCTGTCTTTTAAAACCTCACTATCTGGTTTAAATGTCATCCATATGCTGATGTTTCCTAAATTTTATCTGCAGCCTCAACCTCTTGCCTGAACTCAGAACTAACATATCCAGTTGCATATATAAAATCTCCTCTTGGATGTCAAAGATAAACTTAAACTTAGTATGTTCAAAACAGAATTTTTGATTTTTGTCTCTTTCCTCCACACTCTTATCCCTGCAAAGGCCAAGTTCTACCTTAGGGTATTTGCACATGCTGTTCTCTGGGCCTGAAACACTCTTTCCCCAGTCATCACGGACAGCTCCTCTTGATCACTCAGATCTCAGTTCAAACAACATTTCCTTCTGAGCTGTCCCTGACCCCATCTGAAGTGGGCCATCCCTTTCCTGTGGTCACCACGTTATTCTGCTAATTAGGCACATAAACTGGAAACTTCTCCATAACCTCAAATTTATCACGATATGGAATTCTGTGGCTTAAGTGTTTACCTATTTACTGTTAATCTCCCTGCCATCCCTCAACAGCTCAACCCCCGAATGCAATAGAAAAAGGAGCCTCCGGAGAACTGGGACTCATATGTCTTAGTCATTGGTATTTCTCCAACACACAGGCACTCAGCAGATTTTTATTGAATGCATATTTGCATATGTGAATGCATCTCTGGGGGTCTGTTTTCCTACAAAACCTGAGGGTAATTATTGCAGAAAGCATGCAGGATAAGTGGTAAGGATGAACATACTAATTCCAGCATGACCTTGAATTTCTAAATTGATCTGGAGAATAGTAAATGCCATTGCGATGCCAAAGAGAGCAAGAGATGTTGGTGCAGAGGAAGAATATTGTAAACAAAGAGATTAATGAAAACAATAATCCCTAAATGTCCAGCCAAACTTTGGGAGACTGACGAGGAGGAAACATTTTATTTTTATTTTGCCATGAAAAAGTGTTATGGGGAAATTTTATCATTTACTGTAACATCACCATCATGTCATAAAATAAAGGGCATTTAACTTCCAAGAAGTAGAAAAGATGTGAATTTCATTTTTAAAAAATGGAATAAACTGTGCTTTATGAAAACTCTCTATATTGACTTATTTCTCTCATTGATTGCTCATCCGTGATTCTTCAATGTTTGAGTGTCTGATTCAGACATATCTTGGCCCTGTCTTTCCCCCACTATCTGGTTTAAATGTCATCCATATGTTGATGTTTCCTAAATTTTATCTGTATTGACGTCTTTCTCTCATTGCAGCACGGTGCTTTGGAAACATCGTCCTAACGCTGTGAGGAACCACTGACTTAAGTGACTGACTCTAGATCAAGGAGCAACCACTGGCAACTTTCCCTGGTCTTTACTTCTCAATATGTCTGTAGACAATGAAAGCTCTCTAATAAATATTCTCTTCTAGGGTATTATAATGTGTAGATGATCTCAGAAACCTGGCGTGGAGATGTCACTTAGACTTTCCCCCGTATATTAACGAATTATAAGGCCAGGCACACAAATAAAAAGTAAAGTGTTTGAAGTGAATAAATGTGTGTGTGTGTGGGGAGGGTGTATTTGTATGTTGCCTTAAGGAAGAAACTGACAGATCAACAGAGTTTTAATATGTTTAAAAGACCAGTAGTACCAACTGAAACTAATGGTCAAGGCATCTAATATCATGGTTATGTTACAGAGAGCATAATGTAGAATTTCTTTTTGTTTTACTGTAAATTCACTGTAAATAAAAATACATATTTTTAAAAGTTTAAGATAAAAAGTTACAAATGACAGAAACAATTGAAAAAAACGTTTAAGCTACTGGGGAAGCTAAGAAACAAAACCAAGGGAGACAGATGATATCAAGCATTATTCACATTTACTGCTGAACCAATGTATTCAGGAATAACACCCACGCGAGAGGAGAATGTATGTTGAAAATGGAAATGTGAATAATTTCCTTAGATGACTTACTTCATTTGAAAAGAGGAAAATCTGCTCAGAGAGAATATGCAAAATGCAAGCAACAGTAAAGATAAAGTTTCAAAGGTAGAAGGAGAGGAAGATTCTGAGCCATAGAGGCATTAACCAGCCAGCATCTGAAAGAAGTAGAGATGGCTGGACATGTGTCACAACCCATTAGATGCCATTTTAAGAGATTAATAATTCAGGGCCCCGGGAGCAGAGGGTGACAGCAGTCATACATGTGAGCAAATAACAATAAGGATTAGCTTATAACAATAAGCATTTGGTCTTTCCATTGACTTATTGGTTCCTAGATGGCAGTAAACAAGCTCGTCAGTGTCTGGCTCACTGGATAAACAAAAGTAATAAGAGGAATGATACTGGTCCCAGTTTGGAACTCCAGCTCCGCAGGGGGCATCCACACCCCTGTAAAGTCACAGAGTAAGAAAACTCAATTAGCAGCTGTTCTCCCTCCGCCCCCTTCTGAGGAGGGAAGGGAGTGGAGTTTTCTCCCACACACTTTATAAGCCGTGGGGGAGTCTCCCAAGCTTCTGAACAGCAGTCAGGAAATGAGGCTGTTCAGGAGGCTGGTACTGTGAACCACAGGTCCTCTGAAGAGCTTCAGTGGAAAATAATACTAGTGGATAGATTTAAATTCCTCACACAACCAAAGTTGTTCTTTGTACTTCTAATAGATGCTATCATTTTTTTGCATAAGCACTGTATAATATCTATGAGTTAAAATTAGATTCAAAACCTAATCTTTTGATTCAATAAGCAGTCAAATCTTTTCCTGGTTCTGAAGACAAGGGAAAGATATCTGTACGAAACTTTCCTGATGAGAGAATGTCTGCTCAACACGTTCTTCCTGTAAACACCGTGAACTAAAATGGCTCCCAGACCCTCTGGTTTCCCTCTGTCAGGAAAGTCAGAGCCTATCATGGGCTTAAACCTTGTGTGTTATCGGGGATGTATCACCTGGCCAAAGAAAATAGACCCAATGACCCTGATCTGTCTGAATTTTCATAAAGAGACTGCAAAGACTCCAGACGTTTTGCCTCAAGAATCAGCTGAACTCATATTAGTCTTGCATTGATAGAGTCTTTGCAAAGAGGTAAGGACAGCAGGAGAGAGGAGCTGGGAGACCTGGCTTCAGTCATGGCTCTGCCAGTGCTGACTGTGATCATGCCATGTCACCTGACTTCTCTGAACTTTACTTTTCTTAGCTGGATAATTAGAATACTGATGATCTTTATTGTCTTTAGTTGATCCAAAAGAGTAAGATTTATGTGTATAACTAAATCTGTGTGACTGGACAGAAAGTTTGAATAGGTCAGTTGTCCAATAGACTGGTTATATCATTCAGTTCTTGAAATGACCAATATAACTAGGCTTAAAAAAAACACCTTGGCTAGTTATTTTCTGCAACCTTAACTACTTACTGGCTGGACTACAAGACAGTCCTTTTGATTGATTAAAATACCTTTTAAAAATAGTTAAAATAGCTTTTTAAAAATACAAATAAACACCCTTTGATCTATCGATCTCTGTCACCTAATCTGGCTTTATTTCTGTGTGTCTCAAGACACACATCCCACAGGGTTATTCTGTAAACTCTCCTCCCTTAGTGTCTACAGCACTACCTTTGCTGCCCTCTGGATACTTTTTCTTGTTGTATTTACAACTCTTCTTTCTCTGTCCATTCCCTAAATGTTAGTTCTTTGGCGACCCCTCTCAGGTGTTTTCCTCTCTCACTGTATCCGTCCTCCTCCGATGATTTCACCCTCACCTACAATGGTGTGCTGGCAAATGTTTAACAAGCAGTGCTTCCAGGGCAAAGAAAAGCTCTGACCTGTAGTGCTTGCTGATTTCTGTGGAGTAAATACTCTCACCGTGGCCAGTATCAAGCTCCCAGTCATGGTGGAGTTGGGAGTTGGGAAGAGAGCATATAACTGATCCTCAGCTGCCACATGAAGCAGCTCTGGCACACCACTGCATCCCTCACTTCTAAGACCACCCACATGCTGAGCCACTGACCTTTCTCTCTCTCTCTCTCTTTCTCTCATTGCAGACTCATATCCATTTGAATGTCACACTTCCACACCATCAGGGTAAAATGGACACACGATCTTCTACAAACTTTTCCCTGCATTCCCTGTTTACCAAGGTCATTGTGGATAAGAGTGACTGAGTGACCCAGTTTTCAGGAAATTTTGAGCTATTTAGACTATTTTGTGATTGCATATTTTGAGCAATGGAACAAGATTACCTGCTGATGAGTAGGGATGGTGTTTTTCCTTGCAGAGTAATAGATGTTTCTGCAGTCAATCATCCTGTGAAGTGGTTTCTCTGGGGCAAGGAATGGAAGGTGAGAAGCGATTTAAACTGGAGGAGAGAAAGATCTAGGGCCTAAGACCAGCTGAGTCTGAGTGTCAGACTTGAAGCCTAGATTCAGTCTACTGGTAGAATAGCTACTTCTGTCCCATGAAAACAGTGAGTAGTAATAGCAGGTATCTAATTGAGCAGTAACATGGAGGCTAAAAAGTCAAGGCAAAAACAGGGTCAATTTCTAGAGATGCCAGACTAAGACAGCACTTGTGGACCTGGTCAGCTTTTAGAGGGCACATCCTACTTTCAATGCTGGAGCGGCGATCCACAGGTGGTGGTCACCCATCAACCAGCGGATCCTGCAGGGTAAGAATCTCAGAAGGGGTTCAACAGCAGCAGCAAGATGAGAAGCCTCGAGAAGAAGAACCCAGTGGAATTTTTCTGTAGCTCAACTGAGAGGCATTCTAAGACACTCTCAGAAATAACTGAGGGGTCACTGACAATAGCTGATTTCTAGCAGTGCAAGCTCTATAGTATATATAGTAGTTTAGGTATACCAAGGAAGAATATGCTAGTCACAGGTTAGTGTGGCCAGAGTATTCCCTTGCGTTACACTTATTTCCATCTATATTAGGTCATCTATCAAGATGCCTATGCCCCAAAACTAAGAGTCATTTTGTCTGCTCTGACCTACCACATATAATCAGTCACAAAGGCCTGCCAGTTCTTTCTCCCGTTTTCTTGAATCCGTCGGACTGCAAGCATGACAAGAAAAGATGCTCTCGTACTTACAGTCATCCTCTCGGTTCCAGCCCTTGTCTTTTTTCTTTTCCTTTTCTTTTTGAGACAGGGTCTCACTCTGTTGCCAGGCTGGAGTGCAGTGGTGCGAACTCGGCTCGCTGCAACCTTCGCCTCCCACGTTCAAGCAATTCTCTTGCCTCAGCCTCCCAAGTAGCTGGGACTATAGGTGCAGCCCATGTCACCCAGCTAATTTTTGTATTTTTAGTGGTGACAGGGTTTCACAATGTTGGCCAGGATGATCTCAATCTCTCTCTCTTTTTTTTTTTTTGAGACAGAGTTTCGCTCTTGTTACCCAGGCTGGAGTATAATGGCACGATCTCAGCTCACCGCAACCTCCACCTCCTGGGTTCAAGCAATTCTCCTGCCTCAGCCTCCCGAGTAGCTGGGACTACAGGCGTGCGCCACCATGCCCAGCTAATTTTTGTATTTTTTTAGTAGAGACGGGTTTCACCTTGTTGACCAGGATGGTCTCGATCTCTTGACCTCGTGATCCACCCTCCTTGGCCTCCCAAAATGTGTGGTGAGCCACCGCGCCTGGCCCAGCCGCTTCTCTTTTCTCACTTGCATTGCTCTGAGAGCTTCCCAGCTAGTCTCCCTGACTTCTGTCTTGCTCCCTCCAATCAGTTCATCTACTACATTGCTGCAAAGTGATCTTCAAACAAAAACCTGTTCAAGTTACTCCTTTTTTAAAGTCCTTCAGGATAAAACCCAGATTCCTTGGGGTGGCCTATGAGGTCCTTCACGGTCTGCCTGATACCTTCCTTTCTAGGCTTATCCTACACTCCCCTCCTGCATCCAGGGCAGAGAGTCCCCTAGATACTAGAGGATGCACTGACCATCTTTCCTACCTGCTTTTCCACCCTCATGAGGTGGCTTTTAATGCTCATGCCTTTCTCCCATTATACACGCTCTTCTGGTTTTCCTCTGACATATCTGGTTGCTCCTTCTCATCGTCTTCTTCCTCTGCTTATCCCTTAAATGTTGATTTTCCCCAGAGTTCTCTTCTCAGCACTCTCTTCTGTCTTCCTGGAAAAGGTCAGTCATTCCTGGGGCTTCTGTTTCTAAATAATGTTGAGTTTTCTTAAATCTTTGTCTCTAGATCAGACTGCTCTTCTCAACACCTCCACAGAATGCTCTTAGCTATCTTAAACTCCATATGTCTGAAGTTTACTAGACTCCTACCTCCAGATGCATTCTCCCTCCTGTATCCTCTATCTCAGTCTATGTCTCTGTTTGAAAGTTGTAGCAATTAACTATTGCTGCCTGACAAACCACCCCTAATCAGTAGCTTAATACAACAGCCATTTATTATTGTTCACAAGCCTATGGGTCAATGGGGCATTTCTGCTGACCCGAGCCAGACTGAGCTGATCTTAACTGGACTTTCTCACATGTCTGAAACCTCTGCTGGGACAACTGGGATGACTGGGTCCGTATGGTCTCTCATCCCCCAACAGGCTAGCCTAGGTTTATTCACATGGCAGATGGACAGAGTTCCAAGAGAAAGTGGAAACCATTCAAGGCCTCTTGGGACAGAGGATCATAATTAAAACACCGCATCGTTTCCACTGCATCCTCTTGGCCAGAAGTCCCAAAGCTAGCCCAGGTTCAAGGGATGGAGAAATATATACCACCTCTTAATGGAAGTAGATGCAAAGTCACATTTTAAGGAGTGTGGATACAGAGAGGGGTGGAGAAATGTGATCCTTTTTGCAATCTGCCACGGAAGTAATCCTAGATATCTCCACAATGATAATGTCGTGGTGGATGGTGATGATGGTGATGGTGGCAGCTAATGTTTACTGAGTACCTAGCGTGTATCCTGCACTGAATAATGTCCAGGGAAAGGCAGATTCTGCATTGTGTTTACAGTTATATATTAAAATCACTTTGTATTTTCTTTATATTGGTTTCTGTTGAGGCCTCTCTTTTGGCTTACAGACAGCTATCTTATTACTCTGTTGTTGCGTGTCTGTTTCTGTGTGTGTGTGTGCAAAAAGATCTCTGATGTCTCTGCCTCTTCTTATAAGAACACTAGCCCTAATGGATAAGAGCACCACCCTTATGATCTCATTAACCGTAATTACCTCTTTAAAGGCCCTGTCTCCAAATACAATCAATCACACTTGGGATTAGGTCTTCATGATTGGGATGTGGAGTGGGGATACACACAATTCAGTCCATAACAACTACACAAACACTAGAATGGCTAAAATGAATTTAAAAACCAACATCATGTGTTGGAAACTGTAAGAACTGGAACTCTCATACACTGATGCTGGGATGTTCATCAAATCACTTCATAAAAACTGTTCAGCTGAATCCAATAAAGCTGAATATATGCTTAGCTTTGGAGATTCTACTTGTAGACATTTTATCCAAAGGAAAAGCAAACATATACACACCAAAGACATATACAAGAATATTCACAGTAGCACTCTTCGTAATAGCCTTAAATAGGAAAGAATTCAAATGTTGATACATAATTGGAGGAATAAATAAATTACAGATATTCATACAAATGGGATATCATACAACCATGAGATTGAATGCACTGTGGTTGAAGCTCACAGACAGAATGCTGACTGACAGAAGCCAGACACAAAAGAGTACATACTTTAAAATTTCACTTAAATACTATTCAAAAACAGGTAAAACAAATCCATGGCGTTAGAAGTCAGGCCAGTGGTCACCCTTGGAGAGGGAAGTAGTGGCTGGAAGGAAACAACATGGGGCTTCCGGAATGCTGGGTATTTTACGATCTGGCTTCTGGCTACACAGCTATGTTCAGCTCATGAAAATTTATCAAGCTGAATACTTATATGTGCATGTTTCTGCACATATTTTACCCTTCAATAAAAAGCCTCCTTTAAATTTTTTCTCTGAAAACTCTGTATCATCCTAGAATAAAGCCCCAATACTTCAGCAAGGCCTGAGGCTTTATGACCCGGCCCCAGACCAACCTTGCCAGTTTCATCCTTACTACTCATGGCCTAAACTGCAGCCAAAACAAGTCATCACGCATATCCACAATGCATCGTGCTCTTTCATGCCTTCCACTTCATTTGCTTAGTTAACTCTGCTTCCAACTTTAAAAGTCAGCTCAGGCTTTGTTCTCCATCAGGAAGCTTTCCCTCACTCCATTCAACCCAGGCTGTTACAAATCCCTCCTACATCCTCCCTTAATATTTTATGTGTACTTATCACCCTTAGTATACTGCACTATCATTTTTGGTTTATGAATCCATCTTTGCTGCTGGACTGTGAGTGTGATGAGGGCAAGAATTGTGTCCTTTGTCTGTATATGCAGCATCTAGTGCAGTGCCTAGGCCACAGCAAACACACAATGAACCCCAGATGAATGAATAAAGGGATTAATGGGCTTTAGTTTACAGTCTTGATTTTGGGATACAGAATTTTTCTTTATTCTAGCAAGAAAAAGTTGTGTTTTTCTTTAATTGAAACTTAAATCTGGCAGCACAGACTCTACCATGTCCAAAATTTAGTTTGCAATGAGCGCTTTGTTCTCCATGAACATTAATATCAGAGAAACTAAATGCATGTTTCTTAAAATATACAATAGCAATACTGCCCATTCCCTAAAGACTGTCCAACTGTACAAAATAATTGCATTCCTCTGGAATATGGGTGAAGTGTTAATGTTCTTGGTTGGCTGGAGAATCAGCAAATTCCTCTAACATCTAGATTGGCGATGTTTCTTGGTGTATCTGCCAGAAATTCCTTAGATATCCTGGTCTAAGATTTATGGACTGAGAGGTTTACGATATTTCAGAGGGTAGAATCAGCTATTGTTTTACATATTAGCCGAGTCAAGTGAAAGCTGTGATTGGGCTCTGGGCCTAAAAAGTGAAACAGGTTGACAATAGCCATATTCCATGCAAGTTCCAAACAGACTTCAGCCAAGCAAAATGCAGAGTAGTGATCAGAACCACTTCTCGGCAATGTTTATTCCTACTTCTGATTTTGGGCTTTCAGTACATCTCCATAACAGAAAGCCAAAAAAGGTTTTAATGGTAGGAGGTAGGATGACAAAAATCATCTATTGTCATGATGATGATTCTTCATAAATAAGGGTGCACTATGTACTATGTGCCACAGAACAAGTGCGGATATGAAACTTGATCTCAGACTGCTTATCAACCAAAGAGTTAAGGCAAAGGTAAAACAGTAGTGCTATAACTTTTAAACGTGTATAATCTGGGTATGGAATTGGGTATGGCAGGCTGACCTTCAGAGCCTTTGCTCACTCCTTCCTCGCTGGGGACACTTCTCACTTGCTCTACCCCAAGCACGGGCCCTGCAGGCTTATTTGTAAGGGCCCTGACTCCACAGATGATTGGACCAGACGTGGGCACATGACTCAAGCTGAGTCAATCAGATTTCCTCCAGTTGGAATTGAGGCGCACAGGGTCCAAAGGAGAGAACCCGTGGGGCTGTCTGCGCAGCCATTTGGGGTGAAACAGTGAGGCAGAGAAAAGTGGTCAGCAGGGATAAAGTAGAGGCACAGGAAACCACCATGGTATAGTAGCAGGGTGGCAGGAAGAGAGATTAATTCCTGACAGCTTTCCTGTTTCTAATTCCCGTCCCTTGGCGACATCTGATACGTTCTTTGGCCAACTCTGGTCTCCTCTGTATGTCAAAGCAGCGTGTTTTATTTGTGCTGGTGTGGGTGGTTTTCCAAGGTCCCAGGCCTAGGAAACGCATGCTCTGGTGTTCAGACAAGAGGACTGTCTTCAGTTCTTGGTCCCGCGACAGCAGTGAGGTGGTAGGGGGTGGGAGCTGGACTGTGGGAGGCTTCGCAATGCAGCAACTTGCATCCATGGCCAGGGACTGGCTGGAGTTTTAGCTCTAACTCTGGGGGCTTGGAAGCTGTTGGTTATTGGGGGTGTTAATTTGGTTCTTTATAAAATGAAGCATGACACTGTGAGTGATGACATTTGAACGTCAACGATACAAAATTAAGCCTGTGGAAAGTTTTAATTATGATAGCTAACACAGGAAATTGCATTTATCTATGGAAACTAAATTTAGAAGCCTGGACAGATTGACAGGATCTCTCCTAAGTCCGTGTAAATAGCCCTTGCCAGGTGCTAGGAAGTAACAGCACTAGCAGAATGCTGTAGCAGAGGCTGGCTGGTCAAGATGGTCTTCAAAAGTCCTATCTTCCAGGTTAGGGGAGAATGAACAGTTTCTGAAAGAACCCCATTTTCAAGGCTGTTCCTATTCTCTCCCTGCTTTGTGTCCATAAACAAGGAAAGGGTGCGGTCATCACTTGGATTTGTTCTGAGCAGTGTTTATGTATCCAAGGCCAGAGGCAGGACCCAGTGGGAAAGGGAAGTGTGGGAACGAGTGAGGGGAAATCTCTGGAGCTCCTTCCCATCCTCACCCTCCATCACCCCCCATCCATTCTTAGGGTACCCTCCTTCCCACAGTGTTCCCTCTACCCCCTTCAAATCTCAGTGACTTGAAAACTGAGGGCAACAGAGGCAAGGAAGTGACAGGAACAGTGGTTTGTACAGCAAGGGCATTGGAGTTGGCCAGAGGTGGGTGAAGCCCTGCACTGTTACCAGCACCACTCTCTGACCCAGACAAGAGGGTTCTTTGCCCTGGGCTGTGACCTCCAAAGGCCCCTGGCCTTCCTCAAGGCTCACCCCACCCCGTGAAGTGAAGAGTCCACCAGAGCCCATGTATACCTCTCAAGACCATGTTTCAGCTCCCGAGACTCCAGAATTCCCTATGCAAGCAGCCCTGTGCCTGTTTCCAGGGCCTGTATGGGCCTCTTCCGGGGTCTGTCCTCCCAAGGATGTGTATGTCCCAGAGTTCAGGGTGGCCTAGGGAGAGCGGTTTGCAGACAATATGAGGAAGGGGTGGACAGCACACACTGGAGTATCCATATTTTAATTTCAAGGCTGTGAAGAGAAGGGCACCAGGCCAGGGGCTAGGGTCTGACTCTCCAGGGTATACTGCCTCTTTCTGGCTCAGACCAAGACGTCTGAACATTCTAAATTTGAATCTGGGCTTCCTGGTTGTTATGAAGGTTTGTTTGTCAAAGTAGGATGAGAGACTATGTCTATTAGCCAGATATATAACTTTTGCATATTTATTCAAATGGAATGTAAATAAATATTCCATTTGTTCATAGAATATTTGGGGAGCTTAGGGCAAGAGTGCAAAATCTGTACAAATGTGGTACTCTTGCCCTAAGCTCCCCAAATGTTCCAGGCAGGCCATGCCTCACTTTAACACTGTTTGACTTTAGATAAGTACTTTAGGCCTCTGAGACTCAGTTTCCTCATCTGCAAGATAAGGACACTAAAAGTAATAGTTATTGTGAGAATTTAAAGTGTAATAAGTTGTAATTATTGTTGTGTACCCTTAGATAAGTTACTTAATCTCCTTAGTGCCTCAGTTTTCTCATCTGTCAAATGGAAGGATAGTAATAGTATCTATGTCTAAGGGTTGTCATCAATTAATATGTAAGGGCCTTTGAACACTGTCTGGTGCATAGTAAATGCTATGAAAACATTAGTTGTTGCTGTTATTGTCCGATACCCATGGCCACCTGGCTGACTGGATTAAAGGAAATAGCAAATGTAGCGTGTAGGTCACAGCCCAACACACCTCCGCCACATTTCTGAGCTTATTTGAGATTTGTCTCATACTCCAGACTCATCCTGTGATTACAAAATCCCTACCAGACTTCTTAGGAAGGATGGAGCCTGTTCCTGCTTCCAACTGTGACTGTGTCTTTAGCCAAGTGTAATCTGATGAATACAAACTAAGAGTTTTGTCCTGGGTTAACCCTCATTCTTGTCTGTAAAAGGCTTTCAGATCCACTCAGAAAGGTGCAAAACAAATCTTACATCTCTGGGCAGAGACATGGTGGTGGCAGAGAGCAAGGAATGGGGGAGGGAGGTTGGCCCATCTCCTGAGAGCCGCTGATTGCCACTCCTCACTGTGGAAGAACTTCTGCAGCCCTGGGCATTGGCAGGCTCTCAGGGCTGGGCTGGGTTTAGGAATTAACTTGAAGTGTTAATTCTGTAAATATCTAGACAGGGCTGATCCCCCACAAGAGGAGAGTTGATCACACAGAAAGACCTAAAAGCCATAGAGAGTTACAAAAGTGTTTTCCAACCTCAAGCCCCGTTTATTTCTACTACACAACACGACCTCTGTGGATCAGCAGCTCTTTCCTTTGCTCAGCAGCTGACCAGCCCATTCCCTGTTTGTTTCAACTTTGCAGAGGATCATCAATGGGGAGCTGAGATGCTAGAGCTCTCCATGGGAAAGAAACTTAAGGGCACCAGGGAGGCCATTAGCACACAGGTGAGCATCAAGCCCCCTAATCCCCACCTTCCATAACATCCTCTTCCCAAGGACCCATTGCAGACAGGTTCTACCTATGTCCCTGTGCCCTATGGACACATTTTATCTCAGGAATAGTTTCTTCCTTATTCCCATTAGGGCAGGAGTAAGAGAAGCATACAGTATTATATCTCTCTCAAATATTTTTATTTTAAAAATGCTGAAGAAAGCCCTAAGCCAAAGAAAAGTAGAATCTATCTGTGTCATTTCAGACAACAATCAGAAGTTGGAGAGGATTTTTGTTGGGATGTGGTCCTGAGGAATGACAGGCCCTTTACAAAGTCCCTTCATGTCAGAATCCATTTATTCAACCTAAATGTTTTCTTCTAATGCTTTCACTTATGATGTTAGGGATCAACTCTGCGTGTTCATTGGCTTCATTGAGATTTGGGGCCAGCCTCAGAGCTATTCCCTGGGCCCATGATCAATGACCACTAAATCCCTATGCCATGGTTTCCATCAGAGTTTTTGCTTCAGAGTTCTCTTTTCCTTATGGCCAAAGCGTCAAGTCTTGTGGACAGTCATAAAATGGTACCCTGACCACCTTTATTTGCATTTGGTGGTTTCAACCACATATGTGCTCTCATATGCCATAGGATGGGATTATTTTTACATGCAGAAAAATGCTAGAGTGAGGAAAAGCAGCACCACAGTGTTGCCCAGTGAGGGTACACCTTCTTTGATTGGCTTGAGCTGTATCTTTGTTTTTAAGATTATATTTGATGCAAGATACAAATATATAAGTTGGTTTGTATGCTTTACTGAACAAACCCAGAAATAAGTTATAAACATCCTTGTGACCTTTCTTTCTTTTTCTCTCTCTCCCTCCTTCCTTCCCTTCCTCCCTCTCCCCCTCCCTTCCTTCCTTCCTTCTTTCTTATCTTTCTTTCTTTCTTTCTTTTTCTTGCTTGCTTGCTTTCTTTCTTCTCTCTTTTTCTTTCTTTCACATGGTCTTTCTCTGTCACCTGGGCTGGAGTGCAGTGGCACGAACATGGCTCGCTGCAGCCTCGAACTCCTGGGATGGTATCTTGTCATGTTGCCCAGCCTGGTCTCCAACTCCTGGGCTCCTCCCACTTTAACCTCCCAAAGTGCTGGGATTATAGGCATAAGCCACGGTGCCCACCCATGACATTTCTTAAAGAAAGTAGTTGTTATGTGTGACTGGTAACCACTTTTTCAAGAGTTAAACATCTGAGCTATCTAAATTCCACTGCAAAGTATGAAAAGCAAATTGAGTAATCATGACACAATCACTTAAATCAGAAGAATGAGGAGTGCAGTAGTTTTTTTTTTTTTTAACTGGTGTGGGTAGGGAAACATCAAATCTGATGTTCAAAATTAAGTCAAAATCTCCAGTCAGTAAAAGCTTTTAGGAGATAAGTGATACCCCATAAAGATGATTGGTTGGGATGATTATTCTTGTGCTACAATCAAATTAACGTGTATTTGGTTGCTGACTGTTTGCTGGGTAGGACAGAGTGAGTATGGAAGTCTGGGGTGTAGGGAGAGCATTCTAAGTACGTGTTCTGGGTGTGTCCATGAAGCAGAATTGTTTTTCTCAACTTTCTGCTGATGAAGCCCTGATTACTTGGACAGCTGCTGAGGGGTTGAAACAAAGGGTATGACAGTCAATATGTTTCATCCACGATACCTAATTTCAATGAATGTTTCAGTGGTATAAGAAGCCATATTCAATGGCAGCTCTCCTTTGCTCAGAAGAAAGCAGAGATTTTGTTAGTTTATTTCCCATGAAGGAAAAGTTTTGATTCCACCCCGAATGTACTTTGTTTGTAGAGCTGTTTCCTGTTTTCTCTTATCAAAATATTTCAGCTGTAGCTGAACAAATTGAGAGGGCATAGGAGCTTCTGTCCCAACGAAGTCAGATGAGCATGCTTAATCACAGCTTTGAAGCGGATCCACTATGCTAGCAATAGAGCACTCTTTTTAAAAAGGGAAAAATACTTTTATTCCATTGAGTATCTTTGATTGGAAAAAAATGCAGATGGAATGAATAGCAAGGATGAAGCAAAATTAATATAGCTCTATTATGTAACAACCAAAACAGTTGCCATGTAACATTTCTGTGTTCCTTTTATAAATAACATACATGGTGTTTTTTCTTTGAGTATGCATTTATATTTGAGTCCAGCAGCAGCCACACCTTAAAGCCCTAAGACAGATAGTTGATTTCTGCCCTTTTAAAGAGATTTTACATATCCCTGCTCAGTGCCATTATGTGTTGATTCCATAGTTTAACGCTCACAGAGTGTGTTTATTTCCCTAATTCCCATTTAGAGTTTGTGTGCGTACATTTCTCTATTTCCTATTTCATGGCTATGTTGGGGGCTTGAGGTGGATAGTTTACTTTTACCCTCGTGAACTACCTGTACCTGTGAAATGGAATTCTGAGAAAATATATTCTAGCTCCCTCAAAGCAACATATGAAAATGTTTTATTATTGGAAACTGAATATATTCCAGTTTTCTGGCAAATATAGCTTTGGGGGATCAAAAGTTGATGACTTTTTTCCTTTTGTTTCTTTCTATAGAGCAGTCAATAGTATTGAACAAGAAAGAGCTGCATGACTTTCAGACCAGAGGAGTGAGGACCAGAGGAGGTAAGGGAGTTCATCACATGTCCTACATCGAGCTGATGGCAATGTACCTAGTGCATCCAGTTAACTAATCTTTAATTTTTGTACCAGGCACACAGCCAACACATTCAGTTAACCAGGAAAAATGATTAAAAAGAACTTTGTAAAAATGCTGAATACAATTTGCTATCACCAAATATAGGAATCTCCGAAGCCAACTGTCTTGCTCATATGAAATGCAATGACAAGATCCAAATTGTGAGAAAAGGAATCCAACTTGGTTAGAATAGGAAAGAAACAAAAACAAAGAATCTCTGCCCCAGAGTCATTTCTGCTTGGAAAAAATTCTGAAGATTGAACTTAGGCCCTGAGTGCACCTAACAGCACAATTTGCAGGCTGCCAGTGCCTGGCCATGGAACTAAATCCAGCAGCTCAAGGCGAGAGAATATTAAGTGGATAGAGTCTACCTCCTGCAGATATTCTTATCAGAGCTTCCTGAGACCTTCCAGAGTGATGAGTTCCAAATTATGTACAGCCATAAGAAAATAAATATTTGGTCAGCTGTAGACATTGGATTTTCATATCTGTAGCGTATTTCTAGCTTCAGAACAATTTCTACTTCTACCTTATAATACACCACAGAAGAGGAGTTTAAGAATCTTATATTAAAGTATCTCCATATAGTTTATTTTTTGAAACAAAAATTACCAGTAAGAAAATGTTTTTTAAAAACACTCTCCAATTATACATATAGTGTACACGTGTGTGTGTATAAGTACATAAAGTATATTTCACTCTCACATAGAGGTCAAAATCAAGTCATGCCCTGGCCTATTCCCTATGTGGAAAGTTCAGATAGAAGGGTCTGAACTTTGTAAGTTCAGACTGAACTTGGCTTTTTCCTAAGTTTGTTATATTCCTTGGAATATGTTTCATAGGATGTTACTTAGGGCTCCAATTGACTGGACAAAATAATCATTACACATACGGAAAAGAAATGACTAATTTCTTTAATACAAAAATGCATCTTACAAATCTATAAGAAAAGGTAACTCCATAGGAAAGATAACTCCATAGTGAAAGGAAATATCCAGGCAGTTCCGGAAAAGGAACAAGAAACAGGAAATCAACATATGAAAATGTACTTCTTCTTGCTCGTTGTTTAAAAATCCAAATTCAACTGATGATAAGATAGAAATTTTCACTTCCAGTTGGCACCGATTTTTTTGTTTTTAAGACAGAGTCTCACTCAGTTACCCAGTCTGGAATGCAGTGGCCTGCCATCTTGGCTCACTGCAACCTCCATTTCCAGGGTTTGAACAATTCTCCTACCTCAGCCTCCTGAGTAGCTGTGGCTACAGGTACCCCCATCACGCCCAGCTAATTTTTATATTTTTAGTAAAAACAGGGTTTCACTATGTTGGCTAGGATGGTCTCAAACTCCTGACCTCAGGTGATCCACCCATCTGGGCCTCCCAAGGTGCTGGGATTACAGGTGTGAGCCACCTCATCCAGCCAGATTTTTTAAAGATGTAAAAGTAGGATAAGATATGAGGAAACAATCATTCTCATACATTGTTCATAAGTGTATTAACTGATATAATGTTATGTGTTGGCAATCTTGTAATACTTATTAAAATTGAACCCCAATTTTACTTATACTAAAGTAATCTATAGAAAACATTCCCCTAAGTACACAAAGACAAATGTACATGAATGATGTACATAGTTCCTAATAGCTAAACACTGGAAACAAACCTCTGAAAAGAATTTGGTAAATCTACATGTATTTTCGCAGAAAGTGATCCAAGATACAGCAACATGTAAAAAGAGCAAGTTATAAAAATGATTTAGAAAATGATTCAATTTTTGTTATATGCAGAGGAAAAAAAATCTAGTGTCATATATACTAAAATATAAATAGTAGCTATTTCTGGGGGTTGGCATTTTGGAGTACCTTCCATTTCTATCTCATGTATTTCTGTAATATTTGATCATATACTAAGGGTAAAATAAAAACAATTTTACAAAATAACGGTGTGAATGTCACTTACATAGCTTTCTTGCCAATCCCCAGAAATAGCTAGATTAGATTCAGGATTATGTTAAATCTGAAGCTAAACATGAGGAAACAACAATCAGATAAATCCAGATTTTGTGAGATTCTACAAGATAACTAACCTGGACCCCTAAAATGTATCAATGTTCTGAAGAATGAAAAGAGTCATGGAGACTTTTCTAGATTACAAGCAACTCAAGAGACCTGACAATTAAACCCAGTATGTGATGACCAATTGGATTCTAAATTTACACACACATGAAAAAAAATTATAAAGAACATTAATGGAACATAACTGCATGGGTGAATCTAATGTGACAAAATAGTATTTCTAGAATCATATTTTGGGAAACTAGGGGATAGAAAATGTCCCTTTAACTGAAGCTTATTGTGCCCCTTCATGCTAGATGTTCCTATTTTTTTTTTCTTATTTAATCTTGGTAATTTACAGTAGAAGATGATTTTCTATCAAACTTAAACTCTTAATTATTACTCTGATTGTGGAGTAATAATTAAGAGTTTAAGTTTGATAGAAAATATATTTATTTCTAGAATATCTTGTCTGGTTTATAGATTTTTCAATTAGTGCTTAGATACCAACTGTAATTTACTATAAAGTTGTGGGATTTCTGAGCTGTAGGGGAACTTAGAGGAATTGCGGGATCAACCCTTATCATTTTGCATATGAGCAAGAGAGCTCTGATGGGCTATGACTTACCCATATTCAATTAGGAGAACTGGCCTAATTGAACTGGAAGCCTAGCCTCCAAATTCAGTACTCTTACCATAAAACTGATATGATTTACTTAACCTTGCTGCATGCTAGCAGTGGACAAGGCATCACAACGGCCTGCCCTGAGACACTTTCTGCCGGAAAGAGGCGCAACACTTGAGGAGGAATTGCAGGATGATCTTCAGGGAGCAAAAGCATCCAACTCCCAGCACTTCTAATCATGCAGGCAGTCTGCTGAGTTCACGTCACACCAAGGCATGCCCTTTGCCTGACTTTTTTGTTACATAAGAAAGCACTAGGAGTTCCAGCCAACACTCTTTTTTCTTTAAAAAAAAAAAAAATACAAAAGACAAAGCAATTGACTGCTTATGGAAGATGGATAACAAGAGTCCTAAGTCCTTTCTTTATTCTCCTAATAAACGTTTCCCTCACAACATATTCCCAGTAGGCCTCAATCCATCTAGTAGAATAATGGTGAAAATTAAATCATCTATTCTTTAAAAAATGTGTGTAACACTTTCTCAACTACACTAAGACTCCAGATTTATACAACCCTCATTTTACATCTCCCTCTGAGAATACCCTCCTGATTTACAGAATTTAAAGAAGTCTTTTAAATTTTCTTGACTGGCTTATACCTACATTATTTTTCTCTCTTTTTTTTCTTTTGGGGAGATGTAGTCTTTCTCTGTTGCCCAGGCTGGAGTGCAATGGCGCAATCTCGGCTCACTGCAACTTCTGCCTCCCAGGCTCAAGTGACTCTCCTGCCTTAGCCTCCAGGGTAGCTGGAATTGCAGGCACGTGCCACCATGCCCAGCTAATTTTTGTATTTTTAGTAGAGACGGGATTTCACCATGTTGGCCAGGCTGATCTCAAACTCCTGACCTCAGGTAATCGGCCTGCCTTAGCCTCCCAAAGTGCTGTGATTACAAGCATGAGCCACCACGACCAGCCTTATACCCACTCTTTAGGAGGCCAATGGAATGCCCTTGCAATGTTGATAGTGAAAGGGTGACTTCCTTTGTTGAGGTGGCAGGACAGGCACAGGGCTCTTGAGAGCACAGAGAGCCACAAAGGTGACCAGGACCAAGGTTTGTAGAGGTAAGTCCAAATCTAAATAGCTGGAGGAGCACATGCAACCTCAAATCTGGAGACTACTAAGATTGCAGTTGTGAATCAAGAGTTTGGAATTGAGTAGAAATTGGCTGGCTGCATAGACAGGTCAGGGCCAGGCAAGAATCTCTTGGGAAATAGCCCCAGATTCTAGCTGGGATGTATGGTTTGCCATGTGTGGCTGGCAGGACCTTGCATCTTGAATTTGCTGACGTGGCCAGGATCAGGTAGGACCAAAAGAGCCACCGCATGGTCAGTAAAGTACTGTTGAGATCTCCAGGGCCTGAGTTAGGTTCTGGAGTGGAAACTGGATCCCCACATCCAAGGGGGTCAGCAGGGTGTGAAGTCAAAGGAAAACCCATTGTTGCTCTAATAATCAAATTTGACAAATCAAAAGAGGAGTAAGAATCCAAGCATGAAGCCATGGATAGCAGGCAGCCCAAACAGCTAACGTTAGAGGTGTGTCATACAGGGCTAGGGTGGGGAAAGGCTGGGAGGATGCCAGGCCCAAAGAGTGGATGTAACGGCCACTCTTCATTGTGTTCCTGCTGTTCCAATTGGGATTGCATCTGTGCCATTAAAATGCCACTGGGCATTTGTTTACTCTGTTTCTTTGCAATTAACTCAGAGTATGAAGTAGAAGGGAGAAGTTTGCTTATGGGGAGAGTATGTTTGTGTTGATAGGAAGTCCTATGGGAGCCCTTCAGAACTTCAAACATGCAGACATTCTTCTGTGCTGGGGCAGGAAGAAGCGGGGGATATGGCTGAAAAGACTGCTCCTTGATTAGCCATACTGAGTTCTCCAGTTGACCAGTTGGAGATCCATGGGTCAGATCAGGTGCTTGCAATTTGAAGAGGGTATGTAAAGTTCCTACACTTAAGTCCTAACAGCTCAGCTCAGCTCAGACAGACACATCTATGCTTAAGCCCCAAGGGAGGGGAACCAGAGAGCCCAAGTACTAGGGAAGGCTATGTTCCCAACATGGAAGCCTGAGAACACTGAGTGCCAGCAGCACAGGGGAGATAGGGAGAGTGAACCTCAAGGGTGCTCCTGGGCCTACTCAGAGAAGGGGGTAGATGGTGGGGTCCGGCTCACAGGATGCCAGTGTGCCCACCTTCGCCCCAGCCTCAACCACAATAGCTCAGCTTTTGTCTGTGTCTGTGGGTTTTCTCTTTCATTTGGCAGTAGATCACTTGAAAATGACTACCCTATACCAGCAAAGCCAACTCCCATCCCCATCTTAGCTCTGAGTTGGTTATGTCAGACCTTCTCTTCAAGGGATTTAGAATCTCTCTGGAAAGCCCAGTTTTATGCAATGGCAAAAAGGAGAGAATAATATGGGATGGGCCTTAACTAAGTGCTAAGTGGTATGTTACAGGCTGCAAGTGACTCACAGTTAACAGAAAAAAAGAGATCCATTGGTTGTGGGGGGTAGGAGATGTTTCTACCCCAAAAAAAGTGGAACTTCAGATGAGCCTTAAAGGAGGAGAAGATTTGAAGAAATGGGGAGGGCATCCCAAGCTTTGAGAACAGCATGAACAAAGGTATAGAGACAGAAATACTTCAGGCCAGTTTAGGAAACAGTAAATTAAAAAACATATGGATGATTGACAGTGTTTTCCATTTTTAAAATGACTTATTCAGACTATATCCTGAGCAAGAACAATTTCCTGTGGTTTATAAATAGGCCCCAGTTATTTTAGTAGAACTGTAACACTGGTGATCATTCATGAAATGTTCCATGGAGACTTCAGTTTTCCAAGGGCCAGGAGAAAATGTATAAATGTTTGAGAAATGGTCCAGAACGTGAAAGGCCATCAGTAAAACCTAATACAAGGTTGATGCAGAAACTTTCTTTTCCTAGCCAGGTATTTGTCTCCTTTTCCCTCCTCCTTCCTAGATTTGTTCCAGATTTACTATGCAAAATGCCTAAAGTTTTTGAAAGCACTAGAATAGAAATTAGGAGATAAAGAAATAGGCACAAGAGATGATGTCATTTGTTTAAGCTCACAGGGAAGGCGGTGCCAGGGTTACATACAATTCAGGATGCCCATCTCAAGTTTCCTTTAACTGATGATCTTGAACACAGAATTCTACCTGCCTCCATAACCTAAGAAGCCATCAGCATTGTACAGAATTCCAATTCCCTCGATTCCTATGATAAGAACCTTCTCACTAGCCTGGTATGTTTCATAGGTTGGGGATACCAATTGCCTATACTTAAGAAACATTCCAATGCATTTGTACATGTTATATGGTGTACAAAAGAAAGAAAAGACTTACATTGGTAGTCATGCAGTTAATTAGGTTAACTTAATTAAGTTAACTTGTATTTTGTTTGCAATCCACATCATTCTCAATTTTCCCATATAATACCTTTCTGTTTTTTAATCTGTTCCAGTAGCATTTGCATCACAATATAGT
Organism: Callithrix jacchus; assembly: GCF_049354715.1. NCBI lineage: Eukaryota > Metazoa > Chordata > Mammalia > Primates > Cebidae > Callithrix > Callithrix jacchus. The sequence continues at coordinate 60,076,308 of NC_133515.1, read as the reverse complement.
GTTCATTTTGGCCTAAAAGAGATTATGAATGAACAAATCTATTTTCTTTTTTTCTTTTCCTCTCTCTCTCTCTCTCTCTCTCTCTCTCTTTCTTCTTTCTTGACAGAGTTTTGCTCTTGTTGTCCAGGCTGGAGCGCAATGGTACAGTCTCAGCTCACCACAACCTCTGCCTCCCAGGTTCCAGCAATTCTCCTGCCTCAGCCTTCCGAGTAGCTGGGATTACAGGCATGCACCACCACACACCCAGCTAGTTTTTTATATTTTTAGGTGAGACAGGGTTTCACCATGTTCGTCAGGCAAGCCTTGAACTCCTGACCTCATGATACACCCTCCTTGACCTCCCAAAGTTCTGGGATTACAGGTGTGAGCCACCACGTCCAGCCTTATTTGTATTTTTCATTTGGGTTCACACTTACTGTAGACTTAGGGCAAAAACAAACCCATGATTATCCTAACTATTCTACCTCTCAGTTTCAATGCAGTCAGTAAAAGAGGGAGCCTGCACTTTTCTTACAGCTTTGAGTGATTAAAATTAATTTCAGTAGCAGCAGGAGTAAACTAACTTATTACAAAACTTTCCTAGGAAAAATACCTAACAGTCAATCCTATCTTATATCTGAAGAGTTCACCTTTCAACATCTCCAAAACTATGAAATAACACTACTAACTGGTGATTTTACATGTTTTGCAAGCATTTGGAATTATATATGTAAGCCTCTCCCAAGATCCCAACTCTCTAAATAAGAACGGACATTATTAAGCATCACTCTCATCCTTGCAATGAGGTCATTTTACGGTGTTATAAAACCGCCACCAATACCATTTCCGGCTATTCCAATAATCCTTCCAAGCACCTCAAAACTCTTAAAATATTGAAATTGAAAAGGTAACTTTACCCAACTTATCAAATGCAATAACAAATGTGTACAAAAATGCCATTTAATAGGCGGAATTTGTAGCCAAAGAATATTATTTTCATACTGTGTTTAAGATTTGCAGAATTCCTTTTTAGTGACAAAGGCCGTATTTGGTTCAGCCATGCGACATGTGTAACTTTTACATTTCATGAGGATTTTCAGAGGAAGAGTGTGAAGATATTCTTTTTGGCCAGAGTCTCTTTGATAGTGATATGATAGCAACATTAGATTATATATTAAGCCACCAGCTAATTAGAAATTAGGTTCACAGCCATAACCTAAGAAAGCATGTCCTATGTATTTTTTTTTTTTTTTTTTTTTGGTTCTCAACATCCCAACATCTTTATCTCAGGGTATAAAAGAACTAGAATAGAAATTGGGAGATTTTTAACATAAGAAATAAAACCGGACTTGAGTGCAATGTGTGCCCTATAGTCCCAGCTACTAGAAAGACTCAGGTGGGAGTATGACTTGAGGCCAGGAGTTAGTTCAAGTCCAGCCTGGACAATCTAGTGAGACCTCACCTCTGGAAAAAAAAAAAGGGAAATCAAGTTTTTTCATTTTGATACCCAAAAAATGAAAAGAAAAAACCCACAGGAACACAGACAAAGACAAAACAAAACAAAAAATACCACTTTTCTGAGATGTAGAAGTTTAGATAGGCTTCTGTGTAGCCCTTGGGAAGTAAGATTCAACAGCCTTTCTGAATTTTGGCATTATGTGTCTGTGAAGAGTGACAACACGCGCAGGTGGTCAGGAAAAGGCCTTTTCATTTCAAATTGATATCCCTCTCAGCACGATTTCCGTTGAATGTGACACGCGAAGGACTTGGGAGGGAGTCGGAAGGAGTGGAAGAGGAAAGTATTGTGGCAAATTTAGTTTTGGAAATGTGAGATGCTACATCTACCTCTTGGTTGATTTATGAAGCACAATAGCATATTAAAGTACCTGAAGGTCTAACTTGGTTATCTTAGCATTTCCCAAGCTGAGTTGACCACAAAACCCCATGCTCTAGGCTGGGCACTAGTATTCCATGGGCAACTTTTGGAAAACACTGGTCTGTGCAAGAGCATGGGCTTCTGATCAGATACAGGGTACTCAACACTTTCTTTACCACTTAAGAGCTTTGAGGTTTTAGGCAAGTTATTTACCTCTTCTGAAGCCTAGTTCCCTGATCTGAATTCTATGGGAAATAACATCTATCACACATGATCTTTTGAAAACATAGTATCTACTCAACAAGTGTTTATCCCCTTCTTTTTTTACAAGCCACAGTAGGAGAAACCTTTTTGTGTATCCACGTGAATTCTGAGATCCACTCAAATATTATCACTTCCTTTCTCCAGTCTCATCTCCCGTTAACATGGAGAAGTGTTAATACTATTTTGGAGTCAGACTTCCCAAAATGTAACCTTACTAGCTGTGTGCCTTATGACCTCAGGAAATTCCTACCATCTCTGTGCCTCAGAGTCCCTACCTGTAAAATACAGGATAATAATGGCACCTACATCGTGGGTTGTGAAGATTAAAGATTAACATTGAAGAAGCACTCAGAATAACACCTGGCATAAGGTAAGTGATCAATAATCTTAATGAAGTTACTAGTATTCTTATCTTCTAATCACATAATATGCTCCAGCCATACACAACTCCTTGCTTCCCAAAGATGCCTGATGTTTTCACCTGTCCACATCTTTGCTCTTGCTGGTCTCTTCATTTGGAATAACCTTCTTCCACTTTTTCTACTTGGTGAAATCCTATCCATCCTCCAACGCCCATCTTGAATGCTACCTTCTCTATAAAGCCTTTCCAGATTTCTTCTAAGGAGGTGTCTTCCTCCTTAAAAGAATCCCCTCCAGGCCTTGTAGCTCTCTCTTGGCTCTTACCATGTCATACTTTTATCTAATGAGTTTTATGCTCCTGGAGGAGCCAGTGGTATTTATATACCCTCCCCACACCCCAGCACCAAGCAGTGTGATCCAGCAGGAACCATGTCAGCCTGGGAACAAGGAAGCCTGGGCTCTGGATCCAGGCCAACCACTCTGCAACTAGGCAAGTCACTTCACAGGAGCTTTGGTTTCCTCTTATTTAAACTGGTGAGTTGGAATAGATCAGCTCTAAAGCCACTTGCATCTCTACTCTGTGAAAGTTTAATATACACTCCTTGGGCAGCCATATACATGCCTGTGGAAGTTTGAGTGACTAGAATGAACAAGGTTTGAGCCAAGAAATCACTGTTTAGAAACCTTCAATTGCTCTGTTTGTGAAAACAGAAGACTAAAACAACCCAAATAAAGGGTGGCATATGATGGAATACTATGCTGCTGTAATTTTAAAAAGAAGGCATATCATGTGTTGATAAGGACAGACCTCAAGGATGTATTAAGAAATAAAAAGAACAAGGAACAGATTGGTATTTGTAGTATGCTGTCTGTTGTGTTTAAGAAAAAAAAGAGAGAGAGAGAGAGAGAGAGAAATGGCCAGGTGTGGTGGCTCATGCCTGTAATCCCAGCACTTTGGAAGGCGGAGGCAGGCAGACCACTTGAGGTCAGAAGTTTGAGACCAGGCGGGCCAATGTGGTGAAACCCTGTCTCTACTAAAAATACAAACCTTAGGCCAGGCGTGATGGCTCACACCTGTAATCTTACATTTTGGGAAGCTGAGGCAGGCAGATCACGAGGTCAGGAGTTCCAGACCAGCCTGGCCAACATGGCAAAACCCTGTCTCCATTAAAAATACAAAAATTAGCTGGATATGGTGGCGGGTGCCTGTAATCCAAGCTACTCAGAAGGCTGAGGCAGGAGAATTGCTTGAACCCAGGAGGCGGAGGTTGCAATGAGCTGAGACTGTGCCATTTTACCCCAGCCTAGGCGACAAGAACAAGACTCCATCTCAAAAAAAGAGAGAAAGAGAGAGAGAGAAATAATTGGAATATAATATATTTGATTTTCTTTATATATACCTAAAGAAACACTGGGCAGGCATCCTGAAAGAGAAGTACATAAGAATGTTTAAAACACATTTACCTATGGGGAATGGGGCTGGGGGATGAAATGAATGGGGACAGGGTAAGAGTGAGAGTTTTAATTCATCCTTTTAATATCATTTACTTTTTAAATAATAAGTACTGCGTATTTAAAGAAAAAAGCTAAAATTAAAAGAGAAACCTCTGATTGCAAAATTAAGTATTTTTAACAAAACAGATGTTTATCTTACTTGTTTCTTTTCTGTTTCCAGTGGGGCTAGGGAAGAACAAAGAAATGATTTACTAACGTATTGATGTAATTTTGTATTAGGTATGAATTCTTGTAACAAACTTATCATTAGAAAAGTGAGACTGGGACACTTCTGGTATCCCTAGGGTTTTCTTCTCAAGCCAGCTACATTGATCTCCAGTTCATGCCACTTGATAAAGACGGGTCAAAAACTGGAGGCTTCCATCCAGCTGGGATGTTGCTGGTGATCATGTGAAAGCCCAGGGGTAGCAGTAGCACACCCCTATTCTCTCTGGAGGATCTGGGATAATTCAGTTGGGGAGGAGACAAGTGGAACCTGGAAAATTCTCAAATTAACAGAGGAACAACTGGAGAAGGCTCTGATTCCTCTCTTAAGCATGGCTAAAGATGGTAGGGCCTGCACTCCAATAGCTAAGTGATAATTCGGAGAACGCTTCCAGATAACTTTTCTAGCCTTCCCATAGAATCTACCACTCAGAAAGCATGTCTGCCCGCCATATTGGTAAAATTCTAGGTTCTTCTCAAATTCAGTTAACCCACACCATAAGAAACTTAGGACCTATAAATATTTTTATTCCCTCTGTAGTGTCCCATCACAATTTGAAATCCGGTATATGATTTTCTCAGCCTGCTTTGGTCCAAGGCCCTCTTTGGAGGGAATCCTGAAAGTGTAAATGACTTGCAGCTGAGCCGGCCCCCACTTACTGGTATGTACTGCATTAAACCCACACCCTGGCTTGGCCTCGCCTGGGAAAGCTTCAGAAGAGCTCTTCAAAGCAGGCCTCATCAAAACAAACACCCGTACCTCAACCCCCGTCTCCTGTGCCCGTCAGAAAACAAACAACAATACTTCTCTGTTCACCAAACACAGGAAGAATTTTCTGTTTAAAGTATTTTTTTTTCTTATTCCTCATTGGCAGCACTTATTAAGGAGCGGATGACTTTCAAGTTGAGTGAACTGTTTGAAACATAAGCACATAAGAATCCAGGTGCTTAAAACTTTTTCAAACTTAGATTCAATCTTACAGCCTTCATGTAAAAAACATGTTTTTAAGGTTTTATTAAAACCTATGTCAGTTTTAAAGAAAGAATATCTTTTACCACAGATTTTGAGGAATTACGTTTACATTGAAAGCTAGTAAGCAAAATGTCTAAGATGCTATTTCCCTTTCAAACTTTTGGAAACAGCTTTGGTGTTAGATGAACCTGAGTTTGAATTCTGTTTTCCTTACTTCCTAGCTGTAAGACCTCAAGCAATGACCCAACCTGTTTGTACCTCAATTTCTTCATTGGTAAAATGGGGATAAGATTAATACATAGTGACCAGGCCCAGTGGCTTACTCCTGTAATCCCAGCATTTTGGGAGGCCAAGGCGGTTGAATCACTTGAGGTAAGGTGTTCAAGACCAGCCCGGCGAACATGGCAAAACCCTGACTCTACTAAAAATACAAAAAAATTAGGTGGGTGTGGTGATGCACACCTGCAGTCCCAGCTACTTGGGAGGCTGAGGCAGGAGAACTGTTTGAACCCAGAGGTAGAGGTTGCAGTGAGCCAAGATGGCGCCACTGGACTCCAGCCTGGGCAACAAAGCAAAATTCCATCTCAAAAAAAAAGAATAGTACATAGCACATATACAGTTGTGAGAATTAAATAACTACATGAAACTCCTTAGCAAAGTGCCTATGTATACACATAGGTAATAAAAATAATAATGTTCAAATAATAAAAAACTATTATACCTTATTAGCTAAAATTTAGTAAATGTTTCTGCATTTTTATGAAGAGCTCCAGTTTCAGACTTAAATAAAAAGGCTTTTCATTAAAGTCAAACTCTTGCTTAATCTAACTCATGAGTGAAAGAAAGAACTCAAGAGAAGAAATCAGCCTGCAAACCATGAGAAGTGAGCAAGGAAAGAACTCCATGCGTCCATGACAAATGTTCAGATAGTCTCAATGCTTTTATTATCTCTTGTCATCATCTGAGAGTGAGATTATGCTATGTATCTATACCTATGCAGCATTTGAGGATACAGAATGGGAAATGAGATTACCCCAATATCAAGAGTACGATTTAGGAGGCAAAGTGGCCAGAATCTAAAAACTCAATCCAGACAGAAGAGTTTCTCCTCAAATAAGCTACATGGTAAACCTCTCTGACCTCTATGGGGAAGTGATTTTTCTCCGTTTCTCACCCATAAGCCTATGGATCTTTAGAGTTTCTTGAATGAATTCTAAGCATGACCCTGATCCACTTCTGGAATTCCTTTTTTTATTTTATTTTATTTTATTTTATTTTTTGAGATGGAGTTTTGCTCTTGTTGCCCAGGCAGGAGTGCAATGGCATGATCTCAGCTCACTGCAACCTCTGCCTCCTGGGTTCAAGTGATTCTCCTGCCTCAGCCTCCCGAGTAGCTGGGATTACAGGCATGTGCCACCATGCCCAGCTAATTTTTTTATTTTTAGTGGAGATGGAATTTCACCATGTTGGTCAGACTGGTCTCGAACTCCTGACCTCAGGTGAACCACCCACCTCGGCTTCCCGAAGTGCTAGGATTACAGGTGTGAGCCACCTCACCTAGCCTGGAATTCTTTACATAGGCCAGCAAATGATGTCAAATGTGGAGCAGGGGAGAAGCCGGTAATTTACCTTGAGGCAATGGCACTCTGTCATCATCAAGAATTTATTTGGACTTCCAAAAGAATACCACCAGGCATGAAAATATTAGCCATGCCTACCTTCTGTTCATACAAAAGGCATCCTGACTTGCCATTCAAAGATACCAAGGCCAGTGTGATGGGGGCACTATGGGAAGCCTGGAGGCTGGAAACTTGACCTCATTTTGGAGTGCTTACTTTGTGGCATATTCCAAATTCTGGTCGCCTTTCTTCAGTTTTCTTGAGTCTAAAGCATTAAGGATGCAAATTACTAAAGACCTCATTGACAAAGTCTAGAACAACATTGTCAAACAGAAATACAATGTGAGGTACATATGTACTTTAAATTTCTTTCTTTCTTTCTTTTTTTTGAGATGGAGTTTTGCTCTTGTTGTCCACGCTGGAGTGCAACGATGAGATCTCGGCTCACTGCAGCCTCTGCCTGCTGGGTTCAGGTGGTTCTCCTGCCTCAGCCTCCCGAGTAGCTGGGATTACAGGCATGCGCCACCACACCTGGCTAATTTTGTATTTTTAGTAGGGACATGGTTTCTCCATGCTGGTCTGGCTGGTCTCAAACTCCCGACCTCAGGTGATGATCTGCCCACCTCGGCCTCCCAAAGTGCTGGATGACAGGCATGAGCCACCGTGCCCAGCCGTAATTTAAATTAATTTAGAGCCAGGTGCAATGGTGTGCACCTGTAGTCCCCGCTATCGGGAGGCTGACATGGGAGGATTGCTTGATACCAGATGTTCAAGTCTAGTCTTGGCAACATAGTGAGACTAGTTTCAAAAAAACCTTTTTTTCCCAATAGCCACATTTTAAAAAAATGGTTAAATAATTTTTAAAATAGATTTTTTTTAACACATAAAATAAAATACTAAAAGATTAATTGCAACATACCAATATTTTTTAAGTTGAGATGTGTTGCATTTTTTTTAACTAAGTTTCTGGAATCTGGGGTGTATGCAGATTTCATAAAACAGTTAAAACAAGTAGATTCAAATATCCAAGTGGTTCTAAACATACTTAAAAGTTTTTCAATGACTGAAGCAATAATAAATTTTTAAATCTTAATTAAAATCAAGTAAAATGAAAAATTCCGTTCCTCTGTCACTCTAACCACATTTTAAGTGCTGAACAGTAATATGTGGCTATGGGAAATAGCCGGTGGATGCCGGATACCGTGGTGCATGCCTGTAATCCCAGCATTTGGGGAGGCTGAGGTCAAGAGTTCGAGACCAACCTGGCTAATATGGTGAAACCCCATCTCTACTAAAAATTCAAAAAATTAGCCAGGCATGGTGGTGGGCATCTGTAATCCCAGCTACTCGGGAGGCTGAGGCAGAAGAATGGCTTTAATTAGGGAGGTGGAGGTTGCAATGAGCCAAGATGACGCCATTGCACTCCAGCCTGGGCAACTAGAGCTAAACTCTGTCTCAGAAAAAAAAAAAAAGACAGAGAAACTAGCTGGTGGCTACTATATTGGACAGTGTAGGTTGAGACGATGAAGAAAAACTCCACATTGTCACGTGGAGAATCATCACACTCTGAGATTTTTCCTTCATTCTTAGATGCTACTTGCCAAAGTGAGATTTCGGAAACTTTTTTTTTTTTTTTAATTTCTAGTTTGGCTTCAACAGTAAAGGCTCAGAATCCTTCTTATATTTCTGTGGTTGGTAATTAACATCAAGTTCCCAGAAAACATGCCGGTGGAATAGTTTGTTTCTGAGAGATGAATTGTAGTAACTCCTTTCTCAAGAGGCATATATAGGAAAATCTTAAGAACATGCAGAAGCCCATTTAACTGATATGACTGGTGCTTCATGGGTCATTAATAAATGATGTTAAATGAGAAACTAATAAAAAATAATTTTCACTTTTGAATTACATTTCTTAGATTGAGATGATATGCAGATAACAAAATTAACCATTTTAAAATGATTATTTCAGTGGCATTTCATGTCGTGCAACCATCACCTCTAGTTCTAAAACATTTTCATCAACTCAAAATAAAAGCCATATTGGCCAGATGTGGTGGCTTATGCCTGTAATCCCAGCATTTTGGGAGCCTGAGGTGGGTGGATCACTTGAGGTCACAAGTTTGAGACCAGCCTGGCCAACATGGTGATACCCTGTCTCCACTAAAAATACAAAAATTAGCTGGGCATGGTGGCACATGCTTGTAATCCCAGCTACTTGGGAGGCTGAGGCAGGAGAATCACTTGAACTCAGGAGGCAAAGGTTGCAGTGAGCCAAGATCATGGCGCTGCACAGCAGTCTGGGTGACAGTGCAACACTCTTGCCTCAAAAAAAAAAAAAAGAGCTATATCCATCAAGCAGTAGACCCCATTCCCTACTCCCCACTCACCCCAGCTCCTGGCAGCCACCAATCTGCTTTTTATCTCTATGGATTTACCTATTCTGGATATTTCATATAAATAAAATCATATGTGACCTTTTGTATAAGACTTCTTTCATTTAGCATAATGTTTTCAAATTTTACCCACGTTGTAACATGTATCAGTATTTCACTCCCTTTTGTGGCTGAATAATGTTCCATTGTATGGATGTACCACATTTTCTTCTTTTTTTTTTGAGACGGAATTTCGCTCTTGTTACCTAGGCTGGAGTGCAATGGCGCGATCTCGGCTCACCGCAACCTCCGCCTCCTGGGTTCAGGCAATTCTCCTGCCTCAGCCTCCTGAGTAGCTGGGATTACAGGCACGCGCCACTGTGCCCAGCTAATTTTTTGTATTTTTAGTAGAGACGGGGTTTCACCGTGTTGACCAGGACGGTCTTGATCTCTTGACCTTGTGATCCACCCGCCTCGGCCTCCCAAAGAGCTGGGATTACAGGCTTGAGCCACCGTGCCCGGCCTATGTACCACATTTTCATCGCATTATCTATCCATCAGGTGATGGACATTTGGGTTGTTTCCACCTTTTGGCTATTGTGAACAGTGCTACTAAGAACATTAGTGTGCAGGTATTTGAATACCTGTTTTCTATTCTTTTGGGCCTATACCTAGAAATGGAATTACTGGGTCACATGGTAATTCTAGGTTCTTCTTTTTGACAGACTGCCAAACTTTTCTACAGCTCCTGCACATTTTACATTCCCACCAACAATGTACTAGGCTCTCAATTTCTCCACATTCTTACCAAAGCTTGCTATTTTCCATCTTTTAAATAAAATTAAAGCCATACTAGTGGATGTGAAGTGGTATCTCACAATGGTTTTGATTTGCATTTTTCTAATGACTAAGAGCGTCTGCACGGGAAAACTATCAACAGAGTAAACAGACAACCTACAGAATGGGAGAAAAATATTTGCAATCTATGCATCTGACAAACGTCTAAAAATCCAGCGTCTATCAGGAACCTAAACAAATTTACAAGAAAATAAATAATTGATAAAGCCCATTAAAAAGTGGACGAAAGACATGAACAGACACTTTTCAAAAGAAGACATACATTTGGTCAAAAAGCATATAAAAAAGCTCAATATCACTGATCATTAGAGAAATGCAAATCAAAACCACAGTGAGATACCATCTCACACCAGTCAGAATGGCTGTTACTAAAAAGTCAAAAAATAACAGGTGCTGGTGCAGAGAAAGAGGAACACTTTTACACTGTTGGTGGGAGTGTAAAATTAGTTCAACCATTGTGGAAAGTAGTGTGGCGATTCCTCAAAGAGCTAAAAACAGAATGCCCATTCGACCCAGCAATCCAATCACTGGGTATATACCCAAAGGAATAGAAATCATTCTGTCATGAAGACACATGCACATGTATATTCACTGTAGCAATATTAGTAATAGCCAAAACATGGAATCAACCTAAATGTCCACCAATGGTAGACCAGATAAAGAAAATGTAGTACATATACACCATGGAATATCATGCAGCCACAATAAGAACAAAATTAGGTCCTTTGCAGAAACATGGATGGAGCTGGAGGCTGACATCCTTAGCAAACTAATCCAGGAACAGAAAACCAAATAGTGCATGTTCTCATTTATAAGCAGCAGCTAAATGATGAGAACACACAGACACAAAGAAGAGAACAAGAGACACTGGGGCTACTCGAAGGTGGAGACTGGAAGGAGGAAAGAGGATCAGAAAAAATAACTATTGGGTACTAGGCTTAGTACCTGGATGATGAAATCATCTGTATAATAAACCCCCATGACACGAGTTTACCTGTATAACAAACCTACATATATACTCCAAACCCAAAATAAAAGTTAAAAAAAAAAAACAAAACAGAATTTTCAGAATGGTTAAAAAAGTAACATATGCATAACATAAAACTTAGCATTTTAACCATTTTAGTACAGTTTAGTGGCAATGTACATGCACATTGTTGTGCAACCATCGCCACCATTCATCTCCAGAACTTTCTTCATCTTGCAAAATGGAGTTATGCTTTAATGATTGATATGCAATGCCCAGGTATCCAGCTCTGATACACTAGCTCCTAAGATATTTCTGGCACTTAACTTAGATGTGAGAACTTGGGCAACTCATTTGACCGTTTGGTCATCCACAGAATGGGGTTAATATTTATCCCACAGAACTGGCAAAAGGACAAAATAAGATAATATTTGATAAAGCATTTTAAAAACTGGAAAGCATTTTATGTTTGCTATGTATAATCATTATTATTAACAGAGAAAATGTGAAGATCCTTTATAGAAAGCTGGAACCATTTATTGTGATCATTTTATCAATATTATTGTTATACATTTAGATTACCTTCTACTCAGATTTATCATTACACACATCTTTTACTTTTTTATTGATTGAGTGTATCCCCTACTAGAATGGAAGATCCATGAAAGTAGTGATTTTTAAAAATTATTTTACTCATTGCTCTATTTCAGGGCCGGGAAGAATATAAGGTGTTTCGGTTTCTTTTCTTTTCTTTTTTTTTTTTTTTGAGATGGAGTTTCGCTGTTGTTGCCCGGACTGGAGTGCAATGGCGCAATCTCAGCTCACCACAATCTCCACTTCCCAGGTTCAAGTGATTCTCTTGCCTCAGCTTCCCATGTAGCTGGGATTACAGGCATGCACCACCGCACCCAGCTAATTTTTGTATTTTTAGTAGAGACGGGGTTTCTCCATGTTGTGCAGGCTGGTCTCAAACTCCTGATCTCAGGTGATCTGCCCACCTTGGCCTCCCAAAGTGCTGGGATTACAGGCATGAGTCACCTCACCTGGCCTTAAATAAGGAAAGAATACATTACTTTATGTATGAGTGAATATGTTATTAGTGCTTAAAAAGTATAAATATGATAATGTCAATTTACATATGTCTTTATGTTTTTCAAGTGCAAAATTAAAACATGTGAATTCCCAAATGAAATATTTTAAATATGAGGAAATTTTCTAGACTAGTTAAGGGCTAAAAGGAAGTCAAGTTTAGGAGTAAATAGGAATTTTAAAAACATATTCCTGTTTTCAAAATATGTTCTGATTTTAAAGTTTTAGGCTATTATCAGTACAATAAAAGATGGGTTCTGGGCTGGGCGCGGTGGCTCACGTCTGTAATCCCAACACTTTGGGAGGCGGAGGCAGGTGGATAGCCTGAGGTCAGGAGTTCAAGACCAGCCTGGCCAACATAGTGAAACCTCATCCCTACTAAAAATACAAAAAAATTAGCTGGGCGTGGTGGCACATGCCTGTAGTCCCAACTACTCAGGAGGCTGAGGCAGGAGAATTGGTAGAAGCTGGGAGGTGGAGGTTGCAGTGAGCTGAGATTGGTGCCATTGCACTTCAGCCTGGTCAACAAGACCGAAACCCTGTCTCAACAAAAACAAAAACAAAGAAAAAGATGGGTTCTAATTGGGCTAATATAATATAATCATGAGAATACTTACAGTATCATTCTCTTTTCTAAATAAAACAGGTTGTAGCAGACAATACTGTTGTTTATCAATATCTATTTCAGGTGTAGCCATATGACTCGCTTTCACAAATGAAGTGTTGGGAGAGGTATTCTTGTGTCATTTCTGGATGCAAGTACTTAGTTGCTGGTATTTCACTCTCCATCACACCCTTCCCTTACAATGGAAACTGTACAAACACCCACTGACCTGAAGGTACCATAATATTAAAGTGTTCTGGAATGCTGAAGTGACACATGGAAGACAGCTCCCTTGGAGTGTCTTAGAACCACAGTTGATTTTTGTTAAGCAAAAAATTAACCTTTGTTGATTGGGGGACTTGTGTGTCATATTGTTTTAGGAAGTGTGTGCTATAGCATCATAACATAATCTATAGTTACTAATATATGTAAACAAGATTTTCCCTACTTTTTTTTTTGAGACAGAGTCTGGCTCTGTTGCCTAGGCTGGAGTGCAGTGGCACGATCTCGGCTCCCTGCAACCTCCGCCTACCAGGTACAAGCAATTCTCTTGCCACAGCCTCCCGAGTAGCTGGGATAACAGGCACGCACCACCACACCTGGCTAATTTTTTTATTTTTAGTAGAGACAGGGTTTCACCATGTTGCCCAGAATGGTCTTGAATTCCTGATCTCAGGTAATCCACCCACCTAGGCCTCCCAAAGTGCTGGATTACAGGCATGAGCCACTGTGCCCAGCCTTCCCCTACATTTTGAATAGAAAGATAAAATGACAATTTATATCTGTAAAAATTGTGTAATAAAGTATTTTGATGGGAGACAAAGTCATATGTAATCACATGTTTTTAAAATGGAGAGTAGTATGTTACAAACATGTAGACTTCCAGGTTCCTTTAAATCAATCCTGATTCTAATATGAGAAGAAACTTCAATAAAGCTGTTTCTGAGATATGTGGGAATAATCCTTCTGAGCTGTTTTCACTGACTAAGGCTTTTCATCATTTTTAGATTTTTGCCTTCCATAAAGATGTCTTCTCCAATAATCTTTCCAATTGTACTATCTTTTCTTTGAATTGTTACTTCTTTGTGGTCATTGGTACTCTGAGTTCTCCAGCATGATTTTTTGCACTTAAGGGTAATACTTCAAAATTACGAGGCAGGTATACATACTGGGACTCTGAATCCTCGTCTTCCACATTTTTGGAATAATTACTGGTGCTTTACTAGAGTACCTTGCTAAGGTTGTGTGTGGACCCCGCCTTTTTTTTTTAAGGAAATTTAAAAAACAACGTAAGTGAGAGTGGAATGGGTTAGAGGAGGTGAATCATCCATCAAATGAAAATTTATTTAAGTACCATTGTCTGTGATAAAGAAATTATTTAAGAGTCACCATTTCAGAATAACATTGGAAGAATTAACTTAAATGGATGCATTTCCCAAATAGTTACTGTTTTCTTTGGTATTTCATTAACATAGTGGGTAGGGAGGTGCTGGGGTCCATAGTAAAAAATAAGTAAGTGAAAGGGAAACAATTTTGCTTTTTAGTGGATTTTTCTTATTACCTAATGAAGGCAGCAGCTTATAAGTTGATTCTGTTTAATTCAACAAATAGTTTTAAAGTGCCTGCTGTGTACAGAGTGAAGAAAAAAGAACCCTACCCTTAGAGTTTACCGTCTGGTTGTGTTGATTCACCTTCTGAGAAAAAATGTTATTTGCCTTCCTCAATTTTTTTTTCATATCTATCGGAAGTAAACATGGGTACAAACATTCAAACTGATGAAGGCCTAAAAGGAAGAATCATCTTCAGTTTGCTGTGACAATTTCACTTAGTTTTATTTTTAAATATTCATTTAAAAATACATACAAACATATAAACCCATCAGGCCAGGTGCTAGTGATCTGAGATATAAACATGATCCAAACTATTTGCCTTGGTTTTTTGGTTTTGTTTTAATCCAGGTGATCAAGGGTCTTTATGAGGAAAAGCCCTGGGGCTTTTTCAGCCTGGAAGGGCCCTCTTCCCTCTGAAAGCCCACAGTGCCGCCTTGGGCACCTTACAGAGCAAGGAGAAAGTCAGTTTCTTCAAACCGTTTTCTAAAGAGCATTTCCTTTCGTGGTCCTGGTGATTCTACCATCTTTTATTCACACTAGCGACAGTTGTGGAATTTCTACACAGCCTGAGGGGCCAGGTGACTGGGAAGGGCTACTGGGACAGGACAAAAATTCGAGGAAACGTCCAGTTTCCGTTTCGGGGAATACGCAGAGGGGAGAACTCAAGTCCCCAAGCCATCACGGGATCTTCCACCGCGGCCAGACGACCCCACTCCTGGGAGTGACTGAGCAAGAGCAGCTGGCCTCAGGTTCGAGCGGAGCCTGCGCTGGGACAAGCAGGAGTTGGATGAACCACTTGTAGGGTCTGCTCCCAGCTACGCACAGCGAAAGGGTGGGTGAAAAAGCATTCACAAAGGAAGAACACATTAACCTCACCAAGGAACGACCCCATCCCCCGACCCTCCAGCGCCCAAGGTTTCCCACGAAGAGGTCGCCGTCGCCCTTCTCCAAGCTGCGCAGAACCTATAAGGCATCACCACCTGCATCTCAAATCAACGAAGCAAGCGACGCTCCAAAACCTCCCTAAACACCCTCTCTCCCCCGCATTCCAAACGCAACATCAAGGGCGAAAAGAGGCTGCACAAGTCACGTAGAAAATTAGGCCGCCTCTTTCCTTGGCGATAATCGAATTAGCCTCAAATTAAACGTGAAATTGGCCCTCTCCGGCTGTGGGGACAAAGCCCCTATTGTCCTGCTCGGGTAGCAGCAGCAGCAGTGCCCACCCGGCCACGGCCAGCCCGGTCGGTCCCCGCCGCTGGGAGGATGAGGTCCGGACTGGGCGGGGGAAGAGCCTCCACTGGAGAGGACGTGGACGCGCCTGTGGCTCGGCTCCCTGGCCGAGCGAGCGCCGGGTGGGAGGCTGCGGGGCTCGGGGCGGGAGGACAGGGCCGGCGAAGCCGAGGGAGCCGGCGGGAGGGAGGAGGGCGGAGGGCGTGCGGGAGGGAGCCCGCGAGTGCGCGCGCCCGCCCCGCGCGCTCCTCTCCTCTCCCCGCCCCTCGCCCCCTCCCTGCCAGCGCCGTCCTCCCTTCCTCCCCTCCTCCCCCCGCCCCCCGCGCTCCCGCCCAGCCCCCGGAATCAGTGCAGCTGTTGCCGTGCAGGCTGCGGATTCCTCCAGTCCCTCCCTCGGCCGCCTCTCCTCCCGGAGCGAGCGCGCAGCCCTGCGCAGCAGCGCCCACTGGTCCCGTCCTGTGAGCCCCGGCCCCAGCCGCGGACAGACCCGCGGAGTCGCCTCCCGGCCTACCCGCCCGGCCGCCGAGGAGCGGGAGGAGGACGGGACCCCGGCGCCCCCACCCCATCCCCGGAGGTAGGTAGGGGACCCGAGGCAGGGAGATGCCAGCTCACTGGGGCTGCTTCCCGGGCGGGCTCCGCGGCGGCGGACGGGCGGGAGGAGGGGCGCGGGCCCAGGGCCGGAGGACGCCGATGCCCGCCTGCCCAGCGCCCGGGGAGTCGCGTGGGGGCTGGGAGTCTGCAGAGCCCGGGTGGGGGCGGCGCGGGGAGCTCGGGTCGCGGGTGCTCATTGGTACTCGGGTGATGCGGGGCGAGGGGCGGCAGGCTCTGCGGTGAGGCGGCAGCAGACCCGCCTTGCGCACCGCAGCTACCCGGCCCCAGCCCCGGCACGGCGATTCCTCCTCCGTGCCTCCGCCGCCGCTTGTCTACACCCTGGCGCCGTGGGCCCAGGGCGAAGGTGGGTGCGGAGCGGGCAGCCGGAGGGTCTATTTTCAGGTGCCCTCCCTGTGGCCCCGCGGGTGGGGAGTGGGGGCGGCGGTGACAGGGCCGGACTCTGCGCCTAGCGGTGCCGAGGATGCGGCCAGGCGTGGTCCCGGCTGCGCCGCGCTGCAGCTGAGCGGGAGGCGGCGGCCCCGCGTCCCACCCCCGCCCCCTCCCCGCGCTCGCTACCCCCCTGCGCCCGCCCCCCCCCGCCCTCCCTGCTGTCCCCACTCTCCCAGGGCTGGGCGTGAGCCGCCTCCGGGGCGCCGAGCCGCCGCTGCTCCGGCCCTTCAGCTCCCGCACCCTCTCTTCAACAGGTTTGTCTCTGCGCGGGGACCCTCCGGGCCTGGCTTAGGGACGTGGGCTGGAAGCTCCTCTCGTCATCACCCCCCACACCACGCCCACGGCCCTCTTGGGGGGAGCCTTCTCTTTGTTTTTGTGATAGGAAAGGTGCCAAGAGCTGCCATCAGATGGGGAGGGAGTGGGGATCAGAACACAAGCCTCTGTCCATTATTTTTCCAGTGGAAAGCCAGGCCAGATAGTGAGGTCAGGGTGAGTGTGGGGGTGCTTCGGCGGAGGAGAAAAACTAATTCGGTGGGGTTTATTTGGGCGGGGATGTGCTTTTTTGGCAAGATGGATGGCTCACGGTGCCCTCGCCGTGATGCAGCACAATGCAGCAGTATCGCAGCTTCCTCGGTTCTCGCTGGCGGGGCTTGGCACGGCCGCTCGGCGCCTGCGGCCCCCGCCCGGCCCCACCCAGGCCCGGGGCTGCCCTTGGCCAAGGCCTGGAGCTGCTGCTACCTTGTCTTTCAGCTTCAGCTGGATGTGGCGTCAGGAGGACCAGGTCACCCAGGTGTGAGCGGGGGAGAGTCTTCTCTTTTGGGATGATCCCTCCTGCACCTCTTGTTGGGCTGCGTTCCGCCGGAGGGGCGCCCTGCAGCACCAATGCAGGCAGAGGGGAGCCGGCCTGCGGATGCAGATCGGAATCTGATCTCCCACCAGCGGACCTGAGCCTTAGGGAGGGGCAGCAGGAAGGACCGGGCCCAGTCGTGTGCAGAGGCAATGGTGCAGTCAGTGTGGGGAATCGCAGCGTTTTTCTGTGGATCATCCATAATCTGTAACCATAGCCCAGCTACACACTGATTTCTTTCTACGTGGAAAGTTGGTGTTTATTAATTGGACCTTCACAACTGTGACATTATAGTACCTCGTCCGTCTTTGGTTAATACCAAGTGTGCATTTTTTCTATAGGAAACCATTTTTTAAATGAAATGATTAGTGTATTTTAGTTTTATGTCACTGACATTGAAATTCAGGTTGTTTTAAAAGATATTTATATTTTTAATGGACAGTAAATGATTCCTTTGGCGTGTATTTGTTTTGTTTTCATCGTTTGCAAGTAAGTCAAGTACAATTGCATTATTTGGATGCTTTATTAAGGATGACTCGCTGTGTGAGTGTCATGATGTAGGGTAAATTGATATTCAGATTTCTGTTGATTCAGATAGTGGAGTTAAGTGTCCAGGCATAACTAATGGGATTATGACAGTAACAGACTACATTTATGTTTGTTTATATGCATTTTTTGTATACATGTTTTCACAGCTGTGACTGCGGAGTGGGTGGAGAGGTGCAGAGCACCAAGGCCTCTTGACTGGTATCTAGTCAGTAGGAGATGGTTCTCATGTTTAGTCTCGGCCAGGACACAGGGAATTTCCCTTCTAAATGCCATTTCTATAATTCATTTATTCAGTGTGGGATGGCAAATGGGATAGACTTCAAATATCAACCCAGGCTCTTCTAAAATGTGTAGGTGAAAAAGGAAATTTCAGTATGCTAGCTAGAAGGGGAGCTCAGTGTTTGCAAGCCAAGGGCGTGCCTGCTTGTATTTTTAAAAATTTCTAATGAATCTAAGTTAGTGGTTTTTAATTTCATGTGGCTCTGCAGAATAGCACTGCATGTACATCGTGTGGTTTATGTGCATTATTTTGAGTTTCTCTAATAGAGAGCCATTAAAATATGGGACTTTTTGGATTTGGGCTTCATTGTTGTGCTGGTTGTATAAAATCGTGTTTTGTAAAGATTTTTGTGAATGTTGTTTCCATGGATCATCCAGACGTTTTGGATTTACTTTGTTGTAAGAAATATCCTGTGTTGATGTCACAGGAGGTTTAGCTGTTCTGACTTAAACACCAGGTGCGGAATTCTGTTGGGTTAAGCTGTTTGTAACTCTGTTGCTGCTGGAGTGACCAAAACCTTCCTCTGAGAGGAGAAGTATTGGGCAGTGAAGGAACTGCTGTCACTTGGTCATCTCCCACAGTTGAGGTTTTCTGTGAAGAGATTCTCTTGGGCAAGACTAGTAACAACTATCTGTGATGTTGTAGAGCAAATGAGAAGACCTCACTCTACTTGTGACACATCCTGAGCAGAGGCTTGGCATTGGCAGAGTTTCTTGAAAGAGTTTGTAGACTGATTGCTTTGTATTGATGTATGAATGTATGATTTTATGTGTGGACGTACTATTTTGATGTGGAAAGATTTTACTACTACTAAACAAACATAGACATGATTAGTGGAAATCATTCAATGTGGCTTTGTTGAAATAATTTTAAGCTTTTTATTTTAATAACATATTCTTATAGAACATTTTAAAGCCTATTTTTACGTGCAGTGACATGATGCTCCTTTAATTATGTTGCACCCTGACTAGTATCTTCATACTAGTCATAATTCGGCTTTATTTAATGTTCTGTGGATCTCCCTATGGTAGCCCTGGTTCTTTCACTACACTATCGAGAATGCAAACCATTCGTCCGTAAGGAAAGGGCTAGCTACCCCTGTTAGAAGAGCGAGCTTGGTAGGTGTGTGGAAGTGAGTAAAGCATCTCATGGATTTTTCTTGTAAGTTTTTAGTCTTTGCTTTTACTCAGAGCACCTTTTTTTTTTTTTTTTTTTTTTTCAAAAGACCTAATTTAGTACTCTGATTTTTCTGGTAACACTTGTAATTATATTTAAATTTTTATTGTGTAGGATTCTTAGGCCCCACTCTGAACTCAGCCAATTGGAATTGGCATTCTAACAAGACCTTTAAGTTAGTTGTATGCACGTTAAATAAAGAAACTATTCTGTTCCTTCAGCACAGGGACCTCAATATCAAAAGTTTCCTTCTTGTATTTTCCTTTTAATTTTTGCTGAAGTATCAGCACATTTTTTTTCTTGACAGTGGTGAAAAAAGCGAGGCACTCACTGTAAATTATTTAATATAAAATTATTTTATAAAGCTGTTCTTTAATTTTGGTGGAAGAGTCCTAAATAAACCTATACTATGGTTTATTTAGATTAATTAGTGTTTTAGGTTCTTTTGTAAAACACCTCTAAAGTTGCAAAACAGTTTTTCCCCCTCTGGAAGAAGAAGGCATTCATTGGTTTTGAGATGTCAGAGCTGGAGCCTAGGAAGCTAACCCCTGAGCAGATGGTCCCCTCTGCTCCCTCTTCTCTGCTCTGGCATCTTACTGTCTGTCATCTGATATAATCAATGTCCTGCCCTCTGGTCCAGTCTTTTCTTAGAGATATTTTTTGAATCAAGTAATTGATAGGTACAAAATAATATTCCTAAAATATATGCTAAAGAATCTTAAACTGGTTGGGCTTCTGTCTGTGATTCCAGCACTTTGGGATGCTGAGGCAGGTGGATCACTTGAGGTCAGGAGTTCAAGACCAGTCTGACCATCATGGTGAAATCCCATCTCTATTAAAAATACAAAAATTATCTGGATGTGATGACAGACACCTGTAATCCCAGCTACTCAGAAGGCTGAGGCAAGAGAATCACATGAACTGGGGAGGCAGAGGTTGCAGTGAGCTGAGATCTCACCACTGCATTCCAACCTGGGTGACAGAGCGAGACTCCATCTCAGAAAAAAAAAAGAATCATGAACCAGTGGACACTCAGGCAGCCACCACCTAGTTCAAGATGAGCCTTATCATACTTTCAGAGTCATCCCATCTGAAAGAACCCCTATCCTGAACTTTGTGCTTATCATTCCCTTCTCTATGGCTTATCCTTTTTAAAAAATCTTGATTGTGTATGATTTTGAACTTTATATCAAGGAGATTATGTATTTTACTGACTCACATTTAGATTAACATTCTATTCCCAAGGTTTATCCATTTCATGGCTGTATTTCATTCATTTTCACCTGCTATATAGTATTCTACCGTGATCTATTTATCATTTTACTCTAGATGGAGATTTGGATTGATTCCAGTTTTTTTGGACTGCCGTGAGTGGTTTCTGTACATGGCTCTTGGTACATATGTGGAGGCACACACACACCCATTTTCTCTCTGTAGGGAGTGAAATTTTCTGGATCACAGGGCATGTGCATCGTCAGTCTTAGTAGAGAATGCCAAGTTGTTTTTCACAAAGTGATACTATTGATTGTGTTCCCACCAGCTCTAAGTTGTTCTACAACCTTGCCAGTGCTTCATTTACCAGGCTTGAAAATCTTGTCCAGTCAAATGTTATCTCATTGTGATTTTTATTTACAATTTCTCTGATTATTTAGGGATGTTGAATGTCTGTTTACATCATTAGCCATTTGGGTTCTTCCCTTTATGAAGTACCTGTTCCGTCTTTCACCCATTTATCTTATTGATTTGTAGTTCTGTATGTACATTACCTATTAATCCTTTGTGGATTATATGAGTTGCAACAATTCTCACTTGTGTTTTTTTTAACTCGAATTTGTGATTTCTTTTCATGATCAGTTATTTGTAATTTAGTAGAGTCCTAATCAGTTTTTTGTCCTTTAAGGTTTGTGAGGATAATTTTTTTATTGCAGAAACATTTTTCTTTGTTGGGAAAGAGCATTCAATTTGGAGTCAAATAGGTTCTGTGTCCAAATCCTAATGGTGTTGTATACTAACCTTACAGCTACAGCTAGGTACTGGCCTTGGGCTATTACTCAAGACCACAGTTTCCTCATCAGAAAAATCGAAATAATATTAATTTCCTTTACAGCTATGAGACAGCAGTGTACAGTGCCAGGCACGTAGTACATATGTAGTTGATATTCCTTTCTCTTGTAGTTCCCATTCCTTTCTCTTGGGACTGTCTAAACTCTGACCCACTGATCCCTTTTGGTATGCTTTGCAAAACCTACCTAACATTTTTATGTCAGAAGAGCTATTAAATGGCTTATTTTAACTTTTATTTTTTGAACAGGCTGCATTACCAGTGGCGTTTATATATTGATTAATACAGTCTGAAGAGACCACTTACTAGAAACCATTATCAGTTTAGGTTCCGGTTCTTGAAAGTAATATGATTACATTTGTTTGTACACATTTCTTTTGACCATTAAGCATTTATACCATCAATGATCTTCCTTTGCTGCTACTCTGAGATTACTTTGTAATATGGTTTTTTATTTAGTGAATAATTGGATACATTCTCTTGCCAGGACTTGAAGTTGTTATGGTTTCGTGGACTGGCTTGAAGTTGAATAAGAATTAGGACCATCCTGGTCAACATGGTGAAACCCCGTCTCTACTAAAAATCCAAAAATTAGCTGGGCATGGTGGCGTGTGCCTGTAGTCCCAGCTACTCGGGAGGCTGAGGCAGAATTGCTTGAACCCAGGAGGCGGAGGTTGAGGTGAGCCGAGATCGTGCCGCAACCTGGGTAACTCCAGCCTGGGTAACGAGAGCAAAACTCCATCTCAAAAAAAAAAAAAAAAGAATTAGTTCCTGAATATAAGGACTGTATAGGATATAGAGTATATTTTATGTACCATACACAGAAGGTAAAATACCTTTTACAGGCTGGAAGTGTGACTTTGGCTAGCCTTTAACTCTCTGGTCTCAGATCTAATTTTATAAAATGAAAGACTTAGATGAAATTACAGTAGGGGTTAAAACATGGCACATGGCATCACTTTCTTCTGTTCCTGGCAGACATCGAAAATCAATAATGGTACTCGTTTTCCATTGAGCTGAGATAGAGTCTCTGTAATATTCTTAACATGGTGTTGCAGGCAATAAGTAACAATCGATTAAATCTGGCACTCAGTTTTTAAGATTCTGTGATTATAAGATTCTTGAGAAACTTATCGCATTGACAGTGTTCAGAGTACAGTGAGACAGGAAGAAGCTAGAAAAAAGGAAACAGGAGAGAAGAGAGTGTGGGGGTCCACAAGTTAAGGGAGCAAGTTACAGTGGTGGCCAAGGGAACAAGGAAGGGAGAGATTGGAGAATGGTTGTGAAGGCGTCATCTTATGCCAGCTACTTGTAGGGTGAATGGATGGGAGGTGGACCTAGTGGGTGAGCAACTAAGGTAACAAAGATTTCAAATTTGATTAATGACAAAGAACATGTTTGGTGATGATGGCAGAAATAGACAAGTCAAGGACATGAGTGGTTATTTGATTGGGAACGACGTCAGTTTTGCTTTAAACATGTTTGAGTTTGAGGTTCCTGCACAACCCTCAGTTTTGTTCACCCTTATGTGCCTTGGGTTTGCTCTTCTTGAGGAATATCTTTGTGGTGTTCTCTGTATTACCTGGGGTTGAATATTGTCCTGCTTTGCTAAATTGGGAAAGTTTTCCTGGATAATATCCTGAAGAGTATTTTCCAGCTTGGATTCATTCTCTCCGTCACATTCAGGCACACCTATCAAACGTAAATTAGGTCTTTCACATAGTCCCATATTTCTTGGAGACTTTGCTCATTCCTTTTTATCCTTTTTTCTCTATTCTTGTCTTCTCATTTTATTTCATTAAGTAGGTCTTCGACCTCTGATATCCTTTCTTCTGCTTGATCAATTCAGCTATTCAAACTTGTACATATTTCGCTAAATTCTCGTGTTGTGTTTTTAACTCTGTTAAAACCTAATCAGATAATTAACTGAGTTTGAAACGAAGGAGAAAATACTAAGGGCAGCCAGAAAGAAAGGTCAGGTTACCCACAAAGGGAAGCCTATTAGACTTACAGCAGATCTCTCAGCAGAAACTCTACAAGCCAGAAGAGAGTGGGGGCCGATATTCAACATCCTTAAAGAACAGAACTTTCAGCCCAGAATTTCATATCCTGCCAAACTAAGCTTCACAATTGAAGGAAAAATAAAATCTTTTATGAACAAGCAAGTACTCAGAGATTTTATTATCATCAGGCCTGCTTTATAAGAGCTTCTGAAAGAAGCATTATACATAGAAAGGAACAACCAGTATTAGCCTTTCTAAAAATATACCAAAAAGTAAAGAGCATCAACATAAAGAAGAAGTTACATCAACGAATGGATAAAATAGCCAGTTAACATCAAATGGCAGTAATCCTAAATTTAAGTAGACTACATCCCCCGATCAAAAGATACAGCCAAAACCTAACGGTATTCTACACCCAGACCCATTTCACATCCAAAGATACACAAAGACTCAAAACAAAGGGATGGAGAAAGATTTACCAACCAAATGGAGAGCAAAAATAAATAAATAAATAAAAAGCAGGAGTTGCAATTCTCGCATCTGATAAAATAGATTTCAAAGCAACAAAGATATAGTGGTAAAAGGATCAATGCAACAATAAGAGCTAGCGATCCTAACACCCAGATACATAAGACCTATAAAGAGACTTAGACTCTCTAGACTCCCACACAATAATAGTGGGAGACTTCAACATCAATATTAGATAGATCAACGAGACAGAAAATTAATAAGGATATCCAAGACTTGAACTCAGATCCAGAATAAGTAAACTCAATAAATATTTATAGAGCTCTCCATTTTAAATACACAAAATATACATTCTCCACCTTAAATACACAAAATATTGATTGACCATTATTAATACCCATTTTTAGAATAAAGCAACATTCCCATTCTCTCTCCCTCTTTTTCTTCCTCTTTCTTCCTCTCCTTCACTCCTTTTTTCTTTCTAAAAAAAAAGAAAAGAAAAAAAAGAACCACAGACCTCTGTTGACTCCCTCAATCCAAAAAATAAATAAATAAATAAATTTTAATGATTATAAAATGTGGAGTATTTGCTTAGTTTGTCTCAATTTTATACTTTCTTTTAAGTAAGCAGTTTGATTTGTTTAAAAAACAGACATTCTAGCAAATAAAAATCATTTAGATAAATAATGCCAAGTTCAGCCTATATTAAACTTGTTCCTAGACATCATGTCAAAATAATAGGAAAGGAAAATATTTATATATATGTATTTTTTAAACAAACAAGAAAATGCTGAAGCCCTAGTATCTAAGGAAAGGATATGAGCAGATAGTTTACAAAAGAAGAAATCAAGGAGACTGATAACTGTAAGTTCAAACTCACTGCTGTATGAAATACAGACTAAAATAGTCAGCTGATGTTTTCACTTAAATTAATGGGTAGATAATACACTCTGGGCTGCTGTGAGATGACAGCTCTGCATCACTTGTTGAGAGAGTATTCTGATTAATACAGATTTAGGGGAAAACGGTTGGGTTATATATGTAACAGAAGCCTTAAGTGCTTATATCTTGAACTGAAATCTCACTTGTAGCTCTGTAACCGAAAAAAAACAATTAAAATTAAGGATGAGTTTTTAAACAAGGATTTTCTTGGCAAAATAAATAGTGAAAAGGGAAATATTTTTTTAATGGAGCATAATCAAATAAATATGGCACAACTGTAGGGTGGAATTCAATATAGTGCTTAAAATAATGATTTGGAAGAATATTATTGACATGGGAAGATGCTGATAATATGATGGTTAGTGGAAATATCTGGATACAAAATGGTATAGCATAGTATAATCCTACTTTTATTGTATTAAGTAAAAGACTGGAAGGAAATACATTAAAGTGTTAATAGTTTGCTCTGGATGGTAGGTTGATGGGTGATTTCCTCTTTTGTATGAAAGGAAATTCCCATGACTTAATGTTTTTCTTTTTGAGTTTTGAAATATTTCACAGTAGAGAAGAATACAGTAAATACTGTAATAGTTGACCATGAGGACCATTGCTTTTTTTTGTTTTATTTTGTTTTGTTAGAGATTGAGTCTTATTCTGTTGCCCAGGCTGGAGTGCAGTGGCACAAACACAGCCTCACTGCAGCCTCCACCTTCCAGGTTCAAATGATCCTCTTGCCTCAGCCTCCCAAGTAGTTGCAGGCATATACTACCACACCGGGCTAATTTTTAAATTTTTTTATACAGATGGGGTTTTACCACGTTGCCCAGGCTTGTCTTGACTCCTTAGCTCAAGTGATCTGCCTGTCTTGGTCTCCAAAGTGTTGGGATTACAAATGTGAGCCACCACGCCCAGCCTCGAGGACCATTTTTTTAATAATCAAAAAAGCAATCAACACTTTAAAAATTCTGATTTTTAAAAAGGAAAGAAAAAAGTAAATCTGTTTAATTTAGATCATTAAGAAATAGTTTTAAATCCAACAACTGTTATATCTGTCCTTTGCAGTTTTCTAAGAGCAATGATATAATGTGTAATTCAGCATCTTAAGGGTGTAGGTGTGAGATAAATTAGTGTATTCAAATGCATTGATTCTTTACATTAACCTAGGGCAGCTTAAACTGTGGAGAGGACCTGGGTTCTTTGGGATTTCTAATTTCCACACTTGAGTGCAGAGCAGCGGAATTCCATGACGTGCTTGTTCTCACTTGTGGAAAGCTAAACACTGCTACTGCAGCTAATTTGTAACCATTAGACCATCATGTTTCATTGGAATGGGTCAGAAATGAAGATAAAATTCCAAGTGAATATTTTAAAATAAAAATTACTTTGGATTTAGATTTACTTTCAGCGAATGGTGTCTCAGCATCTGGGAATATTGTAGGCTAAGATAGAGAAGAACTAATTTTAATATCTTTCCTTTTTTGTATGAAAAGAAATTTCTGTGCAATGTTAGTTTTTATGTATATACATACACAAAATATGTATATGTATATATATAAAATGATGCATATATATCACATTTATTTTATATATATATATATATATATATAAATATATCTCACACACATAGGAAAGAGATGTGTGTGTTTGATTGAGTAATCTCTACCACAAAGGGAGGCACAAGGCTATTTTAAAACTTTTTAAATGGGGAATTTTATAGAGACAGTATTTTGAAAATGAATCCCATGAATGAGTCAAGTTGTCCTTAGCCAGTGGAGGAAATGTTTGGGAGGGAATAGTACTTTCTGTTTTATGATCCAAGTCTTTAATGTATTGGTACTTTGTAAAATGTAGCTTACAAAAATTAATGAATTTCCATGAATTTTGTGTATTTTCTGCCGTGAGCTTTAACCGAGTGGTCGTTTGAGGAAGCTTTCAGGATTAATTGTGCTTTGACATATGAAAGTAAGATGTTATTAAAATTGCTTTAAAACTGACCTTGTTTGTAGGAGTCATACTTCCATTCTTAATAAACTCTCAACTGTGAGAGTAAATGTCTAAGTGATTTTTAGAATATCTCGGCTGTAGAATCGAGAGTGCCTTGTTAGTTCTGATCTTTAATATACATATTTGAAGCCACTAGTTAGGCAGTAAAATATGTATTAGAACATAACTATAGATTTTTACCCAATAGATCAACTAGTATGAAATTTAGAATGATATATAAATATAATAAAATTTATTCCTTTGAGGTATGTATGTTCAATGTGTAATTTGTGTAATTAAATATGTTTATACTTCAAAGTTCATGAGCCTATTAACAGTGGTTATCTTAGGTAATGGAAGTGCAGATTTCATCTCTGTATAATCTCTCCATGTTTTCTAAGTTTTAGAAAAAATTAATAAATTCTTGCTCTTTATCAAAAATATCCTAACACTTCAGACCAATTGTAAAAACTAATGATTAATCAACTAAATATATTCTCTGCTGTTCAGTTTTTTCTACTAAACTTAGAAAAGCAGTATTAATAATAAAGTTATAAAGAACACTGAGATTTTTAAAATATCTTTTCATTCCTTGTTTAAATGTTCATTTTTGTTACGGCCTTAGTAGTTTGTTCATTACTTCTGCAGAGTGTGGGAAAAGATGTAGGAACTGGGCCACAAGGGAGCCTAATAGAAACATTGCCCAGGAGAAATCAACCCCTAATGACCACTGCGTTTGGCTCTGGGTGAAGTTTCGTTTCCCTACACTCTTGGGTGGCTGTTTCAGGGATACATTTTGTTCTCGTATGTTTGCCACAAGGCCAAATCTAAATGCTCAAGGGTTGTACACTTTTCTGGAATGTTCTTTACCAGCTGTACAGAGTCTTGGGCTGGAATAGGGCCTTGTATTTATTTTTATTTTTATTTTTATTGTTTGGCCCTTTTCCCTCTTTGTCTTGTTTACTTGAACGGGAAGGAAAACTTAGATTCTTCCTTAAAACAATGCTTATTTATTTTGATCTGTGATGTTTAAACATTTTCCATGGCATTTTGAAACCTGTAAGCATAGGAGTGCTTTTATAGTGATTACAACAGTCTTAAAAGTTAAAATACTGTTTTTATTTTTATCACTTTAGAATCCCTGAATTTTTTTGACAATGTCTGCTAATATGCACAGTATATGTAGTTTTTCTGAATGGTTTATAAACAATATATACCATCACAAAGGCGTAAATGAGCATAAAAATCATCATTAAAAATACAAAAGCATTTTTAAGATATTTATCAAAATAATAGATGCTTATTTCAGATCATATGGAGAATAAAGATGAATACAAAGGAGACAATTAAAATCACTAGGTACTGCATGGGCCCAGAAGCATGCAGTTAATATTTTAGTATTTCTTGGTTGGGCGCGGTGGCTCACACCTGTAATCCCAGCATTTGGGAGGCAGGCAGGTAGATCACAAGATCAGCAGTTTGAGACAAGCCTGGCAAACATAGTGAAGCTCCTCTGCCTCTACTAAAAATACAAAAATTAGCCAGGTGTGATGGTGGGCGCCTGTAGTCCAAGCTACTCAGCAGGCTGAGGCAAGAGACTCACTTGAACCCGGGAGGCAAAGGTTGCGGTGAACTGAGACTGTACCATTGCACTCTAGCCTGGGTGACAAAGCAAGACTCCATCTCAAAAAATTTAGTGTTTATTTTTAAGGCTTTTCTTTCTCTCTGCATATTTTTTCATCTCACAAATTTATAATAAGGGCTAATCCTCAAATCTTAGACTGAACATGTAAAGTTTGGACAATTTGTATAATCACATGATGATGTTCAGCACTCTTGGAACTTATGCCTGCCTCATGGCAAAACCTAAAATCTAATGACTGGTCTATAGTTAAAGCTATAGCATGAACACTGTCTCTTGCCCTGAGCTGTTTTAGGGGTGGGATGTTAAAGAAAAATGGTGAAGAAAGAGAGAATTCAAAAACTTGTTTATTATAGCTATTTATCTTTTCTGAATAATGTCTTTTTATAATGGAAAAATACTAGAAATTAAGTTCTTATTAGATAACGTGCCTTCTGTTTTGTTCTGAAGGAAATTCCTATCACAGTTGCATTAATTCCCCTGAGAGACATCTCTATATGCTTCAGACAACATCTGATTTTACTTTTGCCTTCATATTTCAGAAAGTCTTTGAAACAGCTCCCATAACTTGTTGCAGTGGAATGGATGTGGTTATTATAATCTTGGTTTTAAGCGTAATAAATTTTACTGGGCTGGGTTTGGTTGTAACTGTTGAAAGCATATATTAGAGCTCACCTTTCTTGGGGTCTTTGTTTTTGCTGGATTCTTTAAAATTCTATCTTGGGATTTAGGATCTATTTCAAGAAGGAAAAGCTACATGTATATTTGATTATGGAAGCCAGTCCTTTAAGCTTTAAGGACTTCAGATGGATGGAGGTGACTTGCTGGCCTTTGTTGCATTAGCTCTAGTATTTGGCTTCTTTCTCAGGAAGGTGCCAAAATGGCTTGCATCTGCTGCAGGAAAAGAGAGTAGTAGGAAGAGTGGAGAAATATCCTTTTATTGGAAGATAAAGAAAGCCCTTTCCAGCAATTTCCTTTAGAAACTTGGGGGTTGCTGTTAGTCTCCTTTGGGTGATGGTCCCCAAGAAAAAGTGACAAATGGCCTTCTTCTGGGGTTTAAACACTAAAGGCCAGTGGTGGCCCTTTTCACAGTTAAGAGGGAAAATCACAGTTGAGCTGGACTGGGTGGACTTTCTCCAAATAAGGGATTCTTCTGAAACACCCCACCTGATGGGAATCATTCTATTTGCAGATGGCCAAAGCCCATCAAGGGAAATGCTTGGTGGTTACTGTGCCTGAGCTGTCTGAAGCCTGGTATGGGATTCTCAACTTGATCTTGAAGCAGCTGCAAATGTTAGATCTTGACACTTGGGATGGCAGCAAGACCAGGCAGTGCCCAGAGTGGTCCCAGTGGCCTAGGTTAGGGGAGGGCAGGGGGCTGGAATGTGGCCTTAGCCAGACCTCTGAGCAGATGAGACTACCTGTCACTATTTTGGGAGATGAGTTGTTGGAGATATCAGTCAGATGACTTCCCTGAGAGGGGCCTGGTCCTTCTCACAGCAAGGTTGACAAGTCTGTGCTGCCAGTTGTCCTTAAATACTCAGTTTATCTCCTGGGGTGGAGTTGGGGAAGCACCTCTACCCTGGAGCAAAGTGATTTGCCTGTCATTTGGGAAGGAAAGAAACCAGAACACATCTTGTGTTTCATTCTTTGTTTTAAAGGTAGGTTTTTGTCTGTTTGCTTGTTTTTAAATCAATACCCATTGCTAAAGGAAATCCTGGCTTCCCTGATAATCAGGATGATTTCTTATTTTGAAACACCTATTTTGCCTTTGAAGTGTGTGTTTCTGATATAAGAATACTAGGTTTCATTCTAGTTCTAGGAATCTCACTTAATTCATAAAAGGTAATTTAATTAGTGAGAAGTCTGATGTATTATCTTATTTCAAAGGAAGACTATTCTTTTCTGTTTGTTGAATTTTTTATATATATTTTTCCGGCTGTGAAGAATTATTTTATTTGTATATGTCTGCATGCATTTTTATTCTTTATTAGGTATGTATTTCCACTGGACTACGCTCTTGTTAAAGGAAACCATTGTTCACATGAAATAAACATATCTTTGGTGAGTCATACTTGAGAACTGCTTCTCAGTCTTTTCAACTTTTAAAGTCAGTGGTATTTCATGTAAAGAATATATCGGTAGCTGGTCTATCTCTGGAATGTTGTGCAGCTGTGCAGAGCATGAGGCTCAAATGTGCTAATTAAATATGTTTTTTAGCAAGAATGGAATGTAGCAGCATGTGAATGGCTTCAAAAACCATTCCATTTTGCTTTTGAAGAGGACTTTTTGTTTTTGTCAAATACTAACAGTTAGCACACTGACTTTTAGAGGATGTATTGCTCTGTTAAATTGTTCTTTTCAGCTGAGCAGGGTGGCATGTGCCTGTAATCCTAGCCACTCCAGAGGCTGACGTTGCTTGAGCCCAGGGCTTCACAACTAGCATGGGCAGAGTAGAGAGAACCTGTCTCAAAAAAAACCCCAAACTGTTCTTTTCACAGAGCTAATGGGGCTGTTTAAATACTGTGATTTATCCTTTAGAACAAGCTTGCCCAACCCGTGGCCTAGGACAGCCTTGAATGTGGCCCAATACAAATTTGTAAACTTTCTTAAAACATTATGAGATTTTTTTGTGTGATATTTATTTATAGCTCATTAGCTATCATTAGTGTTAGTATATTTTATGTGTGGCCCAAGACAATTCTTATTCTTCTAGTGTGGCCCAAGGAAGCCAAAAGATTGGATACCCCTGCTTTAGAGTATACCCAATTAATAATCTTCAAAATGTAGGAGTCGGGTGGGGTGGCTCACGCCTGTAATCCCAGCACTTTTGGAGGCCAAGGTGGGAAGACTGCTTGAGCCCAGGAGTTTGAGACCTGCCTGGGTAACATGGTGAGACGCAGTCTCTATAAAAACAAACAAAAATAAGAACAGAATGTAGGCAGTGGTGGCATGACTAAGCTTCTAAGCTTTAGCATCTGTAGTTAAGGTGTCCCTTCATCTTTCTCATTTCCCTTGGTGTCAGTTCTTAGTTGGTGAGTGCCTAACCTTTCTTTGGGCAGTAAGGCATGACGTTTCTCCCAGTTTGAGTGGAATTCTGATCCTTTTTTTTTTTTGGTGAGTGTGAGTTGTATCTTTTGGACTAAGCTGCATTCACTCAGGTGGTGGTCTGATATTTAATTTTTTCAGTCAGGCATTGTGCAAAGTGACCTGATGGGAATACACGGCAGGTTGGTTGTGTAATGTGGCAACATCTTACTTGGTTGTCTTTAGAAATAAGTGGGACGTGATTCCAGCAAGGGTGTTCATAAAATGTTGGAATGTGTTGGAGAACTGCCAAGAGGTTGGGAGCAAGCTGTGTGACAAATACTAATGCAGCCTTGGCCTGCCTTAAAATAGCTGCAGGTTAACAAATATCTTGAAACTTGTCGTTTCATTTGAGCAAAATTGCTCCTCTGAATGTGTTACCAAGAGTTAGAGATGATTGCTTTCCTTTTTTTTTATCGATGTTTACATCTTATGAGCATATGAAGAAGATAATTCTCTATATCATCTTATCTTGAATGATTTTTACTGTACTAATTAGTAGCACATTATCCCAAACTTCACTTGTAACTCTGCCCTGCTCACCCGACTCCCTGCAGAATATATAGTCTTTGTAGTTCGAATAAAAACTGGGGCCCTGAAGATTTTTTTAAAAGTCCTATATTTTGTATGTTTGATAGGCATTTGGAAAGTAATTACTGATGTTTGAACTAATACATTGTGGAGGCAGCGTCAGAGGCATCGTTTACTTTCCTGTGGAATCTTGTCTTAGCTGATTCACTTTTAGACTTCTTAGTAAGTTCATTGATAGTTTGTAGTACTTGGTTCTTGTTTGCAATTAAATTACTTTCTAACTATAGTTTCTCAATTGTTTTCAAAAGAAAGGCTTGTTTTTTAAGACAGAGTGGTAAAAACAAAGGGGGTAGGGAATAGTCTTTGGAATGGGTCTGTACAGGCTTGAGCCTAATGGTGATGTGATCAAGGTTGGGTTGGGTATAGCTGGATGGCGGGTCCTCTTCTTGTATAGAAACATTATTTCTGGTTATATGTAAGTGCCTTATATAGAGATTTATAATTTGTAATTACTATACCTTTTGGTCAGTAGAATTGAGGTTATTTGGGGTATGTTTTTAGAATATGTAAGAACCATGTTTTGTGTTTTTATAACATAGAAAAATATTTTGTGGAAAATGCATGTGTGGGCAGCTTCTTTAAATGTATTGATCCTTTCACTTTTAGATGGCAGATGAATTCCATGTGGCATTGCTGCCATGCTGGAAAATTTCTTTATTGAGCCTATGACTTTTAAAGTGTCAAAATTCTGTTTTTTGCTTTTTCCTTTTTTTGTACATGTCCAGTTTTTTTTTAACACACACACACACACACACACACACACACACACCCTTGGATAACTGAACTGGTAAACTGAATTGAGGAGAGGTGAACTACATGCCACCATTTCCCTTTTGCTTAGATACCATGTTCTGATCTTCTCATGTGAAAATACATTTTGAATAGTTTTCACCTCAGACCGTCCATTGACTTAGAGTATGCATTCCTTTAACCTTTCAAGAGAATTCACTTATTCACTATACGATAAGCAGGCAAAAAGTTAAATACTCAAATGCCCCTTTTCTGGATTATTATCTGAATTAGAAAAATATTCATCTTAAATTTTACACATGCATATGGGATGTTATCTCTCCTTGTCTGTATGCCTTGTACTGGCACAAGTTTATAGGACTAGGAACAAATAAGCTTAGCATTTAAAATATTCCAGACATAAAAATCCATGGAATCTGCTGGGGGATGCACAGTCAGACAGACCCAGGGTTTTAATTGGTTCCTTCTGCAGTGCAAAGGCAGATGGAAATGTTACCAAAGTCTGCTGCAGATGGCAGTGGGGTGGACAGGTGAGGCGCACATGCAAGTTTGTGCCACTGATAGGGGGAGTAATGAGTTGGTTTATGAAATGCTAGCCATTTTAGATGTTTCTACAGCTGTTGTTGGCTAGCTGAAAATAAATTGAACTTGTTGGAATGGTAGAAGTTTTACTGTCTGAATAGGCTTAGATAAAATAGGGCTTCACATGCCTGTAAAGATGTCTGTTGTAACATTATTATGATTTTTTTTAAGTGGTGATAACCTAAATGTCCATCATTGGAAAGTTAGAGGGTGAATATGTATTCTGGAGGCAATACAGTGTATAGTTAAAAGTGCCGACCATGGAGTTTTGCTGCCTGGGTCTAAATCCTGATTTCACCATGGGCCCACTTTGTGACCCTGAGCAAGTCATTAACCGCGTTCTCTGTCTCAGTTTCCTCATCAGTAAGATCAGGATGATCATAGTAAGACCACATAGGATTTGTTGGATTAAATAAGTTATAAGTAAAGCAGTTAGCCTAGTGCCTGGAAAATACATAAGTATTAGTTGTTTACTATATTAATAAAAACATTATTATTATGGAAAATCTTCTAATAACATGGGAAGGTTTTTAACATAAGGGGAAAAAGCAGAACGCAAGATTGTATAAATGGAGCTATGGCAAATATGTAGAAAAATACACAAAAATACAAATATTAAGGTTTTGGGGGAGGGGAGAATGGATGAGATTACTTGTGATTTTTGCTTTTGTCTCAGAGCTGTTTTGTATTTTCTGTTGTTCTGCAGTAAACATATGTTATTTTTATATTTGAAAAAATAAACTTTGTTTTGAAAAGTGAATGTAGGCCGGGCTCAGCGGCTCATGCCTGTAATTCCAGTACTTTGGGAGGCCCAGGTGGGTGGATTACCTTAACATCAGGAGTTTGAGACCAGCCTTGCCAACATGGTGAAACCTCGTCTCTACTAAAAATACAAAAAATTAGCCGGGTGTGGTGGCACACAACTGTTAGCCCAGCTACTTGGGAGGGTGAGGCAGGAGAATTGCTTGAACCTGGGAGGCAGAGGTTGCAGTGAGCTCAGATTGTGCCACTGTACTCCAACCTGGGTGACAAAAGTGTAACTCCATATCAACAACAACAAAAAAAAAGTGAATGTATCCCTTGCAAACAGTTAGTTTGTCAATTATAAGATCAGCTTATTCTTTAACAGCTCCGAGTCTTCCATTTGACAACTGTTTGTCTCCTTTTGATTCTACAGTACTTTCGCATTCTTACAGAAGCTGGTGGGAAATGCTGGATTAGACCACATTATCTACACTGTTATCTGTGTTCAGAAACTTGTAATGATCACAGATAGGCAGTCTCTTCTCTTTGTGGTCACATGGGAGGATTACTCCTGCCTGCTGCCCTAGCTTTTCAGTGGCGCCTTTGACTAGTTCTGGCGAATGGCCTATGTCCAGCCTATCACCAGAGTCCTTGAGTGAGAATGACAGACCCCCCCTGCTACCATGTGACAGACGTGTAACATGAGTGGGAAACATGCTTCTGTGAGTTTGAGCCACAGAAAGGCATTCTGACAGCGTGCCTCGGAGTAATGACCCTCAAAACTATTTTTAAAATTCATCGTTTAGGTTTTTCCACTAATTCAGACTGTGTAGTGTAAAGAATACAGCCATCGGTAAATCACATGACTGTTGTTTATTAACAGTATGAATTTAGACACACTATGTAATAGAGTTTTAGTTTTCTTGTGTCAAAGGCCTAACCTCCACAAACTCCAAACAAACAAAACCTGATGACTTTAAATTAATCCATACAAGGTGTTTAGTTTTATTTCACTGCTCTTTAGTGCTTGAATTGAGATTCTTTAGACCAAAATGGCCTTCTTGAAGATTCATTTTTATTGTATGCTTATTCCACATTTCTCTATTTATTTTGTCACTTTTGGTCACTATATATAGATTTATTTAAGAAAAATTCCCTTCTATAGTGTATCAGGCAGGTTAGGCTGGTGCTGCAGTAACAAAGATTTCCAAAATCTCAGTGGCTCAAACTCACAGATGTGTATTTTCCACTCATTTTACTTCTCCGTCATATGGTGGTAGGGGGCTCGCCATCCTCACTCAAGGACTGTGGGCTTATGGGCTGGACACAGGCCATTGATCATAATAGTCAAATGCCCCACCCACATGCTAGGGGAACAGGCAAGAGTAATCCTCCCATGTGACCACAAAGAGAAGAGACTGGATATGTGTGATCGATCATTAAAAGTTTCAAACTAAACATAGATAACAGTGTAGATAATATCGTCTAATCCAGCATTTCCCATCAGCTTGTTTAAAGCACCAGTTTTGCAGTATATAAACATGTGCTATTTATAAAGGGCATTTCCTGGTCAAGTAAATCTGGAAAATGCTGGGCTTAGTATCGTGTACTAGGGTTCTTTAGTGAAAGACGTCTCAGAGTTGTTATGTCCTAACAGGCATTCTAGAAGTGGAGAGTAACATACGATGTTTCCCAAACTTACTGACTTTTAAATTCATTTATTTCTTTTCATAGCCTTTCTTGGATGCAGGATTTCATAGAATATGCTTTAGGGTACCCTAAGTTGTCTAATTTGTTCTCATGCAAAGCAAATATTTGGAATTGCATTTTAAGTAATACTTGCCTTGGGAAGAAGCTTTGTTTTTATTGTTTGTTAGAATAGTTGACTATTTAAAGAGAGAGACTTCTACTATTATGAATCAAATTGCAGGCGGTGTTTTTGAAAATATGTTATTACTGGTTACATGCCCATGTTGAATCCACCGGCCTTTTTCTTTATTTTGTTGCATTTGTGTTCTAACCTTATCATTGAAAAGAGAAAGGTAAATAAACCTTGATCACATATCTTAGTGGTTATAAAACAATTAAATTGGTTTGGACAGATGGCCCAAACAGAGGGTTTTTTATTGACTTCAGTGTTTTTCTTAGTTCTCTTTGACTTTCTATAGCAAGTTTTCTAGAAGTTTTGAAATGAGACACTACTGAAATGAGGGCTCTGATAAGAAACAGAGAGATAACTGTTGTCAAGAGATATTAAGTATTTCTCTACCAGAAGACTGAATTTAAACACAACATTCGTTTCCAGGGATTTTATGCCTGCATATGTAACAAATCTCAGTATGGAAGTTTTCACTTAACTGTGGCTGTAAACTTCCTGTAATAAACTATAGGTAAGAAGGACTCCCCACCCCTGTTTTATAACAGCACACGGGTAAAACCTTATAAAGACTAAACTCTAACTCCCCAGATTTTCAGATATTTGGCATTAGCTTTCTTTTAAATGACAGATTCACTTTCTATTAAAAATCACGTGAAATCCAGGCCAAGAATTCTTTTTTCACTTTCTGTTTTGTTTTCTTTTTTCCTTTGTGAGTAAACAAGTGTGAAGGACAATTGCTTTTTCTTAACAGGAAACACACTTTTCCTGTAATGGGTAATGGGGCTGTCCGTTACCTCACAGCCCCATTCTACCCTTTTGCCACCGTCAGTACTATTAAGACTGATTGGGAGGCGGGGCGTGGTGGCTCACATCTGTAATCCCAGCACTTTGGGGGTCCGAGGTAGACAGACAGAGGTCAGGAGTTCCAGACCAGCCTGGCCAATATGGTAGAACCACATCTCTACTAAAAATACAAAAATTAGCCAGGTGTGGTAGCACACGCCTATAATCCCAGCTACTTGTAAGCCTGAGGCAAGAGAATTGCTTGAACCCGGGAGATGGAGGTTGCAGTGAGCGGAGATCATGCCATTGCACTTCAGCCTGGGTGACAGAACAAGACTCCATCTCAAAAAAAAAAAAAAAAAAAAAAAAAGACTTGCTTTTTGAATGCGACTTGGGAGAATTCGAGGCAGGAATAACTTTGTTCAGAGCCATACTTCCCAGTCTTCTTTTTGTTGATTTTAGTATCGTCGTGGAAAAAGCATTCATGACCCATCACAAAAACAAACAGTAGTAAAACATTTTTCACATGGTCTGGGGCTGACAGGAATCAGGCTTAATATATCCAGAGATATGACAAACATGGGAACCTGCACCGATCGCCACAGAGCTGCCCGATCCTGGTCCCAGGGCCCTTGTCTATGGCAGGTCTTCTTGGGGGGAAGAGATTTCACTCTCTTATGAGAATGCTCATATTTGATGCCCTCAGATGCCTGTATCAGGTTCCAGTGATGGTAGCCTTGGAGTAAGTCTACCTTTGAGAGAGGATTGTTTTTTTCCTCACCCTTCAGGGACCTGTAGTGGGTACCCTCATGGGCCACCCTCTGGACCAACTCAAATGTTAGGGAGTTTGGGGCTGGGTCAA
The DNA here is from genome assembly GCF_049354715.1 of Callithrix jacchus. NCBI lineage: Eukaryota > Metazoa > Chordata > Mammalia > Primates > Cebidae > Callithrix > Callithrix jacchus. Next base: position 60,038,517 of record NC_133515.1, on the reverse strand, counting down.
ACCCTGTGGATCTTAGTACATCCACATGATTGTATCAGAGAAGAGTCCGGAGCTCAGAGAGGCTAGATGTAGTCACACTGCTTCACACAGGAGTAAGGGCTGAAACTATTGCTGTTAACAGACATGTGAAAATACTTGGCGTCCTTGCAACTATTTCCAATGTGCTGAACCTTGAAAGGCATCTTACAACCACTTGGGATGCATTTTAAATTATGTAAATGAAGTAAGCCTTACAAGTTTATGCTCATGTTTGCTGTTTTCATATAGTCAAACTAGTAATAGCGTGAATGATTAAACATATGCTCGGAAAATAGAAAGTGTTTTGAAAATACACAATACCAAAGGTAAAAAAAAAAGATATGTATGTGAGTATGTATGTGTGTGTGTATATGTGTGTGTGTGTGTGTGTGTGTGTGTGTGTATGTTTTATTAGTAGGAAAGGGAGGAAAGCCCATTGTATATGGAACCAAAAGCCAGAACCTACTGCATGTCCACCTTTGTTTTAATAAAAATTATAAACAACTGAGTATCCTGTCTGCCTGGCCAGCTGAAGGAAGGTGAAGGTCATTTTAAAATAGGAAAAGATCTTGTTAAATATTTGACCAGATACTTTGATAAGTTGAAATGTTTAAACATTTTCAGGCCCAGGGATGTCAGTGGAGGCTGACTGCAGTCTTCTCTGCCTGCAGATGACTTCTGCTGTGTATACCAATGATTTGAAGGCGGATAAAGTGTAGTTAAGAAAAACATGACCCTTACCACCACCTGCTCAATTGGTTTGTAACCATGTAGGAAATCTAAGGTAAGATTGGTAAAGGTGAAAAAATAAATCCTATTGTTCAGTCTGTGGAAGGTAGGACTTGGGAGGGAGTATTTTACAGTGGTTGAGTTCTGTTTCTTGGAGCCACAGTGCCTGGTTGGAACCCTACCTCTGCCAGTTATTGACTGTGGTCTTTGGTAGGTAAAGACATAATTTATTATCCAAACTATGTAATTTATGAGAACGAAAGGAGATACTTGTAATGCTTGTACCAGGAGAGCAGGCATAAACTAGGATGGTCTGAGGCAAACCAGGTGACATGGTCACTCTGGTGTTAAGCAAGTTACCTAATCTTGGTGTCTTGGTTTCTTCACATTGTGAAATGGACATGACTCACTTCCTGGGGTGTTAAGATTAAATGCAATAAAACGTGTGAAGTTTTGGAATGTTGTTTGACACACAACTGTTCAACAAATTTAGCTATTTGAAAAAATTATTTAGAATACTTAATTCGTGAAATAACCACTTATGTATTCGATTCGCTTTCTATTGTCATTATTTCTCCCAAGCTAATTTTGTTTTTTTTTTTCCTCCCCCAAGAGGCAAGGTCTCACTATGTTGCCCAGGCCTCTAACTCCTATGCTCAAGTGATCTTCCTACTTAAGCCTTCTGAGCAAACTTTGCTTTTAATAACGTTAATGTTTACTAATGGCTTTTTCCATTTATGGCACCTGCTCTAACTCATTTGCTTGCTTTATCTGAGCCCTTTACTCAGATAAAGGCTCAGAAAATAAAATTGACTTTTACTTTTTCAGCTACCTGTATATCTGGCACTTAATTATATAATTAGCACCTGTGGCGCAGAGATAGCTGGGTGTTGGGGCACTCATTTATCAGATTGTGTCTAATTAGCATCTACACTGGAGAGCTCCTTTTGAACAGCTGGCGCCAAGATATAGGAATAGTTGGGAGGTTGAGAGGTTGAGTGAGTGGGGAGTGGTGAAACTAGACCTTCTTGTCGCTTTTAAAAGTTGGATTTTTTCCAGTGTAGTGATATGCATGCAGGGTTGCCAGATTTAGGAAAAACAAAATCAGACAAAAAAAGAAGCCAGAATGTCTGGTTAAACTTTAATTTCAGGTAAATAGCACATCATTTTTTAGTATGTATTATGCAGTATTTGAGACTTACTTACCCTAAAAATTCAGCTTTAACTTGATGTCCACTGTTTATCTGGCAATCCTAGTTATGTGATCTAGAAAGAATTTTTATTCTATTCAGTGTAACCCACATTCAGATATATATGAAATGTGCAGTCCAGATCCTTTTGTAAGTATCGTGTTTATTTTTTAAAAAGTCCATATTGTCTACCCTGCATTGAATGGATGGTTGAGAAGTTGTTAGTGCGTTGCTGCTGCTGGTTCCTACAAAGGCCAAGATGAAAAAGAGTTGAGTTTGGTTTGCCACAGCAGCAGGGATTACATTTGCTCTTTGAGAACTTCTTGGCTGTGAGTGTGGATGAACTGAAACCATTTCTTTCTCCTTGGAGGGGAGTCCATTAGTTAAGGTGACTTATTGAAGCCCGGGCCAACTCTAGGAGTTCTCGGTTTTGTAATTGAATTACTTTAGTAATATTAAATAATTTGGGGAGTGGATTAAATTGAGGTCATTTATATATCATTTGTCAATGTACAGGGAACAACTTTTATTGTCATTAAAAGTGACATTCAGCTTGGCATCATGGTGAACACCTGTATAGTCTTAACTACTTGGGAAGCTGAGGTGGGAGGATTACTTGAGCCCAGGAGTTTGAGGCCAGCCTGGGCAACAAGCAAAACTCACATCTCTAAATAATAATAATGATGATGATGATGATAAGCAAATCCCAGAAATGAATAACAGGTTTGGGAAAAGAAAAAAAAAAAGTAAACTTCAAATACTCTTGTCATTAGAATCTCTCTTGCTGTTTTTGATTTTCAGCAGTGCTGCCTAGAAAATGCTGGTGAGTTTTTTGCCCCAGTTTTGGAAACTCTATCAGCAGTCAGCCTGAAGGGCATGGCATGCCTTTGGGAAATGCTGATTGTAAGATTAGAGGCTGCAGAAACCTGAGTGACTATTCGTGTGTGTGTGTGTGTGTGTGTGTGTTTGAACTCTGGGTATGATGCCTCTGTTAAACCAGGTCCCTGAGGAAAAGCTTCACCAGGTTAATGATGTACTTGGTGGAATTAGTAACATCAAGTAAAGGTTCAGATTGTGCCTGCTGGAAAAGAGTGAGCCAAAGCAAATGGATTTTGGACCAATACTGGCTTTTTAATTGCTGCTATTTAAAGAGTTTAATGTCTCCAATAATAAAGCACAGGTTTCAGATAATCTTTTGAAGAAAAATACATAGTGGTAAGAGCTTACTATTAGGCACAGATAGTGTTTGGTTGGGGTAGCCAAGGGGAGGAATCCAATTAAAGCTGTTTCTTCAGAGTACTAGATTTGGAGGTATATTTTGTTGTTAACTGGCGACTTTCCAGAAAATAATTATTTGTATATAAAGATTGATGCTAGCCAGGCTTTGTATACTGACAGTTATTTGTAAAACCTCTTGGCTTCCTCCTTTTACCTTCTTTTCTGATCTGTCTCATTTCCTCCTCATGGCTTCCTTTAGTGGCCCATTTTTTGAACATGGTTTTGCTCTTGATGAGCCTGAGGTTTCACAGTGTCACAAGATGGCATGGTGGGTGGAATATTTGGCCTCATTATTTACATGGCTTAGTATTTGAAATGTCTGGTTGGATAGGGATTGACTATTAATGGTAGACATTTCACACTTTGGAACATTGATCCTCAATCTTGATAGCACATTGGCATCCCCTGAGGAGGCTTAAAAAAATGCAAGTGTCAGCTGGGCATGGTGGCTCATGCCTGAAATCCCAGTGCTTTGGGAGGCTGAGGAAGGAGGATTGCTTGAGCCCAGAAGTTCAAGACCAGCCTGGGCAATATAGAGCTCATCGGCACAGAAGAAAAAGAAAAAATTAGAAAAAAATGCAGATATCTGGGTCCCACTTCCAGAGTATCTGATTTAATTGTCTGGGGTATGAAATGTGCCCCAGGTCTTGCAGGAGGTCCTCAGATGATTCTAACATAAGCCAAGTATGCATGTTATCCTCTGGCCTGCCCTTAGAAGGATGTCTCTAGCCTGCTCTGTCCAGTAGGAAGCCATGAGCACAAGGAGGTTGCTTATGTTTACAAGAATTAAAATGAAGTCAACCAAAACTTCATTTCCTCAGTCACACTAGCCACATTTTGAATGCTCAGCAGCCACCGATGGCTCATGACTACCATATCGGATAGTACAGATATAGAACATTTCCATCACAGCAGACAGTTGCATTGGGCAACCTAGATCTAGGACGTCAACAAAACATGGGAGGAACATGAACATTTGAGAAGCCTGACACTGGAAGGGCAGGCTTGGAATAGAGCTAATCCCACAGGACTTGGCCGTGCTGAGTTACTCCATGCTTTTTTAAGCAGCCTTTTTCTCAATGGTTTTTTGGCACCCAGAGCCCCACGGCAGTTGGTGCAATGGATTATGTGTCACATCTTACAGAAAGGCCCTGTTTAAAGCCGGCTGGCCTCAAGGGCTGTGGTGAGGACTGGGGGGCAGGCAAATGTGACCCCGAAGAGGCCACGCTAGCGAAGAGAGAATGCAGCTTTATTCTTTCAGAGCCGAGGAATGCCCAGCAAGGGACTGAAGCCTGAGTATTGGGGTTAAACTAGGTGAGAGCAGATTTTATCTCTTCTGCTGGAGAAAGACCAGCCTCAGTAGTTTGCCTCTCCTGGCTCATCTCTAGTGTGTGGGAAACAGGGACAGTGCTAGTACATATTTCCCATGAAATAAACTCCCATTGTGGGCCCCCATGTTATTGGAGGGCTGGGCACCAAGGGTGGAGAATGGAATCAATTATGTCCCATGTTTGTTCAGACATAGCACGTAAGATCCCAGGATAGGATCACAGAAGAGTGAGGGGTTAGAGGAAAGATGAAGTATGACAAAGAATGTGGATTTTCTATACCATGCTTCCCTCAGCAGGACCTTTTTAGAGGTTCTTCCTCCTGCAGGCATGAGAAACCCTCACATGGAGGGGCTGTCTGGAGGCCAGCAGTCAGTCTGTACCATCCGGGCTCTTTGCTGTGCCTTCCTGCCTCCTGCATTTTGCTGGACATTAGCACCTCCCCAGGAACAGATTTCTGTTGCTTTCCGTGAGCCCTGCTGTAAAGAAAATGCCAAGTGTTCCTGGGCACGGGAAATGTGTAGGAAGAACTCTGAGAATGCAAGAATCAAAGGCACTTGGGTGATTTAGGGGTGTGACTCCCAGTGGCTTCACGGGGTCTGTGAGTCATTTCAGAGAGTTTTCCTGTTTTGTCATTGTGTGCTATGTATAAATCCAGGGTGAAGTGTGAGTGCAGCAACAGACTTCATTCCCTTCTTGCTTTGTTCCGCTGGTCAGGTTAGTGTTCTTGATGGGGTTGTATCCAAATATTTGTATTGGGGCTGGGCATGGTGGCTCATGCCTGTAATCCCAGCACTTTGGGAGGTCGAGGCAGTCAGATCACCTGAGCCCAGGAGTTCGAGACGAGCCTGGGAAACATGGTGAAACTCCATCTCTACAAAAAATAAAAAATTAGCTGGGCATGGTGGTGCCATGCCTGTGGTCCCAGCAACTTGGGAGACTGAGGTGGGAGGATTACTTGAGCCCAGGACAGAGGTTGCAGTGAGCTGTGATTGCACCACTGCACTCCAGTCTTGGGGACAGAGCGAGACCCTATCTGAAAAACAAAAAACAAACCAAATACGTGTATTGGCAAGTGCTAACTGCATGGTATTAACTGCCTTTCTCTGAGGAATAAGTGATCAGGACCCTCCTAGGACTTTTGTATGCCTAAGAATTGTGTATATTTTTCTTTCATTCACTTCTGTCCCACTTTTGACTGCCAGAAGAGGCATGCTCTCCTTCCTTTCCCATTGTCAGTAAGTTTGAGACATTTTGTTAATACTCATCTGCTATTTTTAATTATGTTTCACACTTGTATTTTGCCTGATTTTTCTATATTATCTTTCCTCAAGCCCAGAGAGCTAGGTAGGAAATGTTAACGTCTCCTAAGAACAGGAATACGGGAAGCTGGAAAGACTAAAAAGAAATGCTAACAGGAGTAATAGGAAAGCCAGCATTGATGATGAGTGTCTTCTGGAATAGCCATCCTGGTAACTCTTCAGGGTGCCACTGTTTCTCTATGCTAATGGATGTTTGAGGCCTTTTGTAGGATAGAATTTTGGATCAAGCCTGTAATCCTAGCACTTTAGGAGGCTGAGGTGGTTGGATCACGAGGTCAAGAGATCGAGACCATCCTGGTCAACATGGTGAAATCCCGTCTCTACTAAAAATACAAAAAATTAGCTGGGCACGGTGGCGCGTGCTTGTAATCCCAGCTACTCAGGAGGCTGAGGCAGGAGAATTGCCTGAACCCAGGAGGCGGAGGTTGCGGTGAGCCGAGATCGCGCCATTGCACTCCAGCCTGGGTAACAAGAGCGAAACTCCGTCTCAAAAAAAAAAAAAAAGAATTTTAAAGGACAAGTTGAGAAGTGTTATAATTCCTGGGAGTAGTTCCTTGGTTTTTCCTTCATCCTTGTGATTGTGCTGGCCCAGGGTGGTTGTGGTTTCTGCGATGAGCTCCCAGAAAGCCAACGTGGCTCATTCCAGGCCTCAGGCACCAGAATACATTTAGCTTCAAAAATGACAAGTTCAATAAGAGTGTTAAGACCAAGAAAATTAATGCAAAACTTCCTGATGGAGTGTGTCAGCACTATGAAGAAGTTCTTGAGTGGCGTGTTAACATACAAAAAATATAAATCATTATCAAAACCTTATAAATGTGTTAAATGTTTATAAAAGACAGTGAGGGATTCTTATCACTTGTGTAGGCCATGCACCTATGAACTTGAAGTTTGCACAAAATGTGGAAAGAAAGAAGACATTGTTATTCTGTTCAATAAAGAACCAGAAAAAACAGAGGGTATTAAAATAATCTAAGTTATAATCATAGAAGAAGCTGCAGAAGAAATGAAGGAAGGGATGATAATTTAGATTACAATATCGATTTAGAAGATACAGGAGGAGACCATCAAGTGAATTAATATCACAATATTAAAAGTCAATTTAAGAATGTGAAATTGTGACCAACCTTTGACTTTGAGTATTTCTTAAAAGATAACTGTGAAATCCTAATGATGCATAACTTAACTGATTCATTTATTCATTTATTGTAACACTAGGAAAGCAATGGCACTCTAGTCTACTGGGTAGACTAACATTAATAATTTTTAACAAAGAAAGAAATGTGGCATTAGATACTTAATACTGTGAAGGAAAAGTATGCAGCTTTGTGAACACATGTCAGAGGAATTGGATCTAGACTGAAAATCAGGGATGGTTTCTCAGAGAAAATGCTTAAGTTATGCAAGTGTGCAAAATAGATGTACATTTATTGAATCATCACTGCTCTGCAATTCATTGTACTATAAAACAGTAGTATGTCATGCATACAGCAAATGCAAAAAAGTACACATCAAAGGCACCTAGTAATTAGTCCTGAGAATAATGTTTTCCATTAATATAATATTGCTTAAATAATTCCATTAGGTGAAAACTTTTTATGGTGATAGACATAATTAAATGTTGGAAACCGAGTAATCTATTTAATTTCAAAGGAAAAAATTGTGCTGATTTTTGAAAAAGTTAAAAAACACCAAAAAATTTTTAATGAAGAAATCAGAAAAAGCTATAGAAAACAGACAAATTTTATACATCAACAATATAAATGTATACGATACATTACCTAATACCAAACTAAACCAGATTCAGAATTGATGGTTATGTAAGAACTAGCTCATATAAAAATAAGATGACATTATTATATTGCTAGCCTCAAAATTTGGTCCTCAGTAAGTGCCTTTTGATAAATGATCTCACGTAAATGACTCATAGCAAAAATACCGAAACTTAGGTTTGTTTGTTAAAGGCAAAAGCAGTTTTTTCAAATAATAATGTTTAACAAGTGTATAGCAATTTTGTTTGTATTTTTATATACCTCATCACATTGTTTTTACCTGTTTCATCCTGTGAAATGTACATATGGAAAATGCATAGAATTTATAGAGAGAGTTTAATAAGCCCAGGTGAAGAAACTGCCAGCATCAGAAGACCCCAGCGAGGCTTGTACTCAGCACAAGTTCATCCTTCTTCCCAGCGTTGGCACTACTCTGAATTTTGATAATTATTTTCTTAATTTTTTTACTACCCATGTTTGTACTCCTAAACAATATAAATTAGCTTTGTCTGGTTTTTAATCTCTTTCCTATCTTTTTTATTTTGAAAAACATCAAACCTACAAAAAGGTAGCAAAATAGTTGTATGAACTTTTGCATACTCACCTAGATCCCCGATTGTTCACATTTTGCCACGTTGTCTTTATATCTCAATAGATGGACGTACACATATATTTTATTTGCTGAACCATTTGAAAATGTGGCAAACACTGGTTTTGAACTTTGTATAAACACACTTATGCTATACATGTTATTTTGTATCTCTTTTTTCATTGTTATAAAATTTGTTGAGATCGATCCAAGAAAATAATAATAAAGAACAAGTAGAAAACTTACCTCTAAGCCCTTGATTATATGCGTTATGAGGTACTGACTTTTGATTCTCAGTATAGTATACAGAAAGGTCTTCTCAAAGTAAGTAGACCTGAGTTCTTGACAATAAGATTAAATTGCAATTAAAACCAAAGCATGAGGTGGTACTTTAAAGGTCATCTTGTTTGGTGGTTTCCAGACATGTGCATCAGAACCACCTTAGGGACCCTTAAAAACATGATAGGTTCTGGGCCATATCATATCCTTTTTGAATAAGAATTTCTAGGCACTAGATCCAGGAGTCTGTATTTTGAAATTCCTAGGTGATTTTGGTGAGTGTCCAAGTTTGAGACCCACTGGCCATACCCTGATGCCTCAATTTTCAGATGAGGAAACTGAGGACTAGGGAGGGAAACTGATTTCCTTGCAGTTCAAGGCAGCCCATGGTAAGACTAGAACAAGGACTTTTCTAAGATCCCTTGCACCCCTGAGAGTCAGTGACTCTCTGTTTTCACCTTGGACTGCCATGATATCTGACTCATACTATAGTCGTCTTCTTAAAATCCACTTCTTTTTATTGTTTATTTTTGGCAGGCTGTTGAATTCCTCTCCAGTTTCATTCTGTGAGTGCTATTTCTTTCTTCATTATAAAAGTTGGTGTGTCACAGGTCCTGTGTGGTCACACAGGCTAAGTGTAAGCTTTGAGAATGATCTCCGGGACCCTTTTTCTCAGATTTCAGTGTTGTGCATTATGTCATCCTGATGGCTTATGATTTAGTTTCTCCTCCTCCCTTCACCATAAAGAAAGTCCTATCTCCCGATATATTTTTGGCTGCAGAATAACTCCAGATGGTACATTTTGTAAAGGAAAAAAAAAATAACAGAAATTTTCACACTCTTCTGTGAATTATTTTTCTACTTTCAATTTTAACAAAGTTATTAATCTTACAAAAGCTCACTTTGTAAGAGTCTAAAATAATCTAATTTTCTAGAAATAGAAAATTAAGAAAAATAATTTTTAAAGCTGGGATTTGATGTTGAGAAATGAGTGACAAAAATGGGACCAAATAAAATGCTCTCACTGGCTGGATTTGGTGGCTCATGCCTGTAATCCCCGTACTTGGGAAGCCTGAGGTGGGAGGATCCCTTGAGCTCAGGAGTTCAAGACTAGCCTAGGCAATATAGTGAGACCTGTTCTCTATTAAAAAAAAAAAAAAAAAAAAAGCATTGTGCCACTGTGCTCCAATCTGGGTAACAGGGTGAGACCTTGGCTCAGAAGAAAAAAAAAAAAAAAGAAAATGATATAACTGAAAGTACTTTGAAAAATATATGGCAATATGCAGATGCAAGTTGCTGATTTTTAAAATCATAATTTTAGGCCGGGTGTGGTGGCTCACACCTGTAATCCCAGTACTTTGGGAGGCCAAAGCAAGCAGATCACCTGAGGTCAGGAGTTTGAGACCAGCCTGGCCAACATGGTGAAACTGTGCCTCTACTAAAAATACAAAAATTAGCCAGGCGTGGTGGTGTGTGTTCTTGGAAGGCTGAGGCATGAGAATCACTTGAACCTGGGAGTTGGAGGTTGCAGTGAGCTGAGATCGTGCCACTGCACTGCAGCCTGGGCAACAGAGACAAAAGACCCTGTCTCCAAAATAAAAATAAAAATCATAATTCTGATTTGAGAGCTGATGACAGTTTCAGGCGATTAAGAGCTTTTACAAAGAGCGTGCATACATTTAGCAGTCTCTAATTGGGAATGTTTTGGAAAATACTCCTGAGAATGTGGGTTATTTATAGAAGATGTCCTTTACTTTGATATAACCTTCGCACTGTGGTTTTTATCAGTTGGATTTTTCTGGATCAACAAGAAGATCTACAAGCCTAAAATATTTGTAATTCTAGCTGTGTTTCCATAAGAATATGATAGAACCTCAGCATTAACTGTTCTTGCTGGTCTCACAGAACACCCCAAAATCTGTTCAGTTTTGCTGGGGTGATGATGGAGAATGGAAAACAAGTTTATGAAGTTGTTTTTTTTTTTTCTTTGAGACGGAGTTTCATTTTCTTCACCCAGGCTGGAATGCAATGGCATAATCTCAGCTCACCACAACCTCCACCTCCAGGTTCAAGTGATTCTCCTTTCTAGCCTGTGGAGTAGCCAGGATTACAGGTGTATGCCACCACGCCCAGCTAATTTATGTAGTTTTAGTAGAGACAGGGCTTCATCACGCTGGCCAGGCTGGTCTCAAACTCCTGACCTCAGGTCATCCACTTGCTTCAGCCTCCTGAAATGCTGGGATTACAGGCAAGAACCATGGCACCTGGCCTAAGTTTATGAAGAATTTATAAACAGATTTCTAAATTCAGAAAGTATTTTTAAGGGATCCCCTCTGGTAGCACTTCAATTCAGGTGGGGTCCACAAAATATGAAAATATTTAATAGGAAATTTGAACAATCTTGGAATCACTGAAAATGGTAATGAGATTCTCCAGAAATTTCTGATTGGGAATAAGCAGTTTGAAATAATTGGATATTTTATTAATCTGCCATTCATGAATTTCCCCTCAGTAGTGGACATGCTTTATTGCATTAAGTTGGATAACCACCTTCCTAGCAAAGATAGTCATGGGCTTCAGTCTGGTCAATAGGCATCTTATTCAGGTAGATGCCAGATGGGAGGAATAGGGACGGCTTAGTGAAGAAGGATGATGCTTGAGGTGACTCTTGAAGAGTGATTAGTGTTAGCTGGAAGGATAAAGGTGTGGGAGAGTCCCACGCAGGGGAAACAGCATGCACAAAGCCAGGGAGGGAGAAAACTTGTGTGTTTCGAGGACCTGTTTCGCTGTGGCTGGAAGAAAGAGGGCTGTGTTGAGGAGTGAAGGGAGCTGAGGCCAGGCAAAAACTCATGCATGCCTTGAAAGGAAGTTTTACCCAAAAGATGAGTGGAGAGGGTGTTGAAACATTTCAGTCAAGCTTGTGTGTTCTTCAAAGCTCTTTTGAGCTCCAGCATGGAAGAGGATGGATTTCAGTTGGGCAAAGTTCAGAGCAGGGAAACCAGTCAGGTGGTTGTGGCAAATAATTTGGTCAAGAAACTCTAAGGGACCTTACTAAGGTCAAGGTTAGACTGTACATTTTTAGGTCCAGAAACACTGTTAATAATGAACTTGACTGACAGAAAGATTCCCCTGGCATCATAGCCTGTCACTGTGAGGATTTACCTTCTCTTTCACATAGTAATAGATTGTGAAAAGTCTCCAAAACAGTATTTGAGGGTTGAAGGTCACCCACATTATTATATAAGACTTGAAATATTTTCTCTTTTGATCATTCTACATTTAGGTAGAAAAAAATTTCGTTACCAACTAGATAATAGGATTTGAGCCATTGTGGTGGTTGACATTCTTGATGAAGGGCTGATCAGAAATTCTTGGTCATCTTATGTAAGAATAACTTCTTCGAGTACATATGTTCCTGAAGAGTTGCCATTTAAAGTAAACTTTTGGGTATCTTATTATAAGTGCTTTATAACTGTAAACATTTAAATTCTGTGATATGAATAATTATTTTTAAGTAATTTACTTCTCATTTCTCTCTCTCTCTCTTTTATTTTCTGGAGACAAGGCTATCACCCAGGCTGGAGTGCAGTGGTACGAACATAGTTCACTGCAGTCTCAACCTCCTGAGCGCTAGCATTCCTTCTGCCTCAGCCTCTTGGAGTAGCTGGGACCACAGATGCGTGTCACCATACCCAGCTCACTTTTTTTTTTTTTTTTAATTTTTGTAGAGATGAGATCTCGCCACGTTGTCCATGCTGGTCTTGAACTTCTAGGCTCAGACAGTCCTCCACCTCGCCTCTCAAAGTACTGGTATTACAGGCGTGAGCCACTGCACTCAGTTTATTTCTCTCTTTCCTAAATCCAGATTTTTCTATTAGGCTTTGTGAATAGGCCCTTAAAGAAACAGACAGCATGACTGGTGAACAAATTTTGTTCTTTAGTATGTTTCCAGAGAAATAATGTGATATTTTAAGAGCTTTTAGAAAAAGACCTCAAGATAATTATTTTTAGGATATACTGTAATTAAAAAAATAACTTCTGAGTATGAGAGTAATACATTAAAGAATATTCCTGGCTGGGTGTGGTGGCTTGCACCTGTAATCCCAGCATGTTGGGAGGCTGAGGTGGGTGGATCACTTGAGGTCAAGAGAAACGGGTTTAGTAGGAATCCCGTTTCTAATAAAAATAACAGAAGTTAGGCATGATGTCGCACGCCTATAGTCCCAGCTACTTAGGAGGCTGAGGCAGGAGCATCACTTGAACTGGGGAGGTGGAGGTTGCAGTCAACTGAGATTGTGCCACTGCACTCTAGCCTGGGCAACAGTGACTTTCTGTCTTAGAAACAACAAAAAGAGGAGAGAAAAAAAGAATATTCCTATAATCCTTGAGCTAAGGAGTTTTGTACTTCTGGTCCAGTTGATGGTTTGCTCTCATGTATACCCTCATATATTTATACCCTTTGTTTTTATGGGTTGTATTCATGTTAAGTTGTTTTGAAAACACTTTCTATGGCTGTATAAAGTAGATGTACCCTATTTCTAAAGTAAGTGTGTCCTATTATTGGACATTTAGTTTGTCTGCATATTTTTTGCAACTATAAAAAAAGCACAGTGATGAGCATCACTGCATTCGTAATTTTATCTGAAGTTACTTTTTCCCTTCAATTTCTAAAAGTGGATTTGCTCGGTCTAAGGAGAGTTTTACTTAACACCTGTTTCAAAGGCTGTGTCATTCTTGTGACCTCATTGCAGGTGGTGGATCTACTGCCCTTTACGCTGACTGACTGACTGACTGCTGTGGTACATGCCTTCTAACTTAGGCAGGCTAGTGACATTTTATATGGGGTTTGGTTTTTTTACTTAAAAGGTTTGCGTCTGGAACATTTAAGTAAGTCACAGCAGTCTTCATGCTGAGGACACGTGGGCATGTGTCTTATGTCTCAAGTAAAGATACCCCAGCCTGCAATAGAAACGTAATTGACACTACTGAGTGGATTTCATTTCATGTGGAATAGAATGAGATTTATTGGCTTGTATAAACTAGAGCAGAAAAGTTATTAGAAATAATAAAAGCCGTCAGACTCTGTTTAGCTCTATTATGCCATTATACTCAGATCCTTTAAAAACTGTTTAGAAAATTGTTGTGAAGTTTAATATGTCTGCAGATTATTAAATACAGTATCCATCAGAAAATCTAACTTTTTTTAAAGTTTAGATACAACTAAATAACATATCTTTTTTTTTTTTTAAGACAGGGTCTCTCACTCTGTTGCCCAGATTGAAGTGCAGTGGTGCAATCACAGCTCATTGCAACCTGCACTTCCTGGGCTCAAGGGATTCTCCACCTCAGCCTGCTGAGTATCTGGGACCATAGTCACTCATCACCATGCCCAGCTGATTTTTGTATTTTTTGTAGAGATGGGGTTTTGCCATGTTGCCCAGGCTGGTCTCAAACTCCTGGGCTTTAGCAATCCTACCAGCCACTACACCTGGCCTAAAGAGCATGTCTTGATGTTTCTAGTTTTCTTATAATTTCCTTCTGTATTCTGGATTGCTCTTACATATATATCCTATAAATTGTGTGTTTTTGTGTTTTCTTTTTTGGGCATGAGGGAGACAGAGTCTAACTCTGTCACCCAGGCTGGAATGCAATGGCGTGATCTCAGCTGACTGCAACCTTTGCCTCCCAGGTTCTAGTGAACTGGTACTACAGATGTGTATCACCACACCTGGATAATTTTTGTATTTTTAGTAGAGACGAGCTTTTACCATGTTGACCAGGTGGGTCTTGAACTCCTTGCCTCAATTTATCTGCCTGCCTTGGCCTCCCAAAGTGCTGGGATTACAAACATGAGCCACTGCACCTGGCCTTATTTTTATGTTTTCTGAATTTAGGTTAAAATTGAAGGAGAGGGTCCAAGACCAACTGCCAATGTAGATATTTGCCTGTGAAATTGCTTTTCTATCTGTAGCCCATGTTGTATTTCTGAATAGCCTCTTAAATAGGAGGTCTCCTAATACCTTACATCTAAATGTGGGTGATGATAGGGTGTCTATCAAAGATACAGAAGTTAGTGTAACTTGCCCAAAGTCATGTGAGTGGGTTACTCTCTTTACTTGGAACACATGCAAAGAAAGGGTCCTTCTTCAACACTCAAACATAATCACAGTGTCGTGCTCTTTCTCATAAACACCGCTGTAGAGAGTACAGAGAAAAGCGTGATTTAATGGTGCTACCCAAATCCTGAAAAGAATGAGGTACAATGTAGGAATTGGACAGTGGACAGAGTGCAAGTTTTTACATAACTGTAATTAATATCAGTATGACTGACTTGAGAAACTTCAAATGTGAATATTGTATTTTAAAAATTACAAAGGATGATTATTCACATCACAAAGTGACTCATCATCCCTTATAAAAAGGACTTATCTTTTTTTTAAGAGGATATTGCCCTGGTACATTTGAGTCCTTGTCTGCTCATTGTTTTAAAAAACTTTCAGTTTTGGCCGGGCACGGTGGCTTATGGCTGTAATCCCAGTACTTTGGGAGGCAGAGTTGGGCAGATCATGATGTCAGGAGTTTGAGACCAGCCTGACCAACATGATGAAACCCCATTTCTACTAAAAATACAAAAATTAGCCAGGTGTGGTGGTGCACACCTGTACTCCCAGCTACTCAGGACGCTGAGGTAGGAGAATCACCTGAACCCAGGAGGCAGAGGTTGCAGTGAGCCGGGGTAGCGCCACTACACTCCAGCCTGGGTGACAGAGTGAGATTTTGTCTCAAAAAACAAAGCAAAACAAAACAAACAAAAAGCTTGCAGTTTCTTTAACAAATTATAGTATGACCTCTCTTATTGCCCAGACATTCAATTCCTAGGTATTTAAGTAGAGATACCTAGGAATGAAATGGGAACACATATTCATACCAAAAAAAGATATACAGATGTTTATAGCAGCTTTGTTTGTAGTAGCCCCAAACTGGAAACAACGCAAATGTCCATCATGGGTAAATGGATAAATAAACTGTTGTAGCCATTTAATAGAATACTATTCAGCAGTGAAAACAAACTATTGCTATATGCAGCAACATCAGTGAATCTCAGAATAATTATACTGGGTAAGTAGCCAGAGCAAAAAAGAGCTCTAACTATATGATTCCATTTATATAGAAATTACAAACTAATCTATAGTAATAGAAAGCAGATCCATGGTCGTCTTGAGGTGGAGGATATAAGGGTAAGTGAGGCTGGACCAGGAGGCGTAGACTATAAAGAGGCATGGGAAACTTTGGAGTGATGGATATACTCAATTTGTTGATGGCAGTGATGGTTTCACAGGAATATACACATGTCAAGACTTACCAAATTGTGTAATATGACATTGTTATACCTCAATAAAGCTGTTTTTTTAAATAAAAGAATGTCCTAAGACAAGTTCTGTCTGCACTTGTCTACCAATCACACCATTCTGTTATATCTCATCCAGCCTGCTCACAGTCAAGAACAGGGGCAGAAGTGGGCTGACAGGTCTGTAGGGCAGTGTGGTATGCTGTGACAGATGTGGGCATAGCAGGTACAGAGAAGACCCCCTGGAGGAGGTGAGCTTGAGTCGAGTGGAGAAAGGACATCTCAGCAGCGAGGCTGAGAATCGTAGGAGGTTGTGGGTGCGTGGCAGTGGTTTGTCTGGAGGAAAGCAGGGACTTGTGTGCCTGTCATACATTTGGAGCATTGTTTGGAAAGAGGCGGACATCACTGATGGGTGATAAGCAGACAAAATCAACTCAGGGCCTTGCCCACTCTGAGAAGATGAGGCAGGAATCTCAGGTATCCTTATGTGATGCCACCCCTCAAATCTGTTCAAGTCATGTTTCCAAGAGAGCCTGTTGTCCAAGAGGGCTCTGTCTTGCCAGACGGCTCTGCTTTGTCCAGCAAACTGCACACTACATTGGAATCCCACCTGTACAAATACTTAAAATTTCTCATTTCAAAAATAAAATGATCTCCATAGAAATTGAGGAAAATACAATTAAAAAAATAAGAAAATTTAAATTGCCTTTAATCCCATCACCCAGTGCTAAATACTTTTAACATTTGGTGTATATTGTTTCAGATATATGTATGTTTTAAAACAAAGTTAGAATCATAATTTGCATATATTTTTATTTTTATTTTCTCTTAAGCATTTTTCCATGTTTTATATAGACATAAAATATCATTGTTTTTATCTGATGCATGAGAGTCTACATATTATATGTATGGTGATTTATTTAACCAATAACCTCCTTTTTGGGATTTTTTTGGTTGTATAATTTTGTTTAAAAATTCTGGGGGGAGGGGGCCGGGCATGGTGGTTCATGCCTGTAATTCCAGCACGTTGGGAGGCCACAGCAGGCGGATCACGGATCCAGGAGATTGAGACCACCCTGGCCAACATGGTGAAACCCTGTCTACACTAAAAATACACACATACAAAAATGTAGCAGGGTGTGATGGTGCATGCCTGTAGTCCAAGCTACTCGGGAGGCTGAGGCAGGAGAACTGCTTGATCCTAGGAGGCGGAGATTGCAGTGAGCCAAGATCATGCCACTGCACTACATATAGTCTGGGCGACAGTGTACAACTCCATCTCAAAAAAAAAAAAATTCTGGGGAAAACCATGATTACTCTATTAAAAAGCAAGTAAATCAAAGAATATAGTTAAAAATTTTATTAAAAGGTACAGTTTCTTAATTCATATTATAGAAAACTAGCCTAGTATTTACATGGTTCTAGTAGACATTTTAACTAAATGAAGGGAGGGCGGTCCCCTTCTAGAACTACACGTGGGCTTATACAGTAGTTATTTTTACCCAGTGATAATTGTTTCATCTGTTTTGTTCACAAAAAGTAACGACCTATGTGAACTCTATTGATCCCAAAGGAAGATTTCTTCCCTTATCAGAAATATGTTTAAAAAGTATAAATAACAATAACAGCTAACATTTTTTGAAATGCTTTTATCTCCTGCATATTATAAGCATTTCACATGTATTCACTTTTTATCATCAAAACAGTCCTAGATGCAAGTTCAGTTATTTTTTTCTGTTGAACAGATACATAAACAGAAGCACAGAATGTTAGTAACTTACCCAAATAAATGATCGACTTACATGAAAACATATCCATCACCACTAGTAAGCAGACTTCCAAATTAAAATAACAAGCTATCACTTTAGAGACCTGCAGTGATCTTAGACAACTTAATACTTGGCGCTGATTAAAGTAGAGGGAAATAGGCCCTCTTGTACAAAGTGGATGGAAGGGCAGTTAGTTGGTTTCCTTCTAGCAGATTTAGCCTATGAAGATAATTGGACAAGGTTATAATGATATTACTCTGCTCATGGAAGTATTGTTGAGAATAGTGAAAAAATATGTGTCCTGTAGTAGGGACTTGGTTAAATAAATTTTGGTACATCCATGTAGTAGAACACCATACAACTATTATAAATGACGATATGGGCATATGTTTATGGAAGTAGTTGCTCAGGAAATTGTAAATGGGGATAAACAGATGGCATGGGACGTGAAGATCCAAAATCTGCTCCTGGCTGTTGGTCTTGGGCCCTCACCAGGAACCAGCACACCTGGCTTCCTTCTTTATTACTATAAGGCTAGAGAAACCCTAGAGTTGCAGTGAGGAACTGTCTTGGGTTCTCTGAAAATGAGCATCATGAAAAATGTCTGGCTTAGAAGAAGAGAATGAATTAATAGATTTTGTTACAGATATTGTATTGGCATCATTTAACAAATACAGAGCAAAAACTATGATTTTTTTTTTTGTTTTTTTCAAGTTTTTCACTAAGCGCACTTGAGTACTTTCCTCCTCCTTCCTTTGAGACTCACTCCAGCCACCAGGTAGTCACCTCTTTATTGACCTGTCCCTTGATGCGAGGAGCTTCCTTTTTTCTACCATAGTTTACCTGTACTTGACGAAACATTTGGATTCAGATGTTACTGTGAACAAGGACTTGATGTACCTTCTTAGGTTATTCAACTTGTAACAACTGACTTTTCTCAAAGGTGAAGCTAACTTGTTTGGGAATTGCAGAAATTGTAACCCGCCTCCCCCAAGGACAGCTCACCCTCAGTCCTCCAAGCCATAGAATTTAAATTTTGGTGGCCTTGATACCACCAAAAACCTCTGGGTTTTTTTTTTTTTTTGAGATGGAGTTTTGCTCTTGTTACCCAGGCTGGAGTGCAATGGCGCAATCTCAGCTCACCGTAACCTCCACCTCCTGGGTTCAAGCAATTCTCCTGCCTCAGCCTCCCGAGTAGCTGGGACTACAGGCACGTGCCACCATGCCCAGCTAATTTTTTATATTTTTAGTAGAGATGGGGTTTCACCATGTTGACCAGGATCCATCCGTCTCGGCTTCCCAAAGTGCTGGGATTATAGGCGTGAGCCACCACACCCGGCCTCTGTTTCTTATATTACAGAAAGAACATTGTGTGGTGTGCTTCCTACATTTTGAAAAATATGTGCAAATATTTTGGGAACTGAATTTTGGGAAGGGCTACCCTTTGGCTGAACTCTGCTTACAAAATCCATAAATACAGCGTTCCAGCTCTGCACAGCAGGACAGGTGCGAGTGTGCACCAGTGACCTCGCAGCCAGAGACCATCTCTACAAACATCCTGCCAGGAGAAGAGTAGAGAAAAACAAAGGAAAAAAACAAGCCTTCCAGTTGGCATTCTTGTTGAGGAAGTCCATTAAGAATCAAGTTCTTGTCAACTTGTTTTTGTATTCTTTTGCTTAAAGAAATATGTTAGAGAGTGCCAATCTGAAAAAAACTTTGTGTTATATTTCTTAGGTTGGGGATACATACAGCATGGAGTTGGAACTTCCATGTCTGGAGCCAAACCCAGATTGAAAGGCAGCAAGAGAGTAGCAGCTTAGAACATAGACCAGTGCTTCTACTGGATGGAGCATGACCAGTGTGTTCACAGGATGGGAATATTCAGTAGATTTATTACTGCCGGCCATGTGTGTGGCTTCTGAGCACATGTGGCTGGTGTGAATTTTAAATTTTCTTTAATTTGGCTGGGTGTGGTGGCTCATCCCTATAATCCCAGCAGTTTGGGAGGCCGAGGCAGGCAGATCACGAGGTCGGGAGATCAAGACTATCCTGGCCAACATGGTGAAACCCTGTCTCTACTAAAAATACAAAAAATTAGCTGGGCGTGGTGGCATGTGCCTGTAATCCCAGTTACTTGGGAGGCTGAGGCAGGAGAATTGCTTGAATCAGGGAGGCGGAGGTTGCGGTGAGCCGAGGTCGTGCTACTGTATTCCATCCTGCGCGACAGAGTATGACTCTGTCTCAAAGAAAAAAAATTTACTTTAATTTAAATGAAACTTAAATAGCCACACATGGCTTGTGATGACTATGTTAGACAGCAGAGGTTAGACGTAGAAGCTAGACAACTTGAGTTCAAATCCCAACTTCACTGTCATTTACTTCTGTGACCTTGGACAACGTTCCTTAACTCTGTGCCACAGTTTTCTCATTTGTAAAGTGATAAAAAGATAATAGTAGTGCCTACCTCAAAAAAGGTTATTTTGAGGATTAAATGAGTTAATATTTGTAAAGGGCTTAGACTTGGCACATAGTAAAAGCTGTATCAGTGTTTCTTAAATAATATAACTATTTACATCCCTAAAGTTAAAAATTAAAGCCAGATCCATACTATATTTTCTTTGAAGAAGCTCCTATGCATCCATTGTCAAAGCAGTTTTCTTAAAGCCCCCTTAAATATTGGGGAGAGCAGAAAAGTTGTTTATTCAATTAATAGGTCTGGAGCCAGTACTTTATGCCAAGTGCTGTGTTGGGTGTTGGAGATACATGTGATGGCGCATAGAGACTTGGTTTATCCTAATAAAAGGGTAATAGTCCTGCAGTGCTCTTCACCTAGTGGTTATGGGACTTTAGGAAGGGAATTTAAAAGTAGGGTAAAGGTGTAGATGTAGACAGAGAAACCCAGAGAGATTTTGTGTTTACCCCTAGTCAGCTGGCTGGGACTTCACCCTTCATCTCCTGTAAGCTCGTTATTTCCTTTGCACCTGTGGAGCCCAGGTGTGTCCTGGGGCCCTCACCACCCTCTGCAGAAGCCTTCAGGTAGGGTTGCCATTTGCCCACTTCTGGAAGGGATCGATCTTTCAGTTTGCAGATGATCATGGTAATCCTTGGCCTATTTTGACTTCTCTTTATAAAGTAGTGGCAATATTAGTAATTCTTTTTTGTATGTGTTTTAATTTTTTTCTCCTTATTTAACTAAGGAAAAGTTGGAAACTCATGTTGGTTCCTCCATTTTTTTGTTTAACTTTGCTGGTTCATGAGATTGAAAAGTCTGTGCTTAGACCGTACCACTCGTTTGGTTTGTGTAAGCCTTAAAAAATAAATATTTCAGCCCCAGCATTCATATAGTACTAAAAGTGAGAGGCTTTTGAACCATAAACTTGTAGACTCACAAGTTTAACTGTTGTATTATAACAGTATTACATGTCAGTGGTGTGGTTTTGACCTTTATTTATATAAAAACCAAATATTTAGTCAATTTACCGTGTCTTAATTTAATCTTTGTACACCTTCCATTTTTAAGTGCATAAATGAGTACTATATTGCAATAAAATGTAGTGATATAATTAACCAGCCATTAAAAATTTACTTCTACAGAAAAAAAAAATTTCATAAGAAATGGACATAATGGAGGAAGGTGACCGGTTCTTTGCCTGTTGATTTGCTTTCAGCACTTGCTAAAATGTGGAGCAAAGGGGAGAGAATCCACCAATTTGGTTTACATATGAAAAACATTAAAATGTCAGCGCACCCCAGCCACTCACATAAGAATAATGGTTTCACAGTTAAGTCTGTAAATCATGTCCTTAAAACACAACATTTGTAATTATCTGATTAAATTAGTAAAAGCTACAGGTAATAGAAGTAATATGGAAGACATTTTCTGGCAGATAAAGCTTCAGAAACCTTCACATCTGCACATAATTAGGAAGCCCCTGTCATTACTTCACTTTCCCCCTTCCTTTAGCCCATGTTTCTCACTATGAACTAATAGTACATAATAATAAAACCCCGGAAGTCAGCCAACACAGAGTTTTGGCTAACTTTTCCAGTGTTTGTGAAAGTTGAAAAAGCAATGCAGCTGTTATGCTGGGTACTTGCCAGTGGAGAATATGTTTTCCAGATGAAGGCGCAAATGGTAATTGAAATGTAATCAGTATTTTTGGCATCTTGGTATTATAATTCTTTTATTTTTTGTTATGTTAATTGTTCATTTCTTAGGATTTGCTTTGTGTTTTCCTGTGATCTGTAATCTACTAAAATCTTCTGCATCTTGGTATTATAATTCTTTTTACTTTTTGTTCTATTAATTGTTCATTTCTTAGGATTTGTTTTATGTTTTTCCATGATCTGTAATCTAAAAGTGAAGGAATGAACAAATGTTTTAGGCTATTTTTCATTCTTTGAAAGAAAAAACAATGGCAAGTAGTCACATTTGTTGGGTGATGGCTTATTTTAAATAACCACAAAATTTATGTTTGAGATATTTTATTGTAAGATTCATGTTTCAGGCAACAGAGGAAAGAAAATCTAAATCTCAAATAGAATAACATTTTAGAGCTGACTGGAAACTTCTAGATCACTTAGATAGACTGAAGACTCAGTGGGCTTCAGCTGTTCTCAGGACCAGGCTGCTGGAGATGTCCTTTCCTTTGAAAGATTTGTTCTTTTTTTTTTTTTTTTTTTTTCATGTCAATCCACCGTGCTAAGGAGGGGTGGGGTGTGTGTGCTGATCATTTTATTGGTATTTGGGGTTTATAAAGTTTTTTGTTTAAGCTAGAAAGGGCTCTAGCTGATTAGTAGTTTTCAACCCTTCGCTGCATATTTTATTTTTGTTTTGTTTTGTTTTGGGACAGGGTCTCTCTCTGTTGCCCAGGCTGGAGTGCAGTGGCACAATCATGGCTTACTGCAACCTCTGCCTCCCAGGCCCAGGCTCAAGGGATCCACCCACTTCAGCCTCCTGTAGTAGCTGGGACTATAGATGCATGCTACCATGCCCAGAAAATTTTTGTATTTTTCGTATATATGGAGTTTTGCCATGTTGCCCAGGCTGATCTCAAACTCCTGGGCTCAAAAGATCTGCCTGCCATGGCCTCCCTGGGTGTTGGGATTATATGCATGAGCCACTGCGCCTGGCCATTTGCACGTTTTAAAGATCGTGATGCTCACTCATACCTGAGCCAGCCTAATTAAATCACAGTATCCCCACAAGTGATTGTGATGTGCAGCCAGGAACACTGTTTCTGTCTGGTCCTCTCTTTATAGATAAGGAAATTGAGGCCCTGAGCAATAGGTGATTGGTCCCAAGTCCCCTGCTGGGACTGACCCAAATAAGGAATGGCTGACTTCCGGAAGGGATGTCAGATTCTCTGATTACAGATCTCTTGTGATCTTCTCTTGAGGCTGCTGGACTGCCCTGTCAACCGTCAGGCTAGGCAGCTGCAGAGGACAGGACTCTAGGGTCCCCAGTGAGGTGGAAGAGAGGAGCCTTCATCTTTCTGTCACCTTCACCCAAGTAGAAATTGCCCTTCCTTCTCCCACGTGAGCCAGCAGAGGCATGAGAAACTGCCTCCGGGGTTCTTTTTTTTTTTTTTGAGATGGAGTTTCGCTCTTGTTACCCAGGCTGGAGTACAATGGCATGATCTCAGCTCACCACAATGTTCGCCTCCTGGGTTCAGGCAATTCTCCTGCCTCAGCCTCCTAAGTAGCTGGGATTACAGGCACATGCCACTATGCCCAGCTAATTTTTTGTATTTTTAGTAGAGACGGGGTTTCACCATGTTGACCAAGATGGTCTCTATCTCTTGACCTCGGGACCCACCCGCCTCAGCCTCCCAAAGTGCTGGGATTACAGGCTTGAGCCACTGTGCCCGGTTTTTATTATTATTATTCCTTTAGAAACAAATAGGTTTGTAATTAGCTAAATGTGACTTGCAAATTTCAGACCAGTTGCTCTATATTGCAGAGGGGCTTCTTCAATAACTGATCACCTCTGCATATTGTAGAAACCTTCCTTCTCCCTTTTAGGGAATACTATACGTTATTTAGGTATAATATTAGGAATAACTGATCATTTCTAATGCTGTGTAAATTCATTAAGGATAATTTAAACCAATTAAATGCTAACCTGGCTGGACAGCCAGGTACAGGTTTGTGGCATCCAGAAAGAGGGGATGGACTTGGTAGATTCTGAATTGGTCTGTTCCAGCTCTTTGTGTTTTGGAAACTTTGTGTTGTTACTTGCTCACCTTTCTGCTCAGTGCTCCTTGACATGGCAGGTCAGGTTGATGGGAGGTGGTACCTGAACACCCTTTGCTGGCACTGGGCTCTGCCCAGAGAGTTACCACCCCTGCCTGGTGATGGAGCCTCTCTGAGGAGAGGAGAGTGCAAAGGTAGGGACCTGGGGGTTGTGAGAAGTGGAAGCTAGGACATGGAGCAATTAGTGTGTGTAGAGACTTCGTGAGAAAAGCTAGATCACATTTTGGTAAGTATTTGCAGCTCCCTGAAAATTTGTTTTGGAGGTGATCATTAGCATCTTTTGGAATATTTGATAGGAAAACATTTGCACAGTAAAGCAAGACTAGATTAAGGAGCTTTGGTTCTTTTCCAGACCTGTCCTTTATTCTTTTTTTTTTTTTTTTGAGATGGAATTTTGCTCTTGTTACCCAGGCTGGAGTGCAATGGCGCAATCTTGGCTCACCGCAACCTCCTCCTCCTGGGTTCAAGCAATTCTTCTGCCTCAGCCTCCCAAGTAGGTGGGACTACAGGCGTGCGCCACCATGCCCAGCTAATTTTTTGTATTTTTAGTAGAGACAGGGTTTCACCATGTTGACCAGGATGGTCTCAAATCTTTTGACTTCGTGATCCACCTGCCTCGGCCTCCCAAAGTGCTGGGATTACAGGCGTGAGCCACCATCTTTATTCTTATAGTGTGACAGCATCACTCTCCAAATGTTAAACTCTGAGAGAGAGTATGTGTATTTTTCTTTTAGGACATCATTTGAGTAATTTACTGATTTCTTCCCCAAACACGCTTGCCTCTGAAATGGCACTTTACCCCAACCAAGAGTAAGAATGTGGTTCTGATCTGGGAGCTGGTATTTTCTGTTTTCTAGCCCCAAAGGCCTCACGCTTGTTCTCATCTGGAAGCTGATGGGAAGGTTTGTTAGTCTTCTCAGGAGCCGGTCACAGGACCTCAGGAATATAGCCTGTCATGGGCAGCCAGCATCAGTTTAGTGCTGTGGGGATGGCCAGCCTGTCAGAGTGGTCATCTTTGACCACTTTACCTGCCCAGCCCCTCCTCTGAAGGATTGGTTTACATCAGGGATGGCTGCTCCTGACACAACTGTCTATTTCTGGCAACAGAGGAAGATACCTTCTGCCATTTAGAGGAAGAGAAATAAATACTCACTTCAGATAATACACTTTGAAGTGGGGCTGTATGTGTATGGGTGACAGCTCCCTCCCTGCTTTTCCTGCAAGATTCTTATACATCAGGAAAGATTAATGGACTTACCCTGAAGTCAGACAGAGATGTGTTCATGGAAAATCTAAGTGCAAACCAAGAGCAAACTCTGCCTTTGCTGTTTCTTTCTCTCTCTTTGTCTCTGGAATGGACACTGAAATCAAGGGGAAAGGATTTTGTCATCCCTTTTTTGTAAATCCTGTTGAGCAGGAATCTTCTGGAGCTTCCAGAAGGAGATTCCCAGAGATTGTATGAATGGTGAGCAGTCTGGTTGAAGAGGGCCAGTGTTTGTTGGCTCTGCCCTCATTAAGTGTTGGGAATGAGCTCTGCACACTCAGAGAGCTAATCAGCCAGGGTACCTCAGAGAAGAATGCACATGAGATGGCTGCCATGTTCCCTCTGTGGTCGTGAGGAAAGAAGAGAGCTGCCTGTGTGGCCTGGCAGCTTTTCTGGCATAGTAATCACACTGGATTTTACAACTGGGTACATTCTTAGCCTTCCATTTGGTGATCCCTGTGTGTGTGTGTGTGTGTGTGCCTGTGTGTGTGTGTGTGTGTGTTTAATCCTTTTGCTGTGTGGAGCTTAATCTGCTGAGCTTATTTTTGGTCATCCACTGCACACCTGCCCCAAGACACTGGTCACTGGTGTCTCCATGCTGATATATTATGCTCAACTTCTCTGCATGTTCCACGTGGAGATAGGAACACTCATGGGAACTTGGCCCATCTTTCAGCACACTGTGTGAGCCAATGGCTGCCTTCCTGCTCATGGAGGACTAGGCATAGTGTGTGTGGGGTGTCTCATTGCTCACCTGGTTGGTGCTTTTGTAGCCAGAGCAAGCTAAGACAATGCCCCCTACCTGTCTTCCCTCCTGAAGGCCCAGTGTGGGAACAAGATGCTCTTCATAGAAATCTCTCTTTTTTTTGAGATGGAGTTTTGCTCTTGTTACCCAGGCTGGAGTGCAATGGCACGATCTTGGCTCACCACAACCTCCGCCTCCTGGGTTCAAGCAACTCTCAGCCTCCCGAGTAGCTGGGACTACAGGCGCGCGCCACCATGCCCAGCTAATTTTTGTATTTTTAGTAGAGACGGGGTTTCACCATGTTGACCAGGATGGTCTCAATCTCTTGACCTTGTGATCCACCCACCTTGGCCTCCCAAAGTGCTGGGATTATAGGCGTGAGCCACTGTGCCCGGCGAGAGAAATCTCTTTGACACTGGCTGCCTCACCCAACATCTACACTCTTGAGAATCTGAGGGCTCTAGCAAAATTTAAAAGTGTCCAAGGATTAGAAATGAGAAGCCTCCGTGAGCATGAAAGTGACCATCCTTGTAGGTCATTATTTTGATCTGTGCTCTCATCACTGGTTTCACAAACAGGCCTTTCCTTTCTAGTCTTTGAATACATCAACTCTTTTTGAGTAACACAGCAGTATTAAAAACATATACCCATTGCCAAAAAGCAAAACCAACTAACTTCTGGCTGAGAAATTGCTAAATACCTAACTATTCATCACTCAGTAGCTGAGTGTGGTTACAATGAATGGCTTTCCCATATTTTCTTGACACTTCTAAATGCATTAGTTCACTTTCTAGCGGGGGGAACATTTTGGTACTGTCATAACCTATCTATAGAAAATAGACATTTCTGGCCAGGCGCGGTGGCTCACTCCTATAATCCCAGCACTTTGGGAGGCCGAGGCGGGTGGATCACGAGGTCAAGACATCGAGACCATCCTGGTCAACGAGGTGAAACCCCGTCTCTACTAAAAATACAAAGATTAGCTGGGCATGGTGGCGCGTGCCTGTAATCCCAACTACTCGGGAGGGTGAGGCAGGAGAATTGCTTCAACCCAGAAGGCGCAGGTTGCGGTGAGCCGAGATCGTGCCATTGCACTCCAGTCTGGGTAACAACAGCAAAACTCCATCTCAAAAAAAAAAAAGAAAATAGACATTTCTAGGAACTGCATTAGAACAGCTGTAAGAAACCCTGCAGCCTTCAGGTGTAGTACCTTGATTGCTTGGTGTGGTTAATCACCAACTCCTCTTCTGAGTATATTCCCCCCACTATATTAAGAATATGTTACAATATGACTAATGCTGGATATGTGTGCCTTGATTTTTAAGTGCAGCAAGTGGGACTAACTTGTTCTAATCTCCTCCATTAAAGCAAATATTTGATAAAGAGAATGGTAAGGGAGTAATTCATTAGGAAAACTACTTTCTGAGGTGCCGCCACCTCCCCTCCTTCCAACCTGAAGAGGCAAAGAGAGGCTTGTGTAAACAGAGGACTTGCAAAGCACAGCTGTTTTACGTTCTGATGTTCTATGACTTTCTTAAATAAAAACCTTTTGGATTTTCTTATCTATTTAGGTAGTAGGAACGTTTCCTCCTTTTTCGGAGGATAAAATCCTAGACTCAGTGATATTCCTTGGGTGACTGAGAAGTCATACCAGCATAAGCAGTACAACTGACCCCTATATCCATGGGTTCTGCATCTGTGAATTCAACCAACCATGGATAAAAAATATTTGGGAAAAAAATTCCACAAAGTTCCAAAAAGCAGAAGTTAGATTTCCTGCATGCTGAGTAGTGGATTGAATCCATGTGAATGAGGTGATGTGTAGGCATTGTATTGGGGATATAAGTAATCTATAGATTTAAAGTATATGGGAGGATGTGTGTAGGTTATATGCAAATATCATACCACTGGCCGGGCACAGTGGCTCACGCCTATAATCCCAGCACTTTGGGAGGCCAAGGTGGGTGGATCACAAGGTCAAGAGATCGAGACCATCCTGGTCAACGAGGTGAAACCCCGTGTCTACTAAAAATACAAAAATTAGTTGGGCATGGTGGCGGGCACCTGTAGTCCCAGCTACTCGGGAGGCCGAGGCAGGAGAATTGCTTGAACCCAGAAGGTGGAGGTTGCAATGAGCCGAGATCGCGCCATTGTACTCCAGTCTGGGTAACAACAGCGAAACTCAATCTTAAAAAAATAAAAACGACACCATTTTATATAAAGGACCTGAGCATCCATGGATTTTGGTATTCATAAGAGGTCCTGGAACCAATCGCCCATGGGTGCTGAGGGATGACTGTATTATTTAATTTAAAAAAACTTTTAATAAGCAAATGTTTTACTTGGCACCTTATCATATTTTAAAAAGTAAAATTCCCAAATAAAATAATCAGTTTGATGACAAATATTTCCAGTGGTGTACTTAAAATGAATGTTTTCATCAGAATGCAGAAACTGTTTTGAGAACTTTTTGCTCATTATTTTCCATGGGATTGTGAAACCTCATGAAAATGTGTATAAATGTTTGTAGAAGAATACTTTGTTTATAAAGAGAGTGCAAATATTTTCTTAATATGAAAACACTCCAAACAAAAAATGGTTACAATTAAAGTAGTAGACATTCAGGTAAACATAGGGATGGAAAAACGATTATTTTGAAATATCTTCTGAGCCTCGTTGAAGAGAGCGTGTCTTGCACATCTTGGGAACCAAGTTTTGCATATTTTAGTATTACTGCATTGTATTGGATCACAAGAATGGTGTGAATACTTTGTGGGTAACCAAATCATAGATGCCTGTTAGTTGGATGAGATCTTGGAATATGTGCATCCTGGCTTCCCAGAGTCCCCAGTCCTTTCTGTAGCTATCCTGTTGAATATATGGAGAGTACAGTATACTTTCAGGCAAGATAGTCATTTAACAGGTAATTATTTAAATGTTGTATAGTGCGTGTTGTGAAAACAACAACAACAACAACAAATCGAATACCTCTCTGCTCTTTGCATTTTTGGAGAGCTTTAGTTGTTAGAAAGTGCCTCCTAGCCCCGAGCCACTCTGAAGTAGTTGCTCCTTGCCCGCTGGGCAGTCTGTGCCAGTGCTCCCGAGGGGCTCCTGAAGCTGCCTGCAGATGCCTGCCAGGTGTCTCTCCTAGACTTTTACCTAGAGGTCCTAGCTCCTAGGCTGGGTCTCCTAGGTGTCTTACAGCCTGGCTGCCCCGTCTGGACACTCCTGGCTTGGTCAGTACCTGAGGTGATTTAACTTGGTGTCTAACAATGAAGCTTCCTTTCCTTCCTTGGTGTCTAACAATGTGTCTTCTGCTGTTGCTTCACACTGAGCTTGCCACATTTTCCTTGAATTCTTGTCAGCTTTTATCTCTTCTAACCTTGAGTACTTTAAAAAAAAAAAATCTGAATCCAGTACTACATGTGTGCTTGAACAATTTGAATCCCCTCTCGGCCCTGGGCCCTTCCCTGTGCTACATGTGCTTTTGGAGGTGGTGAGGAAAAGGCTGGCCAGGCCATGGACCTCTGCCCCAGAGCTGGCATCCTTGAGCATGGCTGCTCAGCCAGCAATGACAATTTGTCTTAGAAATTTGAAGTTGCTTTTGAAGCTATTTGGTCAGTGAGAAAATTTTAAAAATATCATGTAAATATAATTTGAAAATGTAGATGACTCAATCTGTAAGAGTTTATCTG
The DNA here is from genome assembly GCF_049354715.1 of Callithrix jacchus. NCBI lineage: Eukaryota > Metazoa > Chordata > Mammalia > Primates > Cebidae > Callithrix > Callithrix jacchus. The sequence continues at coordinate 60,008,936 of NC_133515.1, read as the reverse complement.
TTTTTTTTTTTACTGCTTATAGTTTACATTTGGAAAACTTTATCACTGGATGAACTGACTAAATTTTTCTTCTTGATGGTAGAGGAATTGATAGGGAAAGTGCCTCTAAGACTCCAAGAAGCTGAAAAAATTTTAATTATAAAGTGTATTCATTAAACATTTATCTATTATGCTCTGTGAGCTAGGTGCTATATTTAGGGATACATTGATGAAAAAGAGAGAAATCCCTAATAGTTCATGAAGAGTACAGTACGTTTTCAGGCAAGATAGTCATTTAACAAATAATTACACAGGTAATTATTTGAACACCATCATAGTGTATTCTGTGAAAAAAAAGTACAGACCAATAAGAACATAGAAGAGGAGAGGCCCTGGGTTGGGACTGGGTGCTTCAGAAGAGTCCCTCTTTACAAGAAAGTAAAGTTTAGGCTGATCTGGTTCTCATTTATCCATTGTCCTTATCTTTAAAATTACAAGATATTGAGAGTTAGCAGTGCCATTGCTAATGAGATTAGAAAGACTTCATTAATTACAGGATCCTTGGATTGAGATTGGAGTTTAATGACACAGAAGGTAGCTTTAGGGTTCACTTGGTGTATTAATCTGCTCAGGGTCCCATAACAGAATGCCACAGACTGCATGGATTAAACAACCGAAATTCATTTTCTCACTGTTCTGTAGGGTAGAAGTCCAAGATCAGAGTGCTGTCAGTTGATTTCTGATGAGACTTCTCTTCCTGGCTTGGAGATGGCTGCTGCCTCACTGTGTACTCACCTGACCTTTTTCCTTTGTGCGAATGGGTGGGTGCAGAGGGACCATAGCGTCTCTTTGTTCCTTTTCTAATAACTGCACCAGTCCTGTTGGATTAGGGCCCTACTATTATGACCGCACTTAACCTAAGTTGCCTCCCTACAGGCTCTGTCTACAAATTACAGTCAAATTAGGGGTTACTCCTACAACATGCAAATTTGGAAGATGGGCACAATTTGGTCCATAACACTCAGGCTCCACTAAAAATCCAGCCACTGCTGGGTACCCAGCCCCTGATTTTTCTCTCTGTGCAGAGTCATAGAATACTAACAGAATTTAGTTCCCTCCAAATGTTCCAAATTGCCCTGCCACCCGGTTCATTCTTCTGTGCTGCTGATTTTGACAAAAGAAGCAAGTGCTTTGAAAGCATTTTGAGATAGGAAAAAAAAGTGCTTGTTATATTGCAGATATTTTGGGAAATCGAACACTTGTTTATTAGTGACATATTTCAAGAAGATGATGTCATGTGCTTGATTTTAATCAAATAAGTAGTTGGAAAATGCAGTTTCAAAAATCACATCACCAGGGAGATTTTAAAGAAATTCAGAGTGGTCTGCATGCCCTGATCTTATTCTTCTAAGTTTTTTCTCCTATTGGGAGAACACATAAATGCTGATTCCTTTTGCTCTTATACCTGATTGAAGATTTCACCAGCTAAGACCTTATTTTCATTTTGAAGTCATTTGAGCAACAATAATGGGGGCCAAGTAAACTTGAATTGTAAGCCCATGTAGCGTTGGACAGGCTGTGCATTATCCTGTGACTTTCTGGGAAGTGTGGTGAGTTATCCCCAGCCTGGGTGTTGGGCTGATTGGATCAGTTGGATTAGGGTCTGACACCGCAGTAGACATACTTAACTTGTGGCTGTCACCTATGATAATACATGGTAAATCAGAGATCTCCTTTGTGGTTCTAAACTTATGGGAATATTTTAGGCACTGTGGCTCATTTTTCTTGTATACTCATGTTTAGATATTCCGGAGAGCCAAAGTGAATCCATATTTACTTTAACTGACTTTTGTTACTAAGCTTGATATTGAGTACCTTTGAAAATAAGCTTTTAAGCAGTCATGTGCAGACTTCTAATGGATTCCAAACTGCATAGACTGTATTGTTAGACAATATTTTAAAAATTTTTCTTTTCTCATTGATCAGGTTTAAACAAATTTTAGTAATAGAACAGTGATCCCCAACCTTTTTGGCACCCGAGACCAGTTTTTATGGAAGACAGTTTTTCCAGTGACAGGTCATGGGGATGGTTTCAGGATGATTCAAGCACATTACATTTATTGTGTACTTTATTTCTATTATTATTACATTGTAATATATAATGGAATAATTCTGACCAGGCATAGTGGCTCACACCTGTAATCCCAGCATTTAGGGAGGCTGAAGTGGGCGAATCAGCTGAGTGAGGTCAGGAGTTCGAGACCAGCCTGACCAACATGGTGAAACCCTGTCTCTACTAAAAATACAAAAATTAGCCAGGCATGGTGGTACATGTCTGTAATCCCAGCTAGAGATTGCAGAGGCTAAGGCAGGAGAACTTCTTGAACCCGGGAGGCAGAGATTGCAGTGAGCCAAGATCGTGCCACTGCACTCCAACTTGGGCGACAGAGCTAGACTCTGTCTCAAAAATAGTAATAATAATTCTACAACTCACTATGATGTAGAACCAGTGGGAACCCTGAGCTTGTTTTTCTGCAACTAGACCGTCCCACTGGGGGTGATGGGAGACAGTGACAGATCATCAGGCATTAGATTCTCATAAAGAGTGCACAACCTCCATCCTTCTCATGTGCAGTTCACAGTAGGGTTTGTGCTCCTATGAGAATCTAATGCCACCACGAATCTGACAGGAGGCAGAGCTCAGATGGTAGGTAATGAAAATGATGGGGAGCAGCTGTACCACACCTGCTTGTCCACTGCTCACCTTCTGCTCTGTGGCCCGGGGGTTGCAGACCTCTCTCATAGAGGTTTGATCATGTTAAAAGGATAGTTACTTGAATGTTTTTTTCTAAAATTGCTCATCTCTTCCTTTCAAGTATCATAGGCTAACCTTTACTCATTTTGTGTGTTTGAAAGGTTACAGATTTCTAAGTAAGTTTGGGGAATATTTACCAAGCATACAAAGGGGAAAGGCTTGCTGCTGCAGTGTTAACGCAAGCAATGGTAGGTATTTGAACAGCTCTTTGAGAAAATGTAATACAGTGTAAATCTCTGGAAATTTAGGTCACCATGACAGTCTAGGATTTAGGATATTTTACACAGGGAAATGATCTTAAAATCGTCTATGTTTAAAATAAATATGTTAAAGGCCAAATACCTGTGAGATTGTGAAATTAGTGATTACTGTAATCCTATCCAAATATGACCCCTCATGGTTTGTGACAGTTGAAAATAAATATACAACTTATAAAGTTATAAATAAATGAATCTGAGTAAAGAGAACGTTGTTCCTAATGATGAGAATTTTACTGGGATCCAAAGTACATACTATTTAGGTAGGAAGAAGCATTGTGTTTTAGAGTTAGATTACTTTGTGGCGACACTGCTCCTACCATCTGCGTTGCATTTCACAATTGTTTTTGAGCACCTGCTATGGCTTAGGTGCTATGCTGGGTACTAGTGGTTTAAAGCTGGGCATGGGGGCTTACGCCTATAATCCCAGCACTCTGGGAGGCTGAGGTAGGCAGATGACTTGAGCCCAGGAGAGCAGCCTAGGCAACACGGTGAAACCCTGTCTCTAAAAAAAGATAGACAAATTAGCTAGGAGTGGTGGTGTATGCCAGTGGTCCCAGCTACTGGGGAGGCTGAGGCCATGGAGGCAGAGGTTGCAGTGAGCCAACATTGTGCCACTGCACTCTAGACTGGGCAAGACTGCAACCCTATCTTAAAACAAAAAACAAAAACAGAACAGAATGGAGAGGATGCTGGCCCTTGCAGAGCTTGTGGGGCAGGGCGGTATATGTGTCTCACATATCACTTAGTATAGTGTTGCTTTTCAGTGCAATTTTACATATTTCTTTCATTCTCATTCCAGGTAATTGAGATATGCATTTCCACCTATTAGATTTACAGAGGATTTTGGCATTGTGTTGCTCTAGGAGAAGTCAACCTACAAATAAGAAGCGCTTTATTGTTCCTGTGTTGTTCAGGCACATGTGATACTGACTTAAGAAACTTCTCAACAAACATGGCAGTGAAATGCCAAACTCACTGAAATTCAGGATTGGTATTTTGGCAGCAGCACCATTAGAACAATACCCTAATGTAATTTAAAACTATTTGGAAGTAAATGTAAGCAAATCGTTATTTATAGTGGCTTAGAAACCCCATGTTAGCCATAAGACCATAGTGCTAGGTCTGTATTGAGTTAATAATTTCTATTTTTTAAATAATTTAGTCAACCAGAAGACATCAGTTAATTTCAGTTTTAATAGCTCTTCTCTGTATGTGGAACAGAAACAGGGATGGCCTTCAACTGCAATGTATGTGAAAATAGCTGTGTATTTATTTGGTAGGATTTAAAAACTATTTAAGTTGGTTCGAATTAGGTGATTTTGAAGCTTATAAATGAATGTTGGAAAAATTAGCCTTTCTCCCTAGATTTATCTACTTTTAACATTCAGCTGAATTTTCAAAATATTAGAACTTGTAAAATTATATTTAGAATGTAGAGAGTATCATAGATAAGCAGAGAAATAAGGTAAGGTACTTAAAAATTTTAATGTACAAATAGTAAAGAAGGGTACATTTCTATGCAGCATATAAAGAATTTTCTTGTCAGAGACTCAAATAATTCATTTGCAGTATCACTGTTTCTTGCGCTGTTTGCTCTGTAAGTGGAGGAAGGTGAGGGGGATGCCATGTTTCTCTCCCATATTGTTTCTCGTTGTAGAGTGTATTCATGGTTATACCCTGTAATAATGATAAGTTCTTAAACCATGGTGATGGGATCTTTTTGGCAGAATGCTTTAAAATAAAAATGTATTTCCCATTAGTGAAATCTTTTTTTTTTTCTTTTTTTGAGACGGAGTTTCGCTCTTGTTACCCAGGCTGGAGTGCAATGGTGCGACCTCGGCTCACTGCAACCTCCGCCTCCTGGGTTCAGGCAATTCTCCTGCCTCAGCCTCCTGAGTAGCTGGGATTACAGGGATGTGCCACCATGCCCAGCTAATTTTTTGTATTTTTAGTAGAGACGGGGTTTCACCATGTTGACCAGGATGGTCTCGATCTCTTGACCTCGTGATCCACCTGCCTCGGCTTCCCAAAGTGCTAGGATTACAGGCTTGAGCCACCGCGCCCGACCATGTGAAATCTTTTAAAACAATTAATTTCCATTATAGTAAAGGTGAATTTTGCTTTTTCAAAGAGTAGAGCCTGGTTGAATTTGCCCATTAAGAAAAAAAACTGTCTATTGGGCTGTGTTGTTTATAAAGCTAGAACCACCATCCAGTGGCGTCTTCCATCTGTATAGGAAAGAGGTTTATCTCTGAATATTGGAAATGGAGGTTCATAATGGCATTTTAGCCTTTGAATGTTGTAGGAAGAAGATGGCTAAATCTTCACTGCTCCCCTAAAGTACACACATTGGTTTTAGTGGGGAGCAGCCACTCTGAGATTTTACATCAGAGACATAATGAATGGAACTCATGATATGTGATATTCTTAATTTTTTATTACAGAGAAATGTGCTCTTCACTTTTCTGAGGCTTTTTACAGTGTTTGGAACCACCACTGCAAAACTGTAACTGAGATAGTGAAAGAGATCTGTACTAACCACCATCTTGCCTCTAACCTCCAAGCAGTCCTTGTTCTTTACTGGGTGAAGGCCAAACTAACTTTGGGAGGAACTTAGTTTATAGTTTAAAACAAAGATGATTACAAAACCCCGTTCTTGCCTAGATTGCCTTTGTAGGACTAACAAATTAGCCACAAAATTAGAAAATATGGGTTAGGAGTCATGCTGCGGGAGGCTGCAAGGTTGTAAACCTCCCCAAAGTGCTCCTGGGGATAACACAAAAAGTAAGATGAGTGCTTGAGACATTTTGCAGACCCTGTACTCCATGGATCCACTGGCGCCACCCAGATGGATGAACTGGCTTATCTGGTCCTGAGGCCCCCACCCAGGAACTGACGAAATGCAAGAGGACAGCTTCAACTCCCTATTCCTCTCTGGCCCCACCAATCAGAACTCCCGATTCACTGGCCCCCCTACCCATCAAATTATCCTTAAAAACTTCAATCCCCGAATTCTTGGGGAGGCTGATTTAAGTAATAAAACTCTGGTCTCCTACATAGCCAGCTCTATGTGAATAACTTCGTTGCAATTCCCCTGTCTTGTTAAATAGGCTGTGTCTAGGCAGTGGACAAGGTGAAACTGTTGGATGTTTACATCTTCATTTAAAGGAGATAAGCAGGCCGGGTGGGCTGACTCATGCCTGTAATCCTAGCACTTTGGGAGGCGTAGGTGGGTGGATCACCTGAGGTCAGGAGTTCAAGACCAGCCTGGCCACCATGGTGAAACCTATCCTTTTTTAAAAAAAAGGGGGGAGATAAGCATTTTTTTTTTCTGTAGTTTGGATCATGTTTCTCATCATTTTTTTCATTATTCCTATCCCCCAGTTGGAATTTTTTAATATTATTTATTTTTGAGACAGGGTCTTGCTCTGTCACCTAGGCTGTAGTGCTTTGGCGTGATCACAGCTTACTGCAGCCTCAGCCTCCCAGGCTCAGCCTACTGAGTGACTGGGACTACAAACATGTGCCACCACACTTCACTAGTTTTTAATTTTTTTGTAGAGACAGGGGCTCACTTTGTTGCCCAGGCTGGTCTCGAACTCATGGCCTAAAGCATTCCTCCTGCCTGGGCCTCCCAAAGCACTGGGATTACAGGTGTGAGCCACTGCACCCAGTGTGACATTTTTTTCTCCTAATTGCTCACCCATGAAATTTTAATGCCCTAGTTACATTGTATATCTATGCTTACATGAAAAAGAATATAATTTTTTGCCTCATTCCCAAAATGAATTTTCATTCCTTTTGGGGGCAATATCACTCCCATTGTGTATGTACAAGCTAGGAGACCTGGCTGGTTGGGTAACTGCCCTAGGCCCTAATTAGACTTTGATGGGGGTAATTCATTTCCTCATTTATTTAAGAACCTTGAGTCTTTTTGATATTTTTCTGACATGGACCACTATTAAAGGTTTCTTGCCTTAGAGGGTAGGCCATTTTGTACATTTAAAGCATGGGATTTGGGTCGTACATACTTGGTTGAAGTCCTCTTGGTTTCTTCATTTTCTTTATTGTGTTCTTATGGTACAAGATTCAGTAGTGATAAAGATATTAGGATAAAAACATCATAGCTGTGTGACTTGTTTAGCTCTTGGGACCCCACTTTTCATATTTTTGTTAATTATGATTGAAAATAGAAAATAAGTTGACTGAAACGTCAAATATGGCAGTAGTCCTAATAAATGCAGATGGATTATGCTTGCCAACTAAATGACAGAGACTCCTGTAGTAGACTGAAACAAAGAGAGGCATACCTAAAAACAAAATGACTCTAGAAGTGTGAACTCAAAATGTCTGAGGTAGGTCTCAGTCGATTTAGAGGTTTATTTTTCAATGTTAAGGAGGTCCTGGTGGCATGTGCTCAAGGTGATCAGGGTACAGCTCGCTTTTATACATTTTAGGGAGACACAATACTTCGATCAATACATGTCAGGTATACATTGGTTCGATCTGGAAGGGCGGGATAGGGGGAGTCTTGCAGGTCATAGGAAGATTTAAAATTTTTCTGATGGCAATTGGTTGAGTTATTATCAGTAGAAAGGAATGTCTGGGTTACCATAAGGGGTTGTGGAGACCTAGGTTTTATCATGCATATGAAGCCTCCAGGTAGCAGATGTCAGAGAGAATAGACTATGAGTATTTCTTTTCCTACTTAAGGTCTGTGTTGATGTGAATGCTGGAAGAGTGTAATGAGCCATGTCAAATCCCCTCTTCCATCGTGGCCTGAAAAAGACTTTCAGGTAATTCTGGATGCTGGAGGTGGGGTCTAGTGAGGCATGTGCAACACCCTCTTCCATCATGGCATGAAAGAGATTTTCAGGTATCGTGCTGGGATGCCCTTGGCCAAGAGGAAGGGTCCATTCTGATGGTTGGGGGCCTTAGAATTTTATTTTTGGTTTACAGAGAGTTTGAAATAATGGGATAGGAAAATATATACCGCTGGGCGCAGTGGCTCAACGCCTGTTATCCCAGCACTTTGGGAGGCCAAGGCAGGTAGATCATCTGAGGTTGGGAGTTTGGAACCACCCTGACCAACATGGAGAAACCTTGTCTCTATTAAAACTACAAAATTAACCAGGCATGGTGGCACATGCCTGTAATCCTAGCTATTCAGGAGGCTGAGGCAGAAGAATTGCTTGAACCCTGGAGGTGTAGGTTGCAGGTGAGTGGAGATTGTGCCATTGCACTCCAGCCTAGGCAACAAGAGCAAAACTCCATCTCAAAAGAAAAAAAAATGCCAGGTAAATATTACTATCAATCAAAATAGAGTTCATATGTTAATAGGGTAAAACAATATTTCATAATGTTCACAGCTCACCAAGAAGATAAAATAATTATGATCTTATAACATACTCAGGGAATGAGAAAGAAAATCTGATAATCATAGTGGGAAATATTACTATACTCAGTCACTGATAAATAAAATAGACAAAAGTTAGTACAACTATAGATTATTTGAAGTTCAAAATACTTTATTAACAAGAATTTAGTGATTTAATAATTATTAGTAGGTCTCAGAGAACCTTTCCCTCTCAGGATGGTCTGATGGTCTGATTTTGTGAATTTTGAGTCAACTGTATACAGCTGTATCAGGCCTTTTTTTTTTTTTTTTTTTTGAGAAGGAGTCTTGCTCTGTTGCTCAGATTGGAGTGCAGTGGCACGATTTCAGCTCACTGCAACCTCCACCTCCTGGGTTCAAGCAATTCTTCTGCCTCAGCCTCCTGAGCTGGGATTATAGGTGCTGGCCACCACACCTGGCTAATGTTTGTATTTTCAGTAGAGATGGGTTTCACCATGTTGGTCAGGCTGGTCTTGAACTCCTGACCTCATGATCTGCCCACCTTGACCTCCCAAGGTGCTGGGACTACAGGTGTGAGCCACTGCCCCCAGCTTTATTTTTTTCTTTTTTTGTTACAGTTGATGTGTTCCTGTAAAGCTGCAGTACACTGGATTGTTTTAAAACTGAAGACTACTTTTATAATGGACATCGTATGCTTGTGACTTTCCTTGTGTTTGAATTATCATGCTGTAACTTTTCATGTGTGTCTTCATATTTATGAGCAGAGAACTCTGAATGTTTGGGATGGAATCTTGGTCCCTTTTTGGCACTAGCCCCACGAACCTGAGTAACAGTAGTTCAGCCAGTTATTAAGAAACAGTGGTTTCTTGCAGATGCTCCTTTTTGGCAACTGAACAGTTGAGATAGCTGAAGCCAAATTCTCAGACACGCGGTTTGCGCAGTTTGGTACCTTCAGTGTCCTTAGAAGGACTTTTTAAAGATAGCATACCAGCATCCAGTGTACACTTTTTCAAGTCTTTTGTGAGTAAAGTGGGAGGGTTTTAAGTGTTTGCAGAACATTTGGGTCTATGAATTCTACCAAAGTAATTGTTACATAGTTTTCTTCCTCGAAAAGGATTAGCAAATGTTGGTCACCTTCTTCATTTTAATTTATTTGAGCCTTTAATTAAGATGGAGTATTAAGGAAGTGTCTGTATATGTGTGTGTGCATGTGTGTAGTGCCAATGAAAAGTCCTTGTATTCTCTATTTGTTGCTTTACTGTCTGAAATCTGAATAGTTCAGACAAAAAATAATTTTTTTTACAAATTAAAAAGGGAAATCTAAATTTATGTGCATGGAGAAGCACCTTATTAAATGTGCACTCATTCATTAGTAGCCTATTTTAAAAATGTGACTTCCTTGAAAGCGGAGTGTCTACCAGATCTAGGTAAGTCAGAAGAGTATATGTTTCAGGCTTTGTGACTGATGGAGATCGTACCAGAGTGGCAGCTTCAGTTGTCTTTGCCCATGCTCTCGCCTCCCAACCCTCCCTCTGCCACCCGCACAGGAAGCCCATTCACAAACAAATAATTAGCAAGCGCTTAATGTTACCAGGCACCCTGCTATGAGTTATAAAGACAGAGTGATGGGGAAGTGACGTCAAGAGGCTGTGGCTTATTGATGATAAGTAAATAGAAAGTTTGTAATTATGAAGCAGTCTTAGAAATGATAGGTCAGAGGTGCATAAGGTGTCAGAGGAAGTGTATGTGGGCACTATCTAAGGTTGTCTTAATTCAGATCAGATGGTGTTGGTGGTGAGTGATTTGAGGAGACTTCCTGGATGTAGTGATACCTGAGCTAGGATTTGGGGAAAGAGTCAAGAGCTGTTCCAGGTGATAGGTTTGGAGCTGAGATGAGAACATGATTCTTCTCTCTCAGGAGCTGCAAGAGCTTAGGACGTGGATAGTGGGACCAGGCTAGAGAGATGAGCAGTGTCCTCATGAAGAGTCTCATTTTCTCTCCTAAGGGTTCTCGGCATTATTCTGAAGGCATCGGGAGCCATTGGGGGATTTTAGTAGGGGATAAAATGACTGGAATTACATTTTAGCACGGTCCTTCTGGTAGCGTTGTAGGGGATGGATTCAGGGTTACAATGAGAGATGAGGAGCTGAAATGAAAAACTACTGCTGGAACTAACTCATGAGATTTTCAGGAGGTACAAGCAACCTTAGGGCCACCCTGTGGAGGGAGAGGGAGAAATGAAAGGTGACTGCAAGGTGTTTGGCTGGGGCAACTGGGAGAAGCGGGTGTGCCATTCAGTGACGGCTGGTGGAGGAGATGCAGGGCGCAGAGGTGGGGGCTGTGAATTTGGTGTTAGGCCAAGTTAGTGATTGTGAGGAGACACCTGCACCTCGCTGTCCAGGGAGCAGCTGTCAGTACCAGGTAACTCGCACAGACAGGGAAGGGGGTGATGTCACCAAGGGAGATGTTGTAGAGTAACAGAAGAGGGCGCTGGAGAGTGGCCTAGGAATCATTGTTTTTTCCTGGAACAAAAACCTGCTTATCTATCTGGTACCTGTGGCGACTTAGAAAATAGATGTGGCATCTTGGGAAGTAAAAGAACAGAAAAAGTATTTCCCCTCTGGGCTGTGCCAAGTATTGACTTCATGAATTTTAATCAATATAGTGGAGAATAAATAGAATAGTTCTAAAACCTGGAATGGTAACATTCCAGTTTCTTTCCTAATGGTTATGACCTGTGGTAGCTCATGCCACAGCTGTAGGAACCTCTTTGCCTCACAGGTTCAGGATAGTAGTTTCCACATCCATTTCTGCCTTAGTCCACCTGTTTGAAGAAAGGAATTTAATGTCTGCTTATTGAAGCAGAAAATAATAAAGCCTCTGGATTTTCTGTGCATCTTATGGAAAATTCCAGTTCATAGGATATGGGATTAGAAAAGAGTACTTTGAGAGGGAGGATCTTGTCTTTTCTACGTAGTCCTTGTTTTTACACGCGCGTGCGCGCGCACACACACACACACACAGACATTCCACCCCACCCCACAATGGAGAAGAGCGGGGAAAGTAGACATTGAAACTATCTTCTTGAAACCTAGTCACAAAGAACATGGGCATTACCCCTGTCACACACAGGGTATTACTGCTTTTATTCATTCAGAAGTTATTTAATGTGCTCCTACTGTGGTGATCAAGTCCAGTAGAATCCAGGCTCTCACTCTACTAGTAGAGGGGTGAGGGCCTTTCTCTTCGAGGGGAGATGATTCCCTTTTCTTCCTTTTATAGTCCTTTCCCATTTTCCTAATGGTGGAACCACCAGGCAGAGTTCCAAGATGGCCAAGCTTTCCTTCTCTTCCTAATCTTCCCACAGCTATATAAGAAGTACAGATGACTTCATAGCCCACAGAGGCATAGCCAGTAGCACTTTTTAGATAACCTGCTTGGACCCCTGTATGTGTGACATAAACTGTCCTCACAGCTGGCCCCATCCCATGTGGAAGTGGGTTAGAGGATAATGATGTTTGTAGCATGCTGGAGTTTGGAGTCCCCTGCCATGGGCACACTCTTCCATACTCTTGCCCTGACTTGACTTCTTTACCCTCAGGTCACTTTGTTGCTGCTGTTGAGTGCCTAGAAGGGGACCTTTTCATGATGGCTGGAAGTGATGGGTATTTTACCTTGAAATTGCCCTGAAAATAATAAATGGGTTCTATCACTGTAAATAGTCAGTGTTGTCTTTGGACAAAGGACATTGTCTTTGGACAGATGGAGAATATTGAAGAAAAAAGATGTCTCTGGTATCAAATTCTAGACACGTGAGCTGGGTGTAGCGGCTCATGCCTGTAATCCCAGCACTTTGGGAGGCTGAGGTGAGTGGATCACCTGAGGTCAGGAGTTTAAGACCAGCCTGGCCAACATGGTGAAACCCCATCTCTACTAATAATACAAAAATTAGCTGGGCATGGTGGCAGGCACCTGTAATCCCAGCTACTAGGAGGCTGAGGCAGGAAAATCACTTGAACTGGGGAGGCGGAGCTTGCAGTGAGCTGAGATTATGCCATTGTACTCCGGCCTAGGGAACAAGAGCGAAACTCTGTCTCAAAACAAACAAACAAAAAACCCTGTCTCAAATTCTAGACACTTGAGTGAAACAGTTGAATCAAAAGAATAACTCAGAGCATTGCCTTTTTTTTTTCTTGAGACAGGTCTCACTCTATTGCTTAGGCTAGAGTGTGGTGGCACAATCATGGCTCCCTGCATCCTCGATCTCTTGGGCTCACATGATCTTCCCACCTCAGCCTCCCAAGTAGCTGGGACTACAGGCACATGCCATCATGCCTGGCTAATTTTTGTATTTTTTGTAGAGACAGTGAAGAAGGGTGAAGATGGCACCTTACCATCTTTCCCGGACTTGTCTCAAACTCCTGGGCTGAAGTGATCTGGCCACCCTAGCTTCCCAAATTGCTGGGATTACAAATGTGAGCCACTGTGCCTGGCTGATGTGTGTGTGTATGTGTGTGTGTGTATTATTATTATTTTTTTTGGTACACAGACTAATGGATACTTTGGATACTTCCCATTCACCTTTCTGGGTTTCTTGTTTGTTTTTTGTTTTTTCTGAGAGAGGGTCTGGCTGTGTCACCCAGGTTGGAGTGCAGTGGCACAATCGTGGTTCACTACAACCTCTACCTCCTGGGCTCAAGTGATCCTCCTACCTCAGTCTCCCAAGTAGTTGGGACCACAGGCACACAGCACCACACCTGGCTATTTTTTAATTTTTATTTTTGTAGAGATGGGAGTCTCACTGTGTTTTCCAGGCTGGTCTTGAACTCCTGGGCTCAAGTGATCCGCCCGTCTTGGCCTCTCAAAGTGCTGGAATTACAGGCATAAGCCACCGCTCATGGCTTAACCTTTCTGTTTGAAGGAACAATAGCAGTATTTTTAAGGAACACCATTAAGAAAGAACATTAGGGAAAACAGGGCTTTAGTTGTCTGAATGACTCATTTTAAGCTGAAGACAAGGATTAACACTTATTTATTAAGTAATCTGTGGGCTGGGCACAGTGGCTCATGCCTGTAATCCTAGTACTTTGGGAGGCCAAGGCCGGTGAATCACCTGAGGTCAGGAGTTTGAGACCAGCCTGGCCAACATGGTGAAACCCTGCCTCTACTAAAAATAAAAAATTAGCCAGGCATGGTGGTACACGCCTGTAATCTACATCAGCTACTCAGGAGGTTGAGGCAGGAGAATTGAACCTGAGAAGTGGAGGTTCCAGTGAGTCGAGATTGAGCCAGTGCACAAAAGAAAAAAAAAAGGGAAATCTATGGAAAGGAGTTAGTGGTTCAGTGGGAGGAGGAGAGATTCCCAGGTCGGGGCAGGGCCGGGGGCAGGACCAGGACCAGGACCAGGCTGGGCACGATGGATGTTGCAGCGCAGGTATAGCTACCCTGGAGGCTTCTTCTCATTGGTCAGCAGGTGGCACCAAATAGCCAAAACTTATCTGGGGTGAAGCATGCCTTGTTTGGGTTTCACCTTGGGTTGGGTTGGGTTAAATTTTACTTTCTGAACTCTCAGAATTTGGGATTAATAGCACTTTCACATTTTCTCCCTAGAGATAGAATCCTCCAAGGTTGAATTTTATAAAAGTCTTTGATATTGATAATAGTCATGAAAGTTAACTATTCAAGGTCAGATGATTGCATGATAATATTAATTTTCTTTCTTTTTTGGAAGGGGTTATGACTTTGAATGTTAAATCCCACTGTAAGATCATTCAATAGAATATACTTACTGGATTAGGTTTCTGAAATGTTTGTGTTTTTATGAAAGCCTGTAAATATATTGCTAATGTAGGTGTGAAAACTAATCTACCCATGAATGTACTATTGGGATCGATTATGTCTATCTGATGAGAATCCAGGATTTTACTTCCATTCAGGATTTGTCTCTTAGAGCAGAGATGGGTGACAATTTGAGTCACAGATATTGTGGCTCAGTTGTAAGGTGGATTCGGTGCTTCTTCCTCAAGAACATGTGGGATGTGTTGGTGATGTTCTTGGATAGCATGTGAGAAAACAGCTCATGACAGAAGAGCCGGCCGTTGAGTGCTTGTGCCACCGAATAGTCCACTATTTAAGGTGCAGTTCATTTGTTTCAGCTTATTTACCACGGAAACTTGGTTGCATGTAGCATGTGTGGTTATGTGCTAGAATTTTAAAATTGCATTTCAAGCATAATAAATGTTTCTTTTCTGCGTATATGGCTTTATTTTTTGTGTGGTGGCATATGTAGTGGGGAGGAAGCATCCCTTGAATGATCCTTCGTTGGTGCTGAGTCATATGTATCTGGCTTGGTTAGCATGCAGGCTGTGGTGAGGAGGTCTGCTGACTCTGGCCCAGGGTACATCGTGGTGCTCACTGAACAAGGCTTTCACTAAATGAAGCATCCAGGTACAAAAAACCTTATAAGAAATTTTTGAGTTTTAAGATGTTGATAAATAGATATCTTTTTTTCTTGGGATATCTTCATACCACTTTAAAATTAAAAGGGGATTGTCTTTTTCCCCCTTCTTCTTGTATTTGCAGATTTTTTTTTCTTGAGACGGAGTCTTGCTCTGTTGCCCAGGCTGGAGCGCAATGGCTCAATCTTGGCTCACTGCAACCTCCACCTCCCGGGTTCAAGTGATTCTCCCACGTCAGCCTCCCGAAAGCTTGGATTACAGGCATGCACCACCATGCCAGCTAATTTTTGTATTTTTAGTAGAGACAGGGTTTCACCATGTTGGCCAGGCTGGTCTCAAACTCCTGACCTCAGGTGATCAACCTGCCTCAGCATCCCAACGTGTTGGGATTACAGGCATGAGCCACCACATCTGGCCATATTTGCAGATTAACAATTTAATTATATAGCTTTGTATGCCTGACTGAGCCTGAATCCCTGAAGTACAATTTAAAATATGCAGGAATTTAACATCCCTCTAGGCATCAAGCATAGCAGTAGCTCAGTTCCTCAGTGCCTCAGGTCTAGTCAGTTCTCCTTCCAAAGCATATCCACCTTCTAACCACCCCCACTTCGCCACCCCCAAGGCTGCACCACCATCATCTCTGGAGCAGCCTCCCAAGTGGCCCCTGCTTCCATTATTGCCACCTAGAATCTATTTTTCCCGCAGCCCTGGGAAGAATCTTTTACAGATAACACTCAAGGGCAGTATCAGTTATTAGCTTAAAACCCTGCAATTGCTTCCTGTCACACTTGGGCTCACCCACCTTCCTCCCCAGCCTCATCTCTAAGTCTCTCCACTGCCCACCAAACTCAGCCACACCAAAGTCGTGGTTACTTCTGCATGTTGAGCTGTTTCCTTTGCCTGAAACACTATTCTTGATCTGTGTGTGACCCATTCCTCTTGACATTGAGTTCTCAGTTTCAGTACCCACTCAGAGAGGCCTTCCCGGATCACCAGATCTAAAAATAGTCACTCTTATCTATCACATGACTCTACTGTCATTTTTTTTTTTCTTTAAACTTTCTTGCCTGCTCTTATGAGCTTTTTGTCTAGCTCCTACTACTAGGATATAAGCTTCCCTAGAGCCAGGTCCTAGCTGTGTTCGTTTTTATACCTAGCATCTGGTACAGTGCAGAGTACATAGTAAGTCTTCATTGTATTTTGGTTCAATGAGTGAATAATAGCTGTCTTTGGGCCGGGCACGGTGGCTCAAGCCTGTAATCCCAGCACCTTGGGAGGCCAAGGCGGGTGGATCATGAGGTCAAGAGATCGAGACCATCCTGGCCAACATGGTGAAACCCTGTCTCTACTACAAATACAAAAAACTAGCTGGGCATTGTGGCGCGTGCCTGTAACCCCAGCTACTCAGGAGGCTGAGGCAGGAGAATTGCCTGAACCCAGGAGGCGGAGGTTGCGGTGAGCTGAGATCGCGCCATTGCACTCCAGCCTCTGTAACAAGAGCGAAACTCTGTCTCAAAAAAAAAAAAAAATAGCTGTCTTCAAGGGAGAAGCTATGTTTAAAGCTCATCAGCTCAGGATAAAGAATTGCAATCATTTATTGAGCATCTGCTGTGCACTGGTACTGTTCTTGGGTGCCATGTACTTACATCTTCATTTTTTTTTTTTTTTTTGGTACAGAGTTTCGCTCTTGTTGCCCAAGTTGGAGTGCAATGGCGTGGTCTTGGCTCACCACAACCTCTGCCTCCAGGGTTCAAGCTATCTCCCTGCCTCAGCCCCTCCAGTAGCTGGGATTATAGGCGTGTGCCATCAAGCCCGGCTAATTTTTTATTTTTAGTAGAGGCGGCATTTCACTACATTGGCCAGGCTGGTTTTGGACTCCCAACTTCGGGAGTTCACCCACCTTGGTCTCCCATAAGTGCTGGGATTACAGGCATGAGCCACTGTGCCTGGCCCTCCGATAACATTTTTAAATTGCAGAGTTCAAACTTTAGAAAGAAGGAAGAAACCGGTCATTTGGGGGGCATCCATCATCTCATTCAATCCTTTCTACAACCTCTAAAGTATCTTCCCTGTTTACTAGCTGGGGAAACTGAGGCTTAGAGATACTAAGTAACTTGGCTAAGGTCACCCACTTATTATGAGACAGGGCTAAAATCTGAAACCCACTTTGCTCCAGAAGACCTATTTTTGGCAAGCACCATTTTATTTTCTACTCACTTTTATCCCAGTAGGTTTCGTGGGGACTATATACACTTTAGACTCTAAATGTTTTTCCTTTTCTTTTTCATAGAACTCTAAGAAGGAGCTGATGTGGAGGAGAAGCTGAGACAGTTCAAGATGACGACCACAGTAGCCACAGACTATGACAACATTGAGATCCAGCAGCAGTACAGTGATGTCAACAACCGCTGGGACGTCGATGACTGGGACAATGAGAACAGCTCTGCGAGGCTCTTTGAGCGGTCCCGCATCAAGGCTCTGGCAGGTGAGTTTCCTTCTCACCTGTCACAGAGGCCCAGGATGCCTAAGATCAGGATGCCCCTTAAAACCATCCACCCTGTTCGCATGACGCTGTCCTGTTTGAAGGTTGTCTCACCTCTACTTAAATGTGTTCTCTGAGAGCCAGCTGACCATTTTGTAAGATAGTTGGTTCCATATTTGGAGAGCTGACAACTCTAATGGCCAAAATTATTCAGAGTACAGAGTGTCATTTATAGCAATTCAAGCAGAGCTGCCCTAAGTTTGTAAGAATTCTTCTGTTTTTGACAAATCTTAACATTTCAAAATATGGAGGCATACTATTCTTTAGACTCAAAAGTATACAAATTAACTTGTATACTTAGTGCCTGTGACACATTAACTGGTCTGACTGGTACCAAGGTGGGTTAGTATCACATGCATGGATTTTAATCTGAAAAGCAATAGCTTAATCTGGTAGCGGCACAGATAAGTTTGCCATTGGTTCATTAGTTTGTGGAACATGTCTTTATTTTGTGATTTCTCATTCCCTTGTTGCTGATGAACACTCAGAGCACACTTTCTCCATGGCCCTGGTGGGGGTGGGGGTTTTTTACCCTCAAATTGCCCTGAAAATCAGGAAAGGGTTCCCTGGCTCTGAAAACTCAGCTGTACTGAGTATATGTAAACCAAGGATCAAAATGGAGTTTATTCAAGGTCCTGCATCTGTGCTTTGAGATTTCAAATGAAATTTTTATTCCAAATGAGAAAAGTGGTTTTATGATTTTTTCCCTAATGCCTTCAATTGTGATAAGTAAATCAAAGTCATGACTGGAGCAGGTACGTTTACTGCTAATTCTATAACTCACGTTTTTGTTGCCTTTATAATGGATCTGATTATGAAGCATGCATCATTTAGAATCATCTTGATTGTGGACAAAGGAAACCTAACCCAGAGTGGTTTAAGTGACAAAGAGGATTTATTGGTCACACAGTAGGCAAATTCAGTCTTTAAGCAGGACTTACTCCTGGACTTAAATAATGTGACCAGGATCGAGTTTCTTTCTCTCTACTCTTTGGCTTTATTGCTAGTGCAGGCTCTGTTCACACACAGGCTCTATCCTATAGTCTTAAGATAGCTGCCCTAGGCCCCCTAGGTCTATGGACATCCAGCAGAAAAGAGTATGCTTTTCTACTTTCCATGGCCCTGGTATCAGTTTCACTGGCGTGATTCATCATGACTTGGGTCATGTGCCTCTCCTACTGGAGTTGGAGAATCTCATGTGCTCTTGACTTCTAAACAGGATGCACCCCTTAAACTAGTGAAAGTTTGGTCAGTCTCAACCAAACAAGTTGGCTAGAAAGATTGGAATATAACAGGAAAGAGGAAGAGGAGAATGGATGTTGTGGGGAGACATCTTAACTGTGTGCTATAAAAAAAACTGTTCAGCTGCCTTAGGAAAATGTGTCTCTTGAGTGGTGGTGATTTGAAGACCTTTCTTGAGCTTGCCTGCGTGAATGATTAATCAGTCACTCTAAACTTGGGGCTTCATTATCATTCATTAACATGGAACTTTATGGAAATCATGACCCTGGCTTGTGCTAGTAGAGTGATTTGTATTTTAATCTCTCGCCTCTTTTTCTTGAATCTTCATTTGAGTCTTTAGACCAGTCTGGTAGTGGTGGCCAGTTGCC
Source organism: Callithrix jacchus (assembly GCF_049354715.1). NCBI lineage: Eukaryota > Metazoa > Chordata > Mammalia > Primates > Cebidae > Callithrix > Callithrix jacchus. Next base: position 59,989,912 of record NC_133515.1, on the reverse strand, counting down.
TTTGATCATGAGTCTTTTACTTTCTGATTCCAGGCTATATATTACCTCCTTTTTGTTTTTGAGATGGAGTCTTGCACTGTTGCCTGGGATGGAGTGTGATGGAGGGATCTTGGCTCACTGCAACCTCCACCTCCTGGGTTCAAGCAATTCACCTTGCCTCAGCCTCCCAAGTAGCTGGGATTACAGGCTTCTGCCACCATGTCTGGCTAATTTTTTTCTATTTTTAGTAGAGGCAGGGTTTCACTATGTTAGCCAGGCTGGTCTAGAACTCCTGACCTCTTGATCTGCCCGCCTCGACCTCCCAAAGTGCTTGGATTACAGGTGTGCGCCATCGCGACAGGCTGTATTATCTCCTTTTTAAAGGACCATCTTGTTTGCATACTACAGAACAGTTCCTTGTTCTTTGCATGTGGTCTTTCCTACAGTTTGAGAGGAGAGCCTCCAGCTGTTCTTAGTATCCATCATTTGGCTTAACCTTTCTAGGCTGTTTATCTAGGTCCCTCAATAACTGTAGTCATAATAATAGCAAGCACTCAATCTGGTGCTTACTGTGTGCCAGGCACTGTGGAAAATGCCTGCATATATTAACAGTTAATCCTGTAACAATCATATGAGAGATTATTACTGTCTATACTGTATAGATGATAAAACAGGTTCCAGAGAGATTAGGTAGCTTGCCCAAGGGCGTACTGCTGCTAAGTGGCTGAAGGCATACTGACTCTGCAGTGTATACTCTTTTTCAATATTCAGTAAAATTAAAAAAAAAAAAAGATTTAAAGCTCATTGGTAGTGCTAGTGAGGACATTCAAACATGTTGAAAAGATCTTGGGAATTCTCAGGAAGCATCTGTGGGGTCTGAAGAAACCATGAGGAACTGTGGCAAGGTACTGAAAAGGAAAGGTGCTGCTTCCAGGTTAAATGATATTGGGGTGGGAAGAATTGCATTCAGTGCGTTTACAAGATACCAGGAAAACCGTCTGTTGGAGGAAAGTGATGAAGGAAATTATCTTACTTATCCTTCTTATTCTCTTACTTTCCCTATTCTGTGGGACAGAAAAATCTCTGAGCTCTCTCAAAACTATATGTGGATAGCAGGAGTTAAAAAACAATCCAGCAGTGTCTAGAATAGAATCGTGGTTCGAAAAGTGGAGGGCTTGTTAAAGCACAGAATGCTAGGCCCACCCCCAAAGTTTCTGATTCAGTAGGCCTTGGCGGGGAGGGGTGATCATTTGCCTATTCAACTGGCTGGGTGATACCCTGTCTTGGAGAACACATTTGTGACTGATTCCAGAGTACTGATGGTCATCCGGTCCTCTTCCTTCAGTGTATGAGATCATTTCATCTGGACCCAGCTAAAGTCTAGAAGAAACAAAGTTTCAAACTGGACAGAGTTACCTTAAGGATACACCTGATGTGGGAGTGGTGTGGAAGGCTAACCACCTGACTTTGAGAAAAGGGAAATATCTTGTTGTCCCTTACAGGGGAGTGATGTAGTGATAGGCCCAACAGGAGGGAGTGCTATTGTGAGGTTTCTGCTGAATATGCATGCTCTAATGGGAGAAATCTTTGCTTAGAGCCATAAAAATGTACATATCACATTTACTGTGTCCCTCTAGGGCTTTCAGTAGATATTATCTAATCCAGGTTTCAGTCCGAATTCTGAGGCAGATTTACAAAAGATGCAAGTAATTCATCTTTTCATGGTACAGTTCAACTTGTACTGATGGTGGAACCGCCACCTGTGCCCTTTACTAAGCTGCTTTCCAGGTTTATGTATCTAAGGAAATAGGGTGAGGTAAACTGCTTGTTACTAATTTTCACCCAATTGACAGACATTTCCTATTATTAGGTTGTTACATTTATATATATGTTCTTCCTGTGAGTTGTAAAAACCATTTTTAAAATAACTTTTACTCTACATATCTTCATCTTATTCACCCTCAGTAATTGCCTTTAATTCAATGCAGTATAATAAGAAATATATTTGGTCTTTGTTCTGGGTTCCCAGCATAGAGCTCCTGAAACCCACGGAGTCTCCTGAGTGATGGGAGTGTCTTTTGTTATCCATAAGTGCCCCTTTTCTCACACCTGAGTTTGTGCTAATTCCTTGACTTTGGTGGGGATAGTCTCCTACCCCTAGCTAGCCTCAGGATGATGCTCTGCACCTAAGACAGAGTGATTAGAGGTTTGGAATTTTCAGCACCACACATTCATCTCTGGGGAGGCGGTGTGGAGAGGGTGGGGTCCCCTGAGAGGACATGGAAGCCTCACCCCACCCTGCCCCACCCCAGTACTTTGCCCTATGCACTTTTTCATTTGGCCATTCCTGAGTTGTAGCCTTTATAATAAATTGGCAAACATAAAGGGGAAAATGTTTTCCTGAGTTCTGTGAGTTGTTCTAGCATATTACTGAACCCAATATTATTATTGGGAACCCCTGAATTTATAGCCTGTAGCCTGGGACTTGTAATGGCATGTGATTTGGGGGCAGTCTTGTGGGACCAAGACCTCTATCCTATGGGATTTTTTTTTTCCAAGACGGGTTTCACCATAATCAGGCTGGTTTCGAACTTATGACCTCAGGTGATCCGCCTGCCTCAGCCTCCCAAAGTGCTGGGATTACAAATGTGAGCCACCGCACCTGGCTTATCCTACAATAATGGCAGGTAGATGGTGTCAGAATTGAATAGAATTGTAGCATGCCCAATTGGTATTGGGGAATCAGACTTCTAAGATATTTTGCAGGGGAGTTAGCATATCTGGTATAGTATGCAGCATGTCAGCTGGTTTTCTTGTTTGTTTGTTTAGAGTCTTTCTGTGTTGCCCAGGCTGCAGTACAGTGATACAATCATAGCTCACTACAGCCTTGAATTCCTGATGCCCAGTGATCCTCCTGCCTCAGCCTCTGCATTATATAGCTGGGACTGTAAGTATGTGCCACAAAGCCTGGCTATATCAGTTTTTTTTTTTTCCAGTGTAGAAATCAGGCCTGTGATCACTTGTCAAGTACCAGCTTATCATTCTAAAAATATATCAGCCTGGAATTGGTCATTTGCACTGCTCAGTTCTTTCATTTTCCTTAAACTCTGTTGCTTGAAAATCAGTCTGATTCAGATCTGAGTCACTCATCACCCACTCCAGCTCCTTAGTAGCGGAAACATCAGCCTGATGATCAGGAGAGGAAGCATGGAGAAATTGACCCCAAGCACCTGGCAGGATTGAAAGCAGCAGCTTTTTCTCCAAACAGAGAAAAGTTTCATCTGAAAGCTTCCTCCCATGCAAGCTGAGTGATAAGAAACCTAAACTCTTTAGCTTGTAGAAATTTAAGAGTTAGATATGTTTTAAGAAAATAATTAGAATTAACATTGATTATTTCCATATATTCCAAAATTTTGTTTCTATCCAAAAATATTTATAGATATCTAAACTGTATGAACATGCAATCCTTATTAAAAGTTATTAACATGATCCTTTACATTTTTTATACTATGTCTTTGAAATATACATCTTTTGTATATGTAATAGGCCGGCAAGATATATACTTATTCCTAAAATAGAATTTGGAGTGAAACATGGTAGAAAACATGGGAGAATATGGAGTGAAAACATCAGTACTTCCCCACTTCCGAGGTGTTACTGTTTACAGTTTGGAAGGAAGCTGAGGAGAGCATTGGTCAACCCTGTTAACTAGCACTGTGAGGTCATTTTTGTTTTCTGTAAATGGTTGCCTGTAGTCCACGATGGCAGGCCCACTTTCCTGATCTCTGCTCAGTTGCCTCAGTATTGTGGAACATGCAGTGATTCAAACTAAGCTGGACTTTTTGGAAACCAGCATTTTACTTGAAATAAAAAGAAAACAATTGCACAATTTTTTTTTTTTTGAGGCGGAGTTCCGCTCTTGTTACCTGCGCTGGAGTGCGATGGCGCCATCTTGGCTCACCACAACCGCCGCCTCCTGGGTTCAGGCAATTCTCCTGCCTCAGCCTCCTGAGTAGCTGGGATTACAGGCACGCGCCACCATGCCCAGCTAATTTTTTGTATTTTTAGTAGAGGCAGGGTTTCACCATGTTGACCAGGATGGTCTCGATCTCTTGACCTCATGATCCACCTGCCTTGGCCTCCCAAAGTGCTGGGATGACAGGCTTGAGCCACCGCGCCCGGCCACAATTACACAATTTTAAAGATTACTTCTCCCCTAATTTGTGTTGATTCCACTGTGAGACAAGAAGAGCTCCTTTCTACTTGAGACACAATAACAAAACTAGCACGAATTTCTTTCCTTCTTCGCTATTTCTTGGATAGAAGATTCATTCTTAACATAGACCTTAGAAAGCTCAGCATAGGATTTCTTTTCTTACTGAGAACTTTTACTGTGTCACTTAAAGGAAGCACTTGACAGCGGCTTCTTTTTAGCATATCTGAATTGCCAGCCCAGGGCCATTATTTAGTCAAATAGGGGTTACCTGAACACAAGCACTGTGGTATCATGACAGTCAATCTGATAACCAAGACGGCTGCTAAGTGACTAACAAGGAGTGTCTACAGTGTGTATCCGCTGGACAAAGGGATGATTCACATCCCAGGCGGGATGGGGCGAGATGGTGCAAGATTTCATCACACTGCTCAGAACAGCATGCAATTCAAAATGTATGAATTGCTTATTTCTAAAGTTTTTCATTTAATATTTCCAGACCATGGTGACTGAGGATAACTGAACCATGGAAAGTGAAACCCAGGCTAAAGGGGTACTACTGTGTGTGTGTGTGTGTGTGTGTGTGTGTGTGTGTGGTGTGAAACATTTGACTTTCTAGTGAACGAACAGAGCCAACACATTATTGAATATGTAATCTATAAAATATGGCCTAGAATGATCTAATTAGGAAGAGGAAACTTATTTACGTGAGTCTACCTATGTATACAAGTGCTAAGAAGTTAGTATATGCAATTATTGCTGTAGTAATTTTTTTTTTTTTTTTGAGACAGAGTTTTGCTTTTGTCACCTAGACTGCAGTGCAGTGGCATGATCTTGGCTCACTGCAACTGTTGCCTCCCAGGTCCAAGCCTTTCTCCTGGCTCAGCCTCCTGTGTAGCCAGGACTGCAGGTGACTGCCACCACTCCCAACTAATTTTTGTGTTTTTAGTAGAGACAAGGTTTCACCATGTTGGCCAGGCTGGTCTCAAACTCCTGACCTCAGGTGATCCGCCTTGGCCTCCCAAAGTACTGGGATTACAGGTGTGAACCATCTTACCTGGCCTGCTGTAGTAATTCAGAGGGAATGATCTCTCTCTCTCTCTCTCTCTCCCCCCCATCTCTCTCTCTCTCTCTCTCTCTCTCTCTCTCTCTCTCTCTCTCTCTCTCTCACACACACACACACACACACACACACACACACACCCCAGTCATTTTAAGGGATAGGGTCTGGTAACCTGAAGTGCACTGAAACTTGGAGAGAGGAGGCTGGGACTTGACCCTCGGTGGCTGCTTCATTTTCCACTACAGCAAAACTGAAGAGGCAAGGCCAGGTCTCGTCTCCTTAAAACAGAAAGTCTGCTTTGGGTTGCTCAAGATTGTATATGCTATTTCAGGCCTGGACTCACCGTCTAAATCAAGTTAGGGCTTTTATTTGCACACCTAACATTCTGTTCTGAGGTGACACTTTCCTGCCCTAGGGGAAAAAACAGCTTCTTGCATGGTGGAATAAGTTTTTAAAGAGAGGATTAATGGGGATTTAATAGTTACCCATTCTTTTCCTCATTTACAGTTGAGGCTGTATCCCTAAATTATGCATTATTTGAGATTATTTGTGAAAGGGGTGTGGCCCCTAGCACTTAGTAACTATACTACCATTGTTTGGGAGATATGAATCTGAAAGAGCACTTTATATCCAAGCTGTTCTTGAAAGCTGTTGAGAGAAAGTCTGTTGAGGTCTTTACACATAGTCCTAGATTATACCCTCAATTTATTTTTCATGTATAAATGGCTTCCATAGTTTTCTCACCATAGGAGTGCAGGAATCTTTGCTTTACTTGTTTAGGTGTAATTTTCCTCTGGTTCCTTCCCTTTCCTCCTCTGTCTCTTCACCACTATAGACCCAGTTTCTCCCCTGCTTCTGAAACCTCAGACTCTCTTCTCACCTCACCAGTGGCTGAAATCTCACAGTAGCTGAGGTGAGTGATCCAGGCATAGGAGAACAAGCAGATGGAAGCCTCATGCTTGCAGAGTTTCTGATCTTTACCATGCACTCATGCCCCTTCCTGGCCCAGCCCCCATTCCTGCCCCTCATTTTTTGAGAGCCCAGGTTCTCCTTCTTCAGGTACTTCAGAGAACCTCCTCTTGATCCTCATTTCCCTTTTTGTCTCCTGTTCCATCCCTGCCTTTGTCTGAACTCCTCATTCTCTCCACCCCACCAGAATTTGTTCCTTAAGTCAGTCACTTACTTTTGAGGAGCTCCATCCTTCTATGAGAAGATCTCATAGCATTTATATTGATTTATGACTGAATTTAAGGAATACAGTTGCTCTTTATTTGGGAACTGCCTGTGTAAGCAAGAGGAAACACTTATGTGACCTTTCTGCCTTGTTATTCTTTTCCTGGCTCTGTCTGCATATGTGTTCTCTCACACACACACACACATATCAGCTTTGTTGAAGTACAATGTATATACCATAAAATATACCCCCTTTGAAAAATACAATTCAGCAGTTTTTAAAATATACTCAGAGTTATGTGACAATTACCACTGTCTAATTCCAGAGCATTTTTATTACCCCCAAAAGAACTCCCATACACATTAGCAGTTACTTTCCATTTTCCTTTCCCCTAGCCCCAGGCAGCTATTAGACTGTATTCAGACTCTATGGATTTGCCTGTTCTGGACATTTCCTAAACATTGAATCATGTAATCCGTGGCCTTTTTGTGTCTAGCTTCTTTTACTTAACAAAACATTTTCAAGTTTCATTCATGTGGTAGCATGTATCAGTACCTCATTTCTTTCTCTGCTCTCTTAGATAAGTAATAGTCCTAGATTAGAGAGAAAGCAGTAAAAATACTCTGTAAAAGCTACAACACTATAGTGCTATGATTTTTATATGGAGGTTGCCTGGAAACAGATGGCAGATCTGTTGAGGCATCAGAAAGTACTGTAGGCTGGGCGCAGTGGCTCACACCTATAATCTTAGCACTTTGGGAGGCTGAGGCAAGTGGATCACCCAAGGTCAGGAGCTCAAGACCAGCCTGACCAACATAGAGAAACCCCTGTCTCTACTAAAAATACAAAATTAGCTGGGCGTGGTGGTGCATACCTGTAATCCCAGCTACTTGAGAAGCTGAGGCAGGAGAATCGCTTGCACCCAGGAGGTGGAGGTTGCAGTGAGCTGAGATCGCACCATTGTACTCTAGCCTGGGTGACAAGAGTGAGACTATGTGCCCTCCCCTCCCCCCGAAAAAAGGTACTGTAGACTTAGAAAATTTTTCATTTACGCAGATGTGGTCCTCATAAAGGTCTCCTGGTGGTGTTTGGTGTCTCAGCTGTTTCTATTTGTTGCTGTTATTAAATTCACCTACACTTAACTCCTTTGCTAGTTTTCTACCAAAGTATACCTGTGAGAAAGTACTATCATAGGATGATAAAAGGTAGAAATTTAACTTATCTATAAGGCATTTGCAAAGTTCTGTGTACTTTAAGAATAAAATATGTCCCATGATAAAAGCAAACTGAAAATGACACGAAGTACATTTTTAAATTTAACAATGCAGTTTAGCGATCTAGAATTTTATTTAACCTCCACCATTCAATTTAATTTAACAATGCAGTTTAGCGATCTAGAATTTTATTTAACCTCCACCATTTCAATTTAATTAGGAGAGAAAATTCATGCTAGGTAGATGTTAAATAGTTTCTTCGGTTTTTTGTGATGGAGTTTTTTGTGATGCTAGGTAGATGTTGAATAGTTTCTTCGGCATTTTGATTTTTTTGATGCCAAATCAATTAAAGAAGATAGTTTTGGTTATTAAGCTATAAATTTATCAGCAGTTTTAACATGATCATATTCAACAGTAATCCAGTGAAGAGGGGTCTGGGTAACAGCTTAGCTAAATATTTGGTCTATGTCTAATGATTGACTTCTGAAAAAAATCATGCATAGAAAATTACTTTTGGTTAGATCCTTCTGGTTGTAAGGAATACAGATTCACTTGAGTTCTCGGAACAACAAAGATACATGTGTGGTGGAGATGGGGCAAAAGAAGGAGAGTCTAGGAGCTGTGGTTCATGCCTATTATCCCAGCACTTTGGGAGGCTGAGGTGGAAGGATTGCTTGAGTCTAGGAGTTCAAGACCAGCCTGGGCAACATAGTGAGACCTTGTGTCTCCAAAAAGTAAAAAAAATTAGCTGGATGCAGTGGTGCATGCCTGTAGTCTCAGCTACTTGTGAGGCTGAGATGGGAGGTTTGCTTCAGCCCAGGAGGCTGAGGCTACAGTGAGCCATGATTGTGCCACTGCACTTCAGCCTAGGCGACAGAGCAAGACCCTGCCTTTAAAAAACAAACACAGGCTGCGTGTGGTGGCTTATGCCTGTAATCCCAGCACTTTGGGAGGCCAAGGTAGGTAGATCATGAGGTCAGGAGTTTGAGACAAGCCTAACATGGTAAAATCCCATCTCTATTAAAAATACAAAAATTAGCTGGTCTTGGTGGTGGTGGGTATCTATAATCCCAGCTACTCAGGAGGCTGAGGCAGGAGAATTGCTTGAACCCAGGAGGTGGAGGTTGCAGTGACCTGAGATTGCACCATTGCACTCCAGCCTGGGCAACAGAGCAAGACTCCATCTCAACAACTAAAAACAAAATACATACATACATACAAGAGCATTATTACTAAGTTTCATGCAAATGAGCCCTGTAAAGCTATGTACAGTGGCTGCTGTGGGGCTGGAGGCATTCCTTATATTTCCGATAGGCCCTGTGCCTCGTTCATGGAAATCCTCTACTTAGTATCTGCTCCTTCTTGACTCAGTTCATGTGTGGCTTTGGTGTCCTGTCATTCCACCCCCAGCTCTTGCCTATTCTTCATCTTTTGTCCTCATTGTTAAATGACTAAATATCCTTGTTTCCTCTAGTTCAGATGTCTGTAAGGTTAGGTATGGAGATGGGGTTCTGATTGACTCAGAAGATCTTTTTATACCAGGTCATGGCCAACTGGATACTTAAAATGGCTACTTTCAGAAGAGGTATCCCCAAACATTGGTGAGTAGCTGGAAGCCATATGTACAGAACACATCAGCTCATCCACCCACAGCTCAAAGGGCATCTGACTGGCAGTTGGATGCTATTGTTGGCATGCCTAATGCAGAAGAATTGTGGTGGGGTGGGGGAAGGCATTTTATATTAGGACTTCTGGGGAAAGAGATTGGAGTATCTTGCATGATCATGGGAAGGGCTAAATAGCCAATCTGAGGAAAGGGTGAAGGGCCCCTAGGACAACAGAAATTAAGGCTTTTCATCTCTCCGTCTCTTGTTGTTAGTAACCTCATGTCAGTTGCCTTCTGTCTGTGTCCCTTGTAGGTGGTCTTCTAGATGGCAGGAAACAAGGCTGCCATCTGCTCCTGGGCTTCACTCTCCACCACCTTCCATTTTCTTCTGGTTTCAGTTGGAAATATTAGGGGTGTTTGGGAGAAAGGCTGTAATTTACCAGGCTTTAGTCCAATGTCTAGAGGAGTGAACTGTAGTGTGGAGGGACATAAGAGCATGGCAGCTCTCCCTGGAACCACGTGGAGCTGTTTCCCCCAAAGGGGAAAGGTTGCTGGGAAGATGGCAATAAGTAGCAGTGAATGTTTATAACACATTTTTAGATAGAGTGATGTTCTTGATCCAGAGATAGAGTTATTTTATTTTATTTTTATTATTATTTTTTTGAGGTAGAGTTTTTCACTCTTGTTGCCCAGGCTGGAGTGCCATGGCACGATCTCGGCACACTGCAATCTCTACTTCCCTGGTTTAAGTGTTCTGCCTCAACCTCCCAAGTAGCTAGGATTACAGGCATGTGCCACCATGTCTGGTGGCACATTTTTTTTGTATTTTAAGTGGAGACGGGGTTTCACCATGATAGTCAGGCTGGTCTCAAACTCCTGACCTCAGGTGATCCACCCGCCTCGGCCTCCCAAAGTGCTGGGATTACAGGGATGAGCCACTGTGCCTGGCTGATAAAGACATCTTATAAAATGCAAGGTGATGTTTGCCATTGGTTGCTTATTTAAAAAAAAAAAAGAAAAAGCTCCAGTAATGGACAACTTCTTTTAAGAGTTTTGAATAAACAAAATTAACAAAGAGAAATACACATTAGCATTTCAGTCTTTAGAATATACGTTTAATATGGTGTTACATGTGCACTGAAGTTATTGCCTCGTGAATATGTGTGGTTGTTTGACTGGGAAACAGTCTATCCGAAGCTTGCTTCTTTGGGTTCTCAGGGACCAAGCGTCATTCTTAGAGCATGACAGGTGCTTGGCACTGGAGTGCCATTCTAGATAATTTGTTTTAAGACAGGGTTTCACCGTGTTGGTCAGGATGATCTCGATCTCCTGACCTTGTGATCCACCCGCCTCGGCCTCCTAAAGTGCTGGGATTACAGGTGTGAGCCACCACGCCCGGCCCATTCTAGATTATTTAGCAGGACAATGACATAAGCCCTCTATTAGCATGTTCCTCACTCACATGTAACCTCTTTTGGGGAAATAGACAATGTGTATACAACAAGCAATGAATTTATATAAAAGTGTGATACTTCCTGAAAACCATTAGCCTTTTCATCCTCTGGTTGAGAAATACATCCATTTTCTACAATTCTTATTTCTGTATTTTTGTTAGTTAATCCTCAAGGGAATTTGCTGAGCTCTGAATTTTGACCTCTTTGCTACAAGCCTGTGAATTTTCAGAACTCTCAGATAATGACATAATTGTGTGATGAGTACCTGTTACTGGGTGAGGCTGATAAGAATTTTGCCATTCAGGTTTAAATTTCTGCAGACGCCTTAGATTTCTTGAACATGTATGTGAAGTTGCTTTATTAGTCACAAGATTGTGTCTTTAGGCATCTTAAGAAACAGATGGACTGAACCTGGAGATGCTGGGTCATGTGCAGGTTCTCAGCCCTTCCCTGTGTTCATGTTTACCTATTGATTCACTCTAAGTTTGCAAGAAACCCATGCTCTCCCCACTGCCTCCACTCTGAGCTCCATCCCTGGCCAGGAGCCCTCTTGCCTATATGGTTCACAATAACCTTTCCTCTTCAAGAAACTTCCTTGACCCTTGCTATTTTGTACCCCATGTTCTCTGTGTCTTATTAGTGTTATGTGTGTACTCAGGTGGGTGTATCCATAGTCTTCCTCCAGCTGATTACTAAATTCTGTGAAGACAGTGTCAGCGGTAAAATTTGTTTCCCCATTCCCTACAGCACCTCACATAAGTCTGAACTCTGCTTTTTCTTGAGTGCTTGTCAGACTGAAGAACTCATTCATGGTCGGAGCTATTATCATTTCATCTGGAGAAAATTTCCTTCTAATATTTGTGACACCTATTAAAGAGTTCTGTGTGTTAAATAATTTTACATTAAAATGCATTATAAAATAATGTATTACATTGTACATTACAGTGCATTCATTGCAAAAAAAATGTTCAAACACTACAGAAGTGGACAATAAATTTTTCTCCTTCCCCAAACCCTTTCCCATCCCTCTCCCTAAAAATAATTCCTTTTAAACATTTGATGTGTACCTTTTGAGATATTTTCGATATACTTTTTTTTTGAGACAGGGTTTTGCTCTGCCACCCAGGCTGGAGTGCAGTGGTGTGATTTTGGCTCATTGCAACTTCCACCTTCCAGACTCAGGACTTCCTCCCACCTCATCCTCACAAGTACCTGGGACTACAGGCACATGCCACCATGCCCACCTAATTTTTATATTTGTTTGATGTAGACAAAGTTTTGCCACATTGTCTAGGCTGGTCTTGAACTCCTGGGCTCAAGAAATCAGCCCACCTCGGCTTCCCAGAGTGCTGAGATAACAGGTATGAGCCGCTGTGTGTGGCTTCTGTGTACATTTTTGAAAACATCATGGGCTAAATGTTTGTGTCCCCCCACTCAAATTCATATGATGCAATCTTAACCCACAACATTAGGATGTTAGGAGGTGGGGTCTTTGGAGGGTAATTAGGTCATGAAAGTGGAGCCCTCATGAGTGGGGGCTTATAAAGTAGACACAGGAAATGATCTTTCTCTTCACCATGTGAGAATACAAGAGGATGGCTGTCTATAAACCAGGAAGAGGTCCTTCACCAAGAACCCACCCATGCTGGCTCTCTGACTCCCAGCCTCCAGAACTGTGAGAGAGAAATGGTTGTTGGTTAAGCTAGCAGTCTGTGCTACCAGTCTATTCTGTTTTAGCAGTCTGAACTAAGACAAATTTTTCTTTTATAGTAACAAACAGAAGTAATACCACCTGGTTGCTAGAATCCTCGAGTTTAATCTTTCTTCTACCAGAGTACTTGTCTTAGATTTTAATTCTGGCAGTATCTGTATGATGCTAACCTGCTACAGTGTTAACTTAGTAGAGATGGTTTGGGAAATTGAAGGTACTGTTTGCTAGCCTAGTAGAAGCCATTGCACAATGACTCAGATGTCTTTTATTTACTGTGGGTTTGGCCCCTGCCCCCTTTTTTGCTCCAGATATCTCATTCTAGGGTGTTTACCCTTTTTGGTCAGAACTAAGGCTAAAGATTTCTTTAGTTTTCTGTTCCTTCCATAGGTCATTGGGATGTTTCTGGACCTCTTCCACCTTCCATGTTCCTTGGATATCAGGGGCACTCAGTAGAGGGCATCTCTAAAGAAACTCTCCCCAAGGTTGGCCTGCAGTTTGCCTATGTTTTTCTCTGTCATCATCAGCCTGGAGTGGATGTTAGCAGTTGGAGTTTGAGAATTTCAAGGTTAATTTTTCCAAATGTTGGCCATAATTTTCCTGGAGTACAGTATTGTGACAAGGACATAGAGTATTAGGTGACTGTAGTGACCAAGCAAGATAGGAATGGAATGTTAAAACTGTAGTAGTTTAGCCGGGCGCGGTGGCTCAAGCCTGTAATTCCAGCACTTTGGGAGGCCGAGGCTGGTGGATCACGAGGTCAAGACATCGAGACCATCCTGGTCAACATGGTGAAACCCCGTCTCTACTAAAAATACAAAAAATTAGCTGGGTATGGTGGTGCATGCCTGTAATCCCAGCTACTCAGGAGGCTGAGGCGGGAGAATTGCCTGAACCCAGGAGGTGGAGGTTGTAGTGAACCGAGATCATGTCACTGCACTCAGTCTGGGTAACAAGAGCGAAACTCCATCTCAAAAAAAAAAAAAAAAAACTGTAGTAGTTTATACCTAGGATACCTCGATTTTGCTACAACAGCCAAAGGCCATTCATCTGTCCCTCACTCTAGAGCAAAGTGGAGGAGAATGTTGTCGTCATTTTAACTGATGTGTAATTTAAGCCTTTTTTCCTGTGGTTAAGAACAACGAAAACAATCTAGTAACTTCCTAAATCAATGGAACTAGCAGTATGTTATTTAGCCAGTGCGGCCCTCTGGTTAGCTTTTCCCTTTTTCTCTAGTTAGGGACATATAACTGACAGTTCCATGGATTGACAGCCCCAGAGCTGTTTCATATGCTGATTTTGGAGAAGTAAGCTTACAAACCAAGTCCATTAGCCCCGTTATATGTCTCTACTGCGAACATACACACTTTTATACCTAGAACTGCAGAGGATTTGTGTGTGCTTCCAGCGTTTTCCCTGGGCCCCTACACACACTGTCCATGGAATTATACTCATTGTCTCCAAGCATTGGAAGGAAGGCCAGTGTTAGTATGGATGCTTGTAAATAATGTAGAGGTATTCAAGACTGCCTTGAGAAATACAGGATGGAGGGGAGGCAAGGCTGGAGGATGCACTTGATACGAATGCGAAACGTGAAACCCCTCACACTGAATTAACAGGTGTGCCTGTGCAGCTTTGTTTGTGCATTTAATCAGTTGTAATCTTCAGGCATGCCCACATGTGGATTTTTTTTTAAACTCCCTCACATTCAGGAAGCCACTTTAATTGACACAGGCAAGACAGTTATTGTCTGAACTGAATTTTATGATGGGGGATGATGTTTCTATATTTTAAAAAACCAAATAGAGGACTTCAGAGTACTCATGGAGATGTAACCCAAACTATTGGATTAGACTCCCTAGGAGTGGTCACCAAGGGAATGGGAAAAGGAAGAGAAATTTGGTCTGGGTTCTGTGAAGCCTCCAGATATTGGATGCTTGGGATAGATGAGGGTCATGAGGTATTTTGGTCACAAATCTTCAGGGCAGGCTACCTCTTAGAATGTTGTCCCTCTCTATCGTGTGGCCTCTAGTTTTTAGGATTATGTTTTTCTTAGCTCATATTTGTCCGTATTCTGTCCAGCCTTTGGAAACTGTACAGGCCCTGAGGGTCTCCGTCTGCCTGTTTGGATGCACTTTGGAGGTCCTCCCACGGCTGGAGCACCTGAGTGTTCCTGGGTTTGACTTCAGCTATCTAAGACTGTCTATCTCAGGCTGATTCTGAGGAAGAATGGATGACTTCAGAGGCCTGGAGTCCCACATGAGGTCCCTGCTCTGCTGCCTCCTAGGTATGCGATGGTGGGCAAGTGACTCCTTTAGGATGAGGATGACATCCACCATATGGAATTGTTGTGGGAACTTAAAATAATGTGGTAGATGCCTATCTCGGTGTCTGCACACAGTGGGCATGCATGTGGAGTGTTAATTATCACATTTCATTATGGAAATAAATCTTTTGAAGGAAGGGCTCCTGTTTCCTCCCTGCAAGGATGCCTTCCATAT